>NC_059472.1:136255068-136855977 GCF_018139145.2 Gymnogyps californianus
CCAAGTCCCCCTGTGAGACCAGGAGGCTGATACTAAATGTTGTAATGTACTTTAGCCCTATTAAAGTCAAAGAGAGTGTTCCTGTAGGCTTTAATAGAGTCCACACAGAGCCTTTGAGATTTTAGGTAAAAGTATTGGTCAAAGAACCCATTAGTGTTCCCATTACCACTGTTATTGTTTTATTAAAAAAATAAAAGTAAAAACCAAACAGAAACAACAAACAACACCATTTAGTAAACACGTCTGAGGTAGTATTTTGGCTACTTACAGACTCATTTATATTTCTGGTGGTTTCCTGTGGCAGTGAATTCCTGATAGAGGGGGAAAAAACAAATAGCATAAAGCCTTAAAGAAGTCACTTAAAAAAGAAACAGCAACTGTAATACTATCAAGAGTTCAGGAGATTTTATATCTCTTTTTAGCAGTAATAGATATTTTACAATCCTGATTATTTGTTTGTATATACAAATTATTATGTACAAAATAACTTTTCTGAATTCTTACTACGTTAAGTTTGAGCATGTTAATATATGGCTATCTAGTCCATGATGTGTTTGTTTATTCAGTGCATTCTCAGGATTGAACCTCTGTTTTGTAATGATGGGGTGAAAAATATTTATTTCAAACACATTTAAGAAACAAATAAGTATGAATATATGATAAGAGAGATGTGTTGTATAACCAATTCATGACAAAAACAGCATTTCAGTGGAATGAAGAGTTATTTTCATTACAATTGTAGGGATAAAAGCACTATTCACTTAATGCATAGGGATTTTCAATCATTAATTCCACCAGCATTGAATGTTGTGTATTTAAAAATCCAAATATAGAAAGCAGAGTAGGCTTCAAATGAAGCATGCTTTAAACACTTGTGTAGTCAAAAAGGTTCAGGAAAATCATTAGAAAATGCTTTTGAGAGATTTCTTAAACTTCACTGATTTTGTTGATAAGGATTGAATGTGTAGGTTTTGGAGTAAAAGAATTGTTCTGGAAATGTGTATCAGATACATACCTGATATATATAAAGATGGTTTTCACTACAGTAGTTTCACAATTACTTTATATTTACTGAAGTGTACGGATAGTTGTGCTCACAGTACTTTTACCACTATGAAAGCTTTTACAATGTGCTGTTTTACTTCACAAGTAAAGGAATTTTCTCCTTAAAGTTGTTATTAAGATAGACTAAGCTGCAGTGTTTATGTCTTTTGTTACAATCACGATCCAGTACAACTGAAAACAGAAACCTGCGTGAGAGGAAATTTCTCTGTAAGGATCAGAAAAATTGATTGAGTCATCAGTTGGATATGAATATTTTTAGTAACAGTCTTCATTTGATTCTGAAGAGCACCTTCTGCCATATTACTGGTGATAGCCTGAAGTAGAAAAGTGAGCAGCTCTTCTCCAGGCAGGGTGAGGAAAGCATTGCAGTAAGTTAATTATTGAAAAGATTGCCACTCTGAATTTGCTACTGAGATATTTTTAGGATGGTCTTCATTCTGAAAAGAATGCCAAAACCCCCAATTTTTATTTGTAACAACTAGAAATTTTCCTTTAATCAGTAGCACTAAAGCTATTTGAATCTGTGACATAGGTTGAAGTTACAGCACTAGATATTTCTTTTTAACTTCTAAATAAGATAACCGTCTATTTGTTGATAGCATTGAGGGTAAATCTGTAAAATGCAGAGCTAAAGTTAATTTTATTCTTATCATCTCTTGCAGTATTTTTTCCATGACACATAAGATACTTCCTGTATATGTTGTCTCACATTTCTTCACTTTACAATTGCTTAAAAACACTCTACTAATCTACTCAAGAGTTTTTAACAGTTCTTTATTAATTATATTTTATAGTACCTTAGTCGGCAAATAAGCAAACTGCTAAAATGCTGTACATGTAGTTGTCCTAAGTTGGATGTTATGAAGTCAGTATTGCCCAGTGATTTTTTTTTTTTTTTATAGCTGTATTCTCTGATGTATTAGTCAGAAAAGAGACTCCATCGATACATTTGTAACATCTTCTGATTGAAGAGGCTTTCAGGAAAATACATGAATTCTACACTCATTAGCGCTGTTGAACTTTGGGAACATTCATGTATGTGTGGTCTTTCTCTGTGAGCATAGTTGCAAGTAGCAATGGTTTGTCACTATTTACTTATTTTCAAATCATCCAATATGGAGTCCTCTCTTCTACAACTAGAGGGTCAGGTGGGAAAGGGAGTGAAGGAGGGAAATAAATGCAGAGAAATGCAGTTTCCTTGGAACTGAGGTAAATTGTGAAACCTCAGTCTACTATGATTCAGTGGCTGAATTACTAGAGCAGGAAGTCTAAATTAATGCTTCTCTCTTTGCCTTGCTGGCTGGGTTTTTTTAGCAGGTTAATCATCCTTTTTCAATCTACATTTTCTGTTTTACTTGTATTATTTATCCTAGTGCTTTTAGATATATATATATTTAAATTGATTAAGAGTCTAAATTGGCAATACTAATCTAGTAGGTTAGAGTGCAAACACGTATGCTGAGTGTAGAAAAGCCTTTAGTAGCTTTTAAGATTGATTAGTTAAAATAAATAACTATCCTGTATTCTCCAGTAGCCAGAGAAGGTTTTACTACACAGCATTTTACTGTGGATATTTCATATGATTTAACATTTAATAAATTGAACTTTTAGTCGTGTTTAAAAGAGAAGCAAGAGTAATTTGTATGCATTGGCTACTGATTGTAAATTATAAATCTGTGGGATTGAGTTCAAATTTCTAATTGGTGGAAAAAAAATCAGTAATTAACTGGGAGGACAGAAACGATTTTCTATCAAAGCTGTCTTCCACAGAGAATTCTACTAAAGCTGTTCACGATTATAAGGGTTATGATACATGGAAACACTATAATTTGTATATAAATGTCAGCATGGTATAATCTGATTATAAAATGCTTTTGGAAATTGGAATGTTCTGATTGGGTAAAGTAGTTGAATGCATAACTCTCTGCTTAGAGCTGCCTAACTGTATCGGGCTCCACAAGATAAGGATGCCTTGAGAAGCAGGGTAGGTGTGAGTTGTAGGCAGTAGGAGCAAAGCATGGAAAAAAAGATCTTTGCATTCTCTGTAGTTGTAATCTGGTGGATGCCTACAGCAGCATAAACTTCATGGCACTGCAGTGTCCAAGTGCTTACAGTTTTGCATTTATTTTTGGACAGCTCTACTTATGACCATTAGATTTCCTGATTTTTCAGTTGAAATTTATGTTTAATGTCTGTATACTCATCTGTTCTAAATATTCTCTGAAGTGTTTAGCACTTACGAAATGCGTTTTGGTTTAAAAAAATTAAATTCTTTATAATTCACACTCCTTTTCAGCAGGTGCCAGAGGAATCAAGCCTTTACTTTTATGAGGTCATCTACTGGACAGATTTTTAACAAATACAAAATCCCAAATATGTATCCATATCCACTTTCTTATTTCACTCATGCCTTCATTTCCTACAATGGGCAAATAAAGTGACATCTAAATTAAAAGATATGCTATTGAAGTTTTAGGTAAATCTGTCCTGCTTGTAGAGACTACTCAGATTGGTAGGGGGACAGTTCCTTGGTGCTTTCTTTTTTTTTTTTTTTTTTCCAGGCGAGTGGGTAGAAGGTGGAGAGAAGGATTGGTGATCTGGTTCAGACAGAAAGTCTATATCAATGTTTGATTTTGCACAGGTCTACTAGAAGAGTTTAACCATGTCTGGAGAAATAGTGTTGAAAGAAAAGTAATCTCTGCCCCTGGCAGCTGTCTGGGTAGTGCTTTTTTTTAAGTAGTATTATTTTAATCATATTGATCTGGGGTTTTTACATCTGCTGCAGATTTTAAAGTAGAAAGGAAATATTATGGCAAAACCAAACCTTTTCTTGTATTATCAAGTTGTTAAGAAAATGTAACTACCTAGCTTTCTTCTCCTCTTTGAAGTTTATATTTCTGTCTTCAGTACTGTGAGTTTTATAAAAATATCTATACAGATGTAGATACGTATAATTACTGAAAATGTAGAAGTATTGAGATGATATGATTTAGCTGTATTGGTTTGCATGAGGTCACAGATCAGAATCTGGTTGGTCTTTTGTGGGCAAATGACAAAACAACATTAAACTGTAACAAAAATTATAACTTCAACAACTGGTTTCTTTATGGAAACAGTAATGCAGGAGGATTCCATTTCTTTATAGTCCTATGTTGTGCTGCATTAAAACTTCAACTGAGGATGAATTGCTAGTGGATCTGCAAAATAATAATCTAGATATCTAAATCTGTTGCAAGAAGGACCATAAGAACTTCAACTCTTCTTCACTGCTTGAAAAGTGTAAGATATAGTCTTGCTGAAACCCTACGAGCAAAATCTATTGGTATCATGGTAAATTTATTTTTAGAGAAAAGGAAGAGTCCTAAGAATTAGCAACTTAGTGAAGAAAAATAGTGCTGATAGGCAGAGCAAAGGTAGAAGGCAATTACACAGTATATAGAACCCCCCATATTCTTCTTTTGCCCCCTTCAAAAAACACTTTTGAGATGTAGGGATTTGGTCTGGTGTTGAAGGAAATGCAAGCAGGTGTGGCTTTGAGCTGCCATGTTTGTTTAAACAGCAAATGAAGAACCAAATGGTTAATATATGTCAGTAGCAATTTCTTTTAGTTTCAATAGCAGTACTCAGCTAGGCAAGGTGACGTTCAACACAGGTTCATAATCTCTGCTGGACCCTGTGCAATTGGACTCGGTGCTAGAAACAGACCTGCAAAAAGCAACAAGGTCATGAATGGTGGAAAGCAAATGAACCTTTCCTCAGTTCTCTTGCTTTGTTGTTCATTCTCTGGGATTTTTCACTCCTCTGTTTCGTCATGGTGTTCCTAAAGGCAGAATTGACTACCTTGTCCACCTCAACGCTGAGGAATCTGAGTGCAGGGGGAGAGCTTGAGGAGACAGCAGGAACAAGTGAGTGGATGGGAGCAAAGAGTACCAGAGCGGCATAAGAAGGTTTATTTAAAAAAAAGGTATGAAAGCACAGATACAGGATGGCACAATACCTAGGAAAGACATCTCGCTTAAGCTTCAAAGGTGGCAGGAGGGAAATCACAGATACACATCAGATGAAAATTTTACGCCTACCTGGCAAGGATTCGTAGCTCGTTTTTTCCTTACCTGAATCTACCCATGCTGTATCACCTCCAGCTACATAGACCAGGGGACTATACATCAGCTAAATCAGTCCTTCAACCATTTTGAATGTCTTAAACTAATTTATTCCTCTCTGCACAGTCTTATACAGGAGATAAACATATGGGCTTTTATCTGTTAAGCTTCCAAACATATTTTTTGAAGCAGAGTTGCAATCTAGTGTGGGCAAGTATTCACTGAATAAATGGGATTTACAGTGTTGTTTATTTATAGACTTTGATATGACTCTCTTTGCAGTAGAAATGGTTGCAAATGAATATAGTTTCACAGTGTGTTTTGATACAAGAAAATAGTATTCCCATTTTACAGAACCCAGGGCCTCAGAACAAGAATTTAAAAGCACCTAAATCTTCAGGAAATCATGTTGTGTAGTGAATTTGTTTGAAGAAACACAGGTAACATTAGATGATGGTCTAGAAAAACTTTCTTGTTTTTAGTTGGCATTCTGCAGAAAAACTTGCTATTTAAGGTTATGTATTTAGATGTACTCTCTTTAGAAACTGCTGTGCTACCAGGGAGTTATGGAGATACGGAAGGCTGATGTGCTAATCTGTGTCAGTCTTTCTAAGTTCAAAGAGTGACTTGAAGTCAAATTGTTTTTTTCTCTCTGCTCATATTTGGTATATTTAGCAAGACTATTGTTGTATGAACATGACAGGTTCATTTTAGGATGGGATTAGTGGGAGATTCTGTGAATTGATCTAAAATGTATTAAGAAAGTCCCTTTTGCAGCTTTGCTACTGTCAGTTTTGTTGGGTATGAAATTCATGGACAAAATATTTACTTTCAGGAGGTTTTTTGTTTGGAGTTTTTTGTGTTTTGTTTTTTTATTAAAGGGATAAAATGCATCCGCTGAGATTTTTCAAAGAAGCTGAAAGCAAGGTTTGCAGGATGAAAGATCTTAACGTCATTTTAGAAGGCCCACATCCATTGGAAAATGTATGAGTGATATGCTCTTAAATCACTTGGGAACTTTTGCAAATCTAGTTCTTTGAGCAACTCTGTTGGGGAAAAAAACTCTGCTTTATTTATATTAAACAATGTTCAATCAATTAGTATGGTATTAGAGTAATTTTCCTGAAACTTTTGTACATTTTTGTAGAAAAATCAAAGAACTCAAAATAAAATTGTATTAATTCTGACTGTAAGCAATCAATTAAAGAAAGAAAGTCATTGTAGGAAATCTAGCGTAATCATAAGTAATAACTCTTATACCTGATATGAATGAGAAAAATTAACTTTTACTTTTAATTAAATATCATGCCAAAAGGTATTCAAGCCATTCTGACATATGTAGAAGATAGAATAATAAAGTACAGACCCAGTCTTAATCACTCTGCATTATTAAACATTAATATACTGTCATTAACAGTACCTGTTATAATCCATGTCATTTTGTGCCTTGCAAGAGAAGCACTCATCTCCTTTCAAATACTAATCACAAAAGCAGATGCTTAAGATACTTGAATAACCCTTTTATTGCCATGCTTTGCACATGTGTTTTCAAAGGGAGTCTGAGAAGTGTCAATGAGGTATATTATAAAAAAAATGTTATGCTTTGGCTGTGGTATGGAGGACTTCTCTAATTATATTGTAGGTTGATTCAAATAGATTACAATTTGGATCCATCTCACAAGCACATTTTGCCCAGTATTGGCCAAGGTCCCTAGAAATGTGATGACTTGCAGTCCTGCAAGAGATCCCGTATTTTTTTATTGTTCTTCTAGTCCCTTGAGAATTGAGGTTGCAACATACTACCACATTTTCCATCAGTGAACCAGAGTTGATACACTGCTTTCTTGGTATGAATGAAACTAGTAGATACTGTAAAATTGCCCAGTTGACATAAGTAAAATACGTCTCTATGCAATAGAGCTGAGATGATGTCCTGCTCTTCAAACTATGTAAACCTTATTGTCTGTATGTAGGGATTGTAACAGAATAGTATTTTTTCCCTGCCTTTCCCTCTGTGATGTTAAGTCATTTAACATTAAGCCTTATTATACCTCTGTGAGGTAAGTATGTAATTGTCCCCTTGTTATGCATGGATAAAGTTAGATTCAGAATAGAAAAAGTGTGCAGTTAAATCCAAATCTGGGCAATTTGAAACACTGGTGTTAATGTGGTCTCAATCATTATACCTCTACTTAAATCTCCTACAGTAATTTTTAAGGATTGTGGAAGATGCAGTTTTCATCTTTTTAGGTATTTATTCATTTTATTATCCTCCATTGCTGTCTTAACACACTCATACCTAAGAACAGAAATTACACATGTAAATACTAAAATACAGGAAAAGACTTCTGAAGTTCACTATATTAGCAAAATGGAAAATGGAGAACATCATTATTTTTCATATATGTCTTAATGGTAGTAGATTTATGCATACTAATACCAGATGAATCGTAATAACAGGAGCTAAGTCATTTTGAGGCAGAAGTGTATGAATTACTTTTTTTAGTTGACAGTTTCCCTGTAAGTGACTTGAGCAAGGTCACAAAGACACACTAGTACTTTCTAACTCCCCAAAGATGCTAAATGACCATAAAACACCCTGCCCTTCACTGTAAGTGCATCTTGGATTTCAACATAGAAATTTATGACCCACTTCTGGTATAAGCTGCTCCTTTATTTTTAAGACTTGGTAGGAATGTGGTTTTGCCAAATGCCATACTGAAATGTGAGGGTTACATAGGTTCCTTATTATAATGGGAAGACACATAGTATTTGGATTTTTTCCTGGGTTACCAGTTCCAATTCCTTATCATTTTATCCACATTTAGATTCACCACTGGAAAAGGAATAATGCCCATCATGATTCTCTACCCTTGGATAAGCTCAGGAGATACTCCTCTGGAACACAGCTCCATCTTTGCAGCTTCATTGATTTTAAACGTGTTCCCTAATGAAATAAAATGTACATGACCATATTGTATATCTGTGTGAGCATCAGGCTGATTCCAGCGAAGTGAAAGAGATGTGAACATCTCAGTAATTTGTGAAAATCAGTAGCTGGTGTAGGAGAGAGTCTGCTTTTGAAAGAAAAGGAGACAGAATTCAGCTGTCAAATCTAATTCATAGCAATAGTGCATAAACTATCATACAGTTAGTTTTGAAATAGCTACAAGAGGCACAGTGTCTTGGCCAGCAGGGTTGTCTTGGGAATTAGAGGTACGTAAGCATAACAGACAGGTATGTAAACATAACAGACATACATCAGTAAGAAACCAGATTTCATTAGTTCTGCTGCTTGAAAAACAGGTTCTTAAAGTTCATTCATCTATACCGTTTTTTAATCTGATTTGTTGAATACATCATTGGCATAATACTCTCATATAAAGAGTGATTTTGATTTTTATCTGAATGTCTTCAACCTTCCAGCACTTGCCAGCTTTAGTGCAGCAATGGCTATTTAAGTTCTTTCTTGACATCTTCATAGTTCGCATTCTTCAACACTTGGTCTCCAAAATGTCTGTGTTTTTTTTGAACAGTCCTAGCTTTTTGTCTTAAATTTTTTATCTTTTCTTCAGATATAAGTTGTTGTCATTTGGAGGTTTTCTGTGGGTCCTCATTCTGAATTTTCCTCTTTCCCATTTTAATCAGTGCTGTTGTTTGCAGGCCTTGCTTGATGAGCCTGAAAAGATAGGTGTCTTTCATGAATCTGTTTTTTCACTCTCCTCCTACATAGGACAAACCTTCCATTTTCATCTCATAATGTCAAATCCATCATGGCTTCCAGGACTAAATAGGGCAAATTTAGGAGAAATGTGCCTTCTTTTGGATTCCTGAACCATATTACACAATCTGCTGTTGTTGCAGCTGCCCTATACAAACAGGAAATTTGAAAGGCTTTTACTTTCACAGCTATGATAAGTATTACAGTGGAGGGATGGATGCCATCACCAAATATTTATCCCTCTGCTCAACACGCAACATCCCTGTCGTCTGCATAGATATGTAATTTGTTCTCTTTTGTGTGCCTGATGAGTTTAACAATCCAGGCGATGATCTATGTTTCTGATGCCACTTACTAAGCCAAACTTATTTTTCAAGGTGTAGTGGGAAGAAGAGGTTTAACCAACTGTACATATATGGTTTACTGAAAACTACTTGAAACTTTTAGGTCTGTGGGCAAAAATATGTTTTGCTCATGTAAGCTTCATCTCTGCTAGCCTATTTTACATATAGTTGTACTGTTAAATCCTTTTAAGAATACACAGGTTTTCTCTGTAAGGTTAGATTGTTCAGTATGTTCAAGACATACTGCAAAAGCACAGTAAGAGCTAATTTAGCAGGCTCTTGACAATTACAGCTTTGTTTGGGATTACACTGCTTTTTTTTCCTGAATTTTGTTTTCTATTTCAAGCAAACTGCTCCCTTTCTGTCAGTTCCTTGCACAAGTCAAACAATAGACAACTGCTAAAGGTAACCCATAATCACACAACTTTTCCTCCACAAATATTCCTACAATTCTTTGTGATTCCTTATATATAAATCTTGATAATCTGGAATCCGTAATATGTTTACAGGCCATTTCCTGGTCCTGTTGAAATCAGTAGTAGGCTTTTTGTTGTTGTTCTTGTTTCAAGGGCACCAAATTTGTCTTCTTGTTTGCCAGATTGTTTGGCATATGCAAAAGGCATCCATCAAGAAATGTCTTAGAAGTCTATAGTTGATGGTCTTTTGTGCATTGTATTGAACATTGGTAGGTACACTATTGAATCAGCCCAAGTTATCTGCACAGAGTCAACTTATCTACACTGGTGAATTTGTAAGGATGGATCATTTAGTAAAACTAATTAAATTGCAGCTGGCAACATTTTCCCTAAAAAGGTGTACTATTACATGTCATGTAAGCAAAAAGATCTTGTACCATTGGATGGGTGCTGATATAGAATCCAGTATTGTTGCTTGAAAATAAAGTTCAGTAAGCATCAGAAGATTGGTTTGAAAAAATAAGTGGACATTTTTTTTTTTTCAGATAGTCAATTCTGTTTACAGAACAATGTCTGTTTTTTGTTTTGTGGTTTTTTCCCCAACATTCAGAAAGATAAAAATGATAAGTTAAATAGCAAATTAATGTTTGTGTTGCATTGATGTACATTTACTAGCAGGAAGCATTTTTTAGAAAAACGTAGTTATTTGCAAGATTTCATTTGGAACTTGAAATTACAAAAGTTTGTATCAAAATCCTGATTGTAAGAATTTCTATTCATCCAAACAGAGGACAAAAACATTGTCATTGTAACCTTTGTGTACAGTCAACAAACCAACTGAGCTCTAACTGCCGAACATACATAATGAAAACCTGTGGAGATTTAAGGATAAGAACCAATCACTGAAATGACATGGAAAATAATTTCAAGTAACTAATGAGCACAAATATGCCTTAATCTGTCTTGGGGCAGTTTGTAAGCAGAAAAGGAATTCATTCTGTTGGAAAATAGCTGGTTAATAGTTATTAGCTGTGCTAGAGTACCAAAGATTTTAAATGAAATTTGCCTAGGCAAAATCATTGGTTTGGGTCTTCGGATGTAGCTGAGACGTACTGTTTGTAAAGATGCCAGGCAAAGTTGTATTAGAGCTGTTTTGTAGTTCCGTGATTATGGGGACAGATAAGGTTTGTAAAGCTCCAGGTACAGTTGATTGTACCCAGCCATGGGTGTGTTCATAATGCTTTGAGTAATTCCTGTGAATCTCCAGAGTAGAAGAACATTTTCTTCTTTTATTTTGTGGGTACAGTTGTATAATCTCGGAACAAGAAGAAAGAGGAGGATGTTGATACAATCAATGTGCAGTTTTGCAGCACAGGCATTCCCTTACCCAAAGGATAATTCTCTGCTCTTCAGATCAAGATCTTTGGCTGCACAGTATTACCACAGCAGCAAGCAACAAGTAGAATGGGTCTGGGAAACTGGGGCCCATTTTTATAGCTTTACCTTTTTTTTTTTTTAGTTGTTAAATGAGGTAATGTAGAAATGAACACAGGAGTTGTCTTGAAACTCAACTATCTGCCATTTTCAGTTCCAGGAACATTTTTTATTTGAAAGATAATTTAGTACAAAGCTGGATTATTGATGACAATTCTCTATAAACATGAGCTTGTAAGATCAGGATGGACAACTGTTTAGACCTTCATGGCTGGGAATCATGCCATTACTACCCACAGCCGATGCACATACATGGCTATTTGGCTGTGTACCTCATGCCATCTGTTCAGATGGCATTTTGCCTGCTCACAAATTGGTTAGACCTGTGCCAAGAGCAATTGCTCTAGATGGTTACACTGCAAAACACTGCAAGTGGCTCCTGTTTTGCACGAAGTCTCTCTCTTTTGGACACCACTTTAACGCTTTGTTATATCCTGTGGACATACCTGTATACTGCAGGGATTGGAAACAGAAAAAGATCGTGCGCTCATCCTCTTTTGCTACTGAAGCTACCTTTTCTAAATCCAAAGAAGGAAAAACAAAGTACATGTCATTTGAGTTGAAACTATTTCTACTCATTTTCCATCTGAAAAATACTCATTCCTTTTAAGTTGGTAAAAGCTAATCAAAAGCTCACAGAAGTTAATAGGAATACTTGCACTGATATGAGTGGGGTTTGAGTTGGAGTTGTAAATTATAGTAAATTGTGTGCTTGCTAGGACAAAATCAGGTCAACTGACAGTTGCTGCATGTGGTTGGTTGGTTGGTTGATTGATTTCTGGGATAAGTTTCTGAGAGAAGTAATGGGTTACAGAACTTTTCCTTTCTAGATCAGTTACTTAAATTCAGCTGAGGTATACAGTAACCAAAAGTTATCACCAAGTGACATTTATACAACCTATAGAATAATTCTGCTGAGTCTTCTCTATTGAATAGATATCCATATCATACAGTTGGCACATTTGTTGACAGCCTCAACTGTGAACCGTGGAAGTGAACTTATTGCTTGCCAGCAGAAGTAGCTCCTGTAGGTAAAAGCCAAAGGATATTGGCAAGGAAACCTAAGCTCAGTGGATAAATATAGGACTTTCTGTCGAAAATGCTGTCATCCTGCCAGTTTTCGTAGCCACTAAAATAATTCTAAAATCAAAACTAAAATAATGTTTTTGTTACTAGCAAGAGCTACAATGTAGAATTCAGAGTATGTGCAAGTGTAACGGAATTATTTGCCTGTTTCTCTTTGAGTGTAATAAACTGTAGGAGTATTGTTATTTTCCTTCTATGGACTTCTCCCTGTGCATGAATGTCACTGCTCAGTTTGAGCATGCTTAGTTGAATCAGGATGATATCATTTATGTGGGTGAGTTTCCATATATTGGTTAGTGGGAGTTATGATATTTTGCTGATTATAATCTGGAGGTGTTGCCAAAGCCCTTCGTCTGAGTTTCACATAAGTAATACTGACTAGCTTTTGATTCTTAGAGGAAACCCAATGGGAAAGAGCTGGATAAGCCTTAGAAAGGAAAGTAAAGAGATCAAAAGTCAGAATTGTATGGAGCACAGGATGTAGTTTGCTTGTAATTTGGGTGGATTTTTTCTTGTTTGCATAGGTCACTATAAAGATAAGATAAAGTCCTTATATAGAAGGACTATAAGTTCCTTTTAAGCCCGTTATAAATTTTATATTGTGCAGCTCCTGTGTTGTGAGGTGACTCATAAAACTGATGACCAAAATCCTGACCAACTGAATATCTGTAAAAAAATTTCTCATTAATTTAACAGAGGCTCCGTTGTTCAACCGCTGTTATTTCTCACTGAAATTTTCACTAGTAAAGCAGTTGATACTTGTTCCCATGATTGAAAACATTTGGTTCCATTACTCATAACAGCTGAAATTTTTTCTAAAGACTGTATCAGTTTTGAAGAATGTGGAGAATGCTTTTGAAGGTCTGTCACTGCACGTTCACACTAGGCTGATACAACCTTTTATCCCGTTTTAGTATGTCAAGCAAGCACCATTGCATGTTCCATGTTCTAATAAGGTTTAATAATTCAAATTTTGTTCAGTAAGAACAGATGACAAAAACTATAGAGGTGAAAAAGATACTGATAATGATTTTGTAAAAATTGACACATTTTGTACTTTTCCATTTATCTGTAGGGAAGACAGTTAATACTGAAATCTATTGTGTTCACACTGAAGCTTGTGTAGTACTATTAGACTAAAAAAGAATATTTTACATCTACGTGTATTTTCCTAATAGAAATTGTCCTCTTGTGGAAATGGTGAAACTTCACCATTTTATGTGGCATAAACATGCTAGCAATTTGATGGGCAAAGTTAAAGCTGGTAAATTCTCACAGGTCTAGTGTGCACTGCATTCTAAGCTGAAAATTGGACATAGCTGAATACTTAGTGACCCTTTAGCTGAGGCATTCTGAAGTAATCTGAATAGCAGTATTCTTCAAAAATCCCTGAAACATTGGGAACTGATTTGTTTTACTTCCATGCAAGTGAATGGGAATTTTCCTTTCACTTCACTGGGAGTAGGATTGGACGTTTCTTGAGTTGACCAGCACAAAGTAACATTTATAAGCAGAAAAAGGAGAGATTTTTTTCAGCTCCAACAAGTTCATTTTTAAAAGACACTTTGCTGTAACCATGTAAACCTATGTAACCCTACAGTTTGTTAACACTGAACTTTAATGAGTCCTGATAAGAAGCCAGTCAGTGGATATCCATTTAGCTAGTGATGATCTGAACTCCAGCTGATTGTCCTAGCAGCTGTGTGACTTCATTACCATTAGAAAGGCATACAGCCAAGCCAGCTGGAATCCAAAGAGGCTACTCAATTCACATAGCATGTCAGTTTTTTGGTTTACGTATCAGAATTACAAAGGACTTCTATTAAAAAAAAAACCCTACGAAAAGGATTCTTTATGAAGGTATAGTTTAAAGGCTAAGTTTAAAATCATTATTATACCAAATGGAGGCTACTTTGTCATATGGATATTTTATTTTTTTGTGCCGTGTTATAGCTGTTTATATCTCTTTAATGAAAACTAGACACCACATTTGCACTTTTGGTTACAAACACAGCCCTATCCTATAATTCTTCATTTCTTAGTTAAGAAAACAACATTTTGTTGTGTTTTGTATTAATGTTTTGAGAACACATTATTAGTTTCTCTTATTGTTTGCAGGGAAAAGAACTGCTGCTCTTTGACAATACAGGTTTGTGAAAAACAACAACCCATAACTGTTGTAATGAATAGTATTTAACTGCTAGAGACAATATCCCTAAGGAACATTTCTACCTATGGCCATGGGTATTTTTAAAGTATAGAATGTTACAGAGTGAGAATGGTGAATACAGAGGCCTTAGCACTGGTTTGTACATATAGCACACAATAATCTTCTGCTTAAAAAAAGCCAAAACAAACCCCAAAAACCAAGGGAAGCAAATTCCAGTTTACAAGAAAGGCATGAGGGAAGACCCAGGAAACTACAGACCTGTTTTTAGCATTGGTGCAGACCCAGCTTGAGTACTGTGTGCAGTTCTGGGCCCCACAATTAAAGAAGGATGTTAATGTACTTGAATGCATCCAGAGAAGGGCAACAGAGCTGATGAAGGGGCTGGAAGGCATGTCCTGTGAGGAGCGGCTAAGGACGCTGGGTTTGTCAAGTTTGGAGAAAAAGAGGCTGAAGAGCGACCTCATTGCTCTCTACAGCTTCCTGAGGAGGGGAAGTGGAGAGGGGGCTACTAATCTCTTCTCCCTGGTGTCCAGTGACAGGACGCGTGGGAACGGTTCAAAGCTGCATCAGGGGAGGGTTAGACTGGACATTAGGAAACATTTCTTTAATGAGAGGGTGGTCAAACCCTGGAACAGGCTTCCTAGAGAGGTGGTCAATGCCCCAAGCCTGTCAGTGTTTAAGAGGCATTTAGACAATGCTCATAATAATATGCTTTAACTTTTGGTCAACGCTGAAGTGGTCAGGCAGTTGGACTAGATGGTCATTGTAGGTCTCTTCCAACTGAACCATTCTATTCTGTTCTATTCTATTCTATTCAAATGGTCCCAGGAACTGTCTTCCTAAGCTTGTGCCTAAAGTAGAGTTTTATTGAATCTATTATATTCAAGCAAATGAAGAGGATATAATTATGGGCTTGAAATTTAGGGAAAATATGCCTGCGGAACCACAATGAGTAAAGACTCATCTTGTTAGTCAAGAAATATTATTGCTACTTTATATTTAAATTCTTTTTCCATGTACTGTAAAAGTAGTCCACATAAAATGGACCAGAACACAGGGAGGACTTTCTGAATGAATTACTTCATCGTTAATCCACTGTATCAGTCTGCTCTGTTCCTTGCATGCAACTGCACCATATACATGTGCAGTCATGTCTGCCTTCTTGCTCTCATCTTTTCTCCTGTGTTCCTTCAATGAGTCTTTTATCCATTCTTCATAAGAGCATGACTTTCCCTGTAAAAATAAAGGAAACAATTTAGCCTCCTGATTATATGCTCTGTTTAGACAATTAAAATGTGGGTTTCACCCATAAATGTCTGAGCATATTCCTGAAACTGGGTCTTTTGTTTCATGGATGACTGTTTCAGACTGTAGCTTATTGTATAAAAGGTTGCAGCAGCAGCACTATTCTCTTACTAGGAAAGTAATGAAGAAAAAAAATATAGAGATTACTATTATGCCTGAAGTGTGCCTACCTCTTGAATTAATGTGTACAGTTTTGGTCTTCTCATTTCACAAATGTTGTTATCAAAATGGAAGAAGATTTAATGAAAGGCAAGAAGAATGATCAAAGATATAGAATAGCTTCCATAAGGAGAACAGTTAACGTAGGCTAAAATTCTTTGGTATAGAAAACACAGCAAAGATGATAGAGTCTATATAATCATGAGTGAGAAGGGGAGGGTCGGTGGTGAATTTGTGTTTGCTGTTTCTTCCAGTATAAAAACTGAAAGGCATCAAATGAAGCTATTAGGTTCCAGCTTCAAGGCAAACAAAAGGAAGCATTTCTCTTTAGAGCGTGTAATTAAAACTGCAGAACTCCTCCAAAGATGCTTGCAATGTGTGGGCTCAAGAGACCATGAAATTCATGGAAGAGACATTCAGTAAGGACTATTCAACAGAGACCTCTGGCTCTCAGAGAATAATTCAGATTAGAAGGATCCTCTGGAGATCCTCTAGGCGAACCTCCTACTTGAAGCAAGTCTAATCAGATCAGTTTCCTCAGGGACTTCTCTAATTGAATCTTGAACACCTCCAAGAATGGAGATTCCACAGCCTGTCTGGGCAGTGTTTGATTTGTGTCTTGTTGCCTTTCATCCTATCACTGTGCACCTCTGACAAGAGTCTAGCTGTCTCTTCTGCATCCTGTAGCCAGGTAGCTGTAGCCAGCAATAAAGTCTCCCATTAGCAGCTTTCTTTGAGGCTGAACAAGTTGCTTCAGCCTCTACTCAAAGGGCATGTGCTGCAGCCCCTGAGCAGCTTGATGGCACTCTGCTGGACGTGTTCTACTATGTCCATGTCTTTCTAGTAATGGGGAGCCCAAGACTGGACAGTACTCCAAATGTGGTTTCACAAGTGCTGAGCAGAGGGGAAGGGTCACTGCCCCGTGCATGGCAGATACACTCTTGCTGATAGAGGCCAGGATGCTGTTGGCCTTCTTTGCTGCAAGGGCACACAGGTGACTCCTGTTCAACTTATTGTCCACAAGGCACATCCTTTTCTGTAGATCCTTTTCTGTAGATCAGCTTCCCGGACAGTCAGCATCAGCTTGTATTGTTGCATTATTCCACCCCAGATGCAAGTCTTTCTATTTGCTTTTGTTGAAATTCAGGAGGTTTCCATCAGCCCAGTTTCTGAGGCAAAACATTTTTGAAGGCTGAGAGAGTATTCTAAGTAAGTAACACTTCATGCTTGCCTTTCTAAATTTTGCCTCAAGAATCCACTTTTAACCCCAACAGGAAACAAGATGGAGTTATTTTATAAGCTCTGCTAAGCTCTTTTAAAGAATGGACATTAAGTACCTCCTTGCAGGTCCCTGGATACTGAGTGAGTGGAGGAACTTCACTGAAGGCTGCAGTGAAGAGGACATAGTGGTATGGCCAGATATATTTGACTCATAAAACATACTGGATTTTGAGTCAAGTTTTGAAGTACCTGGTTATATAGAGCTTTGGGTATAGTTCTGGGGTTTGGGTTCTACACTTGGGCTAAGCATCTGAAAGCTAGGTATTGTGGATTCTTTATGTAATCTAAGTTCCTCAAAAAAACCAATATTTCAGACATCTTTAAAGCAGAAATCTTGATGAGGACAAAATTTGTCCTGCGTAGACATTTAAAAACTGTATCAGTTTGTCAACAGCTTGACTTTCAGCTCTGAGCTGTGTCCTTAGCTTGTCTGTTTGTGCTTTTTAGATAAATTTATCATTTGCTTTGGAGTCAGAGAAATTTGAATCTTTTCAAATTTGTTTCTTTGGTGTGTGTGTGTATATATATATATATATGTTTTTAATATACATTGCAAGAGTAGTTGTGAAGTAGAAGAAAAAGATTTCTAGTGCCTGGAAAAAAATTTCTTTTCTCCCCCCCCCCCCCCCGCCTCCCCCGCAAACCAACCCACAAGCCATAGTATAAGCTATCCAATAGATTCTCTTCACAAAATGTGTCTATAGTATTACAATGAAAAAATATAAAAGAATAAAAATAGTTCAGCTCTGCAGTTCACCCTACACCACATTTAAAAAAAAACTTGCTTCCTAAAAAGTTTTCATTAATGAGAGATTTCTTTATCAATAGCAGTGTTTGTAGATTAATGGGAATTTTTTTCTTGAACAAAAATTTGAGAACCAGACTCTTAGTCAAATGCAAGAAGCAAAGCACTTTTGAAGATAACATTGGCATGCCAAAAGAAAAACCCCAAAACACCAACAAATGCTGTCTATTTTGCAGTAGTACATTGACCTTCACAGGAATGAAATTATCATTAAGAAGTTATATGACTTTTAGTTATATGACTGCATCTACAATAGGATGAAAATGGCACTGCCAGGTAAATCTGAAATCACACCTTTGCACAAATCTGAATGATTGCGTACTTGTCAGAAGTTTGTAAGGTAGATATGCTTAAAGGCATCTAATATTTCATCCATGCTAAGAGTAATTAAAAAGAAGACTTTCATGTAAATAGTCGAAATAAACATCATTACTTTTGTATTAGAAAATTTTGTTACTTGTATATTATGCCTCCCAAGATGATTGACATTAGACACTACAAAAATCTGTTTTATGTTGCAGTTGATAGTAGACTGTAGTTCTTAAAGGTGAAATTAGAAAAATGCTGTTTCAAAAGGAGAAAAAAAAGCAAGGCATTAGGATAAATATTAATTTGAATGTCTACAATAATGGGTACATATGCTATTTAAGGAAGTCATTATTCCACTGTGTAGTCAACAAGAGTATCGATTAGAATTAATTCACTACAAAAAGTCTCCAATCATTTTTAACATAAGTTTTTCCTCTTTAACAGTACCCTGAAGCTTGTCTTTTTCGTGGTCAATTTAGCAACAAATTTGCAATTAATCATTTGTTGATTGCAATGAATGGTCTGTCGATAATATGCAGCTTACATTGCTAAAAGGGTTATACAGAGCTTTATTGTTTTCCTTTTGTCTTGGGAACACTTTGTCTAGCTGTGTTTCCTAGAATGGATTTTGAATAGATGTTTTGAAGTAACGCATGCCAGTTTTAAAGAGACACCATGGACTGCTCTGAGAGTATTAATCAAGATATGCCCTAACTTTCTTCTGGCATTACAGTATTTGGACATCTGTTCTGACTCCTTGTATGTGAAGTAGGACACATTGGCATAAATGAAGGGTTTCATTATCTTAAATGTCATAACATTTGTTTGAATTACTTTGTGTAGATTTTAAATGCTGAAATTGTAATCTTGGTTTTTTATAGATTTCATTGTCCTTTCAAAAGACTATAAAAATGGAAGCCTTTTAAAAATTCCATCCATAATTTAGAAAGCATAATTTACAATTTGTGCAATAACACTGAAATTGCTGTAGATGATACTTTAGTAATTTTGAACAGTGTAAGTATTTTTACTGAAAGAAAACTAAGGGAAAAAAAATGCCTCTTCTTCCAGAAACAGTGTTTTTGTCACAGATAATGTATAAATGAGAAGACCATTACGAAATGCCCCTTTGGGGAATGTTGACATGGATTCACTTCTTTAGAAAGTCATGGCAGCTTGAACTGCAACTTTCATTTTGTCAGGAAGAAATGTCTGTTAGTTTCCAAGTTGTCCTTAAAGGAGTGTCTCAATAGTATATTTCATGCATCTGGATAGGAAAGGCTTTGAATACAATGTACATAACTGAAACTAACAGAAAGATTAAATTCTGGTTTCAGACTTTTCCAAAAGTTTGGAAACGTTTTGTTTGCACTGATCTTTAATTTGCATAAATTTTTGTAGGTTTTGATTGTTCATTAGCAAAACTAAAACACTAGTAAAAGTAGGATTTAACTGATTTACATTGCTCTTATTAATGCTAGTATTATACAAAATAGTTATAACCATTAAAACATTCTTACTCCTAGATAACTGCTGATGTCATATGGATGTGATATTTATGCTTGAGTAAAAGTTAATATTAACTACATTTGTCTTAGCTATAATTGGAAGGATTACTTATTACAAACATTGGCAAGACAAGTGTCTGCTTACTGTGCAGCAAATTTGGGAATACTAACTTGTCATTTAGTATTGATTACATTATTTAAGTAGCTGAGCAAAGCAGCACTTTACAAACAGGTGCTCTTTGATTTGCAAATTTATAAAAATCTAGGAGCAGCTTTCAGCCTACTGCATTGTTGGTTTTTCAGGTAAAAAGTTGAAGGGTGATTTGACTATGCTTTCATTTAGACTACAGATTTATTTAGAACTTCTGTCTCATGAAGCAAATTGAGTTATTGTTATCAAAAAACAGTGTGGTTTTCCATCTGTAAAATATGTTTATAACATAACTATCTGGCCTCGAGTTCAGAGAAACTGTCCCATTCAAGTTGTTTGCAGTGAAATTTTATGGCCCTGACTTTGACCATGTGCTTCAGTTGTCTCCTGAATTGATCTGCAGGAGCTGAAATCACCGTATGAGCAGATTATCAAAATGACAAAGCTCTCTAGTCATGTGTTAAAACTGTGATATACATGCAAATAAAAGTATAGTTTGCCATTTCTGCATACTTATAATACCTCTCTTGCATATATGTGGTTCCATATTCCATGGCTCATTTCAAACTAAGAGTATTATTTTAAGGGATACTGGCTTCAGAGAAGAAAGAAACTAAAGAATTTATTTTCTCACTCTGCTTGTTCCTGCCTTTGCACTACAGCTTGCTGCACCCTTAGTTTGATCGTTTAGGGAGTAACTCCGTCAACTAGATAATTAATTTGGGGAATTGTACCCCAGTACTTAATGTAAACAACTTAGCCTTCTGGAAAACCTCATCTGTGTTGGAAATCCTGAGTAAATGGGACTTATGCAAGGAGATTTTATGCAGATTTAGAATCCTCCCTAACAATTTGGGGCTGAGAATAGGATACTGGTATAATATATTCGAAGCTACCATGAAAGCCGTAAGTTGCTAAACAACCATGACGCACTGAGCCTGTCCAGATGGTTAGGCAAAAAGCATTATGCAAGTGCACGCTTGGGAGGAGGGAATTTTTTTGCTAGAAAATTTCAGGAATTTCTCAGTTCCACTCATCATACACTTCTCTAGACTTTTTCACTAGTCTTCTGTAAACTTGGATCTATGGCATGTGAAAGGCAACAAAAACATTTCTTTAGCCCTCTCTGAAGGATCAATGCAGCACTTCTAAAGCAATTTGGACATTTTTATTTCTTGGGTTCAAAATTCTGTATGTGAGAAATCATAACAAAGGGCTTTAGTGCAGTTTCCAGGGTTTCTGACCATATCAAGAACCATATTTTTTATTTTGCTGTGAGATTGCTTCATAGTGAAATAGTATTGCATAAACCAATAGTGAAATATAGAATTGGTAGTTTCTAAAGTTGCTGGGTGTTTTTTCCTTTTCAGCTGAAGCCAATTTTAGCTGCATGTTAGTTTTGTTAAAAAATGTTTACAGTTCTTAATTATTAGTGACTTCAGTACAATAAAGAATAATTTTTTGTTGTCCCTAAGTATCAACATTCTGATAATAACCTGTGACTTATTCCTTTTATACCACATAATAGAACCTCTCTGTGGAATAAATAAATATATTTAACCTCAAAGCCTTTTAATGTCCAGAGACTACAATAATAGGTACTGCATAATCTCTGTGTGCAATACGCTGTAAAATGTTTTACATACCTAAATTATTTATTCAAAGCACCTATAGAGAAAGCTTGATCTTGGGAGGAAAATATATGTGAATCAATTTTGTAAAATTTGACTACACCTACCATAAACACATGTTCATATTTGGACATATTTTAACACTTTTCCATATATCCAAATACTAAGTTCAGAAAAGGCTTTTCATTCTATAAGCCATAGCATGTTTTATGGTTTTTTGGAATACAGGATCTTATTATTCGTACAGAATATCTTTTTCAGCCCCTAAATGCTCAGTAAGATGATATCTAGTTCCATTTTTTAGTCTAGTTTGTATTTCAGATAAGCATTACTGCAGAGCCTAGGCTTTATTTAACTTGAGAGCAATTGATATCAAACACGGTTTATATGAACTAATTATATTAAGTTTTTGGGATAGCAGGCATATTTCAGAGAATATTAACCCCCTGTTTTTCGTGGAAATATTGGTCATTGCCATGTACTATGTGATTGGGTTTTGCACTTCAGGAAGGAATCTGACCACTTACACTGTGTATGAGGACTAGTATGCATTCACCTTTAAAGTTACAAATCTGAGTAACAATAGCAGTAAAAGCAGTGTGTGATCAAGATGATCTGCTAGGGTCTAATCTGTTCAGTCTAATACCTTTATGAAGAGTTTAATTTCATTCTGTTTCTGCAGTACCCTTTTAGATGCTCAGAGAAACCACTCTGGTGGGGGTAGGCTTGGCATGAGTAACTCATGTGAATCTAGCTCATGATTCTTGGAGGTGTCTCAGTTGCCCAGTTATTTCCAAACTATCTGTTAAATGGGTTTGTCTCAGTTTGATACAAAACTCTTCTGCCATTTTCCCTGCAACCTCACTCTGCTGTAAGGCTCTTTTGCATTAGCTGTGAGCACTAGGGAGAACCTGGCCATGTGTAGGTACTTCAATTAGAGTCTTCTGCTACTTCTTCAGAACTTGGAAGCCCTCAAAGGCTGTACAAATATTTAATATGCTTAAAGGCCCGAAAAGAGTAGGATACCTCTCACTCTTCCCCCACTAAGGCAGAGTTACCCAGGGCCTACAAGCATGCTCTTCAGTTGCTGTTGTTGCCTTCCCACAGCTATGTCATACTTTGACAGACCCTTAGGGTCTGAACTGCATCTCAAGTGCTTACTGGTACAAGGATGTGGCCTAGATTGGTAGAGGAGAAAGGAGGAGGGAGGCTTGAAGGAACCTCTGTAGAAGCCTGTATTGGAATTAGGAAGTTTATACACTTTGCCAAGACTGCAAACCAAGACATGTCACCAAATGATGGCAAGAACTGAAGGCCAAAGGAGAAAAAAATCCTTGCAACCGTCACCCACTCAAACTGTGGACAGCAGAGTTTGCCCTCAGTACATGGCACTTCCATGGACTTGATATGTAGTCATTTAGAAATTACATCAGGCGTTTGGTGGTGAGGACTTGGTTTTCTTTCCGTATTGGAGTATTCTACAGCTGATGACTTAACAAGAAGCTTATGGTGTAGGTAAGATTAAGACTGCATGAAAGATTGGCAGCATAAAATCGTGGAGAGCCATAACTCAAAAAAAGTAAAGACTATGCTTGAGTTAAGTGTGCTTTTGGACCAACAGCATATGAGCCTAAGCAGTCCTAAATTCGACGAGAGAAAAGAGATGGATGGCTTGTTCTGCCATTCCAGATATTTTGCAACAAGTGTTTAAATAGCAGGCTACAGAAGTAAAGTATATGAAGATGAAACTAAGCAGCAAAAGCAAGGGGGAAAGTTAATATAGTAATCATACAAGCAGTATCAATTGAACAGTATTTGGGGGGGGGGGGGGGCGGGGAGTGAAATCCCAAGTAAAAACAAAGGCCTCTAGGCCAGTACATTGTTGATAGGTGAATCTCACATCTGAATGTCTAGCCTTATGACCCAGGTAGATTTGGAGATGGTGGAAAGAGTAAAAGTCTGAGGAAGGTGGTTTTTTAGACATAACTCTTACGCTGAATACAAGGAACAAATATTTTAGTCATCCATAGACTCTCTGAACTCATCACTTCTTCATCACTGGAGATATTCACTTGGAATATGCAGGCCAGTGGTATTGGCAGGGGCTCTTCTTCTCCTGCAGGGCAGACAAGTTGTGGTGAATTTATCAGCTCAGGGAAAAAATGGGGGGGTAGAATAAAAGAAAAGGGCACTGACACTGATCCTGGAAGATGATGTCAGAGAGTGAAGTTCTGGAAGAAGATTCTGGGGGAAATTCCTGAAAGGGAGAGAGTTGGTGCTAGTGGTAAAGAGCTGCTTATCAAATACGGTGGAACGTGCAAGTTAACTATCCTTTTTTTAGGACAGAAAATCCCAGAAGTTTGGCTCATTTACCACAAGTCAAATGGAGAAGATGGTGAAGGTGAAGAATGTCAGTGATAATGCAGTTAGAAAAGGTGAACAGGGAAATCCTGAAGTCTTTCCAAGGAAGAAGCTTGACACAAATGAAAAACACTTTAAAATGAAAGTCTGATTTATGAGGAGATGAAGAAAACCTGTGTCTGATTGATAGCTGTATGCCTGCTTAGTTGAGGATAACACAGGTAAAGACAAAAACAAGGAAATAAAGTAGAAGGATTCAGAAAATATTTTGATTGATGCAACACAAGAACAAATGCAGATACTGAGCAAAAGTCAAGAAAGTTGCTTTTAGGCCTATAAGAAAGAGCAAAGAGGCTATATAAAAGATGTGAGGGAGAGGATCTTAAAAAGTTTGTTGTGAATCAGTGGAGAGAGAGAGAACATCTGTAGCTAAATAATCTAGCATCTTGCCCTAATTTATGAGTATGTTGGGGTTTTTTATAAATTAATATTTGTTCAATAGGGAAGATAATAAATAATATTCTAATGCAAAAATTTAAATTTCAAATTGAAAACATAATGAATAAGGAAAACAGTGACCTTTTTCAATTAAGAGAAAAATATTCTTTCAGAGTGTAAATCAATGAGAGATGTTTCAGTGGTTTGCATACTTATAAAAATAAATATCTGCTATGGAAACAAATGAATAACATAAATATGTATTAAAGTTATAAGGCTCTGTTGCCAAGGCTTTGACTAACACGTTGTGGGAAGTTGCTAAGGAGAAGTCAGGTGAACATTTATTATTTGATCTCTATCAAGCAAATGAGCATATAAAATGGGTGGTGATACAAGATTTGGCTTGAACCCCAGTGAAGATTTCAGAGGACTGCTCAAACTGTTGCATTTCAGGCATAGCTTCATAAAGTTAAGAAGCTAGATGTGCTCAGCTTCTTGTATGATTAATAACGAAAGATTTCCAAATGACAATTCAGAACAGAAACTTGTCTACATGCCTTTTGGAAGAACCTTTCCAAAAAGCTTTGTTCTTACTGTTGAGCATACTGGGAGGATAGAGGGATCATCCTGCCAGTTTAGGCACCTAAATTAAGGGCCTGAATTTAGCCCCTGAGAATTCTACTCTAATGCCAACTTAATCAATGCTCAAAATGAAAATACCCAAAGGGATTTGGGTTTTTTTTGTTTAGGTGTTTTGGTTTTTTTATTAGGACAACGTTTGAAAACCATAAATAAGTTGAGTTTAATTTTTCAAGACAGTGCACAAGCAATTATTCCTTAGCCCAAGTATGCCTTTTTCTTTATGTTGTTTTTAGTGTGATGGCAATAATTAGTATTTCATCAAAAAAAATGCTTAGTAATTGATATTTTGGAGAGAGTTACTCACTTTTCTCTCCTCAGAACTGCAAAAGTGCTGGGCATGAAAGTCTAGGCTTTCATTTCAAGCTGGACGGGCTCTTAATGTGAACTTTGTTTCTGTGCTTTTTACTGAAGATATCTGTAAGCCATTGCTGTGTATTTCTGAAGTACAGCTAAAGCAACAGCCAATTGCATTGCATTGCATTGCTTATATTGACTTTCAATCTGAGCTGTGTCCTTGATTGTGTTACGCTCAAACTCATTGTGCAGAATAATTTGGGACAATTTCAACATAGTTCTTCATCAGCAGTTATCAGAAATGCTACTAAAGGTTTACCACAGAGATCTTTTTAATATACAAGCTATTTAATACACTTTCTATATGGCTATGTTGGCTAATTGCCATGTGATCACTTTTCTTCTTCTCTTTTTAGTGACCACATAAACACTCAGCATAGATCTAGAAGAACCTTTCTCTAGTTACAGTAAATTTAGGATGACCAAATATAAAGAAAGGAAGATGTGCTCAGTAACACAGTGTATCCTCAGCAGAGCTCATCTTACAGGGTACATGTCCTCTGCATTGTATTGAGTTATGGGGCACTCTTTGTTTTAGTCATCTAGTCTGATAATAACCTAGCTGCCTGATCTTCCAGTCTTCTTTGATGGTCCTTGAATTTGATTAGCAACTTAAAAATATAGATACATAGAAATATAGTGTCAATTTCTACAAACCAAAATAGCTCCTCAAAGAAAGTCCTTGAGATACCGGTACAAAGGCTTGTCTTATAGGACTGGTCCCTGGACTGGTCCCTACACAGCTGGGACAGTGCTCACCCTATATGAACTGATTGGTAGTAAATTCTGATGAGTCAATTTGTGTACGTGTCCACATGTTATACATAGGCAGAAAGTAGGGGTGGGTTGCTTTTTTTTTTTGCACAAACACATCTTTTCCTGCAAAATGGATTCCACTTTGTGTCTGTGTGAAACATTTCTAGTACCAAATTATGTATATATAGTGTCAGAAACTCAACAGAGATCTGACTTCAAATGAAAAGGGAGAGGAAGTATGCTTACATTTGAACGCCTGTTCCAAATATTTTGTTACAATTTCCAAGTATACCATCCTCTGGTCTTTTGCCTATGATTTATATATACTGTGGTTACTGATGTTTCATCCTGGGTTTAGAGATATTACCTATTTAAATGAGTATTTAAAATGTGAAGTGTCACTTGACTTAGTGATACATGTACAGCTGAAATATATTTAAACATGACCATCAGAGGGCTGGCTGTCAAGAATATCACTGGCAAAATGAATAGCATTTTCTTGACAGTTTCTGTGTTTTTCTTGGAAAACCAGGAACACAAGTTTCTCAGATTTTTTTTTTCTCAGATTTTTTTCTTGAGAAAGTGAATTATTATCTTTTAGTGTAGCTGTATCAAAAAGAGCTTGAAATCTCTTCTTGCTCTGACCTTCTCAAGCTACCACCTTTCTCACTTATACTAGCTCAGAATATCAGTAGAAACTAAGACAACTATAATAACTAGTGTTTCACCAAAAACTAATGTATTAATGAAATTTTTTTGGAAGATCTCTTACTTTGTCTCTCAGGTTAATGCATATAATTTAATCAAAAATACCTGGGAGTCAAATATGAAATGACAGCTTGATTCAAACGAGGCAGGACCTGAAGCTTCTTGAGTACCTTTTTCAAGACTTGGTCATTGAATGGTTCAGTGCCATATTATTAGCTTATCTGAGACTGTTGATTATTATGGGGTGGGAAATGTTAAAGGATGTATCTATGGTTTTTGCTTTTTGTGTGTATGTGCAGAAAGTGGAATGCATAATTGTAAGGATATTTGTTTATCTAGAAAATAATTTTTAGTCTTAAGCCACTACAGCAAACTTTTCTTAATCTATTTTCAATGACATTTTTTGTACTTCTGTACTATTCCACATTAATAACTGATGTGAGCTAACTGGTTGTTCAGGTTAGATTTGCATTCTGATCTGAAGATTACAGGTTGCTGAATTATCCCTTAAGCTTCCTAGCCTTGTGGATCCATTAAGCCTTAATTAAAGAAGCATCTTAGAAAAAAATAATCAGACCATTTATATCCAAAGAAGATGCACATTGGTCATTTGTTTGTTCACTAGCATAAAAATTATTATTTAATGGAAATTTTAATCACAGCAAGCTTATAGATAGACATATATTAAATACATTAATCTTTCTATAAGGTTATTCACAATGTATAAGGTTACTCCTCTGAAAAGACTGCTTCAGATTGCTTTCCGGTAATGCTAATACCCATTAAAAAGATGAATATATATGTGTGTAAGTCAATCATAAGGTATTAAAGAGGTGTAGCAACTTAAGCTTCTTTTCTTCTTGGCAGGTCACTTTGAGAAATGTCCTAGTTCAATTAAAATATTTTTTCCATTTCCTAGGAGTAGATTCAGATATGCTCTGTCTGTTCTCTATCTTATCTTCACTGTCAGGATTTAAAACAAACCTGAGTGAGACGTAAGGATAGTCCAGCTACTTCAGACTCTGAACAGGTTCAAATTAAGGGTGTATATATGTGTATATGTCTGCATGTTCATCACACATAAGTCCAGGTTGAATATTTGGGAGATAGAGAGGTACATTTTTTAAGAGTCTGTTTACAATTTTGTAGAATTTAAACTGGGATAAACTGCATTTTGTGTTCTTCAAACACCCATTCGTTCATCTCTACTTTCAAAATGCTACAGTAGTGAGTGGAAACCATCTAAACTAGAGGCATGTAAAAGAGAACAAGGTGTGCTAGTTTTTTCAGATTAGATTGGTGATACTATGAAATGAAAGTTCAGAGAAATTATCATCATCTAGGCTATTGTCATGTATTGCATATGACATGTAAATGACTCAAAATATTGTATATCTTAAAAAAGAAATGAAGTATTTTAGAACAGTAGCACGCAGCTCAAATATTCATATATTATTCTCAGAAACACAAAATCGTCTAATTAGTTACTTAGTTCTGCTTTAAATGCTCTGTATTCAGCATTGCTTTGTGCACCAGCATTGATTTTGATGCAAAAGTGTTCCTGGAAAAAATCTCCATTCTTGGATGCTTTGGTGAAAAATACTACAATGCTTTAGGTATAAAATGTTAGCTTTGTGACTGAAGCATGGGTGTAGTGAAAGGTGCTAGTTTCATATTACAGTGATCCCATAAGACCTTCTTCCTCCTTTCACCTTGCAACAGGCCTGACAGCATTGTGTCTCCTCAGATTATTATTAATAATAAAGCTCTTGCAAATTTTAGGCATGTTTGTGTGTACTTATGGTGTGTTACTTTTAAAAATGGAAGATGTTTAGATTCAGGTGTAGTGCTGCTGGAAAATTGTATTTCAGGCTAGCATACATATCAATTTATTAATAAAAATTAATAAATAATGCCCACAGGTGATATTAATTATAGACCAGTATCTGACTGTCAAATGACCTTTCTAAAAAAAACTGTTCACTTGTTACCGTGCTAGGTAATATCATGAAGCACGCGAGTTTTCTTTACTGACTCCTGGGTTTTCTCTTTTACATCAGTTTTATTATCAAATACAAAAATAATTTCTCATCTTTTACTGGCCATCCACAATATCAGGTACCAGGAAAGGTCAGCATATTAAGACGACAATATGCAAACAATATTCAACTTACCATGCATGCGGATATTGCTCTGTTTCTCAGTATAGTTAATTAGGTAATTTTAATATAGTTTGTGACACAAAAAAGAAAGTAATTCTCCATTGGTCCAACAACAGTTGTATGCTCTGAACAGGTTAGGCTAGATGAAATGAAGTCTGCTAAGTGGCTGAATGAAGTCTGCTAAAATGAATCCTATTTCAAATGTAGTCGAAATAGCTCACAGTGAAGGACCCTCTGCTCTCCTCATCCAGAAATACGAAACTTTTAATCGTTGTTCTTAGGATTCAGGGATGGCATCTGGTAATTCCTGCAACTCTTAGGAGACAGAACTTGCATTCCTACCCACTCTTAGGTTCCTGTTACTTTCAATTCTTCCGGTTGTTTTTCATTTATTTATACTAGTCTGTATGCTACTGTCTTAACAAATAAAAGATTATAGGCATTTGAAAAATGGAAAACTCAGTGTAGTTTTTCTTTTTTTCTATTTTCTTTTTTTCCCCTAAAGCAAAAGATTATTTTGCTAACACGCAACCAGCATGTGCTGGTTTCAGATTTTCCTGTAGCGTGGAGTTATGGTTGGGAAGAGGTCTCTGTGCTAGGGAATCTAAGGACTCCGTACGTTGGATTCAATTAAGGGTCCAAAAGAGCAGTTGGGCAGTATAAACTGAAGAAAGCCTTAGCAGCTCCCCTACTTTTGAGCTTATCTGTGTGTAGTTACTACTCTGGTTTACAGTCTCCGTTAATAAAAATAACCTTTCCGCAATTTTTTTACGAAATTGGTCTGACGTGACTGTCTTCTCTTGTGCCTGTCAAAATTAGCTTTGTGTATTACTTTTTTTACCTCTCAGCTCATTAAGTTAGTTGATCCGTTTTGGAGTCAGAAAATATTCAGGCAGGGGAAAATTTTGATCAAATCAACCTTGCATGGAAACAACTGCCTGTTTGCCATCTGCAGTGGGCATTGATCCCTAGCTTGTTTGTGCCTTGCATTTGTTATGCATGAGTAAGCACATTAGCCTTTTCATTTCATTCATTAGACAGTTAGTCCTTGATTAGTGTTTCCTAGTTTCTGTCAAATATGCTACTACTCCTTTATTCATTTTGTCTTGGGTCTGTCTTTTGCTTCAGTGTGTAGAAAATTAACAGTTAACTACAACAGTAGTCCTTTTATTTCTTTTTCATATAGAACTGGCTAACAAATGTACTTTTCTAATGTTGGCACATCTAATGTGGGATAAAGTATGAATGATGGGTCTTTCTAAAGTTAACAGAGTTATTATTTTAGTTCAGCTGGCAGGCTTTGTTTAGAAGTGTGATGTTTCAGGGTTTACTGTCAGCTTTATTTCATCCGTCTCCAAGAACTGTGGGATAACCTGGATACTTGTGGATATTTGCCTTATAAAATTGCACATAAAAATAAATTTAAAGTAATGATGAGTGCAGTTTGAGAATATAGCACGGGAACTTTCAGATGACAGTTTGGATGACAGGACAGAACAATTTTATGACTAGCACCAGTCCGTTCACTAGGGATTTTTGCTGTCATTTCCTTGTAGAACAGTAAAATGTTAAATGACAATTCCATTTTTAAAAATATTAGAAAAATAAATAAATAATGATGTGATGTGCATAAAGCAACAAACTACGTACATCTTTAGAAACTACATAATAAGATCATGAATAAAAGTGAATATTTCAATGGAGTCAATACTTTTAGTGATGCCATTGACTGATTTTATTTGATCAATGATCATAAGTTTTGCCTAAAAATTCTATACTGTATTACATCTTTATGTAGGCAGAGTGTGTGTGTGTAAAATACTATGACTTATGTGTTGCTTTTTTATTCATAATCTTAAAAGTTTATTTAAATGTTATCAATCTATCTGAACAATTTTATCTTTGTCATGGTATTAAAGTTCATACATTTATTTTTTTCAAAATACCCATGAGTTAGTAAACCAAACCTTGAAGGTTGGACCAGTCTGTTCTCTGGAGCGTGCCCTGCTTAAGAGTCTAGTAAAAAAAAACTATTTTAGACATAAAGTGTTGCAGCCATGTTTGATGTTAGTGGGTACCTATATATCTGCACTAAATACTTGCTTGCTTATTTGAGATTTATATTAACATTGATTGGTGTAAATAAAAATTATTTTAAACAAAATATTTTAGTCATGTTTGGAATCAGCAATAATATAAAATTTAAGTATTTAATTTTGTTTTTCCCCCCAAATGCTAATTCTCATTGTTTGAAAATCCGTTAAAATGTTGATAGATATAGACTTCATACTGAATTCAATACTTCTCTCAAATTCTTAGTTTTTATATTTCCATAATCTTTTAAGTTGCTAAATAATGTGTTTTTTTCACATACACGATAGTTGGTTATAGTGATAGTTTTATTTGTAGTTTTTGTCAAACTCTTATTTACATGGAAACTGGAATTCATTTAAATTTCTTACTAAATGAACTAACTTTTCTTATATTCATATTCTTATATATGCAGCATTAAGACATAATTATAAAAACATGATCCAAATGGATTTCTCTGTGTTTACTATCTCTTGCAAGACTGAAGAGTTGGTAGATTTCATGCTCTCACACCTCATTTAATACATACATTAAACGATGAAAAAACTTTCTACATTCTTAATTCCCAGTTTGTAAATTTTTAATGATTAGTATGTGAAATAAATATTACATGATCTGGAATGAGGAAAACATTATTTTCATACCTGTAAAGGAGATATAAAAATGCTGTGAAAACTGATTCTAGCATATCAGCTCCAAATATTCCATTTTCAGCAACTCCCACCACCACAATGGTTTGATTCTTTTTTAAATGTTATACACATATAAGTATTTCATACAGCTATTTCATTTCACATACGCATTATTTAGATGTATTACTAGCATAATTTACTACATTTTAAAATATTTTGATAAAATACATTTAATTTAATTCACAAGTCTCTTTTTTATATTAATCCATTTTTTCCCCCACATGATTTCACACCCTGACATACAGCAAATGGGGCATCTCCTGGCATTTATTCCCATTTTCTACCAAATTTTAGAGAAAGCTGTTGAATGGCCATATGCAAATATCAAGCTATATGCATATAAAGTAACTCTGCTGAATCTGTCACTCACCTTTACTAAAGGAATAGATTTCATACACTTTATTTAGTATTCCTACAACCAAGAACTGTATGAATGGTCTTATTGTAAACCTTCACCAGATCTGGATGATATTTGCTGTAGAGAAGTTGAAGACACTTTCAGTAAATGTAACTATCATGTCTGATTTGTAAAAAGGAATAATGGAGACTGTAACAAGTATAATAAATTATTAAGTTCAGATATATCCCATTCTTGGAACAGTGTACCTTTAAGCTTTCTAAGTGATAATGAGTATTGCTCTTGTTGAAAATGACAGTTCACAAAGCACCTTACAAACGGTACACCTTGTTTACAGTTTTGGTCTTCTGTTTTGCAATTTTCCTGTCACAATAGATTTATGGTTTTCTTTTTCCTGTTAGGATGCTTCAATTGCCCACAGATTCCATATCATGAGAGAAAAACATCCAGAGAAGTTCAACAGTAGGTAAGAATCTAAAAATATTTGCATATGAAAAGATTCTTTCCATGTTATTAAGGTATGTTCTGTGAGGGGTTAAATTTTGCACATCCTTTAAAATATTGATTATTATAAAAGAGAGGAAATTCGTGCATTTTATATTAAGTATACGCTCCCAGACTGCTTGTAGTGTAACTGTTTTATATCTGGTATTTCAACTGAAATGAATAGCATTATAAATAAACTGTTCTCACATGCGAAATGTTTGACTTGTAAGACTAGCATGGACAAGATGATGCATTGTGGTATCTGAGGATCCCTGAATTGACACTTTGCCATTAGGCACTGAAGAACACTTATTAGACAGCTGCAGATGGTGATCCTTATGTTTCATTCCCACACGCACACTGGTACATTGACAGGGGGCTCTTCCATATATACTCTTAGTAAGGGCAAGTGAATGCCATTTTACACATAAATGCTTTTATCATTAAACAACTTTGGATATGTAAAAAAGTCAGGAATGAGACTTTGCATCTGTTCCTTGTGTTGCTTTTTGAATTTGCAATGTTATCTCAGAGCTTTTCTGGAGATTAAAAATGTTTTACATCATTTACTGTAAATTCACCTTCTTTCACTATCTGGTTGGTTGAGTAGAAAATATTCATAATGCAATGCTTGTGTTTGTCTCTTTTTATTTAGGTAATTTAGCATGTAAGTTGTGATGAGTAAAGGCAACATTTCAGAAACTTTAATTAACATTTAAAGGCACATGGGGAGAGGAAAGTAAGATACAAAGTTACTGGGAATAAACAGGGGATACCTAGAGTAATTATTAACACAAATGTTTTGTCATTGTGAGCCTACCCATAGACTTTCTTTAGTTTTCCATGGGGGTGACCTGGAAGGTTTTGTGTAGGTGCAAATCTTCATAGGCCTTAGGATGATAAAATATGCTGTTTGTGCTGTCGTCTTAGAGCTGTACAGAATGATGTTTGAATGTGTTTGAATATTATCTAACTTCTTACTGTTTTCATGTTGAAAGTATAAATTTTACATTTAACAGTCAGAGATGGGGGCTTTTTTCTTAAATACTCAATCTGTTTAGCATCTATACAATGACATACTATGAACCCAAGTGTATGTTTCTTTTTAAGTTCCACAGTAAACATTTATTTTCTATGACCTTCTCTTCCTACCTCCGATGCTTCTCATTCTTAAAGAATTATCCTATGAAAAGATCTGAACTCAAGCCTGATCTGCGCATCCCAATGTATTATACTCGTTCAGCAGGACTAGAGATATTGGACATTTAGCAAATGCAGATATTCTAGGCCCTGAAGATGAAGCTAGTTTATCAGTGGTCTTTCTGCATATTTTCAGCAGTTGGCAATTATAATTTATAAAAAGCTCAGCTAATAACATGAGTTTCAGATCAGATTTCATGTCACAATAAATCATATGCCATTAATAACATCTGCTAGCAGACTCACCTTGAAATTCATCTATATTTTAAGGAACCTGATGTTTCTAACATTATCTTAAGGAAATTAATTACAAAAATATATAGTTCCAGTCCCTATGTGCTTTGGTACAGTGATATTGAAAGAACTTGAAAAAAGCAATGATTCTCTGGGTATTGAAAGACTATTCAGAAAGATTATGCATTTCTAAAAAAGAATGTAGAGACTTGAGCAAAGTATTGTAATAGAGACTGATGTTTTAAAATGTTTCTTCTTTTGTCTAGTGAGAAAAAAAATGCAGATTTCTATTTTTGTTGAATAGAATTTTCCAAATGATGTTAGTTCACAAATAGTTTGTTCCACTAACAGTTATTTGCATGTGGCAACACTCCATGATATGTTGCAGCAGCGTTTTCCTGCAGTGTGTGAAAATAAAACCCTTTTTTAGATGTCTGCTAAACCACAAGACTTAATTCACCTGAGTGTGGAATTTTCTGTGCAATCCAAATGATTTAAGGTCAGCAAGTCCAAATCAAGTCAAATTCATAGTGGGCTCCATAGTTAATAGCACTTACTCATTTGAAAATCCTACGTTGTCACATGTGAGTATCTCTCGTGATTTAAAAAATTAATTATTTTGTGGGTTTATGTTAGTTTTCTCTTGCCTGGTTTTCCAAGGTTTTGAGCTCCCATAGCTATCATTCAGTTTTGTAAAGCAGGTCCTTGCACTGAGGTTCTACTCTGAAAATGAACATGTAAAAAGTTTCCTCGCTGAAGAGAAACTTTAAGTTTATACAGTGTGCAGAGGTCTTTTGAAACCCAAGGGTATTGTATTTGCCTCAGTGAAGTAAGTTACGTTAAGTTTGAGGTTGGAGAATCTTTTGCTTTAAATCCTGGTAATGATCCTCAAATTCCTAAGGGCATTCCTTGACACTCTGATCCCAAGTTTCATGTGTAAATAGAGCATACCAATAGGGAAACTCCTGACATGTTGTACTTGTGTGTGAAAGCAGAATCTTTCTGTACTTGTTTACCATCTCAAAATGAAGATGAGAGCATATCACAAGGCTTAGAAGGACTTTTTAATGAGTACTAGCCAATATTGTAGAATACTTTGGAAGTAGATGACTAATTATTAGGAACGCTGACACATTTTGAAACTGTGCAGTGTTCACAGATTTTGGACACAAAGACTTAGTATTTCTGACTTATTAAAAATAAATTAATATGTGGATTTCTAAAATGCCTAGCGATACTTAGACATTTACGTCTTTGGAAAATCTAAGATTAAGTATGTGTAAATACTCATGATTTAAAAATTCACATTATCTGTTGTTTCTTAAATCTTCAAATGACTTAGCAGCTACCTTGTGACATTTCTTTTCAATGAAGCACCTGTTTGTTTCAGTTTCTTATTAAATTGAAGTTAAGTCTCTTTGTCAAAATGGTCGTCTGTGTTCAGAAGTTTAAATTTCACTGAAAAACGCTTAATACATGCCTTAATGACTTGAAAATGTTATATTTGTAAGATGCAATATGGAAAGGCTCCATATTGTTTTCCAAATAAGGTTCAGCATAAATGTCTAACAGTGATTTTAAAATATTCATTACTTGTTCCTAAAAATGGATCTGCAGGAGAAGAATTTTTCTTCTGGTGATGGTCAAATAGAAAAGAATGGAAGTGAGAACACAGCAGCATCCCCACCTCTGTCAAAAGAATGAATCCTAATATGCCATTTTAAGTAATCGTTTCTTATGATCATTAGCACACATTATCAGAAACCAGTACTGACATTGCATTAAGATTTAAATGTGTTCATAAAACCCAGACTCTCAGCTGTCACATTACCCACTCTACAGGTCTGAAGTGCTGAGAACTCTGTGCTTGAGAAAGCAGAGTTCACTTCCCAGCATCTCCTGCTTAACAGTAGGGTCAGATTTTCTGATTTCAGCGTGGAAGGGCTGAGTTAACCCCAGCAGGGAGAAAACTTGCAAAAGACAGCATTTCAAGTAACAGTATCATTAAACTAGGACGTACTGTTGAAATAACGATTCAGTTAGGCCAAAATGCCCTGCAGGGAGATCTGTGTAAACATCATAGACTCGATGCTGGGAATAACAGATGTATGAGTTATGTGACTGGAATGTACACAGGGAAACAAAGAATACATTCAACAAAAAATAATTCAAGTTGATATTAACTATTCTAAAATAATGTTCAGCTAAATTAGGCAAGCTAATTTGACTCTCTGGCACCCTGTAGCACAAAAGATATTTCTTAGTCTCAGTAAACTAAAGTAGGATTTATGAATTGCGTTTACAATTGTTTTAAGTACATCATCTTTGAGATTTTCAAACATCAATCTATTTTCATCTTTTATGAAGAAGAACTCCTAAAGCATAAAAAGTTCCTATTCCTAATAACTCGATTTGTATCATGTTCCTGACCACGTACTTTTGCGATTCCCTCTCAACTTGCTTAATTATGCTTTTATTTTGTGCCAATATCTATGCACTTAATCTCTAAGGAAATTTTTAAGTAATAGAAAGTACTGATTTACTTTGTACAAGTGATCGCGAGGAGAATAAGTGTTCTTTTAATGAATATAAGTGAAGGAAGTTATGCTTTTGTTTTGACCTACATGTTATATGACACTGGTTTAATCTGGAAAGGCCACAGAAAGAAAAGGTGGGAGAAATGGCAGGTAAATGAATCTTCAGCAAGTTCTTCCACATGTCCCAACTTAAGTACTGCACTACACAATGTAGTTGTTATAGTATCTTATCTTGATAAGATACTGACCTCAAAAAAAAAAAGAAAAAATCCTGTCATGCAAACACTGTTACTGTATTCAAAAGCTTTATCATAAAAGATTTCTAATCCAGCCTGGCAGCAAAGAAACCAGAACACAGTTATTACACGTGAATATTGGAGATTCCCCAAATCACTTGCTGTTGAAAGCAAGTACTAGTTCCAGTTTGGTGACTGAGATTAAAAAAGACCAGTGTAAACTTTCTCGGGTTTTTTGCATAAGGCAACCTCAGTTGAAAAGCAAAATCATTTGTCATGGGATGCATAAAATGCTCCATTCTCAGATGTGCTTGGCCTTTGTTTTAAAGTTGCCTTATTTTAGCTTTGAATTGAAAAGTAATGTTTAATTTTGAATAGAACAAAACTATTTTGATATTTTGATTATTCTTCCAGTTTTTCAGTTTAAGTGATGGGTTGAATCACAACTGCATATTTGCAGTGAATATACTAATCATCAACACAAAATTCCTAACTGGAATTGCAGACATTTCAGTCTCTTTCCTTCAACCTCTCCTCCATTCCTGGTTGTGACTGAGCTGAAAATGCTTAAAAAGAAGACACTGGCCCCACAGAGAGACCAGATTGCAGACATCTGTTACCTGTCCCATTGAACCCACAGGTTTCTTTTCATAAAAGGATAAGACTCCAGGGAACAATGCCTCTGAACGCAGGCACTATTACTGCAACTGTAGTCATCAGAAAAAGCAATGCAAGGCGAAAATATTTATGATAGAGTGTGAAATATTTTTGCATGAGCAAGAGATGGCTTGTAGTTAAACAACCTACTCTGCGTAGCTCTCGGTTATAACGTTAGTAGACAGAAAGAAAAAAAAAATCAGCATGTTCTTTTGTCAGACTTCAAACATGTAGTAGCTCATCTTTAGAAAAAATGCCTGAAGTGTATAATGGGTGCTTGAGTTTACTGAGCTGGGACAAAAGAAGATAGTTGGAGTATAATGCTGATTCAGCCTACCTATGTCTGTTGTCTACAGAGCAAAATGACAGCAGTCTGCATCTGCAGTATCTGCACCTCTCTCTGATACAAGAGTTTGTATTTTTATCATTTCTCTACAAAGTGCTAGTGGGCTAAGGCCCTCTGCTTGAGAGAATTCTTAGTCTCTTAAACATTATTCTGTAGTGGCTATCTGGGAGGTTGATGTGGTTGGGGAACCTTAGGTTCAGACTCAGGAGGACTAGAGGCAGTGTGCTGTTTAAAATATATTTTAAGTAGGTGTCCCTAAGTTCTGACCATCCCCTGTGATTTCAAAGTACATCTCTGAAAGCAGCACGCTGTATTAGACCCTAAGTGGAGTCATGAATTTATATTTGTATTCTCAGGGTCCTCAGCTGTCAAATTCACTACTGCAGGACTAAAATTGGGTCAGATTTTGTACTGTTATAATGGTAAGGGCTATCTGTTTATTGGGGACTTCCGTTGGAGGGGGTTGTTGTGCAACACCTGCCATTCTGCACTTTTAAAAAGAAACAAATAACTGAAATATGTACTATTAATATTGACAAGATATGGGAATGTTTTTTCCTTTAAGGAAAGTTACGTGTTTTAAAGATATGTAATGATACCCAGTTTTTAAAGAAACACTTGCTTTAGAAATTGTCAAGTAAAATGTATAGCCGTATTAAAGGGTGAAGATCATTGCATTGTCTAGGAGAAAGGATTGTTTAACATGGTGCACAATCATATAGAGGGATTGGCCCAGCATGCATTGTGCAAGTAACAAACTGTTGATTCACAACAGGTCTATCCATATGCTGTAGGCCAAGGTCAATAAAATCTAATTATCTTCAACCGATGTCAGGCTGGTAAAGGAATTTATTGCAGATGATGTTTCATTACTCGGAGTAGGTCATTGAACCTTTTCTGTGGATTGAAGTGCCTGTTGGATGTTCTACACATTTTCTAATTAATTAAAACTACTACCTTTTATTACAATATGTTAAAGGCACACTTAAATATATAGGAATTAAATCTCGATCTCTCCCACTGTTTAGTCACACCATTTGAAATAACAATAACACAGTGATAGAAAAAGGTTTCTGACTACTTTCATTTGTAGTAAATTCATACGTGAAGGGAGTCTATAACATATGAGAAACGCTGTAACAAAACTACTGAACTACAGCTTGCTATTTATTGCTTGCTGATAAAGTATGGCCAAGTATTTCTATACAAATGAATAAGGTTATTTTCCCTGATTTTCATGTGCACACACTAAATAAAATGCATCATAAGACAATTGTTTTTTATCAAAGATTGCTTTTTTTTGGAGGGGGAGTTATAATCAGAACTAGTGAATACTAACAATGTATTTACATTTGCAGCTGATTTTCAAACTTCATTTTGGATGAATTAATCTTCAAATCTCTGAAGTAAATGGCAAATCTTTACATAAGTTTCATGTGGATATATTTCATGTTTACAACAGATGCTCGGCCTTATAAACAGTTAAGCACCAGCCGTTTCTAACATATATCGCAAAACCAACAAAACCTTCTTTCAAAATCCAGTCAAGGTTGCTAAGTGGCCACAGCGCACTTACATATAATATTATTGACAATATCCAAGCCATTAAAAGCAATGAAATGAATTGTTAAGGAATAAATTTTACACTTCCTATTTAATAAACATAAACACATTATTCTTTATTACAAAGAAATTAAAATTTAATCACAACATGAAAACCTTTACTCTGAACTGTGGGTGCTTTATGGGGCTTTTTTTTAATGCTTTAATTCCAGTAATTAAGCCCCTATTTTTAGAGAATGTTATCCAGGCATATACTACAGTACCCATAGATAATAAGGAGAGCCCAAATACTCCTTTAGTACAGCATACACTGACATGATGTACAGCATGTGCTTTTACTTGCCTTGTGCTTTAAGTCACGAGAAATTGGGTCCTAGATTTGCTTCAGATCCAGAATCTAACAACTAATACACCCCAGGCTTCCAACTCTACGCTCTGAAATTGCAAATTAGTTTGTGTCATATTAGAGAGACTTAGGTAATTGGAAAAATATTTTTTAAAAAATGTAGCCAATCCTCCTACCCTCCAGCCCTATTTTAGTACTACTGTTCAAAATTCATTTTTTAATAGATTACCTGAAAAGTAATCCTTTCAACCAATATGCCAGCCCCTGATTAAATAACCTATAGTTCTTATCTTTGCTAATTATATAACTGAAGTGATTTTAAGTACTTAATGTATCTAATAAAGAGCCTGTGTCACCATCTCCATCACTTCAGATAACATTTTCCATTTTCCTCTTTATTCTGTTTGAATGTAGTTTGCCTGGCTCATGTCTATATATTTTCATGTAAATAATCAGACTGCTTTCTGATCTGATTTCAAGTCTCTTATTTTTTTATTGCAATGGGTTACATAGCCGTTTCTAAGAAATGTGCAAAGCTAGAAGAATTTCCAAACTTATAGTATATAGTAAAGTATAATTTGTATACCTTACAAAATAAGATCAATCCTGGGGATATCCCTCAGGTAAAGTTCCTGTTGACTTCTGATGTGTATGTTCATTTTATTAACATAGGATATATTCTTCCAAAGAAAGTATTTTGAAAATACTGTTTTTTTAATAACATAGAGCAATTGATGTAATGCATTTGTATGAAAATTGTATGATAGCTGCAGTCACATGATAGTACCTATTGTTATAACTGCATTGTTGCTAACATTGCCTTCAGAATAATTTTGGGTTTTAATTTTACTTGTAAAATAATAACTACTGCTTCTTTTTATTTCACCTGATAAGAACATAAGTATATAATAAAAATTGAGAAGTATTTATCTTAGTATTGAATATCTTTAGCATCAATGTACCCAAATTATATTTTCTATTTTTATTTTATATTTAATTGTATTTTCTTTTTATATATTTTTTTATTTTTGTATTTGGTATTATATACTTATACCCAGAATATGGATTTTTTCAATATCTTTGTGTGTGTGTGTGAAATCACTACACAATTTTAAATAGATTATCAGAAAAAAGTACAAACCAAAAAACATAACCAGAGAAATTTATTGGCTGACTTGGTGATTTAAAGGGAATGGCTGTTGCTTATTCTGATATGTCACACTACTACTATTGAAGCCAAGTTTAGCTAAAAGATAAAAGTAGTTTAAAGTGATATTGCCTGTCTTTCCCTCACCGCACTTCATAGTCTGCCTAACAGGAGATCTGATGTGTTTTGGGAATACTGTTTTGGTCATTTACGTCTTTTGAGACTAAATCATATAATTTCTTATGTTCTTGCACTTCCTGAAACACGCTTACTCGTATTAGGATATTTCTGTGTATTAGCATGGCACTGAAAAAATACCTCTCTGGCTTCTCTTGTAACTATATTACTGAATGATTGGCGACTATTGATCTACATCCGCTTCTGAAGTAGAAGATTAACAGACGTTCATTTGCTAGCTCACCGGTGCTCAGGGCGCTAGTATCCTGCTTTCAACTTTTTCCTTTGTCAGATGGATAAATTGTGGGAATTTAAAAAGTGTTGCTAACCTGCTCCAACAAAAATTGTTCATGTTTATTTAGGATTCTACTCTGCACTTCAGGAAATACACATTGTATGTATGTTACCTGTCTCTGTTGAGTGCTTTCTAATATTCAGCTCTGGTTTGGGTAAAAGGGTTCGGATCAAGACGTGTGGCAGATTGTTGGCTAAAGGATCAGAATACCCGCCTCTTCCAGCTCAAAAGGCCCAGGAGGACTCTCTGGGGAAACTGGCAAGACAGGATACAAGACAGGCAAAGAAAGATGTGGGAAACAATATAATTTTGGTGTTGTTTCTCGAAGTTTTAATGAACAGTAATTACAGAATTCTGAATTCATTTACTGATCAGTAATTGCGAGGATGAACTGGATGCTTGTGGTATGTTCGTATGTCATGGCATAAAATGGATCCCAATAGAAAAAGCAGAAAATCATTGGACATTAAAACTGGTACCTAGTAATTACTTGGAATTTACTAAGCTTGGAAAGTTTTCAAATTATATCCAGTTTCAGTCCCTGGAATTGTGCTTAGATATGCCAACAATTAATATTGTTCCATAGGTTAAGAAATTAATATAGTATTTTAACGTCACATTGAATTTACTTTAAATTGTTTTGCTGATGTGCCTAAAATTCAGGACCAGTGTCATTTGAATCCACATGACATAGGTAGATGTGGTAAAAGCTGCCTAGGATTTTGATTTAGTAGTCAGAGGAAGAGGCCGTCTGTTACATTTGCCATTTTTTGTTCAAATTAGACTTAGGGAACAGCTGCAAGTAATATGGTTTCCTAGTTCTTGAGAACCTTTCAGTTATGCTGTTTTTAATAAAGATTTGTCCATATGAGGAACAGCAAGGTCTGTTAACCTTTCTTGCAGCATGCTATTTCTGAGCCAATTATGAAGATGTCTAAAGGCATCGAATGCTCTTTGGTGCAGTAACTTGTGATTTGGGAGTATAATGGCCAACTGAAGAACTTTCTCTGTGGTTAGAATATTTGTGCTCACAATATATTAAAAACAAGGGCAGCATTGATTTTTTTATGAGCTAAAATACTTCTTGGATTTTTTCTTTTAGTTATGATGATATATTAATAACTACAGTAGCAGCAGAAGTAGCAGAAGATTCTTAAGTGATTTGGATTTTGATAGTAAAGCCTTAAAGACTGTGTTAAGCTGTCAATCTAGTTCTTTATCAAGATTTTGTTGATGTTCAAAGAAAGAAAAAAGTGTGTTAATCAAAGAAATATGTTCTTCTTGCTGGTATGAGGCAGCTGACAACTCACTCTGAATGAAATCTTCAGTATGTTTAGCTGCTTTGATTTCATAGAGAATTGCAGTGTATATGTTCTGTGACAGTGATTAGGGAACATAAATTTAATTGTCAAATTGTTGTGGACTTTTAAAGATTAAACCTGAGTGGATTGACCTAAGTAAGTAGGGCTTGTGCTTCAAAAAAACACTTGCAGTAGCAAAGCTGCACAGCAGCCATGCCGCTGCAGCCATGGGACTATTTTTGTACTGGCTTCATAGTGAGGGCAGTCAGCCAGGAAGAGGGAGATCGGGGTTCAGTTCCCCCTTCTGACAAGGAGCAATCAGATGCACTTTCTTACTTGGAAAGTGTTTTAATCACTAAACAACAAAATAGCAGCTGGACTACAATGCAAATACAAATGCCATAGTTCGCAACTATGGCAGAAACGCAGAAAACAAGTAAGCAGGTGGGAATTTGACTCTGTCAGCAGGTTGCCAGGGTGTTAACTCTGTGAAGAGGCGCTTTTGTATAATTGAAAGTCTGGTGAAAGACTAAGTTTTTAATTATGTTGCTTAAATTGCTAACAATATTTATCCACTACTTTATTCACACGAGTGAAATAAATACCATGGAAACTGGACACGCTTGCTACAAAGGTGATGGTTTATGTGTAGTATACTAGTATCTGCATACCAGAATGAGAGATTCTCAACTGCTTTTGTTAAATCTAGAATAAGAAAGCACAGACAGTAACCTAAAGTATTTGCAATCTGGCGTATTTCATAAGTGCACACAGTAGTCTTCCTTTTGTCTACCAAAGTTCCTTTGACATCACCTACAATGCCTAAAGACACTAAAATTGTAGGAAAAGGGTATATAGGCATGATGCAGAACAGTCCCTGTTGGAGAGACATATTAGTCAGGCACAGCAAGCACTGTCAAAGAGAGAACTACTTAGAGTTACAGAAAGAAGATGCCTGTCAGGGCTACTCTGAACCTTCTGTGACTGCCAGTTTCTCAAAATTATTCATGGACAGTCACAGCTGACCTGCGTAATGAACTGCAGGTCTACTTCTAAGCTGGATGGCACTGCAAGGTCTGCGTGGAGCACAAGACCACATGTTCTTCTGAGGTTTAGAGTAGATTTAGACTACCACAAGCACAAGGCGATACCACTATGGCTGTCTTGCTTGTACTTCCAGAGCCATCTCAGTTAGCACTAGCTCCACAATCCTGGAAGCATGCTCCATTACAATGTGGAGATGCAGCTGAAGTATGGGATAAAACGTATGTAGTGGTTGAGTACACTGGATCACAAGCTAGTGGTCACTAGTCTTCCACATTATACCAGCGTCTTGATCCTTACCAAATGTTTTTTAGCTGTCTCAAGTGAAGGAAGTCTTTGAGATTAAGTCTGAACTTATAAATTTGTTCTTGCTAAAAGGCACATTCATCTTTTGCCTACTTTTTCCTTCCGCTGTCATCTTACGACTTCTCTTGTTTCTCTTTCCACTTTTGACTCCTTTTTTCCTTGCCTTTCTTGACTTTACTTTGTTCCTTCACCTTATAAAATAATCAAGGATACAGATTTCAACAAAACTATACTCTTGATTAAGAAGGATTTCAATTTTTATTATAAAGCTAAATTAAGAGCTGCTTAATGCTCATGGTTTAGTGTTTTAATAAAAAGGGAAACGGAGAAGCTGACAGAACAAGAGGGAAGTGCTTTTCAGCCATGTCTCTTACTTGAAGTCTTAAGTGTTGCTTTGTTTGGTCTATTTATTATTTTTTCTGAAGTCTTTATTATATAATGTCTTTTTCATAACACTTTTCTTCTCTATGAAATTATAAGATGGTGTACAGCTGCATGTGGTGTACACTTCTACCAGAAAGAATACTCTTTGACAATGTAAAGTTAAGTAGTCAAACCATAAGTATGCCCATTTAGTGCCCTGAACTGGTAGCACTCTAAAACCTGCAGCCTGGAAGGCATATTCAGTTTCTGTGCCAAGATTTTGGTGTACAGTGTGAAGTCTGAGAGCACTTCTAGAGATGCAATCTTTTTTAAAAGCATATAGAAATGAAAGCCCAATGCATCCTGTAAAAAATGGGAAACTGACATTAAGGTTTAGCGAAGTGTTCCTTCCTCACTAAAGTCTGTTCAGAACTGTGAGGCAAAGTATCAATGCCACTGCAGACTAAATAATGCTATCCTGTTTTTCTAGAATAGGATAAGCACTTTTATGCTTTTTTGAGAGCACTCTGAAATACCTAACTGTGAATATTATCTTGTTCTGTTCTCCGAGAATTTAGATTTGGGAATAAGCCCAAACCTGTTGGAAAAAAATTAGTTCTAGACGGTCAGCCAGTGTTTCACTAAAATCCTGATCTATCCGAGCTTTTATATTTTTCACCTTTTATTACAAAGCATGCTTTTGATCTTCACATTTATAAGTTAAAAAATGCAGAGAGGTAGAGTTTAGCATAAAAACATTGACTTTATGGTTTGTTTCATTAACTCAAGTACTGTCTTGTACCTAAAAATTAAGTAACCTTCCAATACTTCAGATTGATTGTCTTATTTTACAGAGTACTGGTAATGTCCCGTGTATAATATCACAGAATATTGGACATTTTTGATGGCTGGATATACCTTACCCACAAGCCACAGGAGGTGAACATTTGACTGTATCAGATAATACTTAAGGAAAAACAGTATCTTTATAGTTCTTTACCTTATGAAATTCTGGATTGTCTGTGAGGGCAAAGTATCCTGCTTTCTGGAAGGAGGAAAAAATACATAGCTAGTAAAGCTTCCTCAGATGATAGTGCTGGGCAGGAAATAGTTTCCCTGATGTGAGAACATTTTTCCTATTTAAAGAGAAAGCTAATTTGTATTAAAAAATCAGAACCTGCCTCAGTGACAGAAAGGGAGCTTTGCCTCTCCCACAGTTGCTGCTATCCTAAGAGCTGCAGTGCTTGCTTGAAATGAGAGAGTCCCAGCTTCAACACCCTGATAAAGACTCACCTTCTCCCTCTGTGCTGCTTAAGTACAAGTTGCCTTATGAGAGAAGACTGGGGGTTTTGTTTGTTAAGTCTGCAGTGGTGAATGTTTATTTATACGAAGTAGAGCACCTGGACAGCTTGAAACTGGTGGATACAGTGTAGGTCCATCCGAGGGACATCATTCTGCTGTCCTGCTGCCAGGGTGAAAACTCCAGCAGGTAACATTGAAAACTGTGGCTAGAATTGCAAAGGTAAGAGCACTTGCCTGAGACGTTGCGGATTAAGTTCAAGCCTTTAGTGCAAATACGGTATACACAAACTGTGTCGCCGAAATCCCAGGTGATGTACATTGACTCACCCGAGATAGTTAATAAGGGGTAGCTAAGTATGTTTTTACATGTAGCTTAAGCTGATATTCCATCTGTTAGCTAACAACTCTTTCTAGATGAAAAATCCATTAAAATTCATTTTATGTAGTTTTTGGTTTCACTGAATAATATAGCCTAATCAAAGATAGCTAAAAATAATCCAGGTTAGCTCTACATGGAAGTCATAATATGTGTCCTGAGAGGAGAAAAAAACCAAAGGCAATAACCTGCACCGTAGTTTTTTATTGCAATGACCAGTGAAAGAAAATCTTTAGTTACTGGTGAGCCCAATAGGATTTCTTCACTACAGGGCAGACAAGTATGACCCTGTACTTGCTTACAAGCTGGATTCCTGTATGTATTCGCAAGCTGTGACATTCTGCGATTACTGTACAAAAGCCTTTGAAGATTTGGAGGTGAAATTTTGGTATTAGGTAGAATGGTATTTTAAATAATGATGTATTAACCATTTCTGTCAAGGATTCCACTTTTCATACCATAGGTCAGTCTAAAGATTTATTCCAGGGGCATCTTTGGCAACTCTTCAAGATTACATTTGGTTTGGTTTTGTCTTCGAGGTTGAAATACAGAGTGTGAATTGTCTGTTTTACAGAAAAAAAGATAGAGAGATGTCAGTTTTGTCCCCACAGCTTATGATTTAGATCAAAAAGAGGAAAAAAAAATTACATTATCTACTTTGGATTTAATATACACTTTCTACATTGGAAACTGGTGAAAATAGTTTAAATGTTTGCTAAATTATAACTCACAGTAATAAAAAACGCACATAGAACATATTTGTTTCTTACAGTTTTAGAAACAGTTGATATCCTCATTTGTACTTCATAATCTACCACAGTGAAGGCTTAATAGACCATTAAAGAAACGGTGGGAAGTTAATTTTAATATGTAATGGTGTGAGGGGTTTTATTTTTTCCTTAATACAATGAGGCTTCTAACAATTTTATTTGCAAAGATGATGATTATTTAATAAAGTGACAAACTGTCCCACTGATAGGATACATTAATTTTCTTCTAAAGCTGTTCCTTGTACTCCATAAGAAGGTGATAATTAGGTTTGCAGATTAGAATAACATAATCAGACCACTTGTGTGGATGCTTGTTAAAATATATTTTCCTCTTCATATAAGCCTCATAATAATTAAAAACTGTTTAAAAAGAGAACTATTCTTTTTCGGCATGGACTTTTTAAATGAATCCTAATAATATATCAAGTTATTCTTAAGCTAATTCAACTTTTTAAAAGGTTAATATTTGAAAAAGAATATGGGAAGTGATTAACTGATGAGTTTAAGTATTAGCATTAGGTTTTGCAGGAACACCTACAGTATAAAACAGCGCTCATTCATATCCTGATTTAATTTCTTCCACTGTCACTCCTGATTGTTCCATTTAATCTTTCTTAAGTCACATAAAATTATCTTGTATGTGTAAATTAACAATCATTTTCTAATTCCACTGCAAACTTGAAGCACTGTCAGAGAAAAAAAAAAAGATATTGGCAGTGATTAATTCTCTATTTTAAACAAAACTAAATGCAGTTACTATTGAGGTAGAGCGCACACAGACTGGGTTTTTTGGTGATTCTAGACTCAAATAAAGGCAATAGAAAAATAACAATGAATGTGAAATGAGTGGTTCACATCTAAACAATCGGGTCTCGTGTCTATCACATTGGATCAGTGCAATATCCACTGACCTTAAGTTTTAAAACACTGAGGCCAATTTCCTTTGCTTGGGATTCATGCAGTATTAAATGCCTCTTAAAACTAACTTCCTGGCCTAAGCCCAAGGTGGGAAGTGTGCAGGCTAAGATCATTTAAAGTGCCTTTAAGTGTTCCAATCCCATCACTTTTAATAAGATTGAGAATTTTTTTGTATAGTTCAATGAAGTTTTATTCTAGGGATGAGGGGAAGAGGATTGTTATTTTGGTTTTGTTTACAACAGATGAGAAATTAGTCTTATACTAAAGAAGAAAAACTGTTTTCACAAATATATCTTGGTATCTCATCAATGTGTTGCAAACTTTCAAGGTCTGAGTTGTTTCATTACAGCAGTTATGATCACTGTGTTGATAAAGGAGGGCTGATTTAAACACTAAAAGAATGGCATGTGCTGGCTAGAAATCATTTCAATTTCAAATAACTGAATGCAGAAAAAAAAGTGTTACATTAGCAAGGGTTCACTGAGATATTAAATATTGCGATCATCTAATTTGTACATACGTTCTTGTAAGCCCTACTTCGTGTGCACAGTTCCATATATGTATTTGATATACCAGCTTAATCAAATTCAGGTTGCTGTGGGGACATTTTTTATGGACAAGTAAAAAATAATCAGTTTCTTTTTATTACCATTATGGAAGAAGTAGAGGAATATTTTTTCTAGTGTGCTAAATATACATACTGAAAAGGACAAATGTTCAGTCATTTACAGAAGGGAATGCAATACTGACTGATTTAACAGCACTAGATTAATATTATATACTCAGTCATGAAGGGATTTATAAAATATATTTTTAATATTGTTAAGTCTTTTTTTAATCGTCCTTGGATATTAACCAAATTTTCTTATCATTTAAAGTAAATCATATGACAAAGATTACTCTGTGCTCTTGCCCAGAAATTGATCAATAATGGCTCTATAAGCCTATAGGTCAGCAATTTAGAAACAATTGACCACAGTTTTCCCTTTCTAAATAGACCCTTCACAACAATCATCCTGGTAAATAGCTACTTTGAATGGTATTTTGTGTAACATTTAATTCTAGATACTTTTGGTTGGACAAGTCGTGCTTATAAGGCATCCAAAAAACGACATTTTTAAAAATATCTCTAAACCACATAATTCCTCAAGGTAGCAGTCATTAGCTGAAAGTCCTTTGTTCATGTTGAGGGAAAAGGCAGTATAGGCAGGGTGTTCTAGGGATAAGTTTTCAACCTTGGTCTCCAGAATCCAAAGCCTGACAAGGTGTACACCAAGCTTTCCTCTTAGAATCTGTGACTTTTATAAGTATGCAAACAGCATAGCGACAGCAGGAGTATCCTGTCAAATCCTGTCTAATGGATTCTGAACACAAGCCACCTGCAAAATACCGTAACTGAAACATTAATGGAGAAGCATGATGGTCTCCCATCAACTTGCGGGCTGCAAGCCTTTCTATATATAGTAAGCTCTCCACAGTTTAAAAGAAGGACTTACAGGTGCAAATATGTGAAGAAATCGTGTTACAGCTCTGTGTAGGACTGCCTGTACTGGCCTTCCTTACATAGGAAATATTGCCATGTTGCAAGTGGATGGGTTATAGAGACCCAGCTTCAACTCCAGAGCATTTCTGGGCAGCAGGAAATTGAAAGAGAAAATGCTTACGGACCCGTGATGTCCTGCCCCATCTCTAATTTTAATGTTGCCTTTAGAGGCCAGGCTTTGTCTTTCAAATAATAATTTGTGCTTAAACACCCTAAAAATCATTGCAAAATTACTAAGGAAGAGAATTTAAATTTCAATGATATTTACATCATTAGCTCTATATGTATTTGTCATTTCTCTCTCACAGCCCATGAATATGTAAGACCTTAGGTGAGGTCTTCAAGGATAGTGAAACAGGTATATAAAGATGTAAATGATTTTCCAGGGAGACTAGGACTGAAATTATGTCTTCTGAAATTCAGCCCAAGGCATGACTATCAAAGGATATTTCATCCTTTTTAGAATGTTAGAAACACATACACTAGTGAAAAATGTAATGTAATTTGAGGAAAGAGTTGATGAAATAGAAATATATAGTGAACATTCTCCCTTGTCCCCCTTTGCAACAAACTTACTAATTATTGCAGTGTTTCCTCTATTGATTACATTGCTATCCTGAGTCTTCATCTTGCCACAGAGGGCAAGCAGAGTGTGCTTTCCTAAATGGAAAAATATTAAGCATTAGCAAAATTATTACAGGACTTTAAATGTTAAAAATGTCTTAGAGAGTCATAAAGGTTAGAAAGTTTAGCAGGTCACCACATCTTTTTCTTATTACTCAGATTTTTAAGCATTCAAGTGTTAACCTTTTGAAAAGGAAAAAAAAAAAAAAAGAGGCCAGATGATTGGGAGATACTTAATTATCTGTTTCTTTAAAGAAGATATAGTCAGGTCCAACCTCATTTGCTGCCAACACTTGCATAAAGCTGCTGGAGAGAGCTCCTGTGAATACCCAATTGCATGGCCCTAATTTGAGATAAAATAATGCATCTAACTACACTGTTATCTATAATTGATGGGCACTTATGAGTGTAATTCATTGAAATCTCACCTCTGGCCCAACCTCTGCCACTCCAGGAAGCAAGATTCATAGCACTTTTCTTTCTGGTTTTATCCAAATCATTGTGTGAGCTTTATAGGGGGTTTAAGCAGTAAATTGTAAGCAATAAACATATAGAAGAAGCCTAGCATGAAGTAGAGCCTTTTAATAACAGAGCCTGCATTTGTTTGTTTTCTTTTTCCTTCTTTAAGAATCTATATAGAAAAAAAAAATCACTTTGTTTGGTCCCCTGCTAAGACTAAGCTTTTCTTCGAATGTCATCCATTTTCTAGAACTGTAAAAAATTGAAGAGCTTTGCCCTTTTGACCTGCTAATACATCTCAGTCACGGTTCACTGAGAAGCTGTGACAACATACACACTGATAACAAGGCAGACTGTTACATCCCCATTTTTTTAATCTTGGCTATATCAGCATTACTGTGACACAGCTCATCAGATTCGGAATAATGTAATTAATTTATGAGATTTCACATGATTAAACTAGTCACCTGTGAATATATCCAAAGGGATCTTTTAATGTTGCTATTCTGGATTTTTCATTCCAGTTTTGTGTATAAAAAATTATTTAATCTGTGTATTATTGGATGATTGCATACAATATTTCTAGATTAAGTAAGCCTCCTCTCTCATTTGTAGAGGCCAACAAATGTAATGATATACCAGTATGATTCCCTATACCATGTTCTTCTCCTAGCTTAGTTTTGCAGAGTCTGGAGGCCCAAAAAGCAGCATCAGTGCTGTGGTTCTCTTGCACAGAGGCATATGTATGAACAAGATCCAAGAAGAGATCATACACACTATGTGACGTTTGCTCTTTTCATGGGTGCACGAAGTTCAGAGGGAGCAAGCTTGTGGGTAGTGGTTCAGCTGGCAGCAGTCACTAATCAGAAGTCTTTTAGAGTTGTCTAGGTTCAAAAGCCACTTAAATTTAACTGTTTATTCTATTTTCTACTGATTTAAAGTTATATAATCTAACATTTGGATTTTACTGATTAAAAATCAGTTTACCTTGATGTAGTTTGTCCTAATTGAAAAAAAGATGACAGTTGCATTAAGAGCATTTCCATTCAATCAAAAGAAGCCTTTATGTACTGACTTGCAAAAAAACCCCCCTCTTAGAATAAATACAACAAATATAGGCTTGGCCACTAGTTTAAATAAAAAGGTGCAAAATCACCTGTCAGTAAAGTCAAGGTGAGCTGTGCAATATATTGCTAAACTTTCTGTTGAACAGCCACAGCTTGATCAACTGTTGACTAGGACAGTTGATTTGTTTCTATCTCTAGACTGAGGGAAGGGATTCTACCTCTACCACATCCTGTTGGTTCAGATCTTGGTTTTAAGAATTCCCTGAGAACCAGAAATAATTCCAGAAATAATTTATTTTTATATCTATCTCACTGAAAATCCATTTTGTATTCAATTTTTTAATTTTATTAGGGTTAGAAGATTTGACCTTCCTTGTTTTTCTTTTTTCCTAGTGAGTGTTAAATATTGAAGGTAATTATTACAACTCTGAGTGTGAATTTCTTTTGATTCAGCAGGAATAACCTTGATAAAATGCTCAGTTTTGCAAAGGTGCCCTTTCAAGATGCAAATTAACACAATTACGTTAGTTGAAAACATATTTTGGAGGTATGCAATCAAAATAATAAACTAGTTAAATAAAGCTTGCATGTGCAATCACATTTGGTAAATAAAAAATATTTTCTAATGAGAAACTTGATAAGATTTGCTTAGTGCAGTTTTTAATTCAGGTTGTACATAGTTTCAGTTTTATGCCATTGTAAAGGTAGGTGCTTCTCTCCTCTGCATGGCAAAGTAGGAGATGAAAAGACAGCAATTCCAGAAATGGCCTAAACTACATGTCTGGAGAAGAAAAACAGCAATGCATAATATCCAGGTCTTCCTCTTCACCCACACTGCAAAATAATTATGTAGGACAGCAGGATGGGGGGGATTAAGTCAGCACTCGGCAAACAGCAGATGCACAGGCTCAACTTCGTTCTTCACAATCCCCAGTCTGAGATGCAGAGCAAATAATGCTGCTTAGAGAGGGAGAAAGTACATAATTATTGTGATTAACCCCACAGCAGTTCATCTTCAGATGAAGCTAAAGCAGGCAAAGAGTCTTCACAGTGGCTCCCAGACAGCCACAGGAAGAGGAATTCCTTCAGATTCGCACACTATACAGCAGTGATGCCATGACTCTCTGCTTTCTAGATGGGTGCCGATCTGTCCCTTTGCGCCTTCCAGGGAGTCATAAAGGAATTTGAAAATATAGTGAAGAAAGTGGATTTGTCCTGAATTTCCCAGCAAATTTTTTAAGCTCTACCAGAAAAGCTGTGTGAATACAGTGAATATTATGTTGTAGGACCTGCTTTGAGGGGTATTTTCTTTCTTTTTTTTTTTTTTAAACTGTGGTACTTTGTGACTTGAGTTTTAAGTGATTTTTTTAAAATATTCTTATTGACCATCTCATCCCATTTACTTTAAATGGCAGTATAGAATATGCACTATTTTGGTGTCACAGACAGATCTGTAATCTGGGTTGCCCTACTTTCCTATTATCAACAAAATTTATTACTGATTTGGCTACAGAAAGCTAATTCCTTGTAAACATAGAATAGGAATCCTAATGAAGCTGCTGAAGCTGCAGTGTGAGCTTTGATATTGAAAGTGGAGGGGAGAGAGTTGATCATACTGAGTCAGAAGGAAGGCGCATCTTGTAATATCTGATAGAGAACGTGAGTTGACTAGATTATAGGATAACAAAAACTTCTTTTGTTTTTATGGAAACTGTATCTGAGTAAGAAATGTAGGATTTCCTGTCTCACTAACCTATGTTGGTTAGGGGATCTGCTTTGTTTGATTATCCCAGATACACACATTCTCATTAAGTATCCATGCAAAAGGTTTATTGTGGATAGGAGAGTCAAAGCTATTAGTTTTCCATTTCTTTTTACTATAGTAATGAAAACATATTTTTAATAAAATAGGCAGAAAGAATAACCCGAGGGAGTAGTTCAAACCCTCCTGACTTAGAATTGGCAATCCACAGAATGACATAGCATTTAAGCAAACGGATGGAAGATGGAGATCAAGAGCTATTAAACATTACAGTCTAGTTGCAACTTCCAGTACAGGAAGTCTCTGAGCTACTGATGGCCAGAAACTAGAGGTAAAAATCTACAAGGGAAGTGTTGCTCTGTATTTTTCTTGTTCGTGAAGATAGGAACTGAAGGAAACATCTGGGGCATCGAATTCAATCGATTGCTGTCACAGATGACAATACAATAAAATTACTTAAAAATGTCCACAGATCATCAGATCCACAGTACTGTTACATACTTCTCTGCCTGCCACCAGAAAGTTAAGATAAATAATGAGAGACCCAAAGTCATATTGTGCAATGGAAAGAATATAGATGTGATCACAGGCACCAGCAGCCCTACATCCCTGCAATATGAGCAATTTAAGGAAAAAAAAAAAAAATCTAAGGGTAAAAAACCCAAACCCTTCCAGGTGAACCCAGAAGGCAGACCCTGGTCTGTGCTGCTAAGATAGCAATAAAATCCCAGCTAGCCTCTGTCCTGGAGTAAAAATTCCCAGGTTAACAATTGATTTAACTTTTGATTAGATGAAGAGGAGTGCCACTCCAGGTAATTTAGTGGCATCTGGAGTGCTGGCAAATATCTAACCTAAATCTTTATTTATCTATGGCCAATCTATAGTCAGAAAAAGAGGGAAGTAGCAACTCTCCATCTGAGAAGGGTTACATATGTTATGTATCAAGAAGAAAAAAAATTCTTTGGAAAAGACCTAGTTGTTTGTTATAAACATACCTTAAATATATCGTGCATATATCACAGATTTCTGTATTTTAAAATTAACTTTTTAATTTTTAAATTAGTCAAATCAGAGTTCCATCTATCCTGTTACTTTGAGCTAATGTGGACATTTCACTCTTATGGTAGGAGAAGAAAGTGGAGTTTGCATGAAGAAATTAAAAGGAAGCTTTTATTGAAGTAGTTTATTTTTTTATGATGACACACTCAAAACTGAAGGCAGTGGCCAACCTTTCTTGATAAGAAAAGAGAAGGGTAACATGAAGTTATTAAATACTGTTAAACAAAACCATAACTGAATTCTATTCCATTTAATTTCTTAAAATATTTTGTCAGCTTCAAGATTCTAGAATCCAGACCAGCCTAGTGGTAGATCAAGAGTATTGCCTGTGGTTTCTGAATTTGTAGAAATCACCTTTAACTAACACTGCCGTATATTTGATGTCATATTATTAACTTCCCTAAAACAGATGGCTTTTCACATCTGACCACGTGTTCATAAACTCAGCTGACAGTCATTGTCAGCTTCTTTCATGCTGTTTAAATATCGAAGTAGCCTTTCCAGTCCTCTGGTGCTGCTTACAGCACCTATCTACCACAACTGAAAAACTAAACGCTTGTACTTTGGCTCCTCTTTTGGCCTGTATTTGAATTAACCCCTACTTATATGTAAGTTGATTAAATTCCAGATTTACCCATTTGAGACACACAGAACTATTAGTGAAGAGTGGTTGGGTATGTGGGTTATGATAAAAAAAAAAAATAAAAAGACTATTCTTTTCCTTCCAGATATTGTAAGGAAATTTTGATGTATGTTTCTGACACTTGCCATGTTACAGTCAATCAACAGTATTGATTTTGATGGAGTAATGCTCACTTACAGCCAGTGAAGATCTTCTTTTCCAATAATGAAGTTGCAGCTATTTTGACCATCAGATGGAACGTAGCCTCTTTTCCAGTGCTATAGGAATAAATGCTTTTATTGTCCACTAGATTTATCAGCCGTAGCCTTTACAAACAGGCAAATGTCAAGACGCTGCAAAATATAACATTTGTAAATAATACATGTCATGCATTTCTAGTGATTCCTTCATTCCTTAGGCAGACTACATATATATTGTATTCTGTTTCTGAAAAGTAACTTATAGCTCCATTTTATTAATGATTGCATGTCCATGGATGAACATAATACTAACAAACTGTTCCATGAGCAGCCGAACTAATGAAGACTGATTTCCTACAGATGTATGTCCTGTGACCCTTAGTGTCCTTGCTGTGACAATCCCATTTTCACATATGGTCTAGTTCCACATGCTGATCTGTGCTGTGTGTTTCCGATTAACCAATCAGTATTTGCTGATTTCTGGGCTTTGTTACAAATGGAAAAAATGCCAGACACTTTCTTTAAACTGCAATTATCTTGTTTGTGTACAGGCCATGTATCAATGAAAGAAGTAGTTAATTCTTTAAGGGCTCATCAACTATTTGGTGTTTTGTAATTTTGACTGTTCTTCCTCCTCCCCACTCCCCAGTATAAATCATTTGTAGCCTTATACAGTCAGATTCAGATAAAATTTGGAATTTGATTGATCCACAGTATTGCATCCAATTTAGACATATTGTATGTGATAAAACTGTAAGGTCTTAGAGTAATTGACTCTTGAACATAATGGGCTATAATGCTGTCATTAAATGACTGATTGGTTGTTCTATGCTATTGCAAAGAAATTCTGTGGAAAAGAACGTCTGGGAAGTGCAGATGTTCATCCATCGCAACTGGGGGTAGATTTGTTTCTTTTGATGTGTAATTGCAACTGATAATTGTATAGAAAAAAAAAAAAAATCAGGATGTTCATGTTCCAGATCTCTTTCTCTTAACACGCGTGACATCTCTATCCTAATGTTGTCTTGTCTCTGACTCCTGACACTATCTATCTCACTAAGCTACCTTGTATGTGCATGTCCACACAGGAGTGACCATTTTCAGTAAGTCTTAATTGTATTGTCCATGCTCCCCCTAATCCCACCTACTAAAGTTCTGCTGGCTCTCCTTTCCTCCCAGCCCAGCCCAGGACTCAGCATATATCTTACTGTTCGTGTTCCTTCCAGGAAACTGGCATCTAAATATGCCCTCAGGATAACCTTAGGATGGAGAGGGCACAATGCAGGTTATTTCCCAAGCCCCTACAGGAAATTACTGGTGTTATGCCACTTAAGTCCGTTTAAGGAATCTCTATAAATTTCTTAGTATTTTAATGAATCATTTGAAGGAATAAACTTCATCAATGAATCATTCACCTGAAGTGGGTCGTAACTGATTAATAAAAAAATGGGCAAGCAACACCTCCTACTTCTTAAAATTTTGTTCGTGGTCTTGTTAAGCCCTCATTTCTGTCTGTGCCTATAGGCCTACGTGTCTATATCAATGTACATCTGCTTGTGAACTCTGTGTTCCTTGTAATGCTTCCTTGTACCAAACATACCTATTGAACCACACATGTGAGCACGTGAGGACATCTCTATAGTGTGCACTTAACTTGAAGTAGTTTCCTGAACATGGAGGCTCTTAAAACTTTTGTAAAATCAGTAGATTCATGGGTACATTAAATAGGAAATAACATTGCCTGGAAGAGAAGGAAGAAATAATCTTAACATCCTATGATATAAAATAGGATTTCTGTCAATTTGATTGTTTTTAGTCCTAATTTCATTTACTAACCATTTTATAAGACACTGTCTTATGACATACCTCTTTTCCTCCTAAGTATATTTAATGTCCTAACTGAATGATTTCGGTGATTTCCTAAGTTATTTCTTGTTTCCTTTGACATCTGTCATCATAAATAATTTGTACCCTCTTATCCTTTGATCAAAAGAGGGTGCCCCAGATTTAAGTTGGCCAATATAAGGTAAAAAACAAAAGCAGCCAAGGTAATTTGTAATCTTCCTATGATTCTAGGGAACTATAAACTGCCTTAAATTTACTTCAGTTATGAACTCCAGTTCAGATCATTCCTGTTTTAATTGCTAAGTCCTTATAATGCCACCATTGCAGCTCCTCTCTAAGTCTACAAAAATATTCTGTAGCAGTTTTGCTGGTTCTGATACTACCATTTACCTTATAGACCCATATTTCCCATTTGTTTGTTGTCGTTTTTTTCATTTCAGTTCATGATGATAAGTGTTAGATACTAAGATGAGAACTAGTATCACAGGTCATATGAAGTGAGCAGTCGTAAATCAGCTTTGCTGTACCTTCATTAGGACTGAAATAGTCTCCCTCATTCTTTGGCCTTTTTATATTCTGCTATGGAACAACATGTTATTCAGGAATTAAAACTTAGTAAAAGAAAATCACCTACTAAATGAAATTTAGTATGAACTCTGTACTACTTGTTCAAATTCAACAACTTTTGTTAGTATGTTCCTGTGAAGGAGCACCTGTAAATTAACTGTTTCCAGACAACAAGAAGTGGTTGAACACTTGGTATTCTGTGGGCAACTAACCTGAGTAAACAGTATTGTCTTTTCTCTTTGATTGGACCTGTTCTTGTGGAGTTACCAGCTCATCATCAACTAGTTTGATAAAACCTAACTGAATAAATTGTGTAGCTGCCCTGAAAAATTTCTGTTTCAGTGGTATTATTTTATGCTATTTATGTAATCTCTAGAAATGCGTATGAATTACATATATATAAGAGTATCAGTGCATGCACTGGTGCAGTGAGAGAACTTAAAATTCTATTTTATACTTTGAAGATTCGGATATTCACTGCACTCAGGGAAATTCTGGTGACGATAGCAACTGTCAAAAAATTTTGTTTCAGTTGTATTTCATGTAATTTAATTTGTAATATTTTGTTTTCCTCATATATATCTACACTCCATTATATAATATTTTATTTTAATACAGTTGAGTAGCTGCGTGTGGATAGCATTTGTTTATCAAAATAAGAATTCTGTGTAGTTTTGCAATATGCTCTGTTCTCCTTTTCTGCAACAGAAAGTCACCTTTCTAATTTTCAAGAGAGTATCACCAAAATTGTGTAGACTCCATTCTGAGAAAGCTTATACAAGGGAACCCAAACTCTGAATAATACTAATTTAACTAGAATAGAACACATCAGATATTGTACATTAGGGTTGTACAATAGTAAACCTATGATTGTTTTCTCTGTGAAGTTTCATAATTGTGGTTAGACCTAATAATTCTGTTTTGAGCAGCCATAATAATTTCAGATTCTTGTTATAGAGGCATTTTACAGTGTATCCAAAAAACCTATAGAAAAAGACTTTTGCGAAATTGTGAGAAGCTTTTGCGTTTGTAGAGGATGAATTAGGCCCATTTTCTTTGCTGTTGACAAAGTACATTCCTTTTAATCTAGTCATTATAGGGAAAGTCAGCAAAAGCAGGGGAGGAAATACAGAGAGATTATAGGAAATGACTGTTTAAAATACATCTGCAAATGAGTAATGCTGGGCTTGTGTTGCAATACCCCATCAATTTTCCTAGTATTGTATGCTACAGATATGCTACACTGTGCATTTGTGTGTCATCTTTTTACAGTCTTAAAGGTGCTCCTCTATTACCAGACGTCACAGCATCATATAACCAGAATACAAAGCATGTGTTTTGAATTTGATTTAATAGGCAAAGTACTGACTTTATAGATTTATGTATATTGTTTCATTTGTCATTGTTTAGAGCCCAAGTTTATTGTTTACTGTGGAGAAAAGATGTCTTGGAAAGTCCTGGAAATTCGACCAAATTAAGGATTTAGTTCAGAATTAATAATGATGTAATATGTAGAAATAGTTGCTTAGTTTTTGATATGTTAGATAGCAATAATGTTGCTCACTTTCACGGTAAGACGATCTTTCAATCTGTGTTTCTACAGGCACTAGTTTATTAATGTAACGGAGGGACTAAGTATTCCTAGCAATTATCTTACGAAATTGTCATTGAAAACACTCTGACCTATTTTTAAGAAGTGACTTGTTCTGTTTTTTTTCCAAAATAACAGATCAATTAGTACCATTTACAAATTGTTTGCCTCCAAAAATCCATTTAAAAATCAATTTTTTAAGCTTTAAGTCATTCATTCCTGCATTTTATTGAAAACTCAAAAATAGATACATATTTTTCATTATTAAATTTTGTAAACAAATTCATCCCTAGCCCAACTTTTAGTGGCAAGTTTAAATGTAGAACATATTTTTAAGAGCTAAGAATAAGAATTTATTGATAAGGAAAAGGCAGACTGTAGTGTATCTGGACAAATAGTACTGTTGTAAGAGTGATAGATCTAGCTGAAGAAACTGTAGGAAACAGAATATAGAGTTCCAGGACAAAATGCCAAATAGCTGTGAAGACTGACTATTTTTAAAGAAAAGCAATGTTCACTCTGGAGTCCAAAGCTCCCTCTTTTAAAGCTAGAAATAAACATCTGTTAGTTTTTCCATTGTAAACCTTCATTTTTATGGGTTTGTAATAGGGTCATAAAAAGTCATTCCTTGCTGAAACTTGACATCATAAAAGGCTAGGAAAGTCCTTTGGGTAAGTAATAAATAGATTAAAGGATGATGGAAAGGTATGTTTTCAGTACCAGCACACCAAAACACACACAAAATCTCACCCTATTGTCCATTTGACTTGTACCCTTTAATCATGGTTCAAAGCTAAGCAGAATTTCTTCTTTGAAAAGTACTTATGGGTTCAGGAGATACTTTTCCGATTCCATCCCAAAGTCAAAGGAGAAAACTCAGGAGGAGTGAACTTCCATGAGGATCTGGCTCCATCAGCAGAGGAAGCCTGGAGGTCATAAGACCTCTCCCAGAACTTCATCAGTTCTTGGCCAAATTCTTGGCCCAATGTATCTTCAAACCTTGCATGTCACTTTCTTGCTTCCTTCCTAGTTCTAGCTCATTAAAAGTTGTAGTCATATGAATTTCATTAAAATCTAGAGTCTTACTATCTGCCTTACTGGTAAAATATATATTTGCAAAAATAAACAAAACAAAAATACATGTTCACAACACAAAAGCCTTGTAACCCAGCAGAGAAAATTTATGATGGTGAGTTTTGTTATGTACAAAATGGCAGCATAAGCCACGCTCCCTGGAATGTCAATATCAAAAATTTGTCTTTGTTTGGTTCTTTTTGTTCTGGATGCAAAAGTGAAAAATACATGCTATTTTCAAGCATTTGTGAATTCTTTTAAGAAATCACTGGCTATTCTTACATGGACTATTTTCCTTAGGTGTGATCTTGCATTCACTGAAAATCAGTGGAAGAGAGGTGCAAAAGCACATCACTGGTGCTGCTTTTAACTCTTCAGACATGATTCTAGCAAGCAACTACCAAATAACTCAATTAAGTTTAGCCATAAATAAACCAAGCAAGCTATGACAAAAGTCCTTGAGGCAATGGTCTGGAATAATTTTTTAGATTCAGTTGCCAAACTACTTAGATCATAAATGGTGACAAATCACTTAGAACTATATAATGATGAAGTTGAATTTGAAGCATCACTGATATGAGCAAAAAGAGTAATATATGGAATAAGCTGAAGATAAGGTGCTTATCTGGCTCCTGCTTTGTAAGTGGTTGACCTGAGTACTGTTAGTCTCAAAGCCCAGTGTCTGGAAACATGCCTGTGGAGAAGGCAAGTAACTCTATTATAAATTCAGCTTCATTGGGATGTCCCTCTTCTTTTTTTTTTTTTTTTTTTTGAGATATAATTACTCCTTATCTTTATTCACTATTTTTAAGTATAAAATTCTAAACATTATTACTCTGAATTTGTATATGTTTTTTACTTATTGTTTCTTAGTAACCTCCATGTATATTGCTAATGGTCTATGACCATTTAAAGGATGTTCTGTGATTAAGGCATATTAAAATCAGTTGCATGGAACAGACTCTGGTAGTTTCAGACTTCTTTTTATGATCCTTTTGTTTATGATGGCTGATCTACTTGTGACTATATGGTAAGGACTGATCTGATATTCACAGTATTTTTCAAAAAATAAGGCTTCTGCAGTACTTAATATGAGAACTTCCTCTGATGGTGAATCATGCATGAACGTTAGAAAGGTAGGTACAAAGGAAGCTCCTGTTTGATACAAAGGACATTATTCTTTAATCTCATAGGTAGTTTCTCAAGCAGTTCCACTATGGAAAGACTTCTTGAGGCCAACTTTTTGGTGATGATAAGCAAGACTATCAGCTATAGCTTCAGATAGACTGGATTGGCATTATGCACATTTGAAATGTTAGTCCAAGAGATATGAAATGAAGTAAGTGTTTGGATGAATGATGACACATGATGATTTAAAATTTGTAGCTAAGCACTGTTAAGATGAAGTTCATACCAGAATCAGAATGTGGCTTTTCCTTCCTATAGCTACATCTCTGATTATGAATCTAGCAGAAGAATGATCTGGATGAGGGGATCGAGTGCACCCTCAGTAAGTTTGCAGACAACACCAAGTTGTGCGACAACACCAAGCTGGGCAGGAGTGTTGATCTGCTTGAGGGTAGAAAGGCCCTACCGAGGGATCTGGACAGGCTGGATCGATGGGCCGAGGCCAATTGTATGAGGTTCAACAAGGCTAAGTGCTGGGTCCTGCATTTGGGTCATAACAACCCCATGCAACGCTACAGGCTTGGGGAAGAGTGGCTGGAAAGCTGCCTGGCGGAAAAGGACCTGGGGGTGTTGGTCAACAGCCAGCTGAATATGAGCCAGCAGTGTGCCCAGGTGGCCAAGAAGGCCAATAGCATCCTGGCTTGTATCAGAAATAGTGTAGCCAGCAGGACTAGGGAAGTGATTGTCCCCCTGTACTCGGCACTGGTGACGCCGCACCTCAAATAATACTGTGTTCAGTTTTGGGCCCCTCACTACAAGAAAGACATTGAGGTGCTGGAGCATGTCCAGAGAAGGGCAACAAAGCTGGTGAAGGGTCTAGAGCACAAGTCTTATGAGGAGCAGCTGAGGGAACTGGGGTTGTTTAGCCTGGAGAAAAGGAGGCTCAGGGGAGACCTTATCGCTGTCTACAACTACCTGAAAGGAGGTTGTAGCGAGGTGGGTGTCGGTCTCTTTTCCCCAGTAACAAGCAGTAGGACAAGAGGAAATGGCCTCAATTTGCACTAGGGGAGGTTTAGATTGGATATTAGGAAAAATTTCTTCACCAAAAGGGTCATCAAGCATTGGAACAGGCTGCCCAGGGAAGTGGTTGAGTCACCGTCCCTGGAGGTATTTAAAAGATGTGTAGATGTGGCACTGAGGAACATGGTTTAGCAGTGGACTTGGCAGTGTTATGTTTAGGGTTGGACTTGATGATCTTAAAGGTCTTTTCCAACCTAAGTGATTCTATGATTCTATGAAGACAGACACCACAAATGAGAAATAAAAATCATCAGGTTGGAGGAACATTTGATAAAGGAGTTGTTTGTTAAGTAGAGTTAGATGATGTTTTTCCCATAGTAATGCCAGTTCCCAGTTCAGCATAACATAATGGAACTATTTAATAACAAAGATAATTAAAATTGCCAGAAGAAAAACTGTTAGATAAATGTGGAAGATAATAAGATGAAGTATGTAAATAGCCCAGCAGTTAGTACAATACAATTTATTGAAGCAGCATTTGTTTCATGTTGTTATTCACAACCTCAAATACTAATTGAATTAATTTTTACTAAAGGTATCAAGTTTCCCACTTTAAAAAATGGTGGGAGAAGAAGGAAGAAGGAGCAATTATTTTAGATCTGTCATGGTTTGTGTCTGCCAAAGACGAGAAGTGAAGCTAAAGATAGAAGTAGATTCAGGCTATCTATTCTAGTACAGTTGTCTCAGTACTTAAGAAGTATATAGTGCCCAGTGATTCATGGGAGTGGTCTGAATCCTTCTAAAATTAGCATGTCTAAGATCTGCTTAAATAGATTTTAGGTAAATCTAAGAGGTCTCAGTAATATCCATGGCAATTACCAAAACATCAAGCAAAACCAAAGGATTAGTCCCCTCTATTCATTTGGCTCTGGATCATTTACCTTGCTAGAACATACTTTGTTTTGGAAGGGCCAAGCTTGTTAGCATGGCCAACTAGTGAAGGAAACTAGGAAAGAGCTCCAGAATATTTTCATTAGCAAAGCGGTAATCTGAACTGAATGCCTAAGGATTCAGTAATGCAACTGTAAGTAAATGTTATTTATGAAGAATAATTAAGCATTTGCTGTCTTTCCCTTTTAGTGCTAACCTTTCTAGGGAATTTACTTTTAGTTAGACAATAGCAGTTCATATTATATCTTTCATACATGGGAAAATCAGAAATAAAAGATTTATTAAGCAAGCTTCAACATGTCCCTTTGATGTTTTACTATTATAACGTGAATTTCTTCAGAAGAGATATAGATTAACTTATCCTCACTTAGAGAAGAAACCGGTTAATGCAATACCAGATCAGGGTTATTATATCAGTCATATGAATCTTATAAAAAGCCAAAGGCAGGCAATAGTGTTTGCATTTAATGAAACAGTGATTTCTGTAATGTAGCTGACTAAGGGAAAGAAAGATCTTGTGCCAATAAAAATCTCATCAGGTGATGGCTTTGACAAAGCATCTCAGTATCCTTGTCACCCAGAGCCCAGAGCTGTCGTAAACAAACTACTGATGAGACAATGATAATAATTAACATAGTGTTAATGGAACATAGACGCTCACAGCTATTTTTCAGCTACAGTGAGCTGAATGAATGCCAGGCAGTGCATGTGGCATAACATCGTAACATACTTCTTTTTTTATTTGCTGTGGTAGCTGTTGGATCTCTTCTTATTTTCAACCGCAGATCGTTGACATAATCTGATGGTATTCATTTTTGCCCTCAAAGAAACTGTACATCAAATCATAATATTTAGAAATATCTAATGGAGCAGAATCTCGTGTATTGTACTTTCAAAAGCTGGTTGTTTTTTGAAGCTGGTTCACCAAGTCAAAATTCTCTCCTTCATTCTGCGGTTATAATATAATAATAGATCATTGTTAATGAAGATTAGCCCTATCTACAAAATAATATTTTTACTGATAGAACTGGTGCAAAAAAAGAAAAAAAAAATCTTGAGTTGTTAGATATAGCAAAAGGTCTCAGAATATTTCCTTCCTCCCCTCCCCTTCCTTCCCCTCCCTTCCCTTCCCCTTCCCTTTCCTTCTCTCACTTCCCCTCCCCTTCCCTTCCTTTCCCTTCCCTTCTCTTCAGGATGAGTGGAGCTTCAAACATGGCTGTTAGTGGCCATAGATCATTTTTGGCTAAAATGCTGGGATGTTTGGCTGACAGCCCAGATGTGCTCCCTCTCTGGGACTTTTGGCATCAACGTTAAAGAACTGTAGGTTGTTTTTCATGGGTAATTTAGGCAAATAATGAAACACATTCCACTGTGTTCCTAGGCATGAGGTACAGAAGACTAATATTGGCTTTTGTCTTGACTTGCTATGTCACCACCTAATCTCTGATAGTAAAAAGAAATACCACCTCTTTGCCTTTTCTTTGTCAAGGTATTACCTGATTGGCATTTTCTCCTTGCAAATGTGGTTTAAATCTGTCCAGATGCCACATCTGAACTTCTTTTCTAATCCTCTCATGCCTCCTTCACCTTGGCTTCCTAAATCTCTTTTCTAAACAACACGTTCAGTCAGACGTATAGACTCCAATCATTTAAAAATAAACTGAGGAATAAATGTGAAATAAATGCAAATTGGATGAGAGTGTTACCCTCTCAGGTAACACACAATAATATTGTTCTCATCCTTAGTCCTTACAGTTCTTCCCTTTTTTTGTATGAACCTTGGCCTGCTCCTTGCAAAAGCTCCCTATGTAAATAGGAAGTCTTACTCAAGGACTTTGCGAGACTGTCCTTGAGTTACAAGAAACTCATGGAACACGGGCTTTTTTATTCCAGTATTGGCAAATAGTATTGATTTTTTGATTTAAAAAGTTGGTGTGTTTGAATATTTCTGGTCTCAATTCTAAATTCCTGATTATCAGAAAAGCTTGCTTTCAGCTGCAAATGTGTTCATTTGTCTTTATTGTGGTAGAGGACATTTTAAAGTTATGGTTTGAACAGTCCCTTAGGCAAAGTAGCAAAGGACAAATATAAAGTACCCAAATACATTTTTTTTTTCCAAATTACATGCTTTTTGAGGCCTGACACATGATTTTTTAATACTAGAGTTGGCAATACCACTGTTCCAAATCAGAAAACGCCATTATATAAGAAATAATAACATTGGCATTCTCTCGGAAATCTTCTATCCTTCCAGAGAATAGAAGCCTCTTACCTGATCAATAATATGGAAAAAAACCCACATTTCCATTAAATGTAGGGGGTTTCTGATTCGCAGACCATCTTTTTGTTTTCTGTTTCTGACACAATTGTGTACTGTTCTGTGACAGAGGTTTCTCATTGCTGTAGGAATAATAAGAATGACAACAAAAACGTTCCCATAAAAATTACAAATTTTTTGCTGTTGTGACCATCTAGTCAGTTGTACTTGGATTTTGGAAAACAAGTTCTTAAAATTATGCTCATAAATAACTTTAAATAAGCCTACTTGAAGGCTTAGAGTACCTGGAGTACCTGATCTCTGTAAGACAGCTCTCTTCAAAGTCAGGGCATTTGTTTGGAAGGTGTATACTTATGTAGTCGGGAAAATGTTTCCAGTGTGTAGGATGCAGAACACAGCTGAGCAAAGCTCCAATCTGAATAGGACTTCAAACTTCTGGTATAATTTGAGGACATAGCAACAGACCAATAGATGTAGCAGACAACCCTACTGTGTGCACAGCCTTACCATCCAGTCCTAAGGAACTAATGTGCACTGACAGTGACAGCTTGCCATCTTAGACTATACTGTGTAATACATGTTCTACTTTGTAGAGCACAGATCCTGCCATGGGCTAGATTATACTGTGTCCTGTACACATGCTACTACTGCTCTATACTCCTGTAAGTTGTCCAAGTATAGTCTTAGTCAAATCTCGACCCTTCTGAGAAGGCATCTGGGTGACTCATCTGTGAGTCCAGCAACATGAAAGAACCACAGCTTTCCCTCGAGCTCTCCCACAGATGTACTTGTACAACAGTTTGGAAGCAAGGCAGGTCTGGGCTTGTGTATGGGCTTGAGCTCATACACAAGAGATGCTATTGATGTAACCACAGACTATTGTGCAGCTAGAAGTTACTTAGATCTTAGGAACATATGGCAGTTTGATTGATGTAAGTTACATCAATTCATTTTAAATATGGTATCTTCTGTAATTTTGTATAATTAATTTAAATTTATTATTTTGCACTTGAAGAAGACATCAAAGAATGGTAGGTAACTTCAGAGCTCTAGTTCACAAAGATTTAAATGGAGATATTATGTCATCTTTCTGTTTTTAGGTTAGCTTAAAGTATCATCTGTGCAGAGGTTTAACACCAGAAAGAATGATGTATGAATGTCAAACTAATGTTATTTCTGGTAGAAAGCCAAAAGAGGTTACATATTTGCCAGAAAATAAGTTTTCGTATTTATTTAGATAAATAATGCAAAATCATTATGTACTTTTAGATTTCTTGCTAATAATAGAATAATATTCAGGAGTGTCCTTGGTCCCTCTTGTGCGCAGGCTGTAACAAGTGATTTTTGTTCATATTTTTCTTATAAAAAATGAAAGAGTATTTTTTGTTTGGACTTTTTTTTTTTTTTTAAACAATATTAAGACCTTGAGATTTAATTTCCCTAAGGAAAGACTTTATTTTAGGGTTACAAGTTTATAAAGTTGGAAACAACCTACAGATATATTTTTGGGAAAGTTCTCAGAAATTATCTGATACTCTTATAATTACTCCAGAGTGAAAAAAGATTGAATCTATGGAAAAATACAACTTTCCATTAGACTTAAAAATGAGAGCTGATGCATAACACTCCATAAGTGATTTGTCAACTCTATATCAACTTGCAGTGCTCGGACTTGTCAATATTTTACCCTAAGTAGCCACTGTTTTTGCACAGGTGCAAACAGCTAGTCCAGGAGAGCAGGCTGGTGGAGGATATGCCATGCAGCCCCTTCCTACCTTGAAAGATGGGGCTTTTATAGATTGCTCGCACTGGCACTACAGCACTATCCAACTGCATCTTGCAAACAAAGATATCTGACATATATGAATGCAGAAGCAAGCATTAATGCTGATAGAAACCACTAGATCTATATCTCTCTTTGCTGACACGAGCTTGAAACAATATGACACAGTCCTCCCTCAGCCTAAACAGCTCACTGAGCTTGACAAGGAGTTTAATAGAAGACGAGCAGTTCTGCATCGTAAGGCTTTTGATGGAAAACATAAAAGTACTGCTCTGTCTGACTGCTCTCTGAACATGCTAGAAAAATTACAGATTGTCAAAATCAAGTGCCATGTTGTTCACATGAAAACAAAGCAAACACGATGAAAGCTTTTAGAGATAGGCACAGGTTTAGTTAAGACTGTTTTGCCAGCCCCTTGCAACTATACATTAATGATACTTTATTCAAACAACTCCTTGTGCATAAAGAAAGATTATTTTGGTAGGCCAAAATTCGATAAGTTCTTTCAAAAATGGCTTTTCTTCTCTCTAAGCCAGGCAGGATAAGTAACTGTTTGTGTTAAAGAAATGGCTGTAGAATCCAGACTGAATTAAGACACATATGTTCAAAGCTCAAACTATGGATGTTGGCTTTTGGAGCCCTTTGATTATATCAGTGACAGAAACATTCTTTAAATCTTGTGGTTATGAGAAAAAGTTGGAAAATATGACCTGGCATAACCAATACTATTTCTGTCTTTCTCTATTGGCAGCTTGAAACAATTATTCTAAGAAGTGTGAATTATCCCATTTTCACTTTGCAAACTAAAAACAATGCAAAAGGAAAACTGCATACATTGTGATAGATGCATTTGAATTTTCCAATTTCTTCATTTTTCTACTCTTAAATCTAAAATCGATTTTGTCCTGTAAATCATTTTTGGCCTTCCCATACTTCTTTCTAGGCTTATCTTGTATAGTTTTATTTCTGATTTATGAGGTATTTATTTAATGTTAAATATTTTAAATTAAAATGTCTGATATGTTGTTTCTAATCTTTAACTTAAGGGTTTAATAATATTCCTTTGTTAAAATAGAATTAGGCCTTTGAATATTTTTAAGTCCCACAAGACGTTTTTAGTAAAATCCAAGGCTTCCCTTAGTTGTGAGAGAAGCTGCCAGGTTTTATTGACGTACTAACAATCCCGAATGGGAAAATTTGTAATGAGTACATCCTTATAGATGAGTGCTGTGCGCCCTTGAGATGTCTCGTTATGTAACTTAGACATTTAGGGACTGTAATATAAAAGGAAACATCAGCAGCAAGACAGAAGTCTGATATTAAAAAAATAGAGGTTTGTGTGCTTTACAATGGAAAAGAAACAATAGGCCACATTATTCTTTTTGTGTACTGTTCTTAATCCAAATGTTTACCTTTACTGCTCTAAAGGTGGTTTGTCTCCTAATGCTCTTTGTATTGATGCTTGATTATATCTTACCTATGTCTTTTGTTCCAGCTAACCCAAGTTAGATGATAGTGAGAACTGCAAATATTTTGCCATCATAATCATCATCATAAATCATAGGCCATAAGATCTGCCTTGTGTTTAGAGGAATCAGCTTTTTTATTGACTGTCTTCCATAATTAATAGCACTTTACTTTGTAAATCAAATTAGCCCGCTTTTTCTATAAAGATTTAGCATGAGATCATTTTTTAAAACACTAAATGACCTTGACAAAAACAAGGGATCAATAACATGTTGATTAGCAGTTTGTTTTCTGTAATATTGGATGTTTCCCTTGTCGTTAGTTTTTCCTGTTGCAAGACTTGTAGAGGTTGAAGGTCATTGATACCTCCTGGTAATGCTGTTTTCCATAAATAGTTGATTCTACTCTTGTCTAACACTGATGGATTCACTTAGGCATGTGTGTAGATTTTGCTAATGTGTCTTTTAATCTACATTTTTTAAATTACAAGATTCTGGGGGTGCTTGTCAGCTATTTTGCCAGAAATAAATACAGTTTTGGTTTTAATGAGAGAGAACTTGGGTTCTGACTGTTCCCTGAGATTTACTTCAGTGTTGCCATGGCTAAAAACTGTGCCAATCTCTAGAAAAACATGTGGTGTGGTGGTAAAAGCAACAGACTTCGAGGTGTAGATTCGGCCTTCTTAAGAACAGACTTTCCAGGTGTTATTAATTCTTCTGTCTTAATTCCTCATTTATAAATAAGAGCAATATAATTGCTGTACATAAGGGAAGTCAAGGTACATTCAGATTGTAAGGGCCTCAGTTAAAATGGTGATGAAGGGCAATAGGATACTGTAGGATACTTAAATATCAAAGGTAGACTTAAGCACCTGCTCTAGTTAATGAGAGACTAGCAATTCTATCAGGGAGGAAATGGCAATACTGAGACATTTGTTCCTGTCTCAAGCAGGCATTAAGCATCCATACTTTTCATTGAATGGAAAGACTTAAAAAGCAAATCTAGAATATTCCTGACATTTTTCAGTCAGATTCTTAGGCTTTTAATGTCCATGTTAAATTCAATAAAATTTCCTCAGGCTGTGTTTTCCCACGTCGTTTTCAAAAGTTTTCAGTATATGCCTGGAGTGGAAAACCATCAGAGGTGTTTGCAGGGCCAGTGACCCTACCAACACAGAGCACAGTGCCTTTCCCAACGCCTACATAAACATCATCAGCACTCACTCAATGATGAACGCAGAAGGCTCAGTCCAGTTCCTTCTCTCTGGCTGATCAGGATTGATGTTATTAAGTGGAATATACACAGGCCCTTACTGTCTTGGTTCACAGTCCTGCTCGTAGTCACAGAGCCATCAAATATCCTGGACTTCAGGTCTCTCCCATGGCCATGCCGAGATCCTAGGGTCAGCTATGAGGCAACCAGGTTGCTCAGGGCTTTATGCAGTCTGGCCTTGAAAATCTGAGAGGATGGAGACTGCACAGCCTCTCTAGGCAAATTATTCTGGTGCCTTCATGCCTTCTGGTGCCTTCAGGTGTCTGGTGAAAAAAAAATTCTTATGTCCTATCAGATCCTCTCTTATTTCAATTTATGCCCTCTGTTTCTTTCTGCCGCCATACACCATTGTGAAGAGCCTGGCTTAGTCCTGTAGGCAGCAGCAGGCTGTTATTTGTGCCCCCAAAACTGCCTTCTCTCCAGGCTGAACCAAGCCCAGCTCCCTCAGCCTCTCCTCATAAGACAAATGCACCAGCCCCAGCCACCTTGGTGGCTTCTGCTGGACGTGCTGAACTTGTTCTCCTTTGGTGGTAGGATTGCCTATGCTCTGTTCTTCACTTATAAGGTTATTTGGTTCCTCTGCCTGTCATTACTCCTTACTAGGTCTTTATGTTTACTTTGATTAGCCTTCAGTCAGATAACCTAAAACAGAACTTCTTGTGCCAGAAGCCCATGCTCGATCAAACTTGACGCGTAGCATCCCAGAGAGAATATGAGGCCAGGACACTGCATTACATTCAGCAGAGGCCTTAATGCCAAAGGAAACCATGCTAAAAGTCATATTCCCAGCTATGAAAACTTCTTTAGTCACTTGAAAGCAAAAGCCTGCCACATGACCTGCACAAGCACCTTTTTCTCAATGACATGAGCTTGGGAATTTCTTTCAAAAGAGGAATATTAGAAAATTAAGAAGTCTCTCAAGTTCAACAGCTGTCTGCCTGCTCCCAAGTGCTGAATATCTCAAGGGAGTTGTAGTTTAGGTGCTTTTGTGCCATTTTCCTCCATGGTTAAATCACCTATCCTGGCTACATCTCCCACAGTGCCTTCAGGCTGTCAGGATACATTGTGTGAGTCTAGCTGGAGGGTGACTGTCCTGCCAGCACCTAGAGTGCCTGCCATCAGAGCACACTGCTTGTCTCATAGAATAGATTCCACTCTCTCACATTCTCTAAGCACAGCAAAGAAAAACAGGAGCATCTTGAAGCTGGGCTCCCTGTGAGGACTTTGCACTAGAGAAGGTCTATTTACCTCAACTTTAAAACCATTTCCATCAGGAGGATTTGTTGCCACTGCTTCTGATAATTGTTAGCACTTGTAATGCTTCTGTTTTGTTGATGCCGTGGTGCTTTATGTACATTGGTGAGACTGCTCATTTTCTCTTTTATGTGTAACATGAAACTTCTGCTCATATATTGATCAACTGAGAATGGTGATCAGCTCTGAAAATTCAATCATTTACTTAAACTCTTAACTACGGGTAACTTTGGGTATCTCATTACACCTCATCAGCAAAGCTCTGAAAAGAACTTGCTTTCCTGAGTCCCAGCATTTGGGTAAAATATTCTGCTTTAGACCCGAGAGACAGCAGGAACAGATGAGTGAGGAAATAAGAGAATGTTTATATAGAGCTCATTTTCTTAACATAATCACATTTAAAAATAACCAAATTGATTTTTTTTTTTCTTAATTTGCTCTCTGGCTAAAACCAAAGGAAAAAAAGTTTTACAAACATATGCACTATACAAAGTAAAGAACACTGCTAAATCAGGCTTTCAAGAGTGCGTTAGGTTAATGCCTTGAGAGAGCAAGACTGGGATCCTGACCTCAATGAAATTGGTGTGAATTTTACTTTTGAATTAGCAGGGTCGGATTTCATTCTAGATACAAGATGTTAGGGTGTAAGTTCCCTTACCAGCTATTAGGATATAAGAGTATTACAAATGCCTAAAATAATTATCAAATTATGCAGTTTGTGAAGAGCATTTAGTTCCTGCACAAAACTGTTGTTAAATAGGAGTGAGATAAGGATACAAAATGAACACAGAAGATATCATTATTTCAAATAAATATCTGAAGTTTTAGTTTCTTTAACAGCATTTAGGTTTCAGCATTTTTTAATGTAACAGGAGATTAAAAGTATATTGATTAGAAGGAGCCTATAATATGCTACATGAAAGCCAAAACTCATTTTATGTATATTGTTTCCAGTACTTTCTTATAAGTGTGTTATGCAAACTAGAAGTGTACAGCCTACCCAGGCTAATCCATAGTTATAATTACTATTATATATTTTTATGTCCAAAATATTTATACAGAATTAAGTAGTTATTTCTTACAGTGTAACGTCTTCGTCAGAGAGCTGTAAGAAAACATTGGTAGCAAAGTTTTCATCTTATAAAAATTGGAAGACTGGTAAATAATAATTAAGAAAGGTCAATAACACAGTCGTCTGGATGAGTTGGTCTATGTATGTTTTTAAAATAGCCAAATGGAGGATCAAATATCTGGAAATCACAAATGTAGATCATGGGTGGGGAATGAAGAACTTTTTTTAGAGAACACTGACTCTGGAAAGGACTAAATGGTCATGCCTGGTAATGAGCCGAACAGGAGCTTTTGAGGGTGATTCTGTGGCTTGGAGAGCAGATATGATCTTTGGCTTTATGAGCAGGAGAATGAGGCTTATATGTAGGAAGGTGATTCTTTAAACTTTATGTGGTGTTCATGAGACCATTGCTGTGATGATGTATGCGATTCTAGTGTGCATTCTTTAAAAAGAATATTGCAAATTGAAAAGGTTTCTGAAGCAGCTGCAAAAATTGTTAGAAGTTGGGAAAAAGCCACCAAACAGTTGAATCTTAATCATTCATCATAAGAAGGAGAAGATTAAATTATGAGATGATTATAGCAAGTATCTGCATGACATGGCATTTAATTGTAAAAGGTTGTTTGGTTTAGTAGATGAAGGTATTACAAGGCACAGAAGCTGCAAGTAGGTAGATTTAATGTAGGAATGAAGAACAGAAATGCTCATCAGTAGGCATAATGAACTGGTGAAAGAATTGTCTCCCAAGTCATTGCCACTACAGTTCCCTGAGAACAAATGCAACAAGGGGAACAGGATCCCACAATAAGAACACCAAAAGCAAACAAACACCCCCTCCTAGAATATCAGTTGCATCACTGGTTTCGTAGAGTGATGTGAACCCCCAAGTCCTATGGAAAACTAGAGGAGAGATTTATTTTTAATTTACATCCTGCATACCAAAAGAGAAAGGACAAGAACTATTTTTGTGAAGTATTTTGGAAGGACACCTTTTGTGATGCTTTTTCAGGCGCTCCATTCTGTGGCTTTGATTTCTTTGATTTGTCTTTTCACCAGACCTCATTCTCTGCCAAAGATTAGTGACATTCAGAAGACTTTAAGGCTCCATTTTTAAGGTGTATAAGCATTATTTCACACAACATTAATAGATATTTTCAAAGTGACGTGTATGTAGGAACTTAAGTTCTATTGATTTTCATTACAGCGCTGTGTGGAGTGATTTAAAAAACTTCACCAAACCAAGTGAATTGCTTTAGGAACAGAGCAAAGTTGTTAGAGGGAGCAACGGGGGGAACTCTGGGTGCTCTCTAGCTGTCACCTAGTGGTGATCCCACTACCAACAGCAGCTCACTAGAGACTAAAGCTGCATTTTGGGAATTGCCACTGTCATAAAGTTCCATTTGTCCTTCCATACAGCATTGCTGTTTGGACTTAATCTCTGAATTTAGATGATCCATTTTAAGGATCAATTCCTTAATCTTTATTTAGGACTCTGTCTACTCACCTTTTGATTTGAAGACTGTCACTCACCTAAATGTGGTTACAATCCGGATGGACAATTCTGAAAGAAAAAAGAATGGTTACTTATTATAGAAACTATTGCTCTTCAAACCACTTGCCTGAATAGAGCCATAGCCCCCATCCTTTTCCTGTTTCATTCTTCCTAATAATTCTTGATTTAGAGAAAAGAACCTGTGGCAGTGTGGCAGTTGTGGCTGTGACTCTTATGTATATTTGTGTAACCCCTCTGAGGGCTGAGTATGAGGCTGTAGATAAAATGCAGCACATTCCCCAGCAGACAGCAGTCTTCATGTGCATAATTTACAGTATGGATCTAGTCACAGCAACTAGTAAGTAGTAAGTGTTTGTTTTTTTAAATACTCAGAGCATCTAGAGAATAGTTACTAGTTTATTTTTTTTTAAACGTTCAGTGTAAAAGCTGTAAAAGTAATGTTTTGTTTGTCGTGTTGTGATGAACTGTGTACCTTTATCAGAGAAAATGTGTGTACACAATAAAATGGAGTGCTCAGATCAGAGACTGTAACTCTCCCTGGCTGAGAGCACAGCACAGATTCCGTGATCCGAGAGTACAGCCTTCTAAAACTTCAGTGTTTGAAAATGAGAGGGCTTTCTTGTGCACTCCTAGGTAGAGGGAGGGAAAATCATTTTAGTCCAGCAAACATCTGGTAGCTCAGGAATGAAAAAAAAGTACTGATTGGTTCTGACAGCTGCCTGCTTTGCAGCAGTATTTAACCAGAAATATCTGAAACAGATTGGTATGAATAATGAAAGATTGCATGAGGTATGACAGAAATAAACTTCACCACAATTTAACTCATTAACGAAGAAACAATGTTACATATATAAGAAAAATCCTTATTTACTGTTTACCTCATTTGTGATATTTCATTTTTAATAACCTGACAACAAATAAGATTTTTATCATAATTTTCTCCAGTAAGTATTTCACTGTGAAATAGGTTGAATGGGATGTCATTGTCCTTTAACTTTAACAAGTGCTGCTGATGGATGTGGTCCATTTAAATGTACAACAGAGAGCTGAACTAGATAACGAACTTATTATTACTCTCTGAGGATTACAGGTTAGTCCCAAAGGAGTGCAGTAAGGTAGAGAAAATCCATATCTACTGGCTAAACAATAGCCAGAAGGCTGACTGGAGATATTGATTTACTTTCTAGGCCATTTAGACCTTAATGGTGGAGAAAAGCTGAAGTGCTGTTTACTTTTCTGCCAGAATCGACCAACCAACCAGTCCATTTTTTACAGACTTTTGATTGATTTAGCTTAGAGGAATTAGAGGTGATTTATTTTTAAGCTGAAAGCAACTCGTAAATATCTCCCACTACACAGGTTCCCTGAGAGTAAACGTTAAGTGGAAATACTTACTGAGAAATACTTTGCTGCAAATCAATGTGAGCAGGTAATACTCCTCGGTAGGAACGGCCAGGTGTTGGACACCTTCTCAAGAGTGGCCAAGCCTCCGGTTGTACTACCTGAGACACAGCACTTTTAAAAGTCCCCACTTTTGCGAACGGGTATGAATCTGATTGCTCGGCTGAATTTGTGCCAGCTGTACCCTGCTGACTTAGAAAAGGGCCACGGCTGTGGGAGCGTAAGTGGTGCTCAAGGTCAGTAGTGAGCAGCTTTAATATTTGATGGATGAAAACAGTAATTTATCACGTGACAATTGCCCATGATACTTCATACTCACAGCAAATATCTAGCTGTAAGGAACAACTCAGATAAAAAGCAGGCTAAGATGCTGGAATGAAGTATTTTCAAAATTAGACAAACTTTAAGAAATGTTCCTGAGCATACTGCCACATATAGAGACACAGTTAAAGAAAAAATAATATGTTCATTATTTCCTAGAGATAACCTGTCTGGAAAACGACCTAGGTTTATACAAAAGACTATCAATCAGGTATATTAGGGCTGTGAACGTAAAAGATGGGTTACCAAAATCATTCTTTGGCATGTTCTTGTGGAAGTTACAAAAGTAGAGCTGGTATGTTAATAATATTCCTAAGCAGAGATAAAGCCACAATTTTATATTAATTACAAACATATAGTCTATAATTACTACTTAGGAAAATTCTGCAGGAACATTTTTTTGAAGTCCACTTGCAAAGATAAGACCTTTTTTCAGAAAGCATTGCATAGTTCTGCCTTAACATAATAGCCTCTGTTGTCTACTGAAAACAGCCCTGTTTTCACTAAACAGGCTTGGCTTTTTCCCTCCTCTCCACCCCCTTCTCTGAAGGGAGTTAAACTTGGTTAATGTACTGCTTATATCTTAACACAGAAACATGTACCTGTTACCTGAAAACTATAATTACCGTCAGCTCTAGGGCTTGCACAAGAATGTGCAAATATGGATCTTTTAAATCTGAAAGTTGTATTTCAAATCCTACGCGTGTCTTATGCCGCCTGTCCTACCGGCTAAATCATTAATCCTAAGCTGAGACATTTGATTCAGCCTCAGCACCATGCTACATAGCTGAAAACTGATGGGAAAAATAAATATTCCAATGTCTTCCCTTTCTCTGGCCAAGCTTCTAAACAACAGAAAAATTGCATTACTGTGAGGTAAGAGTCCTTAGGACTTTGTTTTGTATTGTACAACGATAATAATTTTTACTGCCCCTTTGTACTTGTAGACTGATGCAGACGAACCACAGAAAAGCTAAGAATTTCAGTCTATACTTCATCCTAGTTCTTCACTCAACATTAAAATGAAAAATGATGGATTCCTGTGTATTCTCAGTTGAAAAGCTGAAAAAGTTTGGTACACCCTATTTTTTTTAAAGCATGTCTTTTGTAGTCAGCATGCTAAGCTTTTACTTAATTTAGTATATGCTGTTGTGAAGTCCCAAGCAGAAAATTTTGCAGACTGTTTCATACATGGTTTCTCTGAGCTTTTTTTCTTTGTTAAGATTTGGAAAAGTTCACTAGCCCTTTTTCAGGTGTAATATTGTAGAACTATATTTTATGGGTTTTATTACTTTTCTTCAGCCCTAAAAAGTTTATGGCAGAATATATTTTGAAGACCTGTTTTAGATGCTAGGCTTATATACTTTAATATACTCTTAAGATTTGTCTTTTTGAAAGAAAGCCAAGCCTGCAAGCTAAATTCTGTGAGCTTTATACAACTACGACTGTCTGTGGAAGTGTTACCTGCAGTTCTCATGTAACCACAGTGAACTCTGTGAAGCAGCATTTTATGTGCTGATAAATTTCCTTACTGATATGTTCACATTTCACAAAAAGCTATGCAAGTCTGTTAACAAAAGACGTGCAGCTGATGTTTTATGTATGTCGAATAACATGTCTAGATAAAAAAAATTGTGCCAGTTTAATATAAAGTTTGTCTGTTTGTTTTGTCTTTTTCTTGTTACTTTTTTAATTCAATCTATAGAATGATTGAACTGGAACAAATGATAGAGTAGATATATTTTAACTTTCATTTAAGAGTGGCTTAATTTGGCTTAGTTTAGATCAGTTAGAAAATTATTAACTAACCTGAAATTATGAAGTTTTATACTGAAATAGAGTCCCAATTGTGCAAGCATTGAAGTGCTTCATTTTATCTGTATATATGAGTAGCTCCTTTGATTTCCATTTCTTAGCTTAGTAGCATACACCAAACAATCTGTACTTGTTTGTGTTTAGAAAACTGGTTAAACTGGTGCAATTTTCAAGTCAACCACCCTTTGGAATCGTGCAAATTTGAAGAAATCGGATCAATGCCTCCAAATGACAGTATCCTTATTGACCATGTTTGATTTCCTTATCAAGTTTAAGTCCTAAAGTATTACTGACTTGAAAGCAAAGAATGATTGCTTCCATTTGTCTGAGGAGCTGAAAAGCAGTGAGTAAGGATGAGGTTCAAAGAAATCTAAATCTGGGGGTTTGTTTTTTTTTCCTTGCAAGTGAAGTGCATTAGGAAAGAAAACAACAGCTGGTAGCATGGAGCTGTGAGAGATTTGAAAAAGCTGGGGTGAAGTAATGATTAGAAATGCAATATGGAGCTGTAGTATAAGAAATAAAACCGAAGGCACTGAACAAGACAAATATAATTTAGGCAGAAGCACAGGTCTAATTACTAGGCTTACTTGATAGCTTAGAATTACCACCCATAAAGGTTGATTCCTCACCAATTCTCTGTCTGCAGAAAAGAATCCTGCTAGACATCGGTGCTAAATTTACCGTTCCTGTAGCATATGATTATCCAAAAATTAGACAGGCAGAAGATTTCTTGAAGTGATCTTTGTGTATATCCCTGTGAAAAGGGTCTATATCTATAGACTTCCCCAAAGTGGAATGTATATAATCACCAGCACATTCCATAGAAGGCACATAGGGAACCATTTTACAGATTTATTTTAAGTATGCTTTTGAAAATTAATCTATTTCTTCTTGATTGCATGTATTTTAAATTGTAATGGAGCACGAGGATTAAAAAATAAGTGTTCTCACTACACCATTCTAATAAATGAAACAATGACATGCGGGGTACATAGCAGTTATTTGCTGATAATCCAACAAAAGTTTTGATGGAATGACTCTTGGTCACATAGCTTTGTACAGAGGAGCAAAAACACTATGCTGTTCTTAGCTTTACTCTCTGCCTGGCAGCGTGCCTCATCCTTTTAGGTGCTGTTCAGTGTAGAAAGTTTTCTAAATTTGTATTTTGAAGGGTAAGATAGTAAGTAGTTATTGTAGTAGAATTTATTATTTATACAGCTACCATGTGCATTTTCAATGCTAAGTCCTGATTTCCACTAAGTGAAGATCTTCTGTCACACTAAAAATGCATTCTGAAGTCTCTGCACATTTACAGAACAGCATTTTTAACCACAGCTGATGACTGCGTTCAGTTTTCAGGGGAAAAAACTTTGCGTAAAAATATAGACTCACAAATATAGCATTAATTGTAATATTTTCAGGTTTCTAAAAAATCAGTGGCCTTTTAAAAACAAAACTTTTCCCATCCTACCCTACAAATTAGAAAGGAATGTACTGTTATTTAATAACTGTGAACTTTTGTTTCACAAAGAGAATGAAGCTTGGCCCACATGTTTCACCTGCCTGTTCTCTCCTGAATGGTCTGCACCTGAGAGCTGGTAGCTGTGCTGTAACCCCTCTGTAGGAAATGAGGTAGCACAGTCCATGCATTTCCTGGAGAGAAGTATAGGTTATATGCCTATTTAAAAATTCCTAGAAGATGAGACTAGAGAGGAGGGACAGCTTATGTTGCCTTTTGTATTTAAGGTGCTATGGGGAACCCAGGTGGATGGGTTCAGATCTTAGGTTCTTCTGTGGTAAGTCACTAAAAGCCTTAGGTATAAGGATGCTTAGATGCCTTTTCCCACCTAAATACTTCTAAGGGTACAGTTTTCAAATTCTGTTTTAGCAAGTAAAATGAGGAATAATGAGACTTTATTTATCTTGTAGGGTTTGGGGGAGAGGGGTCTTGTATCTAGGTGTAAGTGTTTTGAAACAAGACAGGTTTTCAGTTTGAGATTAGACAACTCAATGTAGGACTCAAAAGGTGTCTGTGTACACATGAACTAGATGTCAATGCTCTCACTGTAGTCAGTGGAGAGCCAGTTATTTCTCTCAATGAAGCCTGGAGAGCAATTCTGCTTACTCAGGCCGGGTGAATCACACCTTCAGTTCCATTGAGTAGATGTCTTTTGTCTTCAATGGGTATACAACTGTCTACTTCACAGGTAGACAAATGTATTGACATGCCTAAGTATGGTGTTAAGCTGAATTGCAGGCAAGCCATCTCATTCTTCGAAGTGGTCTTCTCATAGGGTTGGAATCAGGAGGCAATGAAGCTTGAAAAGGGTGAGGCTTCCTAAACTCATAAATCTGCTCTTTCAGTAAAAAAAGAAACTTTAAAGTCCTGTGAATCCCAGTCAGACAGGCAGAGTCTGTCCCCAATCCTGTCAGGTATAAATATTTCTGGAGGGATCCTAAGGAGAAAAGATTTTATCAAAGATTTTCTCCTACAGAGTCTGATGTTTCTCCTGTATGTTCACAGGAGAGCTGCTCATTGTTTCCCTTACAGCATTTGATTGATTACTTCTTTTTTTTTCCTTAATCTCCTCATTGTGTCCTACTTGGGAATGGTATAAAGCATGGTGTTTCAAGTATTTTAAGGGAATGGAAGGATTTTTTGGCAAGAATTGAATAGCAGGATTGAGATACTTCAGTTTTTCAGTGGGAGTTAAAATATTGGGTAGAGAAAAAGATTATTTAATTACATATAATCACCTGCATTACAGGGAAACAAAACTGATTTATATGTTTGTTTGTTTGTTTTCTAAAACAGAGCTACAATTGTGCATGTGAAGCAGCCAATGAGGAGCTGCTCCTTGCAAACCTGTCCCTGAACCTCTGAACTGCCTTAACAATGGTCTCATTAATTTAAGTACTACTCAGTGTCATATCTGCTTTTACATATCCATATTAGTGGGTAAGGGGAAGGAAAAATGTTTTATTCGTCTGACATAATTTAAAGATGAAATGTGAAGGTCTGTGACCTTGCTCTGAGATAGTAGGTCTATTATAACATATACAGAGAGGGCTTTTTTTTTTTCTTTTTCTTCCCCCCCCCCCCAAAAGAGCTTTGTTGGTTCTCTAGTGCGACCAAGGCTGGTAAATGTGGAACTGTTTATAGGCTTTATTTTTGTTCATGATAAAAAACCTCTTCAGATTAATGAGTCATTGGTGCCTCAGCATCTGCTCCCAAGACTGGGGAATTTGGGAAAGAAGCTGAGGAGAAATATGAGGATAAAAATAAGTAAAATGTTAAGAGCAGAAATCTTCATGATGGGGAGTGGACACAAAGGATTTAAGAAGTGTTACAGGAATGTTCATTTAGTGGAGCAAAATGGCAGATTATATCACAGATATAACGAAGATACTTTTTAAGTAAACGTTTTGAGAAACTAAACTGCATATTTTTTTGGTCTTACTAATAACTGTTGTTAAAACAGAATATATTCAAAAGCAAGTGTCAGAATTCCTTATTTAAAACAGATATTTCTATCATAGATTAGAAACAGTACCCTCTTACATGGAGTTTACCTTGTAAACTGTATCAGTCAGGTATCACGCTGTTTTATAATGGCTGGTTTATATGCCAGGTGCTGTAGGTTAACCTCCTGTAATTTGTCTCAGTTAAGTGTACCACTTTTCTATAACTCTAGGAGAAATACATTATCTTTTTTTCTCGTGAACATCCTGTTGCATATTGGCACAAAACAGGTGCAGCCTGAGGCACAGCTCAAAAGTCACCGAGTTCCTCCTGCATTATAGCACCTAGCATGTACTCTGAGGCTCTTAAAATTATTGGAGTGTGTCATTTATATTTCAATATGGGCATTTTTACTTGTATTTTAGAATAAGATTCTCCTCTGTATAGATGTTAGTAGTAGGCTTCTCTCCGCTGGAGTCTGTGGTGTAAGGAGGGTATGTGAGAAAGGCATCATAGTTAATCCAATGAGAACAGGTTTCATAGCTAATAAGTGAGGAATGTGGATTATGGATATGATTATTATCCTGGTTTTGCTCATGTTTTTACTGGTAGCCCTAGCAGAGGGAGCGCTTCCAATCTGGCTACTATTTCTTTCGAAAACCTAGACAAATAACATTCTGATCAGTAGCCCAACAAAATCAGGAAACAGTGCACATACCTCCAGTGAATGTGTTGCACCTTTTGTCTGCAAATATATAGATCATAGATGATGTTCGGGAACATCAGTACCTGTCTGGAGTGTGTAAACTGACTGGTACTCATAGTTGAAGTGTCTGGACAAATATTTCAATCCAAATGGATAGTTGGAGCCTGAGATAAGAAGTGGTGATGGGTGGCGAGACATCTATTGTGGATAAATAGATAATCCAGCAAAGATAGTAAGAGAGAAGGGGAAATCTGCTTGGGACCAGAAACATAAGAACATAAAAATACCTATCCAGTGTCAGCCAAAAGGTTATCTAGCCAGGTGCTCTTTCTCCAGTGCCATCTACCAATAGGTCTAAGAAGAGAAGAACTGGGTAACCTGTAATATATTTCTGTATTTGTCGTGCTTTTGTTATGTGGACTTCAGTGGCTATATCCTCCATGAATCCCTCCAATAATTTTTGAACTGATGTAAACTTTTAGCATCCTGTTGCAAAGAGTTTAGCATCTTAATTGCATGCTGTGTAAAGAAACCTTTTGTTTGTTGTATCTACTGCCTCCTAGGTCCTTCTCATCTGTCCTAGCTTTTTCTTGGGAGAGACAGTGAATAGTCATACCCTGTTCATCCTCCCCATGGCATACATGATTTTAGAGAACTCTATTATATCTCTCTCATTTATCACCTTTCTAGGCTGAAGAGTTCAAAAGCTGTTCAATATTTTGATTCTCCCACTTTCTTTCTCCATACTTTTTCTAGTTCTATTATACTCTTCTGGTTTTTTTCTCTCTCCCCGCCCCCTCATTTCCCCTTTGGGGAGAGGAAAACTGCACATCGTATTCAGCATCACAACACAATTCACGCAAATGCTATTAAGCACTGCTCCAACACTTCATTCAGCTACTGTAAGCCCAAGACTGTGTCCCTGAGAACTCACCACTGTTTGTAAAATTAGGATTGTTTTTTATTTTCCTCTATGCGTCACTTTACATTTATCCACATTAAATGTCATCTACGTTTTTATACCCCAGTCACTCAGTACTGTGAGGCCCTTTTGCAACTCTTCATGATTTGTGTTTGTTACTGAAAGTGGTCCGAGTAAACAAGGTATCCAGGAGTGAGTTCTTGGACGGATGTGAGAGCACAGCTGAAGGCAGGACTAGAACTGAATGGGCAAGGGGGAAGGATGGTAGTTAACAGCTGGAATGAACTGCAGACAGTTTGGAGAAAATTGGGCAGAGAGCTGGAGAAGTGGGACAGGCAGGTGGACAGCAGAGATTGCAGACCAACTGCATGCAGAAGTGCGAGCTACAGTGCAAAACTATGTTATAAAGCATGAGAGAAAATGGAGTCAAATGCAGCTTTGCAGCAGTAGAACTACTAAATGTCAGGAAGAATGATCTCACGGTGTTACTTAATGGCACAAGTTTTTATGGGGTAGCTTTCCAACTACAAGTTGTATCGTTGTATGATAATGTGAAAATTTTATTTATTGTGTAAAACTGGGACTGTTCTTTCAGGATTTTAACTTTTCTGCACTTATCTATACAATCTCTGCTTATGCTGTGTGCCATAAGAGATTAACACTTAGATTTGCCATAAGTACAGTTGGTAATGGAAAAAGAAAAAATTGACGAAGATGTCTCTATTAAAATCATGCCAGTCACACATAAATCTCTTATGGATGTGCATCTCCACTGGCTATTTCCTTACCTTTGCGTATGATTCATTATAAAGCAGAACAGGAATTATGTGATTGTTAAGACAGAAGTGGAAAGAAAAGAAGAACATTAGAAAAAGTCATACATTCTTATTAATATATATTATGTGCTGCAATGAAATCATTTTTACCTAAGTATAAAATTACCTAGATAATAGATTTATGAACAGTAAGAAAAGATGGAAAATATGTTGTCTGTTGAAAACTTCTGTGAGAGGGATAGGACTTGATAAAAATATTCTTTCTATTGAATTGTATGAAGCATTAAAATATTTTTTAGCAACGGAAGTTTTATTTATTTTATCAGATATTGAGTATTTATTTAACTAGATAAAATCCAATGTATCAGCACATTTTATTACCAGAAATACAAAGTACAATCACCATGACATACAATCTGCTGTAAATTTTACTTCACTTGCTCTTGAATATACATCTCACAGGCTGGGAGTCAATAAACCGAAAGCAGCAACTTCAGACAAACCTTAGAAAACTTTTTTTTCCCATACAGACTTTTTTCCCCATACGTTGGGAAAGAGCACTAGGGCTTCTATATTGTTGGGGTTTTTTAATGCAATACGAAATTCCAAACTCTAATAGACACAGCCATGAATTAACATAAACAACCTTTTTTTTTTTTTTTTAAAAAAAAGGGGTAATTTGCCCTCATAAAATTGACTAATCTTTGTTTCTTTTTTCTTTTTTTCCCCTGTATTGCTTCATGGTGTAAATGGCCACAAACTGTCTGAATTAAAATCATAAAATCATAGAATGGTTTGGATTGGAAGGGACCTTTAAAGATCATCTAGTCCAATCCCCCTGCCATGGGCAGGGACATCTTCAACTAGATCAGGTTGCTCAAAGCCTGGTCCAACTTGACCTTGAACACTTCCAATGATGGGGCATCCACAGCTTCTCTGGGCAACCTGTTCTAGTGTCTCACCACCCTCATCGTAAAAAAATTCTTCCTTATGTCTAATCTAAATGTACCCTCTTTCAATTTGATAGAATCATAAATAATAATAAACCTTCCTTAGAGCTAGATTATTCCCAGCTGTATACTACATGGAGTTTTACACTATTCTCCGAAGTCTCTGGTACTAACCACTGTTAGTGACAGAATATTGGAACAGATGTTCAGCTTTTTTGCCCAGCATGGCGTTTCCTATACTCCCAGTTTCATTTTTAGACCTTATTATCCATATTTTCAGACTTCAGAAATATGTGTTTTTACTTGGGTCTCCTTTAGGATTATTTTCTTTTTCTTCCCTTCTCTATTTTATCATCATTCTTCTTTCAGCATTGCAGAACTTCAATGCATTTTGAAATTAGGTTCCTATCTTTTTCTCATTCTTCTATTTCTTGATTTCTCTGTTTTCCCTGAAGATGATCTCCTTTTTTTTCCACATATACTTGTCAACCACTTTCTCCCCTTGGACTCTTCACAGTTTCTCCTCTGTGGAAATACACCTCTGTCTCCCACCTCCATTTCTGCACTCTTCTCTGGTATTTTTCATTCCCTGCAGAGATGGTTCTACACGTTATTCCACATTTCCTTGGAACAGAGGACAAAAGAGTGAACAAGGGGGAAAAGGGAGCCAGAGACACCTGCTCCTTTTAAATACTTACCCTGAATCTGTGGCTCTGAGCACCTTCCAGAAATGTGGTGAATGAGATGATAAGCATCCACTCTTTATGGCTTCTTTCCTACTCTTTTTTTTTTTTTTGCCATAGATTTTTATTTTTTTTTAAATTCATTACATTCTGTACACTATTGTTCATGAATGCTGCTTTTAGAGTGGGAGCTTTATGCTGGAAACTGGATGAGTTTATGATATAGACTGAGACCAACTCTTGACACTCACTGACAAACAGTACTTCTGCAGCTTAATTGGAGTAGCTTTAAAAAAAATGTTTTCAGAAGGCAGTGCTTAGGCATTATATTTTGAGGAACAGTGTAGTTTATGGAGAAAATCAAGTGCTACTTGTCCATGAGCAGACATTCTTGCACAGATTTGTGGTAGAGATTGCTTTCTGGCAGTGGACTTTTCAAGGAATTTACCTTGGAAAAATTAAGAATTCTAGTAGTTTCATGGATAAAAATCTCTATACTTTGTATAGGTTAAAGGATAAAAGATGACAGAACTAGAGACAAAAATTTTGTTCTTTCTCTGCCATATGAGAATATTGAAAATAAAGCTTTCCCAGAGTGTATTTCCAAATGGTCATAATATAGTTAAATTCTGTATGTATTTTCATGCAGATGGCCAGAGGCATATTCTTGATGCAAGGCCATCCTTGTGCTAAATTTAAAATCTCTGCTCTGAAAGTGTAGCTGTATTAAAACAGTTCAAAGTGTATGTTATCAAACACACTTGTATATAAGCAAATATACATGTTTTTCTCCAGTCATTTTCAAAAATGGTCAAAGTATTTCAGCTGAAATTTTACAAAAATTGCAGTCAGAAATTTCCTGATGTAGAAATTTTTAGCTCAAGTCATTGAAGCTTGACACTGCATAATTAAAATAGTGGAAATAAATATAATAAATATAAATAGTAAATACAAGAAGTGTAAATAGAATGTGGTAGAAAGTGTGACAAACTTACAAATGTAGCAATAAGCTCTTGCCCCAACTGTAGACCCTTAACACCAGAATATGAATTTGTTTCTTAAGTTTAAAGATACTCCTGTTTTATTGTCATGACCTTTTATTAGCAGCCTATAGCTGGTCTATTGTTAAGCACGTTCTGACAGAGTGTGCATACTGCAATGAAGTATGGATGCTCTTCAGGTGTAGAATAAAGTATTTACTATTTCCATATTTAGATACAGAACAATTTTTCAATGACATGCCTTGTAATTGCTTAATCAGAAAGGTTATATAAAATAGTTTTAGCAGTAGGGGGGTTTCTGATTAACTGATAATGGAGCAAACCGATATCACAGACTATTTTGATCATTTTGCCTTGATTACCAAATATTAGCCTGAACTTTTCCAAGGAACATATCCAAGTTTCTAGGTCTGATATTTATCCACAGTAGAGAAACACTGTAAGAAATGGCAGTATTAGCCTTCCCATACTGTCTTGCCAATTTGTTTCATCCCTGTTTAAGAAGATTGTTCCACTTATCAGAAAATTGACCAATACTTGAGGGTGTGGAACACTGCCAGCATAAAAGGTGTTTAGACTCTTGAAGTACAGTTTTGTTTTGTTGTTCCTACGTCCATAGACTGTATATATTTTGACATACTGTAATCCAATAGCAGGTTTAGATAGGTCAGCCTTTAATCATGATTGATGTTTTATTTATATTGTATTCTCAAACACAAAGTTGTTTAAGAGTTTAGCTATGCACTTTGAAGCTTATGCAAAAACACTTTCCTGTAAAATAATCTATTCCTTTTCCTATTTCAACAAAACCAGCGTTGTAAGGAAAAGTGCTACTGTATAGCACTTTTTTTTTTTTTTACTGAAACAGACTTCACCTTTTTTTTTGGTCATCTCTTATTAAAAGTTGGACCAAGTCTAAATTATCAGCTCCTCTAGGAGAGAGAGAAAATAGAAGCCCATGATTCAGTTTCTTACAGTTTTAATGCTGCAAAAATGTCATTAAATATGTATTTGTTTACCAATCTAAAATTTGCTTATACCATTGTGAAAGAAATTAGAATGGCCATGAGAATAGTTCATTAATCTTCTAAATGGACTTTTCTACAATTTGCTGCTGTCTTGATAAGCAGATAAGTTTCAGCTGTTTGAAAGAGGAATGCAAGTGGAAGATACAAATTCAGAGATTTTTTTATTATTAGAAATATTAGAATAGTTACTATAAGACTGGTCTTGCTTATGGAAATTTTAGTATAATTTGTCTTGATTTCTTTACATTTAACTTTGTTTTGTATGTATAAGAAAAGTTCTAATACGATTTTCTGTTCAATAAAAAATATAGTGCATTTGAATAAAAACGTGCAATCTAATCTATTTCATGGCTGGTAAAGGGAGTTGGTAAATCCTTTTGAAAATTAATAAAATTATTTGTATCTACATCTATCTTTGTACTGGAAAAGCTGTCCAGTAGGTTGTCTTTCTATCCTTAAAAACAGGGATATAGTCAACTAGAGACAGGAGGACAGGCTCACAAGACTACGTTTTTTGGCCTAATAGAATCTTATAGGGTATATTACAATAACAAGAAATACATCTACCATCAAAACCTAACCTGATAAATGTACTTAATCTTCTGTCATATAATTCTACAAGGTTTTGATTTATAGATCTAAATTTTCTAGTAAACCTTCAGTGCACTGACAATGCTGGGTTTTGTTTTGCTGAACTGAAAATACATTCATTTGACACAATATATTTCGAATGACTAAAATATATCTGTCTATTTTGTCTTCATGCAAGTCAAAGAGTTTATTATATACAGTGCTAATAAGTCAATTTAAAGCAGGCTTTTCAATAAAGAAAAAGAAAAGATGCTTCATTTGGGGTAAAAATAACTGAACAGCAAGAGGAAAGGCTCTCAAAGGAGAAGATGCAAAGGCTTGTTGATTTTACTCAATAATAGGATCAAAAGAAATGACAAAGTATTTTTCTGAATACTTACATCATTTTTTTTTTATTTTTTCATTATTCATCATCCCTGTGTAGAAAGTAGCAGGAAAACAGCTGCATCCGGATTTTCCAAAAGGACCCAACAGGAATTCAGGACTTTGTTCACATTTGTTTGGAAAGTAAAGGACTCTACATTTCTTCATATACATTGGCATAAATAGAGCAATTGATCCCAGGTCAGCATGTCAATGTGCTAACTAATCTGCAGGTCTAGAAGGAACATACATCAGATCGCTTCCACTCACAGACCCTTGGCGTCTGGAAGCTGAATCTGGTCTGAGCCTTTCTGGTTGTTGGAGCTCTTTTGAGAATATGCCATTTATCCCAGAGCAGGTTCTCAAAAATTGTTTCCAAACATTTTCAGATTTTCTGTGCAAAAACCTTTGGAAATGCCTGTAACTTTTTCATCAGAAATGTGTCACTTTCTTATTATTCTTCTGTTCCCCACCCCATGCAGGCTGCCGGGTTGGACATCCTTACACACCTCTGGTACTGCACCAGGAATTGCTGGCTCTCGTGCCAGCAGATTTCTGGGAATGGCCAGAACTGTAGTGCCTGTCCTCCCTTTGTGACTTTAAGCACCATTAAGTGGACTTTAAGAGCCACTAAGTAGACTTTTATGTGTAATTTGAAATAAGTACCAACGGTAGGATTTGTACTTTTGCTGACATGTTTGACAGTCATCTACATCTGTGTTTCACCCTTCTCCACTTCTAGCTCGTGCAAACTCAGTCATTTTCAAGTTCCAAGCACACTGTGCTGTGTCTGTGTTGGAGAACAGTTTATACAAGTGGATGAACTGTGTTCATATCTGATTCCTAAGTGTGAATAATGAATTCTAATTCAGTGTCTTTTTTTTCTTTAGTTTAGCGTCTTGTTTTGTCACAGAATAATAATTACTCATGTGAATTCAACAAAACTGCACATACTTATTTGAAATGGTACTGCTGGTGTCCTGATTGTATTTAACAGTATGCAATAAATCTGGTAAAACAGAAGTGCAGTCTTTATGTATTTAAGAAGAAAAAAGTGTAATCTCTGCCTGCTGTCATGTTAAACTAAGCAATTTACTAGCATTATATCCAGTTTTATTTTTCTGTAGAATCTGTTAATGAACTTCAAGATGCAGGTCCCATCACCCATTTAAAATGTGTCTATGAGTTAATTACCTGGTAATACAGCTCTCCTACTGCAAAATATCTAAAGATTGTTACATCTGGAATTTTTATTTTCTTCAAATATCTCATCTGTCATCATGAACAATAAGCATTTACCTTTATCTTTAGCTAACTTAAGGCAAGCTACATTTTTGTCTTGGCTCTTCTTCATGATGGGAGTGCCCTGCTTGCACATTCTAGTACTCTGCGGGATAGAGATTTTAACCATGAATCAGAAATGGTATGGTAGGTGTAAGACATGAAATAAAATCGATACATTTTTCTGAGGCGTCACTGGTTAAGTGACAAAAAATATTCTGATAGTCACTGAAAAAGAAAAGTCAAAGGTACATTTGAACCTGTCAGTTCAACACATTCCTGTTATCCCTTTAGGGGATATCATACAGCTTGACACCAACATTTAAGCTTTGAAAATTATGAGCTCATCTATTTCAAATGGGATGTCACATGTTCCCAAGCCTTTGCCATTACTTATAATGGAAGACAGGATGATCACTTTTGTCACATATTGATAGTGAATAAGATCTTTCTTTTTTCTTTTCTTTTTTTCTTGTTTCAGAATGAAGAACAAATTTTGGTATTTTGAATTTGGCACTTCGGAAACTTTCTCAGCCACCTGTAAGAAGCTGCATGAATCTGTAGAAATAGAAGTAAGAAACTAATTGTTGCCTTTATCCTTGAAATGTCACTAGTTTGGCTGAAATGCAGGGAGCAAGGGTGCAGAGTGCCTGAATCCAACACGGCAAAGCAGTGCACATCCTTTCGACCCTATATTCCAAAATATTATTTTTATCGTGTCTATTTGTAGTGTAGCCCAGCACACTGGAACAAAGTTCAGTTTGATGATTAGTGAAGTCTTAATACAGTAGACGAGGCCAAGAGGTGAAGTATAACATTAGAAATCAATAGGGAGTGTGGCTAGGTCAGATGGAAAAATGAAAGACTGTTGGAGGGAGTGAGAGCTGCTGCAGGATTAAAATAAAAAAAAAATCTTATTATTTCTAGGTCCCAAGTTTTTATAACCTTTAAAACTCAATTCCCTAAAATTGTACTTACTTTCCTGAATAAAGGTTAAAGAATATATATTTTTTTGAATCATTCCCCTTCATTAAATAGCTTTTCTCTCTGCACAAGGGGTCATCTTTCCATTATACATTGAACATTAACTGAAAAGACACAGGATAGTTACAGACAAAATAGGAATTTAAAATAATGTGCCACTGCTACTTTGATGGCTGACAGAATAAGTGGCTACATTACATAAACTGTTTGGGGGGCTGATATTTATAAATAAGTAAATGAAAAATGTGAAATGAGTGAAGATAGAAACCTTGAGAATTTAAGATAAATACTGAAATCATTTCTCAAGAGGATTATGGTGCTTTTCCTTTCCAATAGTAATGAGAAACTGCACATGTCAATGGAGTATTTGTATAGTAGCATGAGGCACTCGTAGAGGTATGGTGAGAGCTATGAGTCTGGTCAAAGCCTCCTGAAAGGTGAAGTCTGAAATGATCTGAAGGGACCATGGATCTGGTAGTAGAACAATAGCAAAGAATACTGAGACTGAAACTGTAAGACCTGTCGTGCCAGACTTGCCTGCTATGCTGTTATGTTTCTTTTTAAAGTGGAAACATGCTCCACACGTTAGATTAAAAAATAAAAAAACCCAAAACAACAACCAAACAAAAACCCCAGAAGAAACAAACCAAACAAAAAAAAACCTTGCTTCCCAAGACGGTGCTTCACACATATGGGTTCAAGTACATGTAGCCTGAAAAATATTTGATTAGTTATTGGAAGAAATGCTCACCTGGTTTGATTTGATTTGAATATACTGCAAGTTAAATGTACCTTTTGCTTAAATACAAATTGAAGAGCAGGCTTTCCCAAGAAAATATTTCTGTCTGGCAAAAATCTTACATGTAGCCTGATACATATTAAATGTGATCTTAAACCATCTAATTGTAACCATTGAAAGGGTGATGAAATGTTAGCATCCCAAAGCAAACAAGTATGCATACAACTTTGTGATGCTGCTGATACCAGTTTTATAATTATTACCAATTCATATCAATAACACTATTATTACCAATAAAGTATTACATTGCCAGTATATGAGACATGTTTGTTAATATTCACTTCATCTGTCCAGGTCATTATCATTAGTCCTACAATTAGGAACAAAAAGCATAGGGGAAATAGTTTCCAAAATGTTTACACAAGAAGTGTTAGGAGGTAGTTATTTACAATTTATTTACAATGAGTAAATTACATTTAAATGAACAATGCTTGCCAATATGCTTGTATCTAATGTTTCTTGTCTGAATGTTGTAAACACTTGGGAGTAGCGCTGTTTTCGTCTGATTTTTAACCTGTTGCCCCTTGCTTGGGGATGTTGCTGTAAATGAGAGCTTGATGTATGATACCGCATTTCACTCTGAATAAAATGCACAAAGAATGCGTTTGCTCCACAGCCAAATTTTGAATGAACAAAGCCCATGAAGATTAAGGATCTGTATCTCTGAGCTGGGAGACAGCAATCAAACATTCTTTGGGCAAATATTTGTTCAGCTCTGTATTTGATTTCTAACCTAATTAAGCTTGGCTTACGTGATATACATTCATGTCTCATGTTCTGTATATTTTCTTCTGTGTGAGATGCAGAACAAAGTTTGGACACTAAATTCTTATGTTATCCAGAATAAGATGTATTTTTATTTCCAAATTGGGATCCAAGAAGTTGAGGAGAGAAACATAGGTTCTAAAGGGAAAAAAAAAAACAGGGCAAAATTAAGGATTTATTTTTAATAATAATGTTTCAGTAAATGAGGCTTAAGATTTTACAGTTTAGAGTGCTTACACTTTTTTTCCACTTCAGAAAAAAAGAAAGGTGTGTGAAGGGTATCTGGTGAGAGTAGGCATAGATGCAGTGTAAGTGGGGATGGCATGGTCCATACTTGCGATGCTGTAAAAGCATTGTGAGACCAGAGGAAGCCTCCTATACCACCTGGTATTAATGGGTGGGGGAAAGGAGTTTAAACGATCACATAGTGTTCCATGATATTGCACTTGGTTACACAGCAAAGCCTTAATCTCAGCTGTTTTCAGGCATGGATATGTATGTTCTCGATTTAGAGATGATCTGAAAATATTTGATACAATGAATGAATTGTAAAAGATAATGCCCAAAAAGGGACTGAGGCCAGGAAAGAAGACAAAAAAGAACTAGAAGTGCTAATGTTTATTTCTAATCTAGGTAGGCATGCTCCACATTTTTAAAGCATGCTTTTATTTTTAGCAACATCGTTGCATTATTTGAAATGTAAAAAAAAAGAAAAGGAGCAGAACACATCTGTGTTTTGTTGTTGTAGCGTATATATGTGTTAGGACAACGCAGAGCTACCTGTAGTGCAAACTTCTTGTCTGTGTATGAACAAAAGAAATCCTCCTTTACTAATTCAGAAAGTTCCTCGTCACTGTGGGATTCTGAGGCCTAGTCAAATAATTGTCTTAGTGTACTACCTGCTGTGTTCAATATTGAGTGAAAATGGAAGCCAGACCCTGCGCCATCCTATTTCACAATTCTTCTTTTCTTTAAATAATTCCAGTCAGTTTGGGGGACGCCAGACCTTTATAAATTAACAGCAGGGAAATACCAAAGGTGTCAGATTGCATATTTATCATCTTTCTCGTGTAATACTTAAATATGTATTAAGAAGTGACTGACATAAATTAGGCAGATTTCAGAAGCCACAGGCCGTGGCTTGTAGAGGACCCCCTTCTGCTTGACATTTCATCCTTGTCAAAGATCAAATTATTTTAATTTAGGCTGCAAATTATAAGAAATGAAGACTTCTTTGTGGGAATTCCCTGTGGTAATCTGACTTTTGTTGTTACTGCTGCTTGTCAGTGTGCAAAAGATATAATATGCATGCAAATAAGGTTAAAAAATATGTACTATCTAATTATCCAGCCAGTACATTCCACTTGAAGACAGTGGGAGGCCTGACACACAGTATGTGTTTGATTCATTGAGGCCTGCAGGGTATTTACACAAGATTACTTTTAATTATGAAATTAATATCTGTTTATCTAGAATGTATAGCAGTAAGTGAGCATACACATGAGCAGAATTTTTAGTAAAATAAATCATCTTAATATTTAATACATATAAAATATAGGGGGGAACCACAAATTTGCTTCCAAAGTAACAGTGAAGACCCATGCCTTTTTTCTTGTAAGAAAAGTGTGAGTAAAAAGTTACACTTTCAATTACAGTAGTTGCCACAACTGCCAACTCACTTCCAGATATATCTTTTGACTTTAAAAGTTTCCCTATATGAATATAATCCACAGGTTTAAAATTTAATTCTTGAAGAGCAAATATGAAATGGAAATCTTAATGTTGAAATTGTTCTCTCTCCAGATTTACGCTCTTCTTCGAAGAATTAAGAAGGTGCAGAGTATGCATTATAATACAGTTCTGTTTTGTGATCTCAGAAAGTTTCAGGGTAAATGAATAATTATGTGCAGGTTTTTTTGAGTTGTACTTTGCTTTTCTTCTTCAAAGCTGTGATAAAGGTTTAGGCAGAGAAGAAAAAGTGCCAGTGACCCACAGAGCAGCAAGCTGCAAGATGTCAGTGGACTAGTACTGATGCGTGGTTAATTATTTTTCCTGTTTTCTTCCTGATTATTGTATATTGGAATTACAAAATAAGACCCTTAATCAGTTTTAAATGCATGACTGGACCCCCTACTGGCTTGCAGAACATTGCAGGAGTAGGATCTAATGTTTTAAAAATATGCTGCTGTACACTATAAAGTACGTGTGACTTGCCAGGATATCTATATACTCTAGCTGTGTTGTGAGGAATGAATTTAACCTACCTCTAGCCAAGGTACAAGTATATGAATCCTGGGAATTTTGGCTAGTTCAGTGAACTAATAAGTAGCACTGGATGCTTTGCCTTCCACCTACCAGTTCAACTGTAGCAATCTGAAGTTGGGTCTTTTTTTCTTCTGTGGAGGTTCTTCAGTATTTTGCTATGTTTTATATGGGTTAGGAGCTTCCCCTGATCCTAAAACAATGTGGATAGGGAGGAGGACTTAGCCTGAGTAAATTATAGCCAGCAAGGGCTAGGTGTATCCTGTCAAGCTAGGTGCATCTCATCCAGTGTGTGTCAGGTGAACTGTGTTTGCACATGTTGTAGGCTTCTGCCACCTGAGAATATGCTGCAGTGTGTCACTGAACAGGCTGATAAGTTAAGGTCCCTGAACCATTCTCCTGAAGTGAAAATTATGGTCCCTTTATAAGATGTAATTTGAAGCCAGATTTAGCAAAGGAATGTACATCTATAAAGTGCCTCAATGTCCACTTTTGCTATAGGAAGCAGGAGAGATACACACTAGTGACACAAGATGCCCTACAGTAATGATTCCAGCACTGAAGGGACTGTTGCACAGAGTAAGATTTCTTCTGTGTGTCCAGTAAGTCTTGGAAGGCTTTTAGAGCACTGATACCTCTTCTTTAGCTCCATGTCCTATGTTTTCCTTTGGCAATGATGCATATTGCAGAGAACTGGCTGATGGAGGTTCTGGGATAGGAAATGCTGTAGCTGCATCAGCATTTTGCTGTATCCAATTTTACTAATCTTACCTCCCAGTAGGAGTTATTAGTCAGGTATAGCCCTACGCTAATGTGCCAGTTGTGCCTTTGGATTGAAACTAATCTGTGTGGTGTTCTGTGCTCTCGGGGCCTGCTTAGACCCTTTTCCATGAAGCTGTATATGCTCTGTATGCAGGGAGTTTTATATTCAGCTTCATGTGGAAGGGACTTAGGTGTTATAATGACAAGTATCATTGCAAAATCATAAGACAGACAATTTAGCTGGAACAGGCAACAAAAAATCTCCAGTTATTGCTATAGAATTTTTTGCAGTATAAATGTTTTTCTGCTAATAGCTGTAGTGAAGCTACAAATATATTTCACTTGGGTCAATGAATAGGTATCAGATAACAACAAGACTCTACCAAATGGTCCCACTCTTAAGCAATCAAGAACTGAATAGGAATCATGTTTTGCCTTCTGAATGAGGATCTGTTCCTATCTCATATCTCCTTTCCCAATATAAGTATATATCTTAGGTGTAAACATTGAATAAACCATTAAGTGTTAAGAATGATTAATTGTTGAAGAAAAATATCTTATAGGTAGAACATTCTGATTTTTCTTTCTCTTTTACTGCTTTCTCTCTCTCTTTTTTTTTTTTTACCCCCCTTTTCTTTTTTCTCCTTGCTAATCAGTGTGATGGAATTCAGCTAGACTTAATCAATATTTCTCTGGAAGGAATTGCCATTCTGAACATCCCAAGCATGCATGGTGGATCGAATCTTTGGGGAGAGACAAAGAAAAGACGTAGCCACCGTCGGACAGAAAAGAAGAGGTCAGATAAAAGAACCACTGTCACAGATGCCAAGGAATTGAAGTTTGTATGCCAAGGTAAGCTTACAGATTAATACAGGCTATCCGGCTCCATACAGTCAACTCAGTTGTATAATTGCCCTTGTATTGCCTCTTGTCAAGAAAAAGGATAGACAGTTCCTAGCTATTTCTTTTCTTGTGCATTTAGCTTTTCTGATGAGAAGCACTGGAGCAAAGGCATAAACAAAGATGTGCTGATAATTACAGTCTATATACTTGCAAACCTGCCTCGGATGTTGCATGTTAAGCAAACTAAGCACACCATGTGGCACTGTTTGCTACTATGATATTCAGTCTAGAAGTACCTGGAGTTTTTGGAGTCAGAAAATGCTTACTGAGTATTTAGAATGCTTCTTAATGTCAGCGTGCCTAAAACTTGGGGATAATCATGACCTGTTTCTAACAAACTTTGGCCAGAGGCTGTGGAAAATTACTTCAGAGTAACAAGAGCAAGCTGTCTATACATTTTATGTTACTATACTGTGATGCTGTATGCAGTCCTTGAATGCATATGCTGTAGCTTGCTTGCATGGGCGTGATCCGTCCTTTCAGGGCTCATATACTTTCCTGGTGATTAGACACATTTGCTCCATAAATTTTATTATTAATCATAACTCTTGACAAAACCTACAGTAAATAGTAATCTCTATTCTACTTTGTAGAATCTGAATACTATGCATTGTAACACATTGCTGCGTATCACAAGTTCTAGTGATTATAAAACATCGTTCTGTTCACACCAAGGAGTGAATAGACCAGACTTTGAAAACGTTTTGCGGTTTTTTTCTCTTTTTATTCTATGGAAAAGAGTATCTCTTTCTTCAGAGTGTCTTCCTGCTTTTCCTCCTCATTCAGACTGAATAAAGATCAAGACTTGAACTGTCTGATATTATTGTGATCCTTTTACTAGTTTTGGATATCCTATTTTTTACATTTTATTAGCAGTAATTTTTAAGTCATTAGTTATATCTTAGTTAATTAATAAGTGTTGTAGTTTTACTCCAGCTAACTTATCTGGATGACAAATGTTTAGGAATAAAGTAGTTTTCTATGGCTTGGAGGTTGCAATAGGTACTAGGACTCAAAATTTCTACGTGTTTTAGCAATTTAACATATGTTCTCAGTATCTCAAAGTAACTTACCAATGCATTCTGTCAGCTGAAGTCTTGTCAGCTGCTAAGCATCCGCATACACTACAATTTCTGTATTATATCCTGATGTTCAGGCTATTGGGTAATGAACTCACCAAAATTTTTCCTTTTGTGTTGCTTCTGAACATAGGGAGACAGGACATTTCACCTTTTTGATAGTAGTGAAACAAGATATTATAACTTCTTTAATTATTGAAGTTATGTATGTATTGGATACATATGTAACAGTGATTTCAAGCTACTGATTATTTTTGATTTATTAGAAGGGCATTGCTACACTCCATTTTCCTGGACAGGAGAAAATAAAATAATAATAAAAATATTAAAGACTGAACAGAAGATCCTACATTATCTGTTGAAGTGTTCATAACACAGACATTAAGCACCTTGCTTCAGAAAAACTAGTCTCATGACTTAGTTTCTAATTACTTTATATGCACTGTGGATGGAAGTAGCTTCAACCAAAAGGCAATTTCAAAGCAGAGATTGACTTCTCAATATCGTAAGCTAGAGCACCTCTGTCTCGTCGCTGAGTACATGGATAGTATTATTGGTCGCATCTACAGTAGCATTTTAGTGCGTAACAGGAGTACGCTTCTTGGATTTCCGAGTTGTCCATGTTTATTGCATTCCAGTTTGCAACACTGAGCAGTCTTGAGCATGCAAACTGGATTCCTTTTAAGGGGGGTGGGGGGGGGATACAGGTATATGCTCTGACTGCAAATGGGTGTTCAGTCCATGGAACCAGGTTAAAACAACCCAGAGTAGAACTCCAAAATGAATGTGGTGTGAACGTTTGAGAACTAACTGGTTTGCCCTGTGGATCCACTCCTATTTTATACTGCAAAGAATAGTCACTTAATTCTGCTAGCTAAGGTAGATTCTCAGGTTAGAGTGTGCTTCAGTATTCAAGATTATTACTGAATAATGGAATTCAATCAATTTTATGTCTAGGCTTCTCAAATAGTTTTGATAAATATAAATCTACCCACTGTGGAAGTGACTGACTGCCTGTCACTTATAAAGCCCTATGATTCCTTCACTAGCTTTGTACAAGCAAATCTGAGAGCCTGATATTGTCTAGCTGATTGTTTTCTTAGGCAGATTTGGATTGTATTTTTTAGTTTGAAGAAAACATTTTGCAAAATGTTAATACCTGGTGCAGAAATAGATATTGCTGTATTGAGAACCATGGTAAATACATACCTGTGTGTTAACTTCTGTTTGTTTGTTTACTTATTCTGAATAAATATTCTTTCAGTTTGTTTTATGTCCAAATAAAGCATCTGATTACTTGACAACTAAACACTGCACTTTCTAGGAGACAGTAATCAAACATCCTCATGTTTTCATATGGAGATATATATCAGGTTTTGGTGTTGGGTTTTGTGTGTTTTTTTTTTTTTAAATCTAATTTAGTTTTAGTCTTTTTCAATTGCAGTGCAACTGTGGGTTTTTTTAACTATATATCAGTCTGTATTCTTGTTGTCTCTCTACTTTTATGGTTTTATAACTTGACCATAAATACATTAATGGAAGTTTAGTATTCAAAGTCTGAGCCCTTAAATGGGATGCTTGCATGGACTAGTGGGAGCTGTCTCCTCACTCTGGGTAGTTTGTTGCCCCTGAGCGTGTTGCATTGCTCTTCTCAGAACAGCCCCAGGAGGACTTTGTGCACTTCCAAGGAAGAAGAAACCTCTGTGAGGTCCTGCTGCTGTCTTCCCCCTGCTCTTGTGTGTATCACCTAACATGAGCCATGTACATGCAATATGATCATCACTGCAAGAAAAAGGGTCAAAGTTCTGCCAAATCTTTTTCCAGTCTTTTATATCTGTACGATTCAGTGAAGGCATATCCCTCCTTTTTTTTTTTCCCTGTTTACTGCTGTCACCTGTTGATGCAAAAAGGCTTGTATTTTCTTTGCCCTTCCCATTATCTACCTCTGCATACTCAATAGCCAGACCACAATTTGGACTTTAAGTAATCAAATGGACATCTGCTTGGAAAACAATCTGATTATGTGCACGTAGTCTGAAAAACAATGTATTGAAATGTAGCAATTTAAAATGTGCACTATTTAAATACATTCCCTGCTTATCTCATTAGGAGTTGTGCATGTGCACTAAAGAGCAAAATTTGGGACTGATAGCATATAGGTATGTGTGTCTGTGTGTGTATCATATTTCTATCTAACTAGTAAGTGGCTTTAATATTTTCATATAAAACATATATGAAAATATATTTGTCTGATTAACTTACAGCTCCTTGGAAAGAAAACCTTATTTAGCTGTAATGGAAAGCTTTGTTAATGGAAAAAAATACTACAGTTTTCATTTCAGCTCCTGTGCAGAAGTATAAAGGGTCTTTCAAAAAACGTTATTAGGGTAAAAATCCGATTTTTTTTTTTTAATTCAGTTTCATTTTAATTTCTAATTTATCATTATCATTTCTATTGTACAAAACCAATGCATTAGGAAGAAATATAACTACAGATATATGTGACAATTCCTGAAAGTAGATGATTTAATTAGTATTTTGACTTTATGAATCTGACACTTGCAATGTTTCCATTTGTTGTTTTGTATTAAAATCTTCTAGTATGTACATATCTATGATATATCTATCCACAATCCATTTTTTTCTAAGTACAGATTTTGGATGTAACTGTGAACTATCCTTGAACATTATTTGGACAGGATTTTTGTTTTGGTATACACAGATACTGATAAATGCCAAAAATCAGTGCTTTAAGAAGATGAACATACTGCATAGAAACTAAAGTATGAGTTGAGAAACATAAATGTAAATAACTGAGCTACTTGTTGTCTGCAAATTACATCCAAAACATAAGTTGAATCATGACAACATATCTTACATGAAATACATATATCACTTATGTTAAGTGTTAAACAGCAAAATTCTCTTCCTCAGAGATACTAAATAAAATTTTCAAACCTTTTGTGACAAAAAGGAAGTAATTCTTTTGAAAATCTCTCTAGTAAATTTTTTGGTAAGTGTAGTAGGATTCCTTTGGGGTGGATGTTGTTGTTATGCTTTGATTTGCTTTCATTGCTGAAGTTCAGTTAGAGCCCTGTCCTCCCACGGAATCTCTTTTAAAGTCTCTTAAGACTTTATTGCAAACATATACGTAACTTGTTTTTGCATGAGTAGTTCCAGTCACCTCAATGGACTCATTCCTGAAGACAATATCTATGAACTATTAATGGATAAAACCTTTAGACTATAAATACTTCAGTGCAGTACTTTCTTCCTATTTATTTTGTACATCACCAGGCACACTGATACTTAACCAAGTACTTACCAAGTTGATCTGTGCAGCTTGTTAAGAGCTGCAGTGAGCTATTACTCAGCAACATGCCAGACTACTAGACTAATTCAAGACAATGTGCATTCATGTCACAGCACCTAGGCATAAACCAAGCTTACCAATACGATTCAATAACTCTGTATGGAAATCTCTGCTAATAACTGCATTATAACTTTCTGAATGGAAATGCGGAAGTTTTGGAAATAGAATAATGTGTATGCAGACAGTTCACTACAGTTAAAAGCAGGGGACATGCAGAGACTGTGAAGGCCTTAAAACACTTCAAAATATCTATAAGTAGTAAGAGAGGAGAAAATACCTTTCTTATTAGGTGTCAAATTCCACTCTACAAGGGAAGGGGAGAATCTTAACCCAAGCTTCCCTATAGCCGAGGGATTCCTGACAAGAGTTCTCTAAACAATTTATGAACTTTGTGGACTAGCAGACTAATTTAATTTATGGAGGTCTTTCATAAACTATACTCTGGCCAGGTGACTTCTCCTTGCTGTTTATACTTCTCTAAATTTAAAATTTTGACACATTATGAATTTTGAGATATCTATGAATTAATTTCATAAGTTGAAAAAGTTAGAAACTGTGTTCTATGTGTACTATATACACTGAATATACACAGTGTATATTCAGTATTGGTAGACTTTAGGTTATTTATGACATGGTACAAGGCATGTATAATGAACTCTCTATAATAATATTTTTATTAAATGCTATGGATAACGTAATGGCTAGATACGGTAATTGCCCTTATTTTGTATCTTGTTTAGACAGTTTGGGGCAACATAGCCATTAACACATCACCACAGAGAAAAATAACTAATTATAGCTATTTCATAGCTGGTCTATGTTAAGACATTCAACTTATAGAAACAATGTTGTTTAGACAAAGTATCTAAGTAAAATCATTTAATTGCTGCCTCGACAATCCTAAGTGTTTTTGTGCACATACGTATATAGTTTGATGAAAGCAAATAGTAGTGATATAATGAAGTTCTACCAATTTTAGTAATCAGTGTTGTAGGTTATTTGTGTTACTTTAGAGAAAGAAAGAAAAAGGTAAATTAAGTTGATCACAACATTTGTTTAAGAACTTGAGGTAATATACTTGGTATTCAGAATTCAAGGAAGCAGAAATATATCTAACTAATGAAAACCTAAATGAAATGAAAATCTAACTAAATCAGTTAAACATCAAAGGAAATAATAATTGCACACTGTTCTGAGCTAGGCTCAAACTCACTAGATAATAGGGATGTATAAACACCTTCTTGCCTTTGAGATAGGACCATAAATGGTTTGCAAGCTTTCTCAGGAACTGTCTACACAAACTGAAGTAGATGTCTCTATCCAAAACAAAGATACAAGCAGGGCATATATGTTGGAAATACCTTGCTGGCTAATGTACATAAACATTTATATTTCTGTGAAAAATAACAGAAAAAGAACAGTGAACCTGAGAAAAGAGGAAGCACCGAACACAGTAATAGAAAATCTGTTGATGCATTTCTCAGAAAAAGTGAAGAGAAAGACAGCTTTCTCAGCCAAATTCTGACTATAAAACTGTTAGATAAGCAAAGAGGCTGCCTTCTGTACAAGTCTTTCTACATTTAAGGAAAAAGATCTTCTGTCTGTAATTGTAAGGAAGAAGTACGAAGAATGAAAATCTAACTCTGGTGTTCTTTTCCTAATGAAAGCAGCCCAAGAAGACCTGCAACTTGTCTAACACACAGATCAGAAAAAGTGAGAAACCAAGTTTCCTTAAAAAGCAGTAAAATAAGTTAAATTTAAAAGGGTTATGACAGATCGCGTCTCTCAGTTCCCAAAAAAAGGTAAAAAGGAAGGAGGATCCATATGCATGCTTGTCTGCCTATTTAAGTAGGACTAATCACTGATGATAGATGTCAAAGCATTAAGTGTATGAAGTTCAGGAAAATCCATTATTATTTCAATGTAAACTACTATAAAACTCATGTGGAACTTATTTCTAGGATGTAAATTTAGGAAACATACTTATGATGAGTTATAGTGTTACATGAATCTAAAATGCTTTGACTGTTTCACTCACAAATTCACTTCATTTAGTTATATACCTGAATTTCTTTGCTTGGAAAATAACACAAAATTATGCTTGTATGAAATTTTAATTTCTTTCCTAAATTTTGTTTAATTGCTCTGAAAATAGCAGCATTTTTCATGGTTTTTGGCACTTTATTTTCTGTCCTTGATTGAAACTAGGAAGGCAGAGAAATCCTCTAAATAAATAGGAAAGTTAACCCTTCTAATCCAGGTACTTCTTCAAAGTTTAAACATTAGAAAAAATTTCCTAAATTTATTCAAACAATATTTTTTTTTTTCCTGTCCAAGCATGCACCATAGCTATTCTGAACATCTTAAAGCATAAATTGAAGCTTTAACCTAAACTTCACATATTTCTGTGTGGAATTTCTTGTTACAATTATGTGAGTGTGTGTTGTTTACAGTAAATTAAATCCTTGTGAGGCCTGTTAAAGTTAGGGTGACATTAATGTCAGTGTCTAAAAATCAGCCCTATAGCCAGTAGATAGAGTCACCTCAAGAAAAGTGTTTATCTTGTGCTCAAATAAGGGTGTAAGGTAGGCAGAATAAAATGCTCGCTGGAGGTGACTCTCTCCATTTCTTGTAAGTGGAGTCTGAGTGATAGGCCAGGTTAGACACCTCACTTCCAGCGGACTAGGTGGTGAGATGCATTTCTGTATGTGCTGTGCGTGGCAACAGCTGATTAAATACATGAACAGTCCTTGGAGCAGGAATGGGAACCAGGTACTGCTCTGCCAGATAAGCCTTGTTCAGCTGAACCATGCTCCCTTCTACGGATCTGGTGCTGATGCGTCCCACGTCTTTCATGAACACTGTAGTCACTGATCTACTGAGCAGGAAGGACCATGACAGATCTGTCTTTCCAGTGTGTGCAAACCCTGCTTGGACTGTAGCTTCCAGCTGTCAGGGACTCAAGCAGGGGAACACCTGTTTGGGGGATTATAGTATAGGCAGTGTTGGGAAATAGGGTAGCATTCAGTGGTGCTATATACTGCCCCGTCTTTAGTTTGGATTGCATTATTTTGTCACCTTTTAAAAATCTTCCTGGTATGCTGAGTGTCTCGTTTCCTTTGTGTGCATTTGTGTTGCAGCACTCTGCCATTGTGCATTGCCTCTTCTATCTGCTGAACAGCAGTAACTGGCCACCGCGCTGGGCATTTTGCTCCACTTCTCAAGCAAGAACTCAATAGGCAGTGGGAGCTGCTGTCTCACTGAGGGCAGCTGCATGGTGTAGCTCATCAGTGTGCGAGGTGTTGATCTCTGGCTTTGGTGAGGTTGCAGATTGACCAAGGGCAAGGAACCCTTGCCAGTTTGTCCCTGTGGAAGCACCTGTTCCTGCAAATCCAGGACCTGCCTGAGGCAGGATGCAACTGAGAAGTTACTTCTACTGATATAGTTGTTCCCAGTTATTGGTCGTTCCCGTAGAAGCTGTGGAGCGGTGTGGTTCATACTGTGATGTGTTACCACTAATCAGCAGTATCTTATCTCTGTGGAGGCAGTGATTTCGGGAGGGCGAAAGGAAGGAAGAAATGAATGTCACAGTTTTTCCACATTAACAGATTCCTATTTCTTTTGTTTTACTTTAAGCAATGGGTTGTGAGTTTAGACATGGTGTAGAGGTGAGAAAGGTGCTGAGGTACTCAACATGACAAAATGATGACACTGGTACTTTTCTTAACTCAGAACTCAGTGAATGACTTTATGAGGGATGGGTTGGTATTCAAATGCCTTTGTCCCATATTAGCTACTGAAGATTGTGTGGCTTTGGCTCCTTATTTTTACTGCATGTGCACATTCACTGGAATGACAGGGGTAAATGGCACTCTGTCCTAGCCACTTAGTTAAATTGTGCATTGTACCCATTACTTTGTAAGATCTGAAAGGCAAACATTCATTTTACCAAGCTGTTAAAGATAGCACAGTTTTCCTAGTAAAAGAATGTGGGCTGGACAGTCATGATTTGATTATGCTATTAAAAAAGCCTTTTCCCCTCTTTTGCCCCCCCCAGCAGCAAATCTTTAGGGTGTACTCTTTTCGTCTAGATACCTTTATTACTCAAGAGGTGCTGTGTTCAGCAAGAGCCTTACTCATACAAGTAAGCCCATCAGCCTGGAGGATGGAGTCCATAATTCATAACACAGTTTGAATCTTTTAGAAATATAAATACAATTCCTTGTTGCTGTGAAATACAGATTTTATTGTTATTAGGAAGTAGTAGGACCTTGAAAAATGGCTTGATAGTCTGATTTGGTTTTATATTTATAAAGCATGTATATATGTTTCTGTGCAATATAGATCATAGTAGAAAAACAATTTCCTTTTATTTACAAGGCAGTTGAGATTGTCATTGTATTATACCTTTTGGTGCACAGAATGTTCATTTTCTTGCAAACGTTATTCATCGAAAGAGGATAATTATGGTGTATTTCACAGACTGCCAGAAGGAAAATGTATCTTCGAAAAGTTTCATTTCCCTTAAGTTGCTCATTTTCTATAGGAAGACAGAGCTATTAAGTAACATACCCATGACAAAGATTGATTAAAATGGCATAAAGGACTATCTTATCTCTAAGTACAGGGATTTACACGTATAACTCCTATGACATTAAATGCAGTAGGTGAAATTAACTCTAGCTATTGTATAAAAAAAGCCCCAGTAAATTGGTTTGTACAGAGAACAAGGTGAGGGTGGGAGGGATGGCATGTTAAGTAGCAAGCAAGAAGTGTTGTTTTAGGGTACACCTACAATGTAGCATGCAAATAATCAAACCAAGTTCTGTGCCAGCAGCATTAATGAACTGTTCTGCTGGGACTTGCTTTGGCTGCTAAGTAGTGGAAACATCGCCTTGCTGATGTGGCTAAGCTTCCTGTATTCAGCCAGCTCCTTAGAGCAGCTCAGGCTCCTCTGCAGGGTTCAGGGTGAATTTAGCCCGGGTCTGTCTGACCTGGAACAAGGAATATGCCCTTATGTACACCTTGTGCAGGTCCTGTGGCATACCTCAGCGCAGGTGTCTGCAGAAGGCTCATATGACCTGTTCCACAGTACTCCCAGTGCTTAACTCTGCTTTGCTGGGAGCCCTTCGTGACTCTTGCACCTTATTAACCCAGGTAAATCACTACTTACCTGTATGACAGCAATTAGTTAAGATGTGGTAAATTATAAGGGATATCAATGGAATATCCAAAGATTTTCATCCCCCCCCCTCTCCCCCCTGCAGAATTGGTAACAAGTACCATTTTTCATTGTAGCAAAACTGACCTGCTTACCCAGGCTTTTTTTTTTTTTTTTTTTTTCTTTTTCCCCATTTCTAGTACTGCACACAACAGCTTTGCTGGTATTTATCTGTGTAAAGACTTGACTTTCACTTGAAAATACACCTTGCAGGATGTAAACCTCTATAATAATTAGCTCTTTTGAACATGACAGGAGAAGCTAAAGTTTGCCTTTCCTGAACTCTTCCCTTGAGTCTTTCCTCCATGTTGGTGTTTGCTCTGACTGTAACTTTGCTACTGTGTTTCAGTAGCTCTTCCAGCATACTGGCAACAGTAAGGTGTGGTCAGTCTAGAACTCAGAGTTTGCTAATATACCAGATGAGTAGTTGTTATTTAAAATTTATTGTGCCATGCGTAAAATGTGGGTATTTGTACAAGAGCATTAGCACAGGACATAACTCCTTTTTGGGGTAATTCCACTAAACTTATCAAATTTATATAAATGAATAATAAAGTACCATAACTTAGGGCAGAATTTCACATTTTCTATATATTGAAATGTGGATGAGAAAAAATTAACAAGTTTCAGATGAAAAAAAATTCAGAGTGTGTGTGTATATTTAAAACCAGATACGTTTAATTGACATTTTGGGTTTTGTAATCACATAAATATGTGCCTTTTCCTCTACTTCAGCAAGAATTCCATAACAAACAAGTGAATAAATTAAAAAAATTCTTTGTTGGATATATCTTCTACATTGTATATTGATTTATGTACACATACTTACATTGGGTTTTTTATTCTTTTTACAGAAGCATACATTCTCATATTTTTGTAGGGCTTAGTTTTTATTTCCTACTGCTACATGGCATGAGTAACAACTATTGCAGAAGTGTTAAACCCATCTGAGAACAGATAGTAGCCCCATCTTAGTTATAAAATAACCATATCCTATTATGGTACTTTGATACAGAGTTTTGCTTTAATTAACAAAGTGAAAACATCTGTTACTGTCTCAACATAGTTTTTGAGTTTCATACCAGTTTTATAATTCATGTGTTTCTCTGCTTCTGAAGTTTCTCAAATATAAATTATTTGTAAATGTTACTTTTCTTCCAAAAGCTTACAAAAAGTCAGCAATTAACTAACTACAACAGGTGTTTCCTTTCTTGGGGAAAGGAATGCATATGATTATTGTAATTTAGATTCCTATGTGAGTTAAGGAATTGGCCTGTTATTAGAAAACATTGCAAACACATGGAAAATGATAAAAATGAAGTAGAAAGGTTTGGATTAATTTAAGACTGACAGTTTTAACCCTTTCAGGCTCTCTTTACATGTGAAGGTTGTGAGTGATTGCCACCTCCCCCCCCAAATCCTAAATGTGACTTGATATGTGCATATATGGTTTAGATTTACAGTAATATTTTCTGATGCCAAACATATGTTTTTATATTGTGACCTTTGTACAAAAAGCTGCAATAACCATTCTGCAATATTCAATTTGTTTAATGGCAGACAAGTATTCCCTAGGAATGTCTGATAGCGTATTACTCAGATTGTTTGCTCGTTTAACCCTGCCCCAGGTGCCTGAATCTTTAGATTAAAGATATAGAAATAAAAATAGAATAGCTTAGCAGATCATTTTTGGCTGCTGTAACACATAATCATATCCTCTGATCCATTCTAGTTTTCTATTACTTGTTAATAGAAAATTTCAAGTTCCTTCAGTGTTTACAAAAGGTGTCAGATTAACAAGAATTTGAGTAACAACAGGAGAGACAGCTTCAGTTAATGTACACATTAGTATTACTAATAAAAAAATAAGTAGAATACTCTAAAAATATTGGTGATATGAAGAACCCAGTAAGACCACAGGTTGGGTGTATATACACTTGCATTACTTGCTAGAGGTAGAAGTGGAATTTACAGGAGCAAATTAGTGTTTGTGTATGAGACAGAAAAAGAGATGCAGAAAAAGAAGCATATATTAAAGTAAAAATGTCAAGTTCAGTCTGTTGTATTAAAAAAGAGCTGAACTTGTTCTGTTGGGTTTTTTTTTTCCATACTCTGCAAAGACTTGCATTAACCAAAGCATTCAAATATGTGTAGCTATAAAAATATATTAGAATGATACAAGTCTTTTACTAGTGCCTAATTACTCTGTAAGGAGAGAGTTGGGGGGGGAGGTTCATACTTGCTGTTATGATCAATTTAAAGATTTTTTTTTTTCCCCCCCTCTTTTTCCATTTGTTTTCTTCATGTAAGCGCCCGTGGTCTGCCAGCAAATATGCTATTAGCAGAATACTGTGTAGCAAAAGCATGTGTCCAACCACACCAACAAAAAGCACTGTTTGGTAGTAGTGTTGTTTCAGTCACATGTTTATGAAGACCAAGTGTAAGTCTGGTGATTTTGTGCACTTGTGCTGATGATAAGTCAAATTAAAGGAGAGGAGGTTCAATCGGACCACGTCATCTCTGTGACCTGCTCCATTTTTACCTGCTGCCTTTAAATCGTAGCCTCCCTCCTGACACTGTTAAGCATTGCCAGTAAACCGCCAGGTTGTTTATAAGAGCACATTGTAAAGTAGGGTGTATTGGAAAGTATGAGCTGCCCAACAAATTAATGGCATTGTGAGGTGCTGCCTGCTGGGGTGAAAATAAATTGTAAGAAAATATAGGGAGACAGGTAATGGGCACTAGCTATGCTGCACAACACTTTTCAAACTGCTGCTGACTGTGTGCCAATAGATATGGCAATAACTGTCAACAAGATTTACAATACTTTCACATTTACACAGTGAGAGTAGAAAGGTTGAAAGAGTTCTATAATTTTATTTAAAGTTTAGCGCCAACTATTTCTGGACCTACTATTTCCAGGCAACAGGGTTACAAACACACTGCTTATCTTTCATACGTGTCAGTGGGAGGGTTTTTTATTATCATCGAAAGTCCTTGAAATTGGACATAAGAAAAATACCAGTAAAGCAGAGGCATATACTTAATTGTAAAATCCAAGTAGGTAGAGATTTTGCCATTTATTGTATATGTTGTGATTTCTGATAGCACTAAATCGTGCTACCTGTCTATGGCCCCAGTGGGTGGTTCCTGCAGGCGATACATTTTCTGGCTGTGCTTCTTTCCCTGATACTGAGAAGGCACAGCTTAAAGCTATTGTGTTGGCTTTGTTGTCCCCTTGGCAATGCACTCCACACTGCAGAAATCTGCAAGAGGCTAATTGAACAATTTTAAAGGTCCATTGTGCAAGGCTCAGGAGTTGTCCCGTCATCCTCCTTATCAGTATTCAGACACATGTCTTTACACTTACAATAACTTTTAATAGTTGTTAGCACTGCAGAGATGGTAAAATTATGGGTTTGAGCTGAGTTTTCTTCTTCTGGTTTGCACATCCTCAGTGGAACTTCTAAATACCTTCTATGTGCGTTATTTTATAATGAAGACTGGTTACTAGTTAAATAACTTCTTTTCATCTTATCAGAAAGGCTTGCTTATGTTTTTCAGTGGCTTCAGCTGCCATCCAGTAAGAAAGCTTCTTTAAAATATGGACTAGAGCAGCCATGGATTTGTAATAAGTCACAGATGAGGTCTCTGTACTTTTGGGGGGGGGGGGGGGGGTCCACTATACTATTGAGTACAGGAAAAAAAGTGATATGTATGCCTAAGAAAAAATAGCCTTCTGGAGCCAAATAGATAATCTGAGACTGACCAAACCATTCCTTGTATTACTTTAAAAAATGGGCAGTTAGTGATTACTGTTTATTTGTTCTGTGGTAACAACGGAAGGTCTCAGATACTGGACATTTCCTACTTGAAGAATCACAGAACCAAAGGATAATCTAGGTTGAAAGGGACCTCTAAAGGTCATCTAGACCAACCTTCTCTGCTCAAAGCAGATCAAATTAGATCAGGTTGCTCAGGGACTTGTCTAGAACTTACACTCTAAAGAATCTAAGAATTTATGATCTAAAGTTCATTTGCTAAAATTTAAGGGTTTGGTTCTTGAATGCAAGGTTAAGAAGTCCAATCTCATAGTGTGCGTATGTGACCCTAATTCAGGCAGTCAGTATGTCATTTGGGTTTTTTTCATTTCTTATTCACTCGATCATAGACTTAGCTGACCCAACACTCCTATCCCAGAGGTTCCTACTGCTCTCTTAGAAATAAGAGCTCTGTGCTGGGGACTTGCCTTCTGGAAAGGGCCTCGGTGTACTCACCCATAATATCTTCTAGAAGGCCTCCCCTCCGTTTATCTGGACTCTAGATATACTCGAGAATATAATTTTCCTTCTGAAATCTTTCAGTTTCTCCTTATTGACCTACTTCATGTCTCTCTTAATTTCAGTTTTATTTTGTTCTGAGAAAGTGGCTGAAAGTTTAGGACCTCTGCATTCCAAAAGGCTTACAGACCTGTAAAAATAATGGCAATAAGCTCCATGGAGTGCAAAGGACCTCATATTTAGATGACCTTCTACAGATACTCAAAAGTTTCTCACAGGTGGCCATTTTCTCTAGTTTGTGTGGAAAAAAAACTATTCATGACTCAAGTTTTTAAATTTATTCAGTTAAAAATATTCTTTGCCAGTTTGGGGATGTTTAGAACCATTACCTAAGAACTGATAAAATGGATGATTAGAGCATGAAAAAGTTATGTTAGTAAGAAACAATCAGCAATTTTTGTTATAACATCGGAAATCATATTAAGATGTAGACACTTTGAGAATTACTGAGTAAGACGTAATCAGAAGACATTTAAAACATCAGAAAATAATTGCTGTATAATTAATTTGGGGGTGATGGAGTTGATTAGCTCTGTCTGAAGCAATTTGTGAAACTATCGTTTTTTACAGGTGAAAATCTGTATCATTAGTGTCATAGATACTGACAATGCTTTTCAGCTATAAAATTGCCACTCAATTATCAAAATGTATAGAGCTAGTTATTTAGATATCAATTCATACGGATATATAGGATGTTTATTTTTAAATATTCGCAGCCTACAGGCCCTTTTCTATAGTGAGGAACAAAGACTTAGTTCGAATATCACTGTGATGTGGTCACTCTGATCAAAAAGATTGCGGTACAGCATTTGAAAATTCCAAATATTTTATCCCAACTCGAAAGAACTGCAGTTATATTTCTTGCACTTTATTCCCCTCATACTTTAAATTATCCTTGTAGAGAATAGAGAAGTCAGTACAGATAAATGACTGACAAGGTTTCTCACCTGGGCATCTCTTTGGCCCCACTAAAACTCCTTGGGAAAGAAGTCCAAAACAGCTTCTATTGACCCTCTGCTCTGAGCTGCTAAGGCCAGTCGCCAAGGTCTGTGTGATACACAGAAAGTTGCTGGTCTTTCTTCAGACATGTTCTCACTACCTCAGATGTATTCTGAGTATGAAAATTTGACATCATATACATAACTGCATTGGTTCACTGTTAATTTTTAAATCACTTCCTACTCATGTGAATGAACCTTTATGAAATATTGTCTGCTCTGCTAAATTGTTTTAACATGTTGTGTCTTGTATTCTATGTTGAATTATGAAGTAGTCATATGTCAGAAAATTCATGGCAATTTGTTGGCAGTACCAGAAAAGACAGATCAAATGGGCTTTGTCCATGTTTATCTAGATAAGGTTTCACTTGTCTTTGTGGAGCAGAGGTTTTGTGGTTGGGATGGTGATTGCTTGTTTGAATCATTAGAAGTTCTGGGTCTTCATCGAGTTCACTTTTACATTAATTTGACTCAGCCAGAGTCAAAGTATATCACTTTTGTAAAACTAGTACTATAGTTATGAATTCTTTATCTTTGGCTTTCTGTATATCATGTTTCTGAGTATGACTCTTATTTTTGTTATTTAAAAAAAAAGAAAAAGAGAGATTTTATTAAATTAATGGAGAAAAAGTATGTTTAATGGAATATTATCTGTTTACAACATCCTCCAAAACTCTGTTAAGACTGCCTATACCAATTTGGTAGTATGTCTGTTTAGTATGTTGGTGTTCAAATGTTTTTTCTTTACAGGCTAACTAGAAGATTTTATAAAATCTATTTTGAATAACTTTAAAAATGTGTTGAATGGTATGTCTTGTCAAAATCTGAAAAAAATCCCCAAATTATCAGATGTTTCTTGAGAGTAATATCAAGGCTTTGGGTAGATTTGAGAGATAGGTAGTTAAAGAAAATTTCACTTGGCAGTTGGCTCATGGAAAAAGATTTGTTCTGCTGGGGAAATAAAAGGACTGTGTTAAAACAAAAGCTAATAGGAGAGAAGATGGCCTTTTAGCTTTAAAAGTGGAGGAACTACTTGCAACAACTTGAAAGGGAGAGTGACATTGTGACCAGTGAATTCAAAAAATCACTAGATTCCTTTCATTGTACATGCATTAAATATCTTTTGGTCTAGGCCACATGTTTGATTTTTTTTTTCTTTTTTTTTTTTTAAGGGATTTGGGGGTCTTCTTAACATATGTTCCATCATTATAGGAATCTGACAGATCTATGAAGTTTATGACAAGTCTTGCCAATGTGAGCTGCTAGATAATTGACAAAATGTTGCTAGATAATTGAAAAAGAAAAATCCATTTAACTAACATATATTACTTGTACAGCATGGTAGATGACACTGTTACATATCTAGCAACAAAAAAAAGTGGCAGAGCATGTGAAGTAGCATGGCTAGGTTATCTTGGCGGGAATAGAAAGTCAGATGAGTGTGTGTTTCTGCCCTCATTAGAAAATGCTTCACGCTGTGTGTTATGACCCCAAAAAGGCATTACATACAGCTTGGACGTTGCTGTTGTGATGGCTTTGCATGATGCTAGTGGTGCTGCAAGATTTATGCTGTAAAGTATGTGTGTTTACAGTTGCTGTGTTTTGAATGTAATCTTGAAGGCTACCCTAATCTGAAAAGTTCATTAAACGAGTAAACAAAGTAAATCTCCTAATTCAGTGTTATGAAGCATATTTGTGCTTGTTGTGCATCAGCTGACAACCTCCCAACAAGTATTTTATAAACACCTGTGCAATCACAGGATACTTACTAATGAATATGGTAGCCTATCCTTAGTTGTGTCACAACTTTTGTATGTAAACATTGGTTCCCAGTAGTCTTTATTAATGCAATCTTCTTAGCAATGTAGATTTTTGTGCATTAAACCAACTGCATCTTGAGATCACCCATCTTCTCATGTCAGTGGCTACTTTTCCTCTTCTTTGACTTCCCTGACCTCCCACAGCAGCTGTTCGTACAGTGATTATCATCCAGTGGAGCATGCTGCTGTAAAACAAGCTTGCATTTTAAAAATGAACCTGTTAATTTAGTGTATACTTTCATTTTAAAAGAACAAATTTAAAATTTGGAGAGGAGGTTAAGGGGAAAAAAAAGTTATTTTAAAGCAGTTGTTTCTTTTCTTATAGTATTTATGTATCCCCATTTCACCCACCCATAACAAAATACTTTGTGATTGGCATGAGTTCAGCCCGCTCAGAATTGGTACATGAATACAGAACTGCATAGCTAATAGTTTCATTTAGAGGACCACACACAGTTGCTGCACATGTGAGGGAAGCAAGCTGACAGATGTCCACATCCCCTGGCTCTAAGAATAATAATAACCCTCCAACCTAACAGACGGCGAGCAGGAAAGGCTCTTGGAGCACTGTCACCTTTTCCCCCCACTGAGAACCAAGTGCGTTCCTGCAACTATTTACATTATTTTCCCCAGTCCAAGGATAGAAGTTGCAGATCTGAGTGGCATGTAATAAACGCCCCTTATAAGAGGAGATTAATTTGTGTCCCTTTATAATACAGAAATATTGTCACTTTTCTCTACAATAATAAAACCTTGAAAGTCATCTCGCAGTCTCCTGGAAACACGAATAAAAGGTGAGCACTCTTTCACACCAAGAGGAAGACTGATGTAGGTTTAGTAGTCATCTGGAATGAGTAGGTGAAATACCTGCTGTCTCTCCTCTCCCCTTCACAGAAGACCAGGCACCTCCTAATTTATTTTGCCCCACATGTAGTCTGCACCGAGATCTCCAGGTCTTCTGAAAAACTCAGATTTCAGTAAGGAAGGGCTGTTTTCTGGCTCTTCTGGTTGCAGAAAAATACCCGAGTAAAACTCAAAGACTCAAAAACTAGAAGGAAAATAATAAAGAATTTTATTTCTTTGGGAGGAAAAAAAAATCTCATGACTATGGGATATTACTCATATGTTCTAACTGCCTGAAACTGGTGGCACTATCAATTTTTGCAGCCTGTTATAAGGAAGAGTAGCAAAAGCAGATTTTAAGTATTTGTCTGGATTTTTGGAAGAGAAGCAATACATTATTTACTACTAAAAATTCCAAGACTCGAAAGTTAGAAATACTGTTGTAAATTGAAAGTTAAGAACATCTAAAAACTGTGTGCTTTCACCTGAGGTGTTCCTTCAATCCTTCCCTGACATATCGAGTAGATTTTGAAATCTGCATCACTGCATGAGATACTCAGGAAGAAATGTTTGTATAGGAAGAGCCATGGTCTTTTAATTACAGACTGTGTTTATACTAATATCACAGCCATCAGCAACTGCATCCATGCAGTGTCAGCAGTAATTAGCACCGAATATATGGGCCTCTACTCAGGAAGAATTGCTGAATGTATGATTTAACAGCACTGGAAATGCTCCTTCACTATCCCACACAACAGCATTTTTAGTATAAACTACAAGTGTCTAAAAAGGAGTTGCTGTTGAAGTACAGATCCCAGCTTACTTTGCAGGGAGAGACGTATAAGCAGGGGCGCATCTCATTTGACATGAAAATTTCAGTCCCGGTCCCGCTGACTTTCATGCAGTTATGACCATGGTTATGCTTGTTAAGGAGATAGCCCAGTGTTAAGGCACTGATATAAGAGCATTTCAATGGACTTATTTCTGACTTGCAGTGTAGCCTCAGTTACTGTAATGGAGGCTTAAATCCTCTACATTGCAGTATATTACAAGTTTATGTATCACAAGTTACTTGGACTTAGTTACACAGATTTACACAAGCCTATTCTTGAAAAGTGTATTTTTTCCCCCTTCAGTACTAAACGTATCTCTGCAACATTTGTTTACTAGGTCACTGGTATTCAAATCTGAGTTTTTTCTTAAACCAAAATCCTGCATCTTCTTAATAGCATGCAGAACATAGTCCCAAAACCACAGGGAGGGTAAATTAGTTTTTATTTTATTTTTAAATAATGGAGCCTTTATACATTCTGAAATTAAAGTCTGCCTTCAGCTGGAGGTTTCTCTCCCTCTCTCAGTCATGGGGTTTTGGGTGCAGAAAGCTCACTGAAAGATGGGTGAAAATTGTAAATAATTTAAAAAAAAAATACCATACATTCTAAAATCTCCTGCTCCTTGTTGAATTTGTTTTGGCATGCAGAGACACTAATGCACCTGTGGAGAGAATGTTCTCTGTAATGGATGACATCTGGTTTGAAGACAAAAGTGGAATGTCAGTAGACATAGTTAAGGGAATGACAGTGGTAAGAGCCAATCTTGCAGGCAACTGCAACTGGGTCTCTGAACAACTGTTTGAAAACACACGCAGCTTCCTCAGAAAACTCTGCATATATATCTAAAATATCTGCAACCTGGTTACAGACAATGCTTTAAAAAAAACCCATACAAAACAAAAAACTGAACAACCTTTTTTTGTTAGAAAGAAAGATCTGCCTTAAATTTCTAAGATGTTTTAGAAGCAGTCTTGCAACAGGCTTTCATTTCTGATAGTGTATAGAACAACAGTACACCTGTTCATACAGGCAAAATCCTGCTGCCTGTATTATTTCTTATTTAGGCAAAAGTAAGGATAAACTTGTTTGAGATTTCTAATAAGTTTTGAAATTATTTTTTTCCGTTCTTTCTTTTTTAAGTTTAGCCACAGTAACGCCAAAGAGTTGTTCAGCCTTATGTAGCCTCCTTAATTTCTGTTGGATTACTGACTGCACGTATGATTAAACACATGCATAGTCCACTTAAAATTAGTTTGTTAATGAGTTTTGAAAGACTTGGTCAAAACTCATTTAATAGTTTGACCCAAAATTAAGATACAATGTCAGGTTAATGCTTAACTCTTACAACAGTTCTTGAATTCATTAGCTAGGAATTTCTCAGAAATCATCCCCTCTTTGTCCAGAAATGGATACTGATGTTTGAAGACAGAACATCCTCTGTATATATGTACTTAAATGTGTATAAATCAAAATATTATACAAATGAATGAGAAAATAAAAAGGAAATAGAATTATCTCTGCTTCTAAAGATCCTACATAAAAAGAACAGCTCCTAATTTCCACTGGTGGTACTCCTTATTAGTGCTTACCTTATTATTAGAAATAAATCAAAAAAACATTTATTTCCATTCATTTTTATAGTGAATGCCATGTAGTTCTTTTAGAAAGCAAGTAGTATATACCTAGACTATTTTGTTATATATGATTGACAGTTCTTTCCTGCCACACTGTAAGGATACCTGCCTTCAAGAGCTAGCAAAGTTCTCTTCCTAATTACACTTCATATTCTGGGTAAGACCTAGGTAGAGAAAGAGCCCAAAAAAAGTACCAGTGGAAACTGAAGAAAACAAGTAGACTTTTTTAGTTGTACAGTCTAGGTCTTGCAAACCTTGGCACAGAAATCAGCTCTGATGTTCATCACACCTACCTTTCGACAGTAGCTGCACAGTAGCTGTCTGCCTAACCAGGGCGTGGTTCCTCTTGTGCTCCTGATGTAGATGTTTGCAATAGATCAGATGAATCAGATTATAGTCATGTCTGTTATTCAGAGAGTCAGATATGGTCATGAGTAGCTGGGATTAATTATTGACAGGAATATTGCCTTCAGAAATATTTGCAAAGATGTAATCGATGAAACAGAAGATGTCCCTGTAGCCCGCTCACCAATGCAGCTGTGACGGGACAGTCTAAAAGGGGCATAAGGCTGAAAGGCTTTCCTGTAGTAATCCTTCTTCCTACTGTCTAACAGTTTCCTTAATGTGTCAATATTTCGTTTACATTTGTGTGACTGTTCTCTGAAGGGAATGCTAATAAAGCCTCCAGATGCTAAAATCGTTCCGAGTTATTTCTGTTGGGGGGAGTCAATATGATGCAAACCAGGTGAGAGACTCGGTTGAATCAGGCCATGACAGATGCATAGTTTTTCAGCAGCTGTCCCAGAAATTTCTGCCCTCCCAGCTGTTTGTACCCACCCCTACATTGAAGACAGGCCACAAAGAGCAGGTGCAGGCCAAAGCAACTGTAGCTGAGGTAACCAGACCAAGATGGAACGTCTGCTCATGCCTTCACTGTACAGTGGATCAATATGCTGCAGAGCTCCTCAGTAATGACTACGAGTTTTTGATGGCTGTGGTGTTAAAGATATCGTTTTCTCCTGCAGAAAGATCAAGAGATTCTCTTGTGTTTCCAAAAGGAGCAAATTCTCTGTGATCTTTTGGAAAACTTTTTTTTTTTTTTAATAGAAATTGGCAAGTATGGCCAAGGTATATCCAGTCAAAGTCACTGTAATTATTGTTCCTACAGGTATGGCTACATAGATGTAGCAATACTAGTATGATTTAGGAAAAGAAATGTGCTTTAGGACTGATTGCGGTAATGAGAACAGCGTTATGTGAAGGTGGAAGTGGACACGAGTTTCTTCCTCTCTTCTCTACAACAGCATCAATATATAATTTGTGCAAACTAGCATATGAAATATTTAAAAACATAAGACCCGATACACCTGTGAAGCATTCACCATTCAAAAATGAGTTTAGGGTAGAAATAACGTTAAGTAAGTGACTATCTGTTTTTTCAGTTGAGATATGTTTGTGAATATCATTACTACCAGGCAAATAAAATATTTGCAAGTTTACTTGTCTGCATCTGGAAAGTTATGCTCACTCATTCAAGCAGACCAAGAGCCCTCAAGTGTTTGGACTAGGAGAGACAAAGAAGTTGCATCTGAGTGATGGCAAATTGAATCGTTCAACAGCATGCCTTATTTTGTCCCCTTACTAAGTGAAAAAGTATAAAACATATAATAAGCAGCTACATAAGGCAGATTGCACCTGAAATTATTTATGCTATTCATAACCTTTTTAGTAACAGGCAGATTTCCAACACAGCAATTTACAGATGTTGTTCAAGAAACCTAATCAATATATTATCTCTTGTTTTGAATAAGCCTCTGTACAAGCAAACAATGAATAGGCTGTTTTGTTTAGGTTACCTAATTTTCGCTGAGTTCCAGGAAACTTGGATCCCAGATACATAAATATACATCTTGAATTTTAAGGAAAAAAATTATTTTTAAGGATCAGAAACTTCCAGTTCTTTAACAACCAATACGTGATATTAATGGTCAAATTTCAGAGTATTAATGAGGCTCCTAATATCAGTCAGGAAATTAGATATTAATAATGGACCTGAACCTAACCCAGTGAAATACTCCAGAGCTTTGGAAGCATTCATGTTCTGACTTCAATAGGAGAGAAACAGCTTATGTCACTGTGCAAACAGCCCAGCTAAGTCACTTACGTACAGGACAGCCTGCACATGGCAGCCTAATCTTTCAAGTATCCCACAAGTAAGCTGTTTCCACATCTGAGTCCTGCTGACAAGGCAAGGCAGCTAACTTTCCAGATGTTTTCAGACCTGTGTGTCTCACTGTCTAAGAGGACGGACAAGTGGGAAGGACTGTTTTTGTGCACAACATATTCTTGAGAACCACCTAAACTAAGCAGGTAACTGAAACAGTGCCATATAGACTGTTGGTTTTGTTTATGTTGTTAGTCATGGAAGATATTTATAGACTAAAAAAAAATTATGTTGTCCTGAAGGCCTTGTGAATGAGCTTCTGTATCAAACTATTTGAACTGGGAGCTTCTCCATTATTTTCCATCAAGGACCACAGCCCATTCTCATTTTCATGATAGCATCTCATTTTTATTAGTTTACAAAGACTCCAGTGCATAAAAACCCCAAGAGAGTGATAGCAGGCTTGAATTCAGTAGTAGTTATAAAATATATTGGTAATAACTATTTCCTCTAATTGAATACATTGCCTTCGGCTTTGGGTACCAAAACAGGGTCTTAAGAAAACTGTTTTCCTCCAGGCTGTATTTTACTTTCACCAGTCTCTAAGCTGGTCATATAAAGTAGCTTTCTTTCACATCTTAGCAATTTACAGTAAAAGCAATGTTAATTTTTGTCTTTTGTTGTTGTTGAAATTGTAGACCCTCTAATTCTCAGATAGTCTGTAAAAGCTGTATTCTTTCTCCGGAATAAGACTCAGCCTTTGGGGGAAAATGTGTTCGTTTGAATAGTGCATGGGAGGATGGAGAGTGAAGGACTTGATCCAGATCTGAGTGTAATACATAGTGCTCTCCTGGGGCTTGTTACTGAAGGTAAATATAGCATGACTATAAGAATTGGCAAAATTCAGGTTGCACTTTGACAGAATAAGTTGTGTTTCATACTCTCAGGTGAAAAACTGTCCTGTCACAAAGCACTGATTACCCTTCCCATTCAAATTAATTCATAAGACACTGATGATCTGTTTACCTCTCTGTGCTGTATTACATACTGTACCTCCATACCACTCTGATTTTAACCAGATCAAGTCCTGCAGTAACCAGAGTGATTCTCTGTATATCCAAATGATCTGAATAATTCACAGAATTGTGACCCTGAGTCCTTGTGTGATATCTCTCACATACATAACATTCAGTGATCTAGAGATGGTGACCATTCCCTGTTTCTGTTGGGGTGCTGCTCAGGAATCGCTCTTCCTTTTCCTCTCCAAACTACATTTTCCACCTGATTTAATATGATGGGATATCTGATAGGGATTGGGGCGGGGGGAGCCTCGCAGAATGTGCAGAAGGAAAATATCAGGAAAGTTAAAAGCCAAGCCCCCCAAATAAGACTTTATTCTATTACCCATTCTTCAACAATTTAGACAGACTCTTTTCTAGTTTTTGCATCCCTAGTAGTCTTCCATATCAGTACTTAGAGTAAATGAAATGTTTTAAGAATGTTATGTGTCTTCGTTGGATATCAGGAAGAAACTTGCCTTAGTAGCAATCAGCTTGGCTTTTCCCCTGTCTTTATTTCAGTATCAAACATGCATAGTGAAATGAATAGATGAAATGTTTAGATTTTTAGCATGTTTGGGTTTAAGTGAATGTGTAGGTCACCTCAGTTTGCCAGTGATGCAGTGTGGAGAAAAAGCTATAAAGATCTATTGCATATGAAAGGGATGTGAGTTTTGCTGGTAGATCTTATGCCCACTGGAGAAAACGAAAGTCTTCGAAATCCCAAATTCCAGTTGCTTGGTGGTTTTTTTTGTTTGTTTGTGGGTTGTTTGGTTTTTTTTCTGTTTGGCACTTGCTGCCTCCTTGTCTTATGCAGAAAATAAGAAAGGTTTTAGAGATTAAGCCAAATCCTGTGGGCATTTGAAGGAGAATCTACCCAGTGTTATAGGCGGTACGGTGCACTTTGTTATGTGGAAATTACTTAATACATTAATTTAAAGCTGCTGAATTATCTCTTAAGCCTTTCCATCTGAGTGTCCAGATCCATAGTTCTTATGCCTATACTGTTTTTCTAACCTTGCAAGCTCTCCTAGTCCCATGATGTATTCATAGAGAGTAACCAAGAATCCTTTTTTCTTTTCAGGTCATCCTAAGAATTCCACTTTCTCCCAGTTAATTGATCTTTCTTTATTACTAATTTTAATTTTAATCTTTCTGAGACATAGATATTCATTCTTCCACATGTTGCCTTGATACTTGGGACTGCATTTGTTTTCTCATGGGTTACACCATACTGATGGCTTATAGTTATGAAGAAGTTAGTTAAGAAGATCAAGAATTTTCAGTTTATATATTGGCTGATGAGAAATGCTTTCATTAGGCTGACTAGGCCAGGATCACCAGTGGGAAGGACAATGAGAAACACTGTCTGCCCTTTAAAATTTTCTTTACAAACAAGGTTCGCATTCATGAAACACAAAAACCTAACCTGACCACATGAGGAAGTGGCAAGAATAAGCGTTTATTCCTTGTTTATATAGTGCCTAGCATGCCCCCTGCCCAGCCCTGAATAACGTTCTGTCACTATGGTAATTCAGATGAGAAATAACCACAATTAATCTTCTTTTTAAATTTTGGTGTAAGGAATATTAAACTTTGTTCACCTGAGAGTAGAATTAAGAGGTGCCCAAGTGCTATGCAAACCTAATAGATTGCAGACTTCTTTGGAGATGATCTCTAGGAACAACAAAGGGCATTTCCACTGCCTAACTTAGGTACTGATGTTAGGCTGATCTGCACTACTTATTGCCTCCTGCATGTAATTACATTTTGGAAAAGGTGATCCTAAGGAGGCACATCTCCTCATTTAGATACTTCATTTAGGTGCCAAACTGTGGGAAGCCTGTTCATATCTGCCCACAACTCCTAAGTGACTGTTGATTTCAACTGGTGCATCACCATGGAGTGATGTATAATGCTACCAAATGTATAAAGGCATGTGAGCTGAGGACAAAATATGCAGACAGTCTTTCCTTAATGGTTCTTACTTTGTTAACTTTCTTTTGCCAAAACTCACTTATTAAATTAGTTTTTAAATTCAACAGTCTTCTACTGAAAAAGAGGATTCCTCTGTCCTATGCCTGACCCCGCAACAGCACACTCTTCTCCCATCTACTGGGATTCTTCCATACCTCTTAGTATTACTCTGCTATATCAAAAAATAGATATTAAACAGTAAATCTGCTATGGAGCAAGGAAAAAGATGTATGACAATACTTAATGAAAGCTAATCGCTGTATATTTTATAGGTGTAAAGTAAGCCTTAATCATAACCCTGTTAGGTGCTAACATTTAGTCTAGCTAAAAAATGAAGTGTTGCAATAATACCAGGCTATTATATTGGCTGTGCTTACACTAGGGAGTTACTAAAATTAACTGAGAAGAGCTACATGCCCACTTTTACATGAGCTGCAAGCTCACTGCTTATTGTGGTGGTTACAGTGTTCAGTGCAAACAAGGATATTATAAACTGAAGTCACGGTTTATGAACCCCTGACACAAGGACTGATGGTACAGTGTCCTTCATCTAAGGAATGGGGAAACTCTAAAATTGCTTTGAAATTTCTAATAGCTGGAAACATCAGCCTAGTCCAGCTTCCATGTTTCTCAGTTTGTCCTTTGACTGATCATTAGATTAGTTTAACTTTAAACCTACAAACATAAAACAGTAGCTAAAAAGTAACATTGCACTTTTTCCTTAGTAAAATTATGATTAAAGACTGTTCACCTGGGAAAATCCAAATCCTCATCATAAACATAATGGTGCTTCAAAGGAGAACTAATGATATAGTTTATGAATTTTAATTTCTGTTTCAAAGTCAGCAAGTGCGCTTTCTATAAATGTAAACCATCTGTTGGCACCTTCTAAAAGACTAGAATTCAGTTCATCCAAGTATGAATTATTTATTTAGGATTTTTTTCCTAAGTAAACTCTAGGTTTTCTTTTTTTCTGTCTTCCATAATAAACCATGTTTCTGCATCATGTGAAGTTTCAAAATCAGCACATTCGTAACAGTAACATATATACAAAGTGAGATGTTTTGAATCACGATTACATCATAAAGATAGTGGAAAGTAGTTTCAATTTTTTCTGTGGAAGCTTATTTTGTAACATGTCAAATTATACTGTTTTATATGGGCATTTTTGGCTTCAAGTAGCATCAATTTCAGGAAAAGAGTAAGGCAATGGTGGAGTTGCTATTGTAGGTCTACGACAGTGCCTTGGAGAAGTATGTTACTTACATAAGTTTCTACCGGCTTAATGAGAGCATAGATCTGTCTATACTAGTTTAGTATTCATTACATATAGATTCTTTCATTAGTTTAACAACAGCTAGATTAAATCCGTAGGAATACACTTCCAATATGCATATATGTTGAAACTTTGGTGCAGAGATATGTTCATGACTCCGTCTTTGGTAGGAATTCATAGCGAGGCACAGCTCTAGATTCTAAAGAAGCCGCGGTTGGTGCTTGCTAGTTTTCATGACACTTTTATCTCACGTGGTTGATTTATTTATTTATTTCCTGACAGCTGTTCTTGATGAGATATATTTGGACACTTGGGAGAGGAAGCAGAAACAGATGATCTATCTTGTTGCACTTTGCTAATTGGAGCAATTCCCAGTGACCTCCGTCTGCATAGGTTCAATTTTGCCTTTGAATCATGAATCAACAAACATTTTCTCTATTTGATAGTCCACTGTTCCTTGATCCTGTGAACGAATAGTACATTAGCCTTATCTGTCTTTTCTATAGGCCCTGAAAGACTGCTTCCTTTGCTAGTAATTGGCATTTATTTTAATGAGACCTGCAGAGGCTAGTTTGGTAGCAACAATGACCACGCCATCAAACATGAACCAATTTTATCACAGCACAATTGGCTCTAACAGGCAATGTTACAAGTACTTTTTAAAATCATCCTTGTTACATGCCTTATTTCCATTAGAGCTTTGAACGTGTCATTCAGTGGCCTTTCACATTCAGTCTCCACCATTTCTTGTCTTTACTAAAATTAGTCTCTTGATTGCTAGTATTTTGCCATTCTTTTGCTAGATTAATGTGAAGTGTTTGCTATCCTCTAGGTGTTACTGTCACTTCTGGTGCTGTTAATTGCAGCATGCAAAGGGAGGAGGGGTTATGCTGGAAACATAGATCAGTAAAAATTCCTTTTGGGTTGGAAATATGTGTTTGTTCATCACCGGCTTCCAAAATCTGTGTGCCCCTCAGCAGTGGTTTCTTCATGAATCTTCTTTAAATTAATATCAGGAGTCTTTTTTCTTCTCATTTCTTTCCTGTTTTGTATGAGTATAAAAGTTGAACTGAGGTGTGACGAGCAGTGTCTTTTACTGATTGCATGTTTCCTCATATGGTGTGATGAGTTTCCTATGTGTCTGCAGACACCTTGTGTTTTCAGGATCATATAGGGAAGGCTTGGGAAGGCAGAACTCCTAAGTGTTTAAGCATGTTGAGGCTCACACAGGGTCACCATCTGCAACTGCCCACTTCTCTTGTAGAGAGGACCTGGAGCGACAAACAAACTGACTTCAGGTGTTAAGTGCCTAAAAGCGACTGGAATGAAGGTGCCCTTTCTCCTCCACACCTGCCCCCTCTCCACCCCCCACACTTTAGCAGGTTTAATTTCCTGAAATCATGTGTATATATGTCGTATTACGTAATTACTCAGAGCTGTTGTCCTCTAAGTTCTTCAAGTATTCAAAATCATATTCTCCAACCAAATACATTTTTTTAAATAAAAGCCTTTGTAATCTCATTTCAATTTCAAACCAAATTCAACCCTATGTAGATCTTGATTTGGTTAAATAGTTGTGTGTGTCCTTAGCTTTAAGCACACTCCCCTGTTGCACTATTTTCAATTTATGTTCGCTGGATTTACACAGGTACTAAATGTTCTCATACATACTTGCATCAGTTTCTCAGGCTGAGAGACCCCATCAATTCATTAATGTAATTTAAATGTTGAATAAGCTTTATAGTTCAGGAGCTCCATTATTGACATAAAACTTGAATTTATATATACGCATTTATACAAAACAGACACCCTTAAAAGTCCTTAAATGTGTGACTCAATGGTGGATCCCTTTTTCTCACAGTAAGAAAAAGGAGGAAGGAAACCATTAGTGTCAACTGAATCATTTGATAGTATACTGTATCTGAAGTAATAGTAATTAACTCTTATTGATCTATCTCTTTACAAAAAAAGTCGGGATCACAGGGAAGAACACAAAGGTGTAGTAGGGGATTGCTCACTTACTTGTTTGGAGGTTTTCCAAGTATTTCAGACCAGAGGTGGTTCACTTAACTGCCTGCCCACAGCTCTATGAAATATAATCAACACCAGAGGTAGACCAAATTCACACAAAAAAAATGGCAAAAAGACATTTTATGTGAGAGAATACGTACTTTGACAGGTAAGCCCGTTATCATCCTCATTCGAGTAAGAACATGAACTTATCTCACCAGTATTAGGACTCCACTAAATGCACTGACAGATCTCAGCACACGAAGTAAGTCAAGAAAAGCTCAAGATTATCAGCAACAAAGTAATAAGCATTTGCTGCTTCTTCCCTGCATCACTAGCAAATCTACTACCTTTGTTGCTAAAAGCAATGAATTAATAGTACAGGGAAATAGTAGCACAGTTCCATTTAAAAACTTCTCTGCAATATTTTTTCCACCTGAAATTTCATTTAAAATACATATTATGAAAATGAATTAAATAAGATTTTCAATGAAAAAAATCAATATAATAATTTTTACTCTCTTACTGTATTTTGATAATGTTGAAATTTATTTCTGGTATTTATACTACAGTATTTTTTAAAAAAATATATCATGGATTATATTTATTGTTTATATAATAAAACAGATTTGCCAGTATCAAACTAAAATGTTTCAATGTTATTAAAGGAAAATATTTCCATTTGGTTAGAACCAATTTTATAAGAATTTTAAGAAAATTTCAACATTTTGAATTTTTATTCCAAAAGTGTTGGAAACATTCTTTCCTACACAATGCAATTATTAGCTGGCTACTAGCATTTCAATCTCTTCTCATTTTGGATTTGGACTCAACACAGGTAAAATTTGCATTTCTTTCAGCTGACAGTTATGTGGGTTTTATCTTTGCTAGCATGCTTTGAGACCACATTTTCACAGCAGAGCAATCTTCTAGATCAAAGTAGATGAGAGAATGACACAAATTCTGTTCTCTTAATTGGTGTGAGTAGTTTTACTTTTTTCACTACAATTGTTCAATGAGTAACAAAGACAAGCCAGCAAGCACAGGAATTAAATAGCTTCTGTTTAAGCAATTTTCATCTTTCTTTGTTTTTTCATTTTCCTGCCCATTCCTCTGGAGGAGAAAAAAAGTCCATGGGGGAAGAGAATTGCAATTTGAATTTTAGGGAATGATTCCATGTCATATATATAGCAACCACTGAAACAAAATTCAGTGCAACATGCAGCACGGTTGCACCGGTTCAGTACAATTCATCATTTAGATGGGAACAGAGCTGCTCTGCCCCAACCGGATTCAAGCACGCTCTCCTGAGATCGTGACAGCGCTTAGTGCGCCCAGGTTGCTACATATTTGTAAGGATAACACATGCCTTCTGCCTTCACCTTTCTGCTTGCCCAGATATGCTGCTGGTTGACGCAGAGGGCTGTGGGCCAGCGGAGCCAGAGCTCCGCCGTGTCCCCCTTCGGGGAACCGTGGAGCGTGTTTTCTCATGAGAGCTCTATATACCGTGGCATCTGCTATTATCCTAATCGAGTTTCTACATAAACATTTGAAGTCAGAGGCAGCTTCCTTGTGGTATAGACATTTAACTTAAACATTTATCATTACGCTATAGCAACTGTGCAAGGCCAACATCTCTCAGTCTAGTTGGCTCAGGGGCTTGTTTTGTAACACTCTCAGAGCTGCCAGCTCTCAAGACATTTGGTGTTTTTCTTCAGTCCCCAGATCATGGAATCACGTGACTTGGTAAGAATATCTTTCATTTTATTAAAAAAAAAAAAAAAAAAAAGAAAACCAAAAAACCAAAAAAAGCCCTGAAACATGAAAGAACATTTTTAGCCTCTGTGAGCACAAAGGAACACTTGGAAATATTTTTTTCATCAGCACCTAAACCTGAATAAAAGGACTCTTCCTCCAAGCTGTATGTTTGTATTTTTAAGAAAGTCTCATTCTGAGGGGGCAGACGGATGATTTCTTGAACAACTGAGGATGCCTGTTCTACACTCAAGATACATTAGGTGTTCTTGGGACAGAGCCAGAAGACTTTTTCTTCTGTTTATTGAAGAGCTTTCATGTCTTTGGGTATGAGGTCTCCTTAAAATTTACTGTCACTGACATTGCTATTGAATTTAGAAGGTCTAACTTCATATTCAAACATCATTATTATTGATTTGGGAAGTCATAAGAGGGATAGTTATATTTTAGATATTAGCACTCTTCTGAGGTCACCAATTACATTTTATGGAGAATAGTTTTCCTCTGTTCTGTTACTGATGTAAGTTAAGAATATTCATAAGTTATTTCTTAAAAGTTTATTTAACATTTTAAGACATTGATGGGTCTGGGATTCTGGTGAAAGCCTGACCTAGATTGCCTAGGATGCAAGCTTGATAAGTCTCTGCCTTGTTTGAAATAATAACCCGCACCTAAACAGAAAACCTGGCGACTGTAGACTTTACCATTGGTTCTGTAAGGACAGCATCCGACTCCACAAATGCAGCCAGACATTGCGGCCAATAATCTGTATCGTGGAAGGATGAACATACTGAGTGTGTAGCCTGGATTCTCTCTCCTCTAACATAGTTGGTCTGGAGATCACTGCTAGGGCAGTGTAAGGACTGTTTCTTACAATTGTTTTGGCTTGGATGATTTATTTGGCCTAATGTCCAAATCTGGATTGCTCAGTAATTTACAGAAACATCATTTTGTACAATATGAAGTCAAAATTGGTATCCACGAGAGACTAGTAATAGCGAAGGAAAATTATGTCAGCCTGCAGGCAGGTCATTGACCAAGTTAAATGAAATCTATTTAGTTTCTTGCATACTCTGAACTGAAGAATGTAGATTTGCCTCGCACTTGGGCTTTTATGTAAATGTGTGTGGAAACGTACAAATTACAAGTGTTCAATAATCCACTGCAATTAGTTATATTTTTCTGTCTAGTTATATTACAGCTGCTGCTAGTAAAATACCCTGCTGCACAGTATTTTATTTTTATTTCCTTTTTTTCCTTACTTTTTATAGTGCTCTTGAAGAAGAGCATTTGACATTTTCAAATACATACTTTAGACTTCTCATCCTTTTTAAGTTTTGTGTGTGCGATGCCATGTGGTCATAACAGTTTTCTCAGACAATTAGTGGGTTTATTTTTCCTTTAACATTTTCTGATACTAGAGAATTGGCTTATGCAATAGGGTTTCCAATTCAATAAATAAATATATGCACATACAGCTCAAAAATATTTTTTTCTAAGAGCTTTTTAGCACAAAAGTAGTGATTTTTTTTTTTATATGGAAAGCACAAGAATCTTAGAAGAGTAACTGCTATATAATCAAACTATGTCACTGACTCATTGATCCAGTTCATTCTTCTCTGAATACCTATGCTGGCTGCTTAACAGAGATGGAAAGAATTCCTACAACAGATAAGTATGAATACCTGAAAAGGAAGTTAATTCCTTACCTCAAGCAAATTATGGTTGCTTTATGTCTTCAGACACAAAGTCTCTGTTCCCACTGAAACTGTAATCATAGCTCAATTAATATTTCTATTTATTTTATTTATTTAAATTTGTTTCAGAATCCTCCTTTACTCGCTCCTCCAGTAGTATTTTCTGCTGTGGTTTCAATAGCTTGTTTCATAAGAAAGCTGGTGCTTTTTTTTTTTTTTTAATTTTGCTTCCTTTTAGTTGTCTTTGAGTATGTCCATTTTCTTGCATTATAAAACAGTATGTCAGCCTAGTTAGGAAGCTGTGAAGTCCTGTATTTGGAGGAAAAGCTAAGAAGAGAACTGATGATGACAGAGAAAATAGGACAAAGTTATGCTGATGTTCATATGAAAAAGATTTATAGTGGAGAGGCAGAAGGATCTCTTTTGGGCTTAGTGATATACATAAACTTCTCTTAAATCACCTTTTCCCATGGAAAATTGTAGGTAAAGAGGGACAGTCTCTGTAAGGTGATGCTCAAAGAGTTTCTTGTCCTGTTTGGAGGAGCTCTGTTTTGTTGCCTTTACAGAGCAAAGCCAGATAGCCTGTAAAGTATTTCATATTCTCTGACATCAGAAATCTGTTATGATTCCTACATCTTGGATCCCTAGCGTTTCTCATTTATCATGCCTTTGAGCCTTAAACTTTCTAGCAGGCAATTTTTAACGTCACTCTTCTCTGGCATCAGCAATAACCTCGCCTAAGTTGTAAAAGCTTGATGTTCAAACTACACTTTGTTTTATGTGTTCATACCCTTTCTTGGCTTGATTGCTTACGTAAGTTTAAAAAACCAGCAAGTTGGAAACACAAGCTGCAAAAATGATATGAAAAGGATGCAGTGGCTGCTGCACCGTTACACTGTAGATGAATAATAGACTAGTATGTAAACAGATGCAAGCCAAAGATGAATGCAAAATGAATGAGGGGAAGCAAACAGAAAGAGGAGTTAGGAAAATAGGATATGGGAATATTTAATCCTTTTCCTGGGAAAATACTGTGCCAGTGGCATGGCAGATCTGTCGATTCACTGTGATATAATCAGAATTTCAGAAGTACCTGTCTGCTTTGGGCATACATTTAAAAAAAACAGGAGAAAATCTACATATGTACTCGCTGAACATTTTTTGAAGGGGGTTCAAAGTGAGCTGTTAATCAGATATGTAGTTCTAGGTTAATACTAGACCAAACAAGGTTCTGCTTTGAGAACTCAGACAAATAAAAATGTTTTCCTTGGACAAATAAAAATATCGTACAAGAATCATGTCTGTAGCAAAACTGAAAACTATTATCTTATGATTTTATAACTAAAACATTTGACTCAAATATAGTACCATCACCAAAACACGAAGGAAAACAGAGGGAAGACACGGAAAGGGAAGGCAGGCAAAGGGAAAATACTTACAGAGAAAATATGCAGAAAAGTAACATTCCAGTATTGAAGAACTGAGGGGTGTGTGATTTCAATCAAGCTAGTTTTGTTAATGTTGACTACAGACAAACTGATAGGGCTCACTTGCAGTGTTTTGAGTTAGATAGGATTCAGGAGAGATTAAGTTATTGACCTGCATGTCACTTTGTTACTGTCTCAGGCAGAGGGGATTAAAAGTCATACTAACCCCTAACACAAGGGTAAGATGGAGCAAGAAGAAATATCTTGCTTGAAGTAATTTCAATGTAAAGAAAAAGTGCTTTGACTTGCACAAACTTTTAAGCTTTACATTGTTTCTTTCGGCTGAGGACTTCCAGGCTGGGAAAGTTCATCAAAGTAGGCACTGAGCATGATTCTGCAGAGATGTTCCCTCATCAAAAGAGATACTGTTCTGTATCTGTTCTTCATATTCTTAATCTTCTCTCCACAATCTTTATAGAAATCTGTACTGTGTTAATTCTGGAATGGTTTGTAGCTCTTTCTGTAAATCACGAGTGCTCTGCTTTCATACCTGGGAAGGTCTAGCAGCTATTGTATCATCTGACCTCAGTAGTATAATATTCAGCTATTTTTTATAGTAAACTATATTATTAAATAACTATATCTTTCTCTTTTGCTCTCACTGTAGATTTTTTCAAAATGTCAAGAAATAAGCATCTTTTTTTATTTTGAAAGGCATTGTGCTCTGAGGGTCATGTTGAGATTTGAACAATTAAAATCCCATTTTAATGATCTCTTGCTGTCATCACTGGTCCCTCTGACAACTGCAGGAGTTGGATAAGCATAGCAACATTTGCTGTAGAGTTTCCACATAAGTACGTTTCAGACTGAAAAGTACTGTATGCAGTCATTCAGGGGCCATAGCTAAAATTAATTGACTCAGCATATTTGTCACCTTAATAATTTGGACACAAAGTTTTTGTAAAATTAGCACCAATGTAAATTTAATGGGACTGACACTATAAAAGAAAAATAAAACAAGCAGTCTAGAAATATTTCTGTGCAATTTAGGCACATCTCATGTTTACTGTCATAAAATTTTATGGCTGCATAGAGCAGCCAAATTATCTACAGGAAGCTAAACATTAATAAATACCTTTTTAAGTATGCAAGAATAGATTAGGTCTTTTCAGGAGAGGTGGGAGCAGCATTAGACAAAGGAATCTACAGTCACACATGCACATATCCATCCCATCCTGTTCTAGTTTAACCAGTGGAGATTTGGCTGTTGTCCGAAGTAGGTGCTGAATCAGAACTACAATCTGTATAAATTCTTCAGTTATCCAGTTTTATCTTGTTGTGGACCTTCTTACCTGTAACAAGAGTACAAACAGTTAGGATGTCGGTGAACGCTGAGGATATGTGTCAGTGCTGGGCTGGACTCTCCCAGTGCTTCCAGAGGGCATAGAGGGAGCAGCAGGAGGACATGTGCAGTCAGCTGGGCACAATAAATCTATAGGTCTTCTGGCCTCTCCTTTGGTCTCTGTATGAGCTGGGAGAACATCCTCTGTGGTCTGTCCTATTGCACCATTACATGTGCTTTCAAAAGGTTTATACACACTTATGAGAACTGATGGCATAAATATGGCTTGTGTGCCTTTTAATTTAGACTGTTCATAGCAACAGAGGTTCATACAGGATGGTGTAAGCCATACAGAGTTTTGTAGTGTTTTCAAACGCTATTATCTCGTAGCATTTCTACTCAACAAATGACCAAAAGTAATTTTCGTTAAGCCTGGATCGCTTCCTGTGTCTCAGAGGAGTGATTCTGGCAGTATGCAAGTTTGCATGAACACAGCATGTACTTTTGTAAACAGCAGTGCAAGGACACCATTACTACTGCTGCTGGTTAATGCAACATTAGGATTCGTCAAAATCTTTCTACTCTTTGGATATGAAACTTGCCTATCTGGAAAAATTTGGGGAGTGGGTTCTGCAGTAACCAGGTTGTCAATTGCTGCTGAGTACCACTTGGTGCCTCTTTGCAGTTCTCCATCTGGTTGCATCTCTGCAACAATCTCTCAGCTTTTTTCCTCCATTTGCATGGTCATTCTGGGCTAGCATAGCATGTCCCTTGCTACTTTTATGGCACAGCCCTCACAAATCTTCACAAATTTTCTCTAGGTTTTTGAATTACATTGTCTTTGGGACCACTGTTTTCTCCTCAACAGAAATTAGTAGAACTTGCCTCGCTAGCTGACCTAGCTTAGCCTAGCTGCGTGATTCCTGTATGATCACATACAACCCCGGACTAATAGAGCACAGGGAAGCTCAGCCTTGTGCTGTCTTCAGTTTTGACATTTCAACAGTGGAGATTCACAGAACTGGGATAAATTAAGCAGGCTAATATTAAATCTGCTTTCAGGCACACTCTGATTTTTAGCATCTTCGCTCTGCCCATGAATAGAATGACTGAGTTGCCAATACCGTTCAGTAATTTTCTTCACCTCTCTTAATGGGACAGTATATAAGTTATTAACTACCAGTTTATGAACATGCATCCTGCTTCTCATTCCAACTTGAGCATGCTGCTAAGAGATACGCCATTCAGAGGAGTTAGAAGGGAGCACTGGGGCTTCAGCTACCCGGGAGCTCTCCCAACATGCCAGTATTTTGTTACAGAGGTGAGTTTAGTGCCTTTTTTCCTTTCCTGATAACTGACCAGCAGTTATGTGTTCTCTTTCAGACAGTGGCTTTCCTTTGATTATTTTTCTTGAACACAAAAAAACCTCTCTTGAGATTACAAACAAAGTGCAAAATCTGAATCAGAAATTCCCCAGGTGTCTTATGCTTTCTCAGTATTTTCTGGTAATTATAACAATTTGACTTATGGAAATTGTACGGCTCTTTTACAATGGCATAAAAATTCTGAAATGTTGTGGCATGAAACAGAAAAGCAGAGTGCTGTTACGATATGAACTGTGCAGAGACAGACAAGGGATGCTCTATTTAGAATCTGGCTTTGTGATCTGACTTTGTGAGAATTTTTCAACTTGAAAGAAAAAAAGATTTGCATTCTCAAGTTTTTCATATATTTCTCAAAATCTTCCCCCAGAGTGAGAAGAAAAGAATGGCAAATGGGTCAGTTCACAGTAGCTAAATAATTAGTGTTTTCTGGTCTCACAGTTTGACAGTATGAATTCGTCTTGTGTGTTGGGGAAAGAAATTTGCACAAATTTGGGCTAAGACACATATCCAGTCTCTGAAAAGAGCCTGGCTCCGTTCTCTTTGCACCCTCCCTTCAGGTATTTGTATGCATTAATAAGAGACCCCTGAGCCTTCTCTTCCCCAGGCTAAACAGTCTCAGCTCTCTCAGCCTTCCCTCATAGGAGAGATGCTCCAGTTGCTTACTCATCTTCACGGCCCTGTGTTGAACTCTCTCCAGTGTGTCCGTGTCTCTCTTGCACTGAGGAGCCCAGAACTGGACCCGGCACTCCAGGTATAGCCTCACCACTGCTGAGTACAGGGGAAGGATCACCTCTCTCTACCTGCTGGCATTATTTTGTCTAATGCAGCCCAGGATACCATTGGCAACCTTTGCAGCAAGGGCACATTGCTGGCTCATCTTCAACCTGATGTCCACCAGGACACCGAGGTCCTTTTCTGCCAAGCTGCTTTCCAGCTGTGCAGCCCCGACATGTACTGGTGCCTGGGGCTGTTCCTCCCCAGGTGCAGGACTTTGCACTTTTCCTTGTTGAACTTCATGAGGTAATTTTGTTTGTTTGTTTCTGATGGCAGAATCTCTAGTAGTTTTCTACCAAAATCTAGAAGAGCTGAAAAGGAAATCTTTTCTTGTTTTAATGCATCTCAGTATTTCCCTCCTTAAAGAAAGCATAGAAGTTTTTTCTTAGCTTGCTTTCCACCTCTAAAATGTGTTGTTTAAGTGTGTAGTCTGCGCTCCTACTTAGAGCAATCATAACTTCAAACTTCAGCATTATAAGGAGCGGTATAAGGAAAAGAAAGTAATTTATGTTACATCAGAGAGAGCAAATAGAGAGCAATATTTTCAGGAAGCAGAAAGAAAAATATAGTATCTTAAGAGAACATATCGGTTTGAAAACCATATTTTCTATCTAAAAAAAGTTACCTGTTATATTCGCAAGTGACAGCTAGACTTCCCGTCTTGTACAGAGTTACCTACTGCCCACATCTAATCATATCCTTTTCCTTTAATGTGCCTAATTTGTGCTTGGTTCATTTCAGTGATCCCATATTCCTGTATGTTCACAGTTGTCTTTACCCACTCCCCAAAATCACTTTTGTACAAGTTACAGAATGAATTCACTAGAACATTGTGATAAAATATTGTATTACTGGATACATACACTAAAGAAATGTGTCCTTGCTGACTTAATTACCAAATTCAGTGCATAGTCTAGCCACCAGCATGGTTGCACAAGTTTAACTGAAAACTGAGTTTGACTGCTGGATATTACAGAAAAGTACTATCGAAATCAGCTGGAGTATGATAAACGATCAAAGGCAGTGCTAAATCTTATTTTACAATACTTAAAATGTAACAATAATAAAAAAAACATCGAGGCCACAGTATGGAATGGATTATCTGAGAAAAAGATAAATAGGCCTTTTGAGTCTGCAAAAGAGAAGGTTTAGAGATTATGATAGCAGCCTGTAAGATCATGAGATTCTTGCAGGGGATGAATGGGAATTGCCTGTTCCTTCTCTCTCCTCATAGAGAAACAAGGAGCTATCAAACAAAGCTGGTGGAATTGAGGTGCTCACTTGAAAATAAGAGTTTTGTTTGTTCAAAACAAATCAAAGGAAGGTTTTTTTACACAACAGTTAGCGAACTTATGGAACTCCTTACCAAAGGAAGATCACACTTGAACCTGATAGAGGCAATTTTAAGAACATAAGTTCAAGCCAAGATAGTCAACCAGTTTGCTTTTAATACAAGTAGAGTATCAAGTGAAACGCCTAAGATGAGCACTGGTCAAGAGTTGAATCTCTGGTAATGTTGATAGGTGACAAATATTAGTATAAGAAGTCAAAGCAGTGTGAATAGCCACAAGTACAAAACAGTGTAAAAAAATACAGCTTAGCTGGCTGAAGAAATCTTTAAGACAAATGTCTTACTAAATTACACCACAGTTGTACCACATGGAAGTGGTAGGGCAGGTACAGGAGGTGACCTGCCCTCAATGCTGACAGTAGTTTCTAGAGTCAAGAGATAACCACAAGTTGCAGCTTCCTCAGAATCTGGAGCTGTTCAGCTCCTGCATGTCCAGTCTTTACAGCCTGTTCTTTGGATAACACCAACTTCCACAACAGCCTCAGCACATTTGGGAAGTACACTTTTCTATGTCTCAGGAACTGGGAGAGGCCAGAAAAGTCAAAGCACTTCTGAATCAGTTAGAAAATCCTGGTGCAGTTAGAAGATTCACATCAGCAGAGCCTACCTTAACTTTCTCTATTAGCCATCTACAGACACCAAGAACTTTCTAACAGTGGAGAACAGGAACCACCAGCTCCTCGGCTGTGGTTTATGAAGGCTTCTCAGCATCTGAACAAAGGGTTCGCGTTCTCTCATGGTGTGTCTAACAAGGGGACTTTGCATGGATATAGACCCATATACAGCTTGCTACTTAGGCTAGCCTAAAAAGGATACCTAGAAGTGGGGAGAGGTAAATAGCCTGGTGTTGTAGTATTTATGAAGTAAAACTAGCAGTCTCAAAGTGGCATAAGTGCTTTTTCTGGAGGCTTTTTCTAAGGTGGTAGCTAATCTCAGGAACTGAACACCATATCCCAAAGGGTTAGTGGCCATAAACTTCTCCTCTAACATAACAGAGTCAACATCCTTGGCTACATTTATGGCTGTAAATTAAACGGGGAAAAGCCTCAAGCCCTGGCACATGCTCATTAGCAAGACTACTCCCCGGTGGAAACTAACTTTCCTAGATAATATCTGGGCGCAGGCCAGGGACTGTTCCCAATAGGCAGTACTGACAAAGCTATACTGTTATCTGGGACGAGAGAGTTTAACTGTATGGAAAGAAGCCATTCTGTGCCAGTTAGCCTCAGGGTCAGAAAACCTGACCTTGTTTAGTTTAGTGTTACAGACAGAATATTTCGGCTGGAAGGCAAGAGGAGGGTAAGACAAAATGCAGATGGAGAACACAGGCGGTCGATCCGTGGGTGTAGGAGGAGGCATCATACTGGGTGTTCTCAACAGAAATGTTGAGATCTGCGTATGCAGATAATATTTATTCTCAGATGATCCAGTAATGCACAGATCCAGTCTTTATGATCACCTAAGCACGATCTCAGATCCTAGAGGACGTTTCTTTAAAAGATCCCTGCACGGTTTGGAAAGCCTGAGAGCGAACATGAGGACAGCTTCCAACTCCTTAAAGCAGAAGGGGATCATCTGTTCTGTATGTACATGGAGAACAGAACAATGAGTAATGGGCTTCAATTCTGTCAAGAGATTCAGCTAGACTAGAAAAACTTTGTAATGGTAATGAGAGCGAGGAACTGGAATAGGCTGCTTGGGGAGGTGCAGCAATGTGAGAGTGGCTGAGTGGCATAGGTAAGGGGCTCCGGCAAGTCTCTGCTTTTTTTGTCTGTGGGTCTTTACAAATATCTGCATTGATCATTTTTAAGATTTATTGCAAAAGTCTTGGTTGCAAGGGAGCATCTGATTCCTCCTGCTGTTGTTGCTCAAAAACTGCATCTTAAAACAGCGCAGTGCCCACTACCTAAGGTAAATTGGTGCAGTTCTGTAGCCTGAGAGGCCTCCATCCAGTAGCTCACCAGCGGAAGCTGTGCGAGTACAAACCTAATTTTACGCCAAGGGGGTATATCCATGCTGCTGTTTATACCGTGCATCTACATTAACATATGTTTCTTTAATGGAGATAGGCTCTATTCAATTCTTCGGCTTTACTTCCTTTAAATTGAAGCCCTACATAAGAAAAGAGTGGCTAATGTCAAGTCAATGCATTGAAGGGGGTAAAGAAGAGGGGCAAAACAAATAACATTTGTATCATTTGTTTTCTCAATTTACACATTTCCTGCTCTAATTTGATTTTTTCTTTTTCCATCGTGGATCGCTAATGTATCTTCTGGTTTTCGAGAGTTATCTTCTGTTTTCTCTAGGAAGACACAATTCTCATTCAGAGGGCAAGACCTCTCAGGGTAGGCATTAACTATCATAAGCTCAGTGTATTGCTAGAAAGTTATTCATGTTACTGATAACAGCCCAAAAGCAGTTTCCAGAATGTTTATATTGGATTTAGTGTCTTTCCATATTAGAGATTTCAGTTTTTACTAAAAAATAATGAGATTAAAAACTCACCATCCTAACAGGCAGGTCCCTATGACTTGTACAGCAATCTATGGTATTAAAATGATAATAGCTACATTTTATGAATTAATTCAGAGCATGCTGCAGTGGACAGTGACTGGCTTTGCCAGAGATGTAGAGCAACAACTTAGCCTTTGTCCTTCAATGTTGTTAGCCTCCTGCTTTACTTCCTTTAAATTGAGGAAATAATCAATAATACCAGCTGCAGCTGTTTCTGTCCCTTTGTCTGCCAGCCAATCGGTTTCAATTGCAAAATCAAAATCACAAAGCAGGCTGCAGTCATGGAATTAGCGAAGCCCAGAGACTTATGACATAATACAGTCTCTAAGCTTTTAAAACTAGAAATTCTGCAATGAGAGCTGGGTAAGTCCTTATACCTCTCTGCCTTCTCTCTCCCTTCATGCAAATGAACATATACCCACATATGCATACACATACCCATATTTACATGTTTTTGCTCTATCAAGCTAATGTACGTAATATTTGAAGGTTTGCTTGGGTGGGCTTTTTTGTTTTCTTTTGGGTTTTTTTTTTGTTTTATTTTTTACAACTTTAAAAGGATGTCCACAGCTGTAGAAGATGTATAAAGGGGAAATATTTGGATAGTGGGCTTCCAGATATAGACTTCCAAAGCAGAGTTGCATGACAGGATACGTATGCTGGACCATTATAGAAATAAGTCACTAACTTAGACCATATATGAATACAGATACTTATCCACCTGTTCTTGTCAGACACAAATAGTTTTAAGGATTTTGAAATGTCCATTCTATAACTTCAGTATTAATTATGCTAACCTGGGACGACTTACCTTCTTTTGATACATTCAACTTAATTTTTGAGACTTTTTTTTTTTTTTAATGTGCTGCTCACCTGGAAGTTAAAATGCTGTATTTATGAGCATAGTCATAAAAAGGACTTCTTCCTGGTTATAATACTTAAGGATAATACTGGAATAGGTTTTTATGGAGGTTCCCAGAACTCGTAATAGAGGCAAAGAGGTAGCCAGGATCCCCGTAGCTGTTAAGGTATGGTTAAGTTCAGCAGACTGAAGGAGAGGTAAATTGATGGTTATCTCTTTTCATTAAAGTCGTTTCATGAGAAGGTATATGCTCATTCTCTATGTGCTCAATATAAATTTTCTTCCATTTCATTTATTTTGCGAAGCAATTCTGTCTGAGATAGATTGCCTTTAAAATTAAAAACTTAATCCTTAATTAGGATAGTATTTTAAAAGAAAACAGCAATAGCATTCCCAAATCCAAGAAATCCGACTTGCATGCCTTGTTGTTCCTCTGCCAGAGCTCACAGAACAGCTTTCATGGTCATTTATGCCACTCTTCTCTGACAGAGAGAACAGAAAAATCTATGCTATAATAGCTATTCTGAATGTACTTCCCCTCTCCTAGCAATGCTCTGTAACAGTACTTGGGAGACTCAGATCTATACCAGGTGGGGAACCATGAATCCTGCCTGTGCCTGTACAAAATTAAACCACATGAACTCTGGTGTTTTCTGTTTTTTTATTGAGTAAATAGATATTTAGTCATAAATAAAGAGATAAGCAGATGAAACGGCAATATTCAGCTTGTTCTGAAAATTATTTTCAGTGATCTGAAAGTGAAAATCCAGTGATTTTTTTTTTTTTTTTTTTTTTTTCAGGTAGAACTAACAGTATTTGCAACTGCTATTGCAAATGACTGTTGCAGTACATTTCTAAACTGTGAGTTTATTTTTGACCGATATGGCTCATACTGAGTTTCAATGGCTTTTGCTTTGCTAAAATCTTTGCTTGTCCTTGCTGCGGCATGGTTTCAGTGTCATGTTAGAAGCAATCTAAAATTATAAATTGTTAAAAATAAAAAATACTTTGTGAAGGTTCATGATTTAATTCACCATTATTCGGTTCATCTTGATTCAAATATTGAAGTTGGAAATCATCAATATAAAGGCCAAATAGTTCTGAATGTTAGTGGTGTGTGAAAAATGGGGTAGAAAAATGTATAGAAGTAGCTATTGTTAAAATACAAATTTTTTTAGTTCAAATTGTGTTCCCTTAAAATTAATAAATCTTGTGGAAAAGATCTTTTTATTTGGGGGGGAGAGGGGAGTGAAAATATCATTACAAATTAATAATTATCAAATATTACTGAAAACTTTATAGAAATTATAATACTATATTGTGAAAACTAGACAGTTGAGGGAAATTATTTCAAAGATCAAGTTTCAATATATGTGAAGACAAACAATTTTCATAATGTTTTCAGAAAAGTGTTAACTACCAAAAAATACTGTTGTGTTGGAAAATTATAAATACAAGCAGTGTGAATCCTGTGAAATAGACAAACTACATAATCCAGAAATCTGGGGGTTACCATCACTTGTGTGGTTATCAGTATCTAAGCCCTTTTAGCCTTTTGTATGTTATTCCTTGAGAGACATCATTACACTATCTTATGAATTTATTGTAGATGGAATTTAACATAGCATACAATAATATTACTGGTGCTTTATTCCTGCCTAGTCTACGGACTGTGGGTCTGTTCAGCAAAGTGCTGTACTCTGTGTGGGAAAGTCTTAGAGAGCATCAGAGAATGCTCTTGTCATTATCAGTGTGCTCTGCTGTAGCCATCACTGCTATTCCTGTATCTTCTTTTGTTGCAGCACTAAGAAGCAGGTTCTTTTCCCATTTCTAAAGACATAATCTACTCTGTCTGACTGGACATGTATCTTTTACCATGAATATAACCTTTGGTTATGTTACAGACCTTTAACACTTTATCACGGTTTAAGAAATGTTTGGCTGAGGTCGGGGATTTATGTTTCAAAGTGGTAAAGATAACATCATGCCATATTTCATTCTTCTAGCCGGGTTAGTTATTTTAGATTTTTTTAAGTTATATGCATCTGATTTGTACAGATATTCCAAAAGCAGATACAATAAAATGCATGTTTCAAGTTTTCAGTTTGGGTAGAATAGAAACTAATAAAAATTGCAGCCACTGTGGAGCAAATGCAGAGTTCCTGACCAAAACCACACATGACCCAACTGAAGTTTGGTTAGCCAAGCTAACAAAGAGATAGCTGCGTTAAATCTGAGCCAGATTTGTCTTTTAATGCATACAAATCCTATAGTTAATGTAGCCAAAATTCTGGGAACCTGAGGTCCTTTAATCCCCCGTGACATTTGCTGAATGACCCCTTGTAAGTTTGATTTTCCCCGGGGGAGAAGAGGTGGAGCGAAGCACTCACATATATATACACAATCTAATTCTACGATTGCAAATGCAAACTTACTTAAGCAAATCAGGAAGGGAGATCTGGCATGTTGATTATTTTAATTGAATTGTTTCCCGGATCAGTCAAGAAATCAGAGCTTGTTTATTTATTTTTCTCAAATGCTTTTCTTTATGCAAGTGTAATACAAGTATTTATGCTTTTACTTCCTCTCTGCCCCTCTTCCATGTTACTTTTCTTTGGGGGAAAATTTCTCCAATTCTTTCCCCTGTGAAACTATACACTCTACTGTAAAAGCTTCCTTCAACCAGGTTTCCACCACTATAAAATGTCTGCTCTATAAAAATAGAGGCCTGTATCCTCTAGTTAGGAACATGTTACTATGTGTCTTATTGATTTTATTTTTATTTATTTGTTTTTGATAGGCATTCTGTGTATGGATTTACACATGCTTTTTCCTCTGAAAACATAATGCAGATCAATTTGGGGAGAGAAAAATTTGATACTAGCATAGCATGGACTGAGGTAGAACTTCTTTAGTCCTTATTGGGCCCAAAGCACAGTATTAGCAAACAGTACATATTATACAGAGGAGCAGCATAAAACATGTCATTTTTTTGTTACTACTTTGGAATCGGATGAAAACTGCTTTGCTGCCCGCTGCCATGGGATACTGTTTTCCAGCATGATTCTCTGTGTCCCTCAGATCAATATCATTTATTGTTTTCATTCAGTATTTGCTGAAGGAGTGGTTTTGTTTCCACCATAAGGTGCAGTGTTCTTTCAGATCAGTAGAGTATTATACTGTCACTGTCTATTACACAATAATTCAGTGTTTTCATCACTCTACCAAGAGTTTATAATCCAGCTACAGAAATTCCCCAGGCCAAAACATGACATTCAGGGAGTTTCAAGGACAAACTGCATATTTTAAATCTCATCCTAGTGTTCAATTTGTAAAAGTATAATAAGCACATATCAAACTTTGATAGTTTGATTGTGTTTAATTTAGGAACTTTCATAAACTTTGACTTTCAAAAAGTTAAAGGCATAATTCTTGGGCATGGGGCATTCAAATTGATTAGTATGTAGCATAACACTTCACTATGCATCACGGCATTTGGTAAGATCTGCAGGAGGAATTCATCCAATCAATTCTGTGAAATAAATTTTAATATCAATATATTAGTATGAATAGATGGATGGGATCCCATGAATCTAAATACAACTGAACTTGTGATTGAGGTGCCTAAAAACCATCTAAACCACAGACAAAGATCCAGTACTTTTAATTTCTCCCACTGTCTAGACCCTTGAGGCACTGAAATGCATTAGGCACTGCTCAGTTGCCTGAAACTACCTGCTTGGTTGGCTGCTGCTGATGCCTGTGACTTCTAGTATTAATCTGGGGAGACAGAATTGTATTTCCTGCCTCAAGCTCTGTTGTGACTCAGTTCAGACAGGGAGATACCTAAGTGCCATACTAGTCAGGAGCACAGATAACTCTTTCTGGTCCTTTACCTTTTCCACTAAGGACTGCTAGTTAGGGTTCTCATCCAGGAAAGGTGTCCGGGTTCTGCCCTCTCTGCTTGCATGTAGCTGAATCCATGTTTCCTGTTTTCAGGAACGCTTTTTCTTGCTTTCCTCCTAATCCCATGACAATTATCTTTCTGCTTACATATTGACGATCCCCCAACATGCTGTGGAAACTGGTAGGCTCTCTTCTGTATGGCTTAAACCCTGAGGGTATTGCCTAGTACCAGGAGCTAATCAGTAAGTACTGCTGCTGTAGCTATAATTCTCTTTCCCAATAAAAGGCAACCTTGATCCATCAGTGCCTACCTTGTAATCTGGCTGGAAGGATCAGATCCTAAGTGGAAGGGACTGTTTGACACTTGCTACTTCCCTATGCAGCTGATGAAGAGGGAGACCGACCTAACTTGGGCATCTTCTTGAGACTTAATTGAGGTAGATATCTCTCTGTTGATGAGACAGGGAACTTACGTGTGTGTCTGTAGAAGGGTTGGATATGCTCATCTCCTCAGCTCCTTCCTCCTCCAGCCTTCCAGTGCCCCCTGAACAAGGTGCTAGAATTTAGATGCAGTGGATCACAATCTGTTGTAATAGTGAATAAACCAGTTAAGTTTAAACAAAACTAAAATATACTGCATTTTAAAAGGAGATACTGTGACATTAAAAGAATCAGTGTGCCAGGATCCAGTAAGCAGTGTTAGTAAGAGGTGACAGGACATGGAAGACGGCATAGAATGAATGATACAATAATAAAGGCACAGCAGATGGCAGTTCTGGTACTAGGAGTGCCGGCATGGTTCTCCATAAGCTGAGAGAACGAAGGAATTAACATGAAATAAGAAAAAAAGGAAAAGACCAGTAAGTATATATTATGGATTTTGCTGACAGAAAATACTAGGCCAGAAAATACTGGCACTTTCCAGAGGAAGGAAAAGACAGTGATATAAGAAATCTGACATAAATAGTAGACTATAAAAAAAGTAATGCATGCTTTACCATACGAAATGGTCATTGTTATTAGGGGTTTGGGTTGGGAGAAGTTGGTTGGTCATTCTGAATCTTCTTACCCTGTTTTTTGCTGTGTAAATTATGGCTACAGTTGCGTGTCTGGTACTTAAGAAACTATTGGTACTATTTCTGGATTTCCCTTGAGTAATTTATGGGCAGGGAAGGAGAAGGGAGGGGGATAGTGAGTGCTCCAAATTCCCTCATTTGTTGGCAAGTGTGGCTGTACCTGCTAAAGAGGAATAGTCACTTGTCTCTGTTAGATGGCATACCCATGCATCTGCATCCATTTAGCATGTTTTGATACTAACCAAGAAGAAGCAGGGAACTTGCAGGTTTTTGGAAATATACATCAAGATTTGTTTTGAGGGTTTTGCAGGGTTTTTTTTCTTCTCCTGCTTTCTCACCCTGTGTTCAGGTTTGTTTTCTTTTTCAGTATGAAAACAGAGAAGAACAATGAGTTAACGTTTCATGAGGATCATTTGAAATGAGCGATAAGGAAGTAGAAGAATACCTAGAAAAACTAGATAGATACATAAATCAGCGGGGCCAGATGATGTTCAGTCAAGGGTTCTTAAAGAACTGTCAGAATAAATTGTGGATCCACTCGCCATAATTCTGACAATTCATTAAGAACAGGTGATGTACCAGGGGTCTGAAGAAGAGCAAATGGTTTGCCAATTAGTTGTAAACTGGCAGATTGGACCACCTGATCCAGCTGTATCTGAAATGTATTTCCCTTAAAGTTTTCCTCCCAGATCTCTGTTCCTAGGCTACTGGGTTCACAGTTTGTAACAAAGAGAAATAACTGAAGATCTTTATATAACACAGAAAAGGAAAGAATACACAAACAAAAACAAGCCCCACAAGCCTGATTTGGTCTTTAAACCTGGTTGCATAGTTGCTACTTGTGAAGATCACTCTCTTCGGGTATTTTTCTCTTTCATTTTCAAAGGATCTTTTTATACCTTTTCTAACTTATTTGTGAGCCTCAGCTGTGCTTTCAGCACAGAAGCAAGTTGGAGAGATTTAAAAATATAAACGATCAAAAAGACACTAATATCAATGATCGGTTTTGGCCATCACCTAAAAGTAAAATGCTAAATAAAGTGCCTTCAGTTTTTAAATAAGAGAGCAATAAGTATAGGAAGTATTATTATTACTGTTCATTTTCAAACACGATGTTTAATTTATTTCTGCAAGCAAGCATTAACACTCATAATTTCAGGTCTTAAGTTGGAGTGTCTTATACCAAATGTGAATTTAGATTGTAACAGTCACAATTTGGTTAAAACTGAGGAGGGTAGTTAGATAAGGAAATATTATGAGATATTTAATATTAAAATTTGATAAATATTACAGTTAAATGTCTGTCTAATAATTCTTAGGGCTTTTTCAATGGTTAAGACTGTTTTACATACTTTTAAATGATATATTTAATTCAGTATGGACAAAAATTGTGTTGGGATGAAAATAAAATGTATCAAGCCAAACATAATCTGTAGATTTATCAGCTTCTGTTGCATGGTATGAAAATAAAAATTCAATGTTGGTCCAACATGCTTCCATATCCATTCAAGTATATACTTTAAAATGACCAGATAGAGGTTTCTATTTATCTGTGAAAGCCACAAAATATCATGCCAAACAGCTAACTGGACTTTAATTTTTTTATCATCATCCATACAAGAAACTATATGGAGGAGTATATAAACTTTAGTTTATATAAGTGCTAATGGAAGATAGGAGGATTTTTTTTTTTTTTTTAAATTACAAAAGTTGTCATCTACATGCTTTATGTATGGCAAAAAGCCATAACAAAAAAAGAAAAAAAGAGCCTGGATGTCTGAGCAGCTGATGTTTGTAGCAAGAGGAAGAGCAAGGACAGGCTTAATTCTGCAACCAGTATTCACATTGAGTAACATCTGTTCGTGTGAATAGTCCTATTGAGCTGCAGGCACACTCACAAGCTCAGAGAAAAGCCATGCTACTGTATACAAGTGGCTTTATGATGGTCAGCCTAGAAAGAGATCATTGGCATTGTCCAAATGAGCAAGGACTAGTCACTTTGAAAAAGATGTGAAGCCTGGGTGCCCAATTCATAACTGAATTTCAGGGTTTTCTTTTATACTATGAATTTCTTTCATAACTGTCCTCATTCACTCATTCATGCCTATTAAAATCCCCATGGATGGAAAAAATAGTTGTGAAAAATAAGCTGGCATTTGCAAGAAGGCTGAGTGACTGAGCTGAAGTGAGGAACACTTCACAAGTCAGCCAAGCAAAATACAAAGTACATCATCAGTCTGCACTGGGGTGGAATTTCTGCTGAACTGGGGAGGGAGCACTGTTCAGTGACGCTGCCTAGTGCGCACACGTGTGTATGTTCTCTTTGACAAACCTCCCTTGGGAGTCAGCAGTGCAATACAAAGTGTGTAGTTTACATCTTAATCTCATAGATTAATAGTAGCAATTATTTTTTTTTTAATTGTCTCCTCTTGCTTATCATTTATGTATATTCCAGTACCTCCTAAGGAGCCTAATCAGATAGCGAGTTACAGGGAACAGAGTACTGCACAAACAAAAAAAGCAATCCATGCCCTGGAGAGCTCACAGTCTGCTCAGTGCTTTGTTGATGATCATGGCTGCTCATTGATTTCACATGTGAAACCAGAGCTTTTGGAAAATTTTGTGGGAATATATATAAATTAAGGTTTCCTCATTCCCATGAGATCCGGAAGAATCCAGACCTATAGCAACTCTAAACAGTTCTATTAATTCAATAGGTACAATTGGACCAGGGTTGTAAATGGGATATGGTGGCTTTCCTGAAGTTACATAGCAGTTATATGGTTGAGCTGAATGGAATTCAAAACCCCTGACTTTTCTCCCTGTGTCTTTGTCACTCTGCGATTAATATTTAGATAAAAATAAAATGAAAATGTGTAAGTGATAATTTCTTACACAACTCATCTGATATTACATCCATTTAGGAAGTTAAGATACCAAACACATGGTGGTTATTTTATTCCCACAGAACTGGCAGGCTTTGGAGCAGATCCCAAATAAAGATCTATACTTCATATTATTAGCAGTAGTCATGATTCCTATGATATAACCTCAAAATATGGTCCTATTTTGTGAAATGGGAAAAGCAATAGGCAGTCTTTGTCTTAGCCTTTACAGCTGAAGTGTTGCAGCAAGAAAATCTGTGTGTGATGGGGGCTAAGCAAAAAAGTAATTTCAGTTTGATAAAGATTTAATTCAATTTTTAACCAACAGCTTTTGCCAGTTAAAAGATTAAAGAGGTAATTGAAAAGAAATGACAAGTAGTAGGATTAGATAAACATAAAATTTATATAAAATGTTTATTGTATATACATGTGGAAAATTCTGTGAATTTACTTTATGAAGTGTTTTATGTACGCTGACCATAAAAAGTAAGTTAAAAGAACAATCTTAAGGCTACAGAGTTAGAACTCAAAACATAGAAAGTGCCAATATTCAGGCAGTCTAACCTTAATTCAGTCCTCTTGTGAAGACCACAGTTTTCTGGACTCCATATAGTGTTGTACATTGTATTTTCCATGGTAAGTGCCATGAACTTCAGTGTGTATACTGTGCTTTGATGATATAAAGAACTGTTTAAGCACTGGAAATTAGCATTGGCAATGTCGTATTCCAGGATATTTTGGAAGGAAACATATGATGGAAAAAAAATCTCAAAACTTAGCATTTAACTCTGTTTTCCCTCACTGCTCTCCTTTTATCTTCCTCTTTGTTTTTGTTTGATTGTTTTTCATGCTATAACCAAAATAACATTGATTAATTTTATTTTATTCTGAGAGGATACTTTTCCATTTATTCAACAGATTTAGGACTGGGTCCAGTTCTCATTATATCTGAATATGAGTTGAGTCAAACTTTTGTTGAACTTTCTCTATGCTTGCTATTGAGAGAACATTTGTTCCTAGAGTTTGATTTTGTTTGATTTTTTCCTTGCATAAATCAGGATGAGGAATCTTAGTTGGGTTTTTCAGATATTAACTGTATAGGGATGTTTCTGCTCTTGCTTGTGTATTATTTTGGATATCTGTTGAATTTAACAATATGTTTCTGTTTTAATTAAAATAAAATACCTGGACTATTTGATTGGTATTAGGTTTTGCAACAGCTTGGGGGTTTGTTTCTGTTTTATTTACAAATTCAAAAATAAATAAAATAAAAATAACACAAACCCCTGAATTTTAAGCTCAGATTGACTTGGCAGTTCCCTTTATATTAATTGTATACAAAACAGTTTCTTACAAGTAGTCAAAACACTAATGTTTTTACTTGCACTTTTTAAAGCCTTTTTAACTGAACATTGCCAGAAATTACAAGCAGCTGATAACTGCCGTACACTGTTACAGATGTTTCAGCTTCTGCAGTAAGAACTCAAATAACATTTTCAAGAACATTGATATTTTTAGCATTTTGTAACTCTAGTGACCATTATCGAGTAAAGGCCGTGAGAAATGAGATATTTTAAAAGTAGCAAATGGCAGCTTTTACAGTTATTTAATAAAGCTTTGATTCATGTGGGTTGATGGCATAATTACACCATGTTCAACCCAACTCTTGAAATATGATTAACATAAGCTGATATTGTAGTTAAATGTTTAGGTGATGCACGAGACATTTTTTCTCATTGATTCCTGATATTGTTGTCGTTTTCTGGAAATATCACAAGCTGTGTCACACATACCTATAAAATTGGATGAACTCCCTTTTCCTTTAATTTCTCCTATTCATATAGGGGAGGATTAAAATTATGCTAAATTTTTCATAAGTCTAATATCAATAAATGAATATTTAATGAAAGACAAAAACAGGCAGACAGAATAAACTGATTTCAACAGCTGTGAACAGGTTTTCATTTAGTGCATGGCACACTTACCTAGGACTCTCGACCCAAAGAAAGTAGATGTTATAAACTGATGAAAAGAGGAATATGAGTATTCATGCTTTATAGGGAAGTCTTTTTTTCCGTATAATCCATCAGTTGTGAGATCTTCTTTCACAACCCCTAAAGCATTGTTCCTTTTCATTTTAGTCAGCCAAAGCAGCTGGGTCTTTATAGCTGCAAAATGTTTGCTCATGACCAACTGCTGTTTTGTATACCGCTTTTCATCACTAGCAAATATTTTGTTTTTCACTATTACTCCACGCTTGTCATAACTTGTCGAGGAGCAACGTTGTAACATGTGTCCAATTAATCAATGACTTCTTTGTCTCTTCTGGCCTGATTCCTCGTGTGATGTATGCCTAGGGAGGTGTGCACACTGCAGAAGATCCCCCAGCCTAGCAAATGAGACTGTGTGGACACAAAAGTCCATCTGTAGGACTCCAGCAATAGGATGATCTCCTCAGACCCTGACAGCTTTGCAGTAGTAGATTGAAAGTAATTGGCTGGCCAAAATTATTCCAAAGATGTTTTGAAATGTGATTATCTCATGACAGGGACACCTGATCCACTTTTGAAATGGCTCTTGAATAACCACAGCCATTTGGCCTATTATAAGATAACCACGTCAGCCCTACAGTTTGTAATCTGTTGCCGCAGATCCATCAGGACCCTTGGGCTGTGATCTCTTCCTACAGGGCAGTGATTCTGATGAGTCTGTGGTGCTACCCTTGTCTAACAGTAGTGGCAATAATAATAATGCATATGATAAATACAAGTGAAACATATGGACATATGCGTCTGATACTGTATGACTGTGGAAGCTCATCGGGCTCATGACTGTCTAGCACTAGGTGCAAGACTGCCTGGGAATCCCAGGTACTCTAGGCAGACAAAAAGTCATAGCTCAGCAATAGAGCTCAGAAATTGGATAAAGTGAGTTTTGCTAATGTATAATAATACTTATTTATGAAATATATTTTAAAGCAACTATCCAATTATTTCACTTATGTAGAATTGCAACATGCTTTTGCCAGATGGTGTTTCATATCAGGTCAAAAAATAATGAAGGAATTTGGCGTTAGAACTGAAGTAATAAGAAAAGATGAGTAACTAGAGATTGCAAATTTGTTATAGCTTTTTTTTTTCCTAAAATCAAGCTTTTGTAATGTTTTTTGAGTCTCTTCCCTGTGGATTTATTTGTATTTATTGCATTTTTGTCGCACCTTGTTAGAAGTTAGCAAAGATAATTTACAATGTGGTGAAACAAACTCCCAATTCCCAGAGAAGTGTAGACTGAAAATAATTTGTCCTTTCCTTTTTTAGATTATTTATTAGACATATTCAAGAGATTTAATCAGTGGCTGGGGATGGAAAGAGGTGATTTGAAATTGCCAAGAGAAAAAAATAGTTTTCCACAAACATTTCTGAAGAAATTGCTTCAAAGCTCAATATGTCCAGTTGTACTATTGACGACATTTTGTTCCTGTCTTGAATAGAAATTTAAGTCTTGTTAAAAGTGCTGGACAAATAAAACATGGAGAGCTGTGGTTCAGACACATTAACAGTGCACCAACATGAGTAGATTTTGTTGTCCCAGAATACAAGCACTATTCTTACATTTCCATATTTCTTCCTCCCCGCCCACCCCCACCCCCACCCCCTGCTTCCTGATCCTTTCTTGGGAACAGCCTTCAGCTTTCATTGATGTCATGGTAATGATGATCACGCCATTGACTTCCACCTGAACAAACGTGATCACTGGTAGTTTTTGTAACTTTTTGGCTTTATACAACAATTGATTCCTGAAGTCTTTGCCTAATTAAGAAATAAAAGATTGAGCCTGAGCCACTTAATACAGTAGGTCATGGTCTTAATGGACTCTGTCAGAATTTCACGTATTTCAAAGATTATTAGGATTGGACTTCAATGAGTACATCACAAGTGACTGGTTTTGTATCTCCTAGCAATCATTTCAGCCAGCTCTTTCGTTGTTTCAAGTATTTTAAATCTTCTACCAAATATCATCAATATTTCTATGAATCAGGTATGTCACTTGAACTTGAAATGAAAATTTTCATTTTATTTTGAAGGTTGATTTTAAAAAAGTGACTTTACATGAAAATCTAGACTTTCTCAGAAGAGTGGATATTCTCAGAGAAATGTGAAGTTTTAGTACAACTTTAGTATGTTAGAGAGGAAAAAATGTGAAGTTTTAGTACAACTTTAGTATGTTAGAGAGGAAAAGCTTTCTCTACAGGCATTTTGATCAGCTTTAAATAGATCAAAGGTACGAGGTTTTTTTTTTAACCTTTCTTTCCCAGGGAAAAATGCTCATTTTCCTTAACCATACATTTAGAAAATACTAATAACTCTGGCCTTATGCTTCTATGAAAAGCAAGACCCAAATAAAGAAAAAATGAGGCTAAGATCCAGGAATGGAAGGGTTACAACCTGTCTTTTGCTATGCTAGAATTTAAAGCCAGATGTATAATACAAATACTCTAGTGGAATATGGAGGGAAGAGGAGAGATAATCCGATATATACAGATGCTAGCAGTCAAAATTACTCAAGCTGTACTGAAATTTCCTTTGCACCTGGCACTGGAGGTGTTAGCCATGCCAGTTCAGTCCCCCAACACAGATGTTCTTGTTGTACTACTTCTTATGTGTAACATTTAGGTTTCTGTTTATCTCAGTATAGCACACATAAATACTGTAATCCAAAGGCCACCCATTTATTAGTGCACCTGCATCTTCTACTTTCTTTAATTCCCTTTGTATATTGCAGTCCCCTTGTGCTGCTGATCCTAGTGCAAAGTAGTGTTATGGAAAAGAAAATTCAGTTACTATTACCATGCACAAATTACAATGATGAAAAATATTTTTCAAAATCAGTCACACATTATATTATACAAGTAAGGCTGAGTTTTCAGATGCCTCGAATATGTAAATGCAAACCTGTTTGTTGTACACAACGTTATTTATATTGCTTTGTAATTAGTATTCTGAAATCATGTACCATAAAGTAGTTACCATAGAGATAGGCCTGAATAAACAGAGCACTTAACAGTCATGCTTGAAACATGCATGTAGTCCATTTGAGATCACTGACTATCCATGCTTAAATGATTTGTTGAGCAGAGATTAAAATTAAGGTCCTTTAAAAATATCTCATAGCCATTTGTTGAAAGTAACCTTGAAGGTGAAAATTCCAAAATATTCATGAACAATCTTCTGTCCTTCCAGATTAAGTTCCATATATAACCAAAAAGCAACCCTCCCACCCTTAGTTTACAGTGTGTAATTGATTAGTAAAATGAAAACAAACCCAGAATGATTGTTCCAAACTCTAATTCAATTTGAGGTTTGCTCCTTCTGTTTTGGACTGGAGGCAGGACTTGTCAGTCTGAAAGGTATGTTTTCCTTCTGTATCAGTTGGCGTGATGAAGGACATGAATTCTCCTTACAAGTATTGCCAAACAATATATGGTATATATTGTGCAAATAGCACAAGCAATAGAACTAACAACATAAACAACACAACAGCATGTCCCATCGTGGCCTACCTAGAATCCCATGCACTAAATTAACCCCAGGAGCGTCTCAAGTTCATATGTGTCTGAAATGAAAAAGAGTGATCCTATATACGTACTGTTTCAGTTTTGGCCCTGATGCCTAGAAAAGGAATTTAAGCAAAGATTCATAATGAAGATGAATTAGTGAAGTTGGAAAGTAAAAAAACCTTTCCTGAAGTGCCATCCTATCACAATGCCAGTAACCAGGAGGCTTGTCCACCCTCTGGAACTGTCTGAATGTAGCTGGTCAGGAATTACAGCAGAACTGCTTTCAGGAACTCCAGATGTGATGACTACTATTCAGAGTAGGATCACCATATTCAGATTTAGAATAGTCCAGTCTGAAAACAACTAAAATGCACATGTATGCATATAACTCTGATCTCCTTATCTGTTTCTCATGCACTTTCTCTTACTCTCCATCATTCAGAACAAAAATGAGAGTGAAAAATGAGAATGAAAATAAGATGAGACTCATTCCCTTAGTTTTCTAGGTCTCCTATTTTGCATTAAACCCCATGAGGATATATTTTTCTTACCATGTCAAATGTCTCTAAAGACAAATTCAGTAAGGCTCCTCATTTCAGTGTAGGTTTTCGGCTCAGGATCTCAGGATGAGTTAGCTCGAGGCAAGGACTTTGCTTCTGTATTTCTCCAATACCTGAAACATCGTGAGTGGTGTTACAGTTGAATAGTGTGTGTTCGGATTGTTTTTTGTAAAAGACTGAGGCTTTCATTTTGTGGCAGAACATCATAACCAAATAAATTGTAACCAGATCCAGTTTTGTCTGTAAGTTGTCTTTTCTTGTTTGAAATGAAATAAAGTTTGGGTTTTTTTCTATTTGATACTGTTCAGGACCAGAGCACTAAAAGTAATTTGAGTCTCACCACTGTGATACTTGTAGCTAACTCAGGTCTTTTGTCCTTGAGAAGAAATTTGGAACTGTTCTGTAGTTGTCTTGATCATGATTATGGAAATACCTTTTCTTCCTATGTGTGTTGTAAATAACTGTTGAGTAAAGCTATTGAAAAATAGCTTGATGTCAGTCATTAATACTTAAAATATTGAAAGGTATAATAAGAAATTTATTTTTGCTTTCTTTGTGATCCTTTGAAATGTCTTTCCATGTAAAGCACATCAAAGCAGACATTTATTGCAGCACTATTAGAGGTAACTTTCCCCTTTGATTTCTCCAATAACAAAGGTTTCTACATATCCCAGAACTGTGTTCTTGTCAACCAGTAATAGTACAAAAAATGCTGAATTTTTAGCAATGTGCGTGGTTCAGATAGGAAGAAAAATGTCTGCAATTGCTTGTATGTAACTAGATTAGATAGCAGAGACCAAAACCCACAATGACAAATTATGAGAACAGAACAAATTCAAGGAAAGTAAGCATTGGGAAAATCTGCTCGCATACTTGGAGCTCAGTCCTGGAGGTAGCAGGCACACTTGTGTCCCATCAAACAATGAGTAAGTAGAAGGTATATCACTTCTGCAGGCTTTAGCCTCCACAAAGGAGCCAACATGTGGTAATGTTGAGTTGGGAGATTTAGCAAAAAGTTAGCTTTAGACACGCTGCTAAGTTGACCAAGCATTCTAGCTTGTCTCCCAAGATTTCTCTTGATGACAACGGAGAAAAACATGTTCCTCCAGAAAACCAGAGCTCTCAGACTCTTCCTCTGAATTGCTGTCTGGAGAAAACTCTGAGCTTTCTTCAGTTCTCTGTATATAAGTTCCTACACCGTTAGAGTTCCTCTTAAGATACCATCCTTTCATCTGCTGCTTCTGTTGCTCCTGTGTCAGGCTTGTCAGCCCTTTGTGAATGTCCTGGAAATCCTAGGCCACCTCGGACAACACCAAACACATTTAGTTTAGTGGGTAACTAAATCAAAGCTTCTTTACTTTCATTGACTGCAGGAAGTTTAGGAAGATTGTCTGACTGACTTAGATGATACGAATACCTGCCCCAGAGTTCACTGGATTTGACTTCTTTCAATTGCCTGATACTCCTTCTGTACAAAGAGAAGGTGTGGACAATGTTTGTAATTGAAAATGCAATCCAAAGTGTGATTGTAGCATTTATTTAATTAAATTAACCCAGGTACTGAGAGAGTGAGGGCACAGAAACTTAGGAGGCCAACCAGCCACCAAGAACTTGGAGTCTTCAGCAAGCTCATATAGACTATATTGATGCCATCGCTGCGGTGTTTTCTTTAGTTAGTACCTATCCAAATAATGATCTTGGATGTCTCTACCATGCTGAAGACTCCTCCGCCAGCTGTAGTAGAAATACATAACCTTGAATACTTTAATGTAGGCATTCTAGACCATCAGAAATGGCTAAAAGTGATCTATGATACATCTCATTGATTTTCAGAATACTTCCCTGGTGTTAGGCTCTTGGTTAATAACTAAAAATTACTGTTGTTCAAACCAGTATCCTTTCTGCATACCGTGGTCTCCAAACACCATGGAATACTATCATGGTAGAGGAAGCAAATGGAATTGGCTCTCATGAAGAGGAAGAGGAATGAAGGTCATCTTGGGGGGGTTCTGAGCTCCTGGACCAAAATTGCTACCACTTTAGTCAAAAGGAGTTTTAATACTCATGTAAATGGAACGAAGATTTCTTTCTGGTGGATAACTAAAAAACTCTTTGGTGGATAAATATAGGGATAATGCCATTATTAGAGTTTGCTGCCCTGCAGAAAGGGAACATTTATCCCCTGTTAGTACTAGTCCTCTTAGAAATGAACAAATCAAAGCTGGTTTTCATTGATCAGATTTCTACATTTCCATCAATATTACTGTATTTTTCTTTTCTAGGCTGTGGCATTTTTATAGGCTAATCAAATATCCAATATTACTAGGAGCCATTTAAAGTGAATGCCAGAACTACTAAGGAGTAATTTGAGAATTAGATCTATTTTTGTTAGTTGAAATGATCTTGACTTGCTCATATTGTATTGTACCTGATGCTCAGTAATATGATAGTACCAATACAAATAGAAAGATATCCGGTTTGAAGTTCTTAAATATCTGTTAAAAGTGGTGAGCAGTCCAAGCACATTAAAATTCCATTTTCCCCCATACAAGTGTTTGCTGCAGATGACCCCCACTGATCTTAAATATATTTCTGTATCTGTAACTGAATAGAGGTTTTCCGTACAGCATGTTCTAATGGTACTCTGGCCTTTAGCCAACAAGGCACTGAATAAGGCTATTTTTAAAATACAGAAACTGGGAACAGCTGCAGCAATCAAATTTGATAAAAACAGAGAGGAACTTTGCTTTTTTTTTTTTTTACGGTTTGTCCAAGTTTAGACTCCTTTCATAGAACGGCTTTTGTTCTGTTGGATGAAGGGGGTATAAGAGTAACACAGTGAAATCCTTTTGAACAAATAACTTTTAAAAGAATACAGATTAAAATAATAGGGGGCTTTTTGGTGCAGCAGCATGTTCAATGCAATTGTACCTCAAACTATTAAAAGAATAAATCTATAAAAAAAGAATACATTTTGTCTGCCAAGCTTTACCATAAAAGACTTATCCATAATGATCTCCCGAACTGGAAGATGAAACCTCTTGTTTCAAATGTTGAACATCTGAACATTGGTATTTGGGAGTAGTTTTTGGGTGGAAGTGATTTAATTTGAATGCTCTGGGGTGGGTTGGCTTTTTTTTATTTTTCTTCTTTTACTATTAATCAAAAAAGTTTCTATGAAGAACTCTCCTCTCCTTCCCCCTGGTAAGCTGGGGAAAAAAAAAAAAGTTCACTTAAGGAAAAGTTTTACAAAGGCCTTCTGTGCACATTAAAAAGTTTCATAAAATATTTAATTATAAGGACTGATTCTTCTTTGTTTGCCCTCCTATTTTTTTGGGAAACTTGTTATTCAATGATTAATGAGAGTCAGGAGATGATTATATACACAAAAAAAAAATCCATTACACAGTAGTAGGCTGAGTTGTATCTGTTAAATGATTCCATCTGAGGACGGAGTCTCTGTGCTAGACTGATGCAAGACCCAAGATATTGGGTGAAATCTGGGCTCCACTGAAGTCAGTAAGAATTTTGCCACTGAATTCGGCAGGGAGAGGATTTTATTGATTGCATTCATTTTAAGTGTCAAAAATAGCACCCTTGCATTCTTACCCCATTAAAGCTATTTAGTGCGTCATCAATTCAGATGGTGGAACAAAAATGTACTGTATTTCTCACATATGCATAAATATGGGTATATATCATGTGTGTATGTCCACATAGGTATAAAATGTGTGTGCTTTTTTGTGTGTTTTTATATATATAAAATATCTGCTTAATTTATTATCATTGTATCTGATTATCTCACCCGGGTGAAAATTACAGCAGTGATTTATCTTCCTTTCTTCACACTAAGGCAGGCTTAGCTTGTTTTGTTTTGTTTTAAAAACCGTAAAAAAATGTGAAGACAAGAGTAAAGACTTGAGTTGAGAATCAGTGCTGGCATGAACTAGATGTACGGAGCCACCTGAGATTTTTAATGTTTAAAAGCAAACTCAGCAATGCAAATACTCAAAACTGGGTCAAATACTATAGATGTAGAACTTGATATATATATCCTCAAAGTCAATATTAAGAAGGAGAATAGACTTTTAAAAGCAGAAGGTTGAAATTCAGGAGTTGCTGATTTATTTCCTGTTTCTACCACAAACGTCATGTGTGATCTTGGCCAGGTCAGTTCTCCAAACTCTTGTGCTTAGCTTTACGTGGTAGAAATAATATTATGACTCTTGTGGGTCTACACACAATATATACAGCTGAATATGAGAACAAACCTTCTGCAGGACCTAAACTTGTCTGAGTACAATTTTCACTTTGTAAAATGGACATAATAATATTATTTTTCCCCAAGGCTTTGTCTGTTTTATTTGTCTATATTATAAGTTCTTGGACACAAGAGCTGTCTTTTGTTATATGTCTGTGAATCAGTAACAAAAGAAAGCCTTGACATTATCTGGACCTCCAAGTACAACTCTGATATAAACAATTATAACTGTTATGTTACTTCAGGTAGCTTCTCTAAAGCAAAGCATAACAAAAAACAGGATGTACAGATTGCTCTTGATTTACTGATTTCTTGTAACCAGGAATCTAGAAAAAGCCGTTCATTTGAAATCAGGAGAATACTGTGACATTAAACACATTTTTAGCATTTTATACAACAGCAGTCCCTATCCCTGCATACGGAAGTGACCCCACATTCCTGCATAATGGGTAACTGTAGATTTAATACATACTGTGTTCTAGGAAAATACTGAAGCATCCATGTGGTGCAGAGCATTGAGCTCAGGAGTTTTTCAAGGATCCTCTGGCATCATACCAGTTTTCAAATTCTTATCCAGTATTTTAACTGGAACCAAAAAATTTCCAGCATGATGATTACTAGGGTTTGATTATATTTGCTAAGCCATGGAGCCCCTTCTCTTCGAAGACAAACTGCTGCCAGAGACAGATTTACCACTGACCAACAGTGTTTTTATGCAAATGTGCTTGAGTGAGTGCAGTAACCCCAAGTTATAATAGAGTCATTCAATCTCTTGCCAGGACAGCAATATTTATATATTGCAAAGATAAATTGAATATCAAAACTAGTTCCATTACAGAGGGAAAGTTCTCTATGTAAATCAGTATTTCTAATCACACCATGCTTCTTCCCACCCCCTACCCCATTTTGTTTTCCTTGCTTTATCTTCATAGATGAATTCCAAATGTGTTTTTCTCTTGTGTATTCACTTTGAATATTGAAGCGTTCAGCTAATGCCAAGCTAATGGATAATGTAAACTCCTCACTACGAAACTTTAAAGTCTCCAAGTGTGTTTCTTCGTGCCTTGGGGAAGTGCTATAAAGGGCTTATATTCACGTACAGTGTTTTGTCTGCCATTTGTACAAGTTTCTGTTTGGACTTCTCTTTCTCCTGCTGCCTGATGGGAAGAAATGGGCAGTCATCTCCCTAGTGACTTTATCTCCCCATCAGGAATGAGTGCAAGGGGTCAGATGCCCCCCTGCGTGCTAGTCACCATCTGCTGACAGCAGCGCTCTCCCGGGAGAGCTGGCTTTGTTTACTGACAGGGCTAATATGAGGAGACACGTGAGGTACTTTGGTTTGTGGAAGAGGGCAGGAGAGGCATGGTGCTGTGAAAACATTCCCACACACTCTAATGGCTCATTCACATAGAAAACAAGTGAGAGCCTTCAGCTCTTTCACAGGGCTCAAAGTAGAACAAACGAACTCAAGAACCCCAAGGCACCAGTTAAAAAACACTTTCCTAATGCACTAATACTGAGATGCTCTCCATGATAGCTTACCTATGACACTTCAGCTCTCATTTAGGCAACTAAATGACCTGGCTAGATGGAAAAGCTGCTCAGTATCTGGTAGTTGCTGTTGTTCACTGTTAGCTGCTAAATTCTTTTTGAAAATCTAACTTTCAGTTTCCTAAACCTAAACCTCCTAAAACTGGTTATAATAGGTGAAGCATGCATTGGAATATTTTATCAGTACAGTCACCAATTATTTTCTCTTTAGAATAAAATCTGTAGAATGCAGAAGAAATACCACATGCCTACGAAGAGGTACATTTTTTGCTCTATAATTGGTAGAGACATACACAGATGCACACATGAGCGCGTAACTTCAGAATATAATTTGAGGATCAAAAAGAAGTGACTTTCTGAATTAGGTCTCAAACACAGTTGGGATACATGTCATGGAAAAGTCCACATTATAAGCTGTTTTAAGTGATGAATGATGTTTAGTGAACAGTAGCATTCATTATTCTGGTCTACAATTTATAAGATGTATAAGTAGACAACACGAACAGTGATACCAGGTCAACCCACAAGTTCATGTAGCTCAGTATCTGACCTCTAACACCAACCTGTATTGCATGATTAGAAATAAAACATAAGAGAGCAAACTTACAGTGATTCTTCCATTAAGATATCCTACCAAATATGTATCAATTTGTGATTTAGGGAATTTCGAAGTCTAGTGTGGCATCATGGTATAACAAAGTATCATGTAAAAAGGATTTCCTGCTTGTTCTAGAAGTGCTATGAAACTCCTTAGTTCTTGCATTTTGAGAAATACTTAATTGCAGTACTGTCTTCACCTACTCCATGACACTCATTATTTTCTCATCTTTCCCCATTCATCTCTTTACTTCCTGAAGGGTCCAAGTCTAATTTATTTTTGTACAGAAGCTGCTCCATATTTGTGACCATGTTTGTTGCTCTGTCATTTCCAGTTATTTTATATCTTCCTGTGCATTGCTGAGTGGACTGGAACTACAAATGCCATACTGCATGGATGTACATTGATCATTATTGAGCATTGAGCTGATATTTTCATAGAAGTAGCCACAGTAACTCCATAATCTTAATTCCTGCATGACAGTATTAATTGTAGCCCAGCAAAATAAATATGCATCTATATATGGACATATACACACAGACACACACCCCCCATGTTTATTTTCAACTGTAATATGTATGCATATAACAGTCTACATATCTGTAGTTAGCTCTCTTGTATGTAGTTAGTTCTGTTTTCCTTCATGGGCATTGAGTTACATGTATTGAATTTTCTGCCTTCGTATAGTCCTGTCACTCAGTACTGTAAAATTCCTAAACTTTTTTTATAATTGGCTTTTGTCTTTACTTCATTGAATCCTCAGTAACTCACTATCTACTTCTGTTTCCAGATTATTTAGGGGTATATGTTGAGCAGTACAGAGGCCAGCACAGATCTTTCCAAGAAATCGGTGATAAACTTCTGCCAGAATGAAGAATGTCTTCCCCTTTCCTATCTTTTAATTTAATAGAAGACCTGATCTCTTTTAATAGAGCTCAGTCTCTTTCAGAGTCCTCGGTGGGGACCTTTTAAGAACAAATGTAATCCATTCATTGATGTCTTGACCCTTTATATTCAACCAGTGTACCTATAGCCATGTAACATCTTTGAAGAATGGGACTAAAATATACATGCTCCCTTTTCCACTTTTGCTCACTCTGAGTTCTTGTCAAAGTCAATATAGCTCAAGGATTTGTTGAAATGGATATGACTATGCAAAAGCATCAGGTCAAATATATTAGCAAAGGCAGAAGCACGAACTAACCCTAAGTCGATAATTGCATGTTACATTTGCTTTAGTTTTTACTGCTTCTGAAGGAAAGTTATGTCTAATTTAAGCTTGATTCTAAAAATATTCATATTTGGCCTAAAATAACCCCACTTTGGGAATATGCCACTGCGAATCTGAAGTTTTTGAAAAGGCTTCATTTTTTTGGTAGATAAGAGTATTGTTCAGTTCCATCTTCCAATGTTTAATATACCACATTTTTGGAGATGTGTGATCTGGATCAAAGGGCAGGATTTGGCCCTTAGTTACCTGCTGTTACTGGCACTAATCTCACAGCTATTGAAAAATGATGCATCAAGTTTATCACTGCAAATGTCACTATTCTGAATCTTGCATATGTTGCCTGAGCTGTCAGTAATAAAAATCTGTTCTTAATTATTCTCCCGTTTAAAAAATAATAATTTTCTAATAACACAGTGAATAGGAATTTGATGTTTTCTTTGGCTGGAAACATTTTAATGATTTAGTACATCTATAAAGTTCTGTGTGCTTTTATAATATAATAGCTTTTGCAAATGAGTAGGACTTTCCTATTTAAATCCCTATGGCTATCAAGAAAAGCAGAATTTGTTTACATCTGAGTTAAGTTTAAAAGTGAGTAACTTAAGGAAAACATTTTAAGAGAAAAACAATTCAGCAGAAAGCCAGACATACAAAATTAGGTTTATATGTGTTACAGGGGTGCAAACTATAAAAATGTATATTTAAAATTAATCATATTGTATATTTTAATCTTTTGTCCATCTTATTGTTTTTCCTTAATAGGAAAGAATAGGATTTATTTTTGCTTCATTGATATTATATGGAACTGATTTCACTGTGATGAGAAAATGAAAACAGCAAAGAATATTAAGAAAGTATAAGAAGAAAAATGAAGGCTTTGGATAGTATCAGATTTTCTGGTTGGAAGCAGAATAATCCAGACCATAAATCCTATTTGCTTTTAATACTTCCCCCCCCCCCCCCCCATCATAGTACTTCTTTCAGTTAATTACCTTCATTCAAAGCCCAAAGAAGTGAACAGAAAAGGCTCCCTTTGAAACTTTGGACTAGTCTCATAGATATGATAATTAGCATGAAATTCTACCTTCATTAAAGGTTGAAGGGTTTAAAATATACAAAGAGTAATGTGCTCTCCTTTCTTTGTTTTTTCAATGTGATGATAGACTCTAACATTTTAGCTCATTGCTGTGCTTCACCGAATAGTGTACCTTTTGGAAACATGGATGTTAACAGCCAATCTATAAAACACACATAATATACAGCTAAAAAAAAATGTTTGTTTTTCTTGTCCATCTGGTCTTGGCAACATGTATTTAAACAGGAGCATATAGAACATGTCATACAAAACACCCTAGTTCATTCTGGATAATATTTCATTACCTTGCTTGGTTGCTTCTCAAACCAGACTGCTATATTACTGTTTAGGTTTCTGGTTGTATCTCAGTTTGTATTTGAAATTCTAGACAGAATTTGTCCTTGCTCCGTGAAGTCAAGCAAACTAATATTTATTTTGCCAGAGACATTATTTATTTAAATATTTCTTGAAGTTTAATGCCAAAATCATCTGTAATCTAAAAGCAGTGTGAAACAAAAATATGTAACTGGGTGCTAACAAGTAGTACAAAGTTCAGGAAAGCTAGATGAATAGTTGCTGATATAAGGGGGTTTTCTGCCCTTTTTGCATTGAATCTGTGCACTAATTGAGGCAAATGTACAATGCAAAAAATAATATGTGGTCTCATAATTAAAGACTGTAATAATGCATGCACACAAAGGCTGAATTAGAGTTGTACGCATAGTCTGCAAAGAATTGTATAGGAGAGAATCCAATAGGGTCTGGATCATTGACTTTTCCTTTACCAGATTTTACATATCTGTTGAAACAATAGTCAGCATAAATTTCTAAACTGCAAACATCTCATTCTATGAGTGTCAGGTAACCTAAATGAAGGAGTCTCTCCTATTTTCTCATATAATAAGATTATTTGTTCAGTATGTATGTATTAAATCACAGAGATTATTATTGTTTTTTAGAATAATTTTGGTCAGGATATTTTAGAATGGTATGACAACAGGCCCAGATGTGTCCAGCCTTAAAGCTGCAATCACTTCTTAGGAATCATCATTTTTGCCTATTCTGTTCTCCACATCTTTTATTATCAGCTGGTCTTCTGACAATTCTTGCTAGTCAGGATGACCACTGTCAAAATGCTGTCTAGACAAAATGTGTTTTCTTTTGCAGATCTAAGCGACCAGCTTATGGAAGTGGTTGGTCTTGAAGGAGCTATGGAGATGGGACAGATATACACAGGTCTGAAAAGTGCTGGAAGACGGCTTGCCCAGTGCTCTTCTGTTGTCATCAGGTATCAGCAGCTTTAATTTGCATGGTGCTGTTGTAGTGAAACAGTAAAGTTTTATATATTATCAGTTCATTTTCTTTGGTAGTTAAATAGTCATAATTACTGTACTTATTTCTTGTGAAAGTATCATTTTTGTGTATGATATATATCTATTCCATCCATATTCTATGCCCATACATCTTCCTTTCTTTAAATGTGTCAAAAAACTATAAAAAGGGTGTTTACATTCAGTCTTCACATGTTGTATTTTGTATATATGTATTCATTTACATGTAATGACATATAAACTGTCATTTCATTCTATGAAGAAATATTGTCAAGCAGTTGGAGCAGAAGGAGTAAGGCGTGAACATTTTGGGGTTTATTATTGGTATACACTCCATGCAATTTTGAGCAAAAAGTCATTTAACATTACTTTGACACATTTTAACCCATTTATAATGCATACCTCACCAGGGAATAGTAGCATGTAATTAGTATTTATAAAGCATTTTTTTGATCTGTAGAAGGCTAAGTGCTCTGGTTTTAATTTATTTGTTATTTACTGAACACTGAAAGTCACTATTAATAAATGTGTTGGTATGTGTAAGCTGCTAATGGTGGAGCACACTAATTTAGTTGTGTTTTATCATTTACTATGCTAAAAGTGACCAGAACATTCACAATAGAGGAAGCTTCAATTAGAACTCAAGGAGAAAATAATTATTCTAACTTTTGGATTAGATAAGGACTGGAAAAGAGAGAGATGGTCAAGTCTTCCTCAGTGAAGAATTTCACAGGAATAATTTTCCAAAAACTTCATAAAATTATTAGCTATACAATTATAAGCCCCAAAAGCCTAAAATGAGCCTAAAACAGAAGAACAGCCATAAAAACTTCAAGAAAATAAGTAGGATTTGCCAAAGCACCTGGCATATTTTTGAGACTCTCCTCAAGGACTGGGTGATGTTGACTTCAAAAGTAATCTCTCATGTGGATGAGGAAGAGAAATAAGATCACAGAGGCATTCCAACCTTCTCTGGATACCAAGAGATAATTTTTATAATCCCACATCAGCAGGACCACAACTGCAAAAGATTCAGAACCCTTCCAAACCTGTAAAGTGAGAGCTCATTGAACATTCTTCCCTTCCTCCACTTATGGCCATAGATGATATTAGATACTCCCATGAACTGTTAGTCATTTTCAAATAATGTCCAAGCCAGAATTTCCGTTGACCAATATGAGTGCTCAGTTAACTCATTTTTCCATTATTAGATTTATCTATTCCATGTTATTTCTAACAGTCTTGTATGCAAACTATTATAATGCAGAAATATAGTGTTGGAAAAGACCCCAAAAGTTCGTCCTTTTTTTTTTTTATTTTCTCATTTATCTATACCTTTCTTAATGTGGTATCCAAAACTAGACAGGGAACACTGGCTGTAGCTTTATGTTAAAATCAGTGCCCCTTTACTAACAATTTAAATTTATAACATGGTGTCCTGGTTTCAGCTGGGAGAGAGTTAATTTTCTTCTTAGTAGCTGGTACAGTGCTGTGTTTTGGATTTAGTGTGAGAATGATGTTGATAACACACTGATGTTTTAGTTGTTGCTAAGTAGCGCTTATCTTAAGCCAAGGACTTTTCAGTTTCCCATGCTCTGCCAGCAAGCAGGTGTGCAAGAAGCTGGGAGGGAGCACAGCCAGGACAGCTAACCTGAACTAGCCAAAGTGGTATTCCATACCATAGAACATCATGCTCAGTATGTAAACAGGGGGGAGTTGGCCAGGAGGGGCGGATCGCTGCTGGGGCATCAGTCAGCGGGTGGTGAGCAATTGCATTGTGCATCACTTGTCTTTTCTTGGGTTTTATTTCTCTTTTTTTTTTGTTATGTTCCTTTTTATTACTAATATTGTTATTATTATTATATTTTAATTATTATTATTGTTAGTATTATATTTTTTTTACTTACTAAATATTACTTATTTTATAGTTACTAAACTGCTCTTATCTCAACCCACAAGTTTTACTTTTTCCCCCCTGATTCTCCTCCCCGTCCCACTGGGAGGGGGGAGGGGGGAGCGGCTGCGTGGTGCTTACTTGCTGGCTGGGGTTAAACCACGACACATGGTATGTTAAAGCCTCTGAATATAGTACAACTGTCATGTTATGTGAATGCTCTGTCTAACCCAGAGTTAGACACAAGTGTAAATACATCTTTTATGGTTCTAATAAATGGTGATGATAGAGCTAAAATTTATTTCTTACTTCCTTTATAGTAGTCAGTCTAAATTGTAAAAAATAGCAGATGTTCCTTTGTCTTTTCAGTTAATAAGGTTTATTCCTGAAGTTCTTGAATAATTCACTCTGTATTTCACAAATTACAGACTATTCTCCCATGAGAGAGTTGCGTATTACTGGCAAGATGTGTGAATGTTTGCAATGTTCTTGCTTTGTGTGTTGAAAGTCAAACTAAGCCTACTAAGTGACTAGGTTACTTTTGTAAGCATGTTGGGTCATACTGGAGATTACATAGAAGCTTAGGGGTAAATCAGGATTATATGTGTGTGCCATCACATATATCTCTCCTTAATAAATACATTTGTCGGTTTTGTCTAGTTACTTCTACTTACACTATGAAATATATCACTTTAGGACCAGCAAGTCTCTGCCTATGCAGATAGATGGGGAACCTTGGATGCAAACCCCTTGCACGGTAAGGATACTGGGAATACTGGGGATACTGGGATACTCTGGGAAAAGAGCTGAACAAAAAATTTAGGAACTTTTTAAATGAGTAACAAAAATTACAATAGTCAGAAATATTAACTGATTAATGTACTTTCACTTCTTCAATGATAGAAACAGTATCTTTCAGTTTAAAAGACAACCCTTGTCATCAGCATTAACTCAATTTACTTAAGTAACATCTTCACACACTATCATATAGTTCAACACCCACTGCCTTTTCAATTTATCATGCTGGTTTTTTCCCACAGGTTAGGACGGAATAAAAAGGCATTTATTTCAAGTTTGGAAAATACTCAAAGGGTGCAGTCCCAGCATCCCTTTACCCAATGTGATCATTTATCTGTGATGATGTATCAGATTTATAGTCTCTGTTGCTGAGGAAGAGCCAATGTTAGGTTTGATGCTGAAGTGTACAAAATAAATTATTCTTTAAAAATTTAGGAAGATTTTCCATTGTGCTTTTGAGAGTTCATATCAAGGACGTTTTAATGAAAGCTGAAGTCTTGACTGTGCTGATTGAATTATACAATAGAACTAATATTTAAAAAATCCTTACAGTTTAATGGAGAAATGAAGGAAATTATTTAGTCTCCTGTTTCAGTGCCCACACACATGAAGTGAGGGCAGGTAAACAGCAATTCGGATAGGATAGGATAGGACAGGATAGGATAGGATAGGGAGGAGCTTGCTCAGAGGAGATTATATGAGTAACTATTTACAGACAACACAAGAAAGGTATAGCTCTAAGAATTCTCCATTTTCATTTCTCTCCGATAAATCATAGAGGCTAACCGAGCATTTGGAGATGCTGAAGAAATTTAAGCTCTTTATTGTTTAATATAGTCTTAGTAACATGTTTTAATATACAATTTTACTAATTTTGTTTCCCTAAAGAAGACCCGTGTTTTTAAGTAGATGAATTGCTGTAGCCTTGCAGCTTGTAAGTATGACAAAACAGTAGTGTGACAAGGAAGAAAACCCACTACAGATGGGAGTAATTCTCCAAACCAGGGTACTGGATGACATTCATGAACTTTATGTCTGTAGTAAAATTAAAGGCTACACAAAAAAGTAAAAGGGAGCCCCTTCAGTAAGGTGCTAACAGGTGTGGCAGCTGATAATGTGTGGGTTAGGATGAAATAAAAGGGTTGTGATAGTTCATGTTTGCCAGATACACCATAGTGTACAGCTGAGCAGCAGGGAGAGTGCCTGAACTCTAATTCTCTGTGGTAAGCGCTCAGAAGCTGCAATGAGAGGAGAACCATGTGAACACACACTGTGTGAAGGCAGAACAGTGGGGATTTTATGAGATTTATTCCAGGAAACCTTTTGGAGTTAAGAGATATCATTATCTTTACCTCTTCTACAGCTATGGCTCAGTGCAGAGCAACAGCACTGAACCCAGCAGTTACTTGCTCAAGAAAAAGACATGTAATTTTTCAGTTGCCAGATTACAGAAGAGAACTTATGGAAGGATGCTGGCAATAACATGTGCTTTTTTTGTCTTGATTGCTTGCTCTGTGCAAAATCCCTGCTATCTGATTGATAATGCTAGCAGAAGCTGCCTGCACAATTGAGGACAAACCTGGAAAAAGAGACAGTTCTTACATTTCAATTACTGCCTTGAGGAAACAGTAAATTATTACTGATAATTACTGCTGTCCAGTTGAAGTACTGTTTTAAAGGGGATAGAAATGGCATATACTTTTCTGTAGAACCCACCCTTTTTGCTATACCATTGTTAAGTGAATAGACTTCGTGTTACATAAGGAAACCATACTGTTGAATGTATTTGTTTCCTCTGAGAAGAAAATACATGAACTATTTGTCTAGACTATTGCACCTCTGTGAATTTAGATATAGAATTATTTTATGTCATATTATTCATTTTTCAGGAAATGTTTTTTCTTTGCTGAGGAGCTTAATGTATTTATTGCAATTGCTCCTTGCGTTATTGTACATCTACCCCGCTCTGTTTTCTACATCTTACAAAGGAAAAAACATGTGTGGTCCAACCACTCTCCTTCCCACTAATTCTAACTACACTACAGTTTTTCCTTGAAGTTCTCTGCAAAGTAGCTAGGAATTCCTCCTGAGATAATGACAAAGGTGGATGTTAGCTTTCTCTCAATCAAAGTTCAAGATTTGATTTCTAAGTGTGTGCTTCAGAGGGGTCTTTGTTTGGAAGCCAAAATGTATTTGATTATGTAAGTATCAGGATGATATCTCAGTGATGTGTATCCAAAACCAGAGTCTGAACAAAAACATAAAATCACAATAAATTCTTATGTGTAGCCAACTATGTAGCCAATTATTTGAACCTGCAAGAGCTCAAATTTCAGAAAAAAATATGAGGAGACCAATGTAAGCATCATGAGCTTGTGTCTTCTCTAGAGGCAAAACTGCAGCTTTCTCTGAAAAATACCTGAGAGCAAATGATTAATGACCAGTTTTTAAATGGAAAAAAGTGTGATGATCAGATAAAGAAATCGATTAATTTAGTTCCTTAGGAAACATATGAGAGTTTGTTTTTCCTTTTACTTCCCCGCCTAGGAAATTTCTTTCCCTAGCTCTTACAAGGAACTGAGGCTCATATACAAAGGTGCTGACAATCCTACATCATGCAATGAGACATGGGGGGACATTCCCATGCTACCTCTTGTTTCACATGAGGTTGCTGAGGGAAGGTGCTTATTACTTCACTAGCTATGTGGCTTTAAGGACAGAAGCTACTTTGTCCACACAGTACTGACCTGCTTGGGTATACCATCTCACTAGTTCTAGGGGAGAGACTTCTGCACAGATCACGTACATCAGTTAGACACAGCAGCTGAGTCTCAGGTTTTTGATTCTTTGGTGCTCCAGCCAGACAGCTATTGTTAAAAAAAAAGACTGCTATCCCTGCTTCTCCAACTGTCTTTTAGAAAGTTGAAATAACACATGTTTTATTTTGGTATGGTCATCTCAGGAACTGCAGTGTTATCTAAGTTCAGTAGTTTTATGGACTGACCTGTAAAAATTACAGAGACTAAGTGAGAAAGAAATTCATACGATTGGCAGGTATTGAATCAACCTTGGCCCAAGGTGCAAGTGGTTAAGCTCAGAAGTCCTCCTCTGTTTCTGCTTCAGATTTTGATACAAATGAGAGTATTTTGCAAATGATTTTTCAAGAAATCGAGTTCAACCTGATCAAAATTCTTCTGCTATTCCGTTACACATATTAAGGAACACAAGTTCTGCATCAAATCCCTGTTATGTATGGGATGCAGGCTGCACATGCAGGCTTGGAAGTTTATTTCCTGTTGAAGGAATCAACAAGTTTATCTTTGCTACTTCTCCTTTCTAACTGGAAAAAAGTTTTATACAAGTAGCACAAGTTGCTGACAACTGTCCCTTCTCATGCATATAGAGATCATGTTCCCCCAAAATGATGGTGTGAGCTCTGAGAAAATACTGTGGGATGCAATAGACAATGCAGTGATTCCCCAGAAGCTGTGATCTGTGATTTTTCATTCCTGCTATCAGTTTTAGTACTAAAGAAATTGTCATGTGCTTCTTTCAACATCTTTTATGATCTTCTATTGCACACGCACCTAGCATCCCTAGACGAGAGCAGGGATGTGTTCCTGTAGCTCTTGTGCATACTTAAAAATGTGAGTGGCTTTGTCTAAAGATCTGTCATCCAGAATTATTCAGTATGTTGAACACATGCAGACTGCAGCGTCTGGCAAAGTCACTCTGCTCTGGTATAAGATGATTCAGAATCTGAGCATCAAATTGTATTGTTTTCACTGTTTTTTATAGAGGAGTCTTTGGGAGAAGGAAAGATGATAATGTTAATGTTATGTTAAACATCTCGTCTGATTAGCTGAAGAGGAAATTCTATCAGAGCTCTCCCAGACAAATATAGCAACATGAAAGATAACTATGGTTTCACCTGATCTCCAAACAGGTCATTAATAGTAATGAAACTTCAAAGACTCTCAAGTTAATTCAATAAACTCCTTCCTTTAGCCATCAGGATTTTTTTTAAGAAAAGTAATCTTTCAATTTAGCTACATAAATTATTAGCATTGTTTTGAAAAAATCCATAAGAATATTCCATCTTAATTAGAAATAACTGCAATTTCAGTTCTTTCATCTATTCCTGACTTGGTTGGCATCATATCTGAAAGCGTGTCAAGCTGCTAGCAACATTAGATTAAAAGTAGAAGACAGCAATGTCTATAGAAGATGCAAGAATATTGCCTAAATGAAGGAATGAAAATGAAAATCCATAGTCAGAGCCCACCTAATGGATTGCCAGAAATATAGTTTCATAGACATCTGAAACACATAGTATTTTTAGAGTTATTTACTGATAGGAATACTTGTAGTAAGCCATTTAATAACGAAACTCAGAAATAATATTTCAAAATATTATAATTTGAATGCACCTTAAAAATAAGTTTTGAATGAATGAATGAATGGTTCCTCTCTAGCCTTTCCTTTAGTCCCTAGAGATGTGATGAGCCTGAGCACAGAGGTCCTAGTGAAGTCTGACCTTTGTAGTTAAATCCAGAGAGAAACAAGAACTAAAAACAAAAAAAAAGCTTTTACTAATAATTACTATACACCAGGGCTGGGTGAGAAAACTAAAAGAGAGTCACAGATTTGCTTTTATGTAGATCCATTGGCTCCAACACCCCACAGATCGCATGAAGAATCTGCAGCTGTATTCTAGACTCTGTCTGCAAAGTATCTTCTTTCCATGTCACTGAATGTAGTAATATTTTCTTATTAGTTGTTTATAATGGGAGAACTTAAACTTTTGTGTCTGCTTCTTTAGAGCAAAGAGGAACTGGGTCCTAGCTATGGTGGCTGATTTTAGTAGAATATTAGACAATTATTACACAGTTAACCTACAAATGGAAGTCAATCGCTAGAAAAAGTTTTTGGTGTTATACTAAAATGCTGCATTTTTTTCCCTTTTGAGCAACAACGTGCATACATTTCTGTTTTGAGGCCAGAGTGATTTATTGAGTTTCTAACATTTTATTTTTCAGCTGGGCATTATTTTTTGTGCTCACAGGTACACTGCACGTTAATTAGTTTTGTTTACCTATGCATATTTTTTCTTAATTTCACAACGGTAGTTTTTGTAATTGACAAAGCAATTTACTGCATGTGTGCTTTCTGCACCCCAGACAAACACTCTAACATGTAATGCACCTTTCTTTCCAGTTCAGATTGTTAAGAAAAGAATTAGTTGTGACTAATTGCCAATTAATTTGCAGTGGTTTTAGGGACGAGGGGGGAAAAACAATTGCACCTACTAATTAAAATTTAAAATATTCCAAAGTGTCATCTTTAGGTGTCTGTGGAATACATAATTTCCATTTTAGTTCTGCACTGAATCTGTAACAACCCTGAGCTTGACAGCTCTATTAATTTAAAACCTCAGTGATACCTATTAGTACAAAACATGAAAAAAATGCCATTAATCATTTATTTTAATTTTGCAGCTCTGTCATTTTCTCGGTATGTTTAAAAATTATGATGACACCGTAATGTTTTCCAATCTACCTGTGTGAAGGGGAAACGGATCACACTACTTAGGAGAGAGACTAGAGTATATTATTAGAGCTTAATTAATGCCAAACTGATTAGATTTGATTGCACTTTGCACAATAATATTGTTAAGAAATTTATTTAAAAGAAGTGTTGCATAACGCTATATTTAAAACAACTGGTCTAGATCTGAAGAGATTTTGACCAAAATGCCACATAATGCAAGTCACATGTTAATTTTGTTTAGCACTCCCTACATTCTATAGGTCTTATTTATATCATGATACCCAGTACAGCTCTTGATCACCTACAGGAAGACAAAATTATTTGGTACTCCTGTGATATAGAGGTGTTGCGTCCCTCCATTTCCTCTAAGGGGAGCAGCGTATGGGCATCTAGACTGGGGGAAAACCCTCATACCCTCAAAACTACCAACATCCAAACCCTGCTGATAGCATGGAGAAAAGTGACCGTAAACTAACAGATCCAACTTGACATGTTTTTTCTGTCAGTTTTTTCCCTCTGTCCTTAAAATGTAGGATTTCTTTAACATTAATTGAAATAATATAAGCAGAGCTGATTATCTCTGTTTCCAGTTTTCTATTGTCATTTAGCATTGTAGTTAGTACCTGTATTTATAGCACCATGTTCTGTGTTACTAGTAAACATTTAGGCGTTCTGTGAAGTCAGGAACATGTAGGTAACCAGCACGTATTGTAGAAAAAGGTGTATGAAAGCAAAACTGATTGACCTAAAGGATATAGTTATCACACTAAAATTACTGATGCTCACAGCATTTCATTCAGTGGATGCATTGTATTAATGTGGCTTCAAGGCATATTTTGAAACTCTGTCCTGCTCCTGAAACAAATAAATGTCTGTTTTTCGTATTTATAAATATCTTTAGTATCAGAAATTCAGGCTTCTTTATCAGAAAATTTGCTGTCGACAAATAGGGAGCAATTACCATCTCTTCTTTTAAGAATTACGCTATTTTTTAATTAGATCTGGTGTTCCTTGCCATGAATACATCATTGGACACACTTTCTAATACTGGAAAGGTGATTTCAAAATTGCAAATGCAGTATTTTTCTGCTAAACCTATTTACTAGATATACCAGCCCTTTAAATTTCTGTGATCATGAGCTCATAGGATAAAATCTTGGCTTCAGTTAGTGAATGAGAGTTTTGCCATTGACTTCAATAGTTTGAGTTTAGCCTATAATGTTGTGTATCAGGCTTACAACAAAAATCCACGATGTCGTAGCAATTCATGTGGCTATTTACTTTCCCCCTAAATGGAGTTTTGTTATTTCCTCATTTTGCCTATTTTTAAATATAAATTTCTGCCAAATATGCCAAATAGAAGTTTTTTTCTCCAGCAGCACTTCAGGCACTCTCCTAATTTATGTTTACAGTGTCCTCCTTGTTTTCTGTAAGTTATTATATATTTTCAATAAAACTGAGTCAGTGATCTCACAAATTATTTTCCAGAATTCCATAGTAATTTGTATGAGTATGTTTGTCCGGGTATCATCAGTTCCTAAAAATATGTTAGGTTAGGGTTTGAGCTCTGGGATTTTTGTCTGAGCAATCTCTTTTTCTCTCGTGTGTGTGTGTGTGTAAATCACAGATTCACCTAGGAAAAATGAAAAACAAACAAACAAAAAGGTCTTATTTAAAGCTTTTGTAATTGTGTTTCTACTAAAAAAGACATGAAGTTGCTTGCTGAATGAACGAGAAACTGAATGGTAAAAGTTACTCTTTAGATGCTCCATGTGCACGCACACAGAATCTATGTACAGCTATACTAAATCTTGGTTGCTTGTAATTAAAGATTTTTCTCTTTTTTTTCTTTTTTTTGTCCATTTCAGTCTCCCATACAGCATTTTTCAATGTTCAGTCCTACTTTGACCTACAACACTATTTCTTTTTCCGAGACCCTTAGTGCTGCTTCCTGTCTCAAAGTGTGTACTGTCACTTGTCACCCAAACTCACAAAACCAACTCTGGCAGTGCTGCCAGTATGAAAACAGAAGCAGAAGTGAGAGTCCAGGGCAGAAATGCAGTGCCTGAAAGTCTCAAGAAAGACAAAATTAACCTATTTCAGGCAAGGTAGTGCAATGGTCCAGCATGTATTACAAACATACTAATCTCTTCTTATCACCCAAAGATAAGATTTTTTAATCTTTTTTTTTTCTCAGTAGGAAAATAAGGAATCAATGGTTATCATTGTTAACAAGTGCAACGTTAACATACACTACCATGCATAAGTAAAAAAATATACTTTAAGTTTACACTTTATTTTTGCATTTTCAGAATGTAAAATATATTTTACACCCCTGGAATCATGCCAATTCATAACTGTTGAAAAAATGTTTTGGAGAAATGCATATAGGACTCCATCCCCATGCGCATGAGTGGTTAATCATGTTCAGGCATCTTAGCTGATCTCAGCTGATAGGATACAACATACTGAAGAGGTCATGGTCTCTGAAACAGATGGCTCAAGCCAAAAAAGAACATTACAAATGATAAACATTCTCTCAATATGTAATTGCATTCATCTTCAGCAGCGTTGAACAGCCCCAATCCAACATGCAATCTGTATGGGGTCTCAGGATTACCTCACCTCTTCATACTAAAGCCATCTTTTGAGCTTTGCTCTTTTATTCGCTTTAAGATGGAATTACTATGATTTACCTCTGAAAGGAAACTCTGAGGCCGTTCCTACTGCCACACCATGGCCAAATCTTGCAATAAGCTGAACCCTTATGACTCTCGAAAAATTCACTCCCAGCAGCTGCAGATTACTTCATGTATTGATCCTCAGGATCAGGTTGATGTCATCACTGCTCCTGACCCCAAAATATGTCTTATGAAGCATGTGAAAGTTAAAAAATCCTTGAGGCGATTTTCCAGGACCAGATCATCAGCTGGTATAAAGTGACATCAATTGAGTAACGCCAGTTTACCCCAACTACAGATTTGGCTTCCAAAGTGGTGCCTGAAGCAGAATTTCTTGTGAGAAAATATGTTGATGCCAGTCTTTGAAAGCAAGAATTATTATCCATGTGAAATTAATCTAGGCCGCCAAAAAAACCCCGTATGCTAAATTTGATACTAATGAACAATGTTGACAAAAAGAGATCACGTATGAAATTTGAGACTAGTGAACTAAGGTGGCATGGAAATGAGCATTTGGAGAGTAAAGTAAAGGCTCTAACAGAATTAAACCAACCCGCTCATTCTGCTGAGATTTTTATGTTTCTGTCTCCTTATATTGTAAAGTAAATTTCCACCCCAAGAAATGTCCTGATCTATATTTTAATGAGACTCTGCACGTGACATACATTTTTTGTTTCATTACTATTAGTGAATGACAAGTGAAGGATATTCATTTTAACTTGAAAATGTCAGGTATGCACTTCAAGAGATATATTTTTCCAGTTTTTAATGAGGTGGTGTTTCTTTTTGAAAGAAATACCCATCTCTGATGTGGGTACTATGCAGGTGACAACTGATATTTAATAAGTGATGGTTCTTGTATTAGTCGTAGTTCACTAAAGAAAATGTCTCGGATTGCTTTTGAAAAACTCTTAGCGTCACTAGCCCAAAGGCAAGATGTGACCTTTTTATTACATAATGAGAATCATTTATTATCTTACAATGTATCTTAAAGTCACAGACAAAATGCCACTTTGATAATTGCTTTCAATTAGCTTTGAGCATAGCATACATTCATAAAATGTCTTCTCTAATTTAGACTTGAATTAGAGAAAATTGCAGACATAATCTACTTTAAGGTTGTCTCATTTAAGGTGATTCGTAGTTTTATATCAAAGAAATCAAAACGGGTGGCTTTAGAGCAGTCTTACAAAGTGTTTTAAATAGTCTTTTCAATATTTGAGTCTATTCTATTAACAATTAATTAACAAATTAGAATGCTAGTTCATCTTTTTTGACCTTTTTTGTGTATTAACTTTTGACTTTCATTCATAATGGTTATTTTGAAATTAAGCAGTGTCCTGTGTTAAAAGAGAAGTACAGCTTGATTAGATGTATAAATAAAGCATACAAAGACATCGCTTATATCTTCATAATAGGCAACAGCTTGGTCTGTCAGCATGTATGTCCTTTCCAACTTTCAAATTCTTATTCATCTTGTAGATATGTAAAATATTCAACACAAGCAATAAATCCCACACTCAAAAAGTAGGATCACATATTGGCATGTATTTTATTGCATGTGATTTTTAATGCTGATTGAGTGTATAATTTCAAGTATTTGTGGAAACGATGATTACACATAGATTGGTTTACTGCCTGTGTAACATCATTCATAAAAAATACAGGTATTTTCCTTTCATCTTTGATTAAATGAAGAAGGTTTGGAAGTCACATATAAAGATAATTCAGGTATCTCAGATACTTGGAATTGAACTAGCTCAAGGGATAACTCTGTTTTTCTTCTTTCTTCCCCCAGATAAAAATTACTCACAAGAACCAAGCCCCCATGTTGATGGGACCTCCTCCAAAAACCGGTCTTTTCTCTTCTATCATCAAAAGAACAAGGAACCACAGCAAGGAATAAGCCTATGTAGTTTAGTTTTTAGAAAACCAATTAGCTTTGGTGGGCTTTGGAATATTTATGCTGGAAATCTTTCAAGAATTTTAGAATATCTTCTACTTGCAAAATCATGGATTTTGGTTTAACAGTTTCCGTAACTGAGCTAATGTAAAACTATGCTACTAGAAAAAAATATTGTCACAGTTTTGTAGGCATTTTGCATGATGAAAGCAGATGTTTACATAAAGTGATAAAGCATATTTTTTGTTGCATGCGTTACCATTTACTAATCTATCGGCTAATTCTGCTGTGGAATATGGGAAGAGAATGCCATGGGTAATTTGATTTTCTCTCTTTTCCATTTCAACTTTTTCTACTACAATGATCATATGCCATAGGTTCAATAATATCTCTTGAATCAGACATCTTCACATCAATAGCCAATTAGACCTGTTTCAGAGTGAAGTTTATTACAGGTCTCATTAACCTGTACTTTTAGTTTATCATTTCTTTCTACCCTGAGAATGTTTTTATTCAGCTAAGCATTAAAATCTTATATCTTATTCTGATAACTCCTATGTATGTGAGTAACTGTACCTGCTAAAAACTTCTAACAATGTGTGCAGTATTCAAATGATCATGATTACCCTTGTGTAAGTTTTTGTAAGATTGGAAGTCAATGCAAGTTTGAGCAAAAACTATAAGGCTAAGGAGATCATGCTAAGAGTTAAGATAATAATACTTGTAAAACTAGCCATCAGTGTTGTTTGTTGAAACACTAGAATTATTTTAATGAGCAATACATCTCTGTAACATGCCAAACTTTAAATCATTCTGCATATTGACCGATAGCATAGTGCATATGCACACAAATAACCAAAGTTCATGCCTAATAAAGTGCATTTCCCACCAAAGATTTAGTGAAGGATGCTTCAGAGAAATGGGTTAATACATAATTAATCAAGCTCACTGGAGTAGACTCACTTCTGAAAATTTACAGTTCTTTTGATTACATTGGCAACGTCCAGACAAATGTTGGGGTAGGAAAAAATTAAATCAATGGCAAGTAAATACTCACTTTTCATTTGTTTCAGAAGTTGATAGACAGACACATACTCTAAGTATTAAGACACAGGCATGTACTCTAAATATGGGAAAATTAAATTTATATCTAATTTTGTTGTCATTATTATTTATAAATTTATGCCATCCATAATTTACTCATCCCCTAAATTAATCTCTTAAGGAAAGGATAAACTGTTATCTATTCCCCTTTTGTAGTCTGCTATCTGGAATCAAAATATTTCTTGTTATAAACTTTGGGGAGGCAGTTGCTCAGGTTTTTACTTTCTTAGCCCTCTGAGAGACTTCCTAACAGCTTAGAAATCATAATACAGGGATTTATCTGAGGTTTGCACAGTACTGTCTAATGTTGAAGGGAAGTCCAAGAATGGCAACTTTTTTCAGTCCTGCATATAAGCACTCTCAATCAAAACTTTCTGTGCAGTCTTAACATTGTTCTTTGTTCAGAGTGAGCTGCTTCTCAGCTCTGCATGTCTTAAGTTCTCAGAGATTTCATCAAAAAACAAACAAGGAAAAAATAAAACTGCTTGAAGTGCATGATTTCCCATTTTTATCTAGACTTTAAAATGTTAATGATTTATTAAATCTATTTTTCTATTGATTCATTCATCCATTAAAAAAATAGTACTTCATCATTCCGTAGTGCACGGTACTGTGCATGTATTTAAATAAAGTTACTATCATTTGTTCCTCAGTATAAGAATTCAACAGAATTTATATAATAGACACTGAAATAAAAGTCAGTATATAGTTGGTAAGGATTATGTCTTTGAAATATACAGTCTGTGTTATGTAAACATTAGGAGGTAAATACCAATTAATGTTATGTTCAGCATTAGGTAGAAAAATATGAGGGCAACTACTTGCTAAAACTAAGATCTTGTAATTCCCCATTCTTGGGTCCAGTGGTGTTGACAATTACAGTTACTGTAGGAGTAAACTAATATTTTTCCTGTGCATTGCAAACACACACACACAGAAGCATTTGATGCACTTCTTAACTGCAAACATACAATAAGTATAGAGCAAAAGATATTTGCAAAAAGAAGGAACTTGCTGACATAATATTACATAAAGTGTACATTGGTTTTATGAAATTATGGTTACAGGTGATTAATATTTTCACATAACTTGACATAGGATTTTCTACCAATGCTCTCAACTTTTTGTGGCAAAAATGTGTTTGACGATAATATATAATGTGCTCTCTATGATTATCTTATGAACATTGTAACTCTGAAAACAAATAAAATTATACATAAGCTATTATTTAATAATATATGCCATTTTAAATGTGCCAGTCTGTGACAGCAAATTGTTCACAACACACTTTTTCATATAAAGAGGGATAGATGGGTTCACGTAATCACAATTACGTACAATTCTGACTAGACGTATAAAAGGTAAATCAGATCTGTTGGTCAGTATGTATCAAATTCTCACTGTAGCAAAATATAATGGAGCAGCCATTTTACTATATTGGCACTTATCATAGCAGTGACAGTGTCTTTCTATTAACCTTGGTTGGTTGGTTTTTTTAGCATGGCCTCTAATAATTTACAACCATGCTCAGGTTGAAAGTATTGATGATGAAGATAAAATCTTTGAGTACACAAAACATAGTATGAAAGGAAAATGCTTGATTTAATGAAAGAGAACTTCAGAGGGGGTTCCTTTTTTTTTTCACTTCAGTATGCACAGAATTAACGTCGTGAAATTATACATTGGTGTATGAAGTGAAACAAAGAATGTATGCATGTATCTTCATATAGCTGAAATAGATGCACTGTTCTTACATTGACTGAAGAGTGGTAGCTGTAAACCTTCCACTGTTTACAATGAAGCATTCTTTAAGGCCTCATTAATGACGTTTGCAATATAAATGGAAATTACAAATATGTAGGAATTATATCTGACACTGGATTTGCAAATTTTTCATCTCCCTACTAGAGCGTTGCAGCTGGGCAATGTGCTGAGGAAAGAACATGACATCTCAGGAAGAAACCTTAACTTCTGAAATTGGTTAGCATCGCTCTCACTTCACATGAGTTCCTGTTAAAAGGAGGTGGAAGCAGAATTTCTTGCAGAGGCAAATAGAGAATTACTGTTTCCAGTACTTGCAAGATATTTGTATGCATATCATCATGATTATTTAAAGCTAGGGGTTAGACCTTGTGATTTAGGCTTATTGGTGTGTATACGTGTATGTGCATGCTAGATCAGGTAATGTGCTGATATGCCTAGGACTTTGATGAGCTAGGAAGCACTTGGTATTAGTTTCTGAAGCAGAAGTAGACGTTCTGTAACATTTCCTCACTCATCAACTCTGTAGTATTGCATGTAAATCGCAACAATGATTAGCTAATATCCAAAATTATTTAAGGCAAATAAAGTCACAGATTTCAACGTGTTTCAAAATATCAGTGTAAGAAGTAATATAGTCAAAGAATGCGTGGGTTTGATAGAATTCTTGTAAGAAAGGGAGAAAAAGACTTTTTTTTTAATCTCTAGGTTAATATTTGTTTGCTGAGACTATAGCTATTCAGTGATTATTAGTGATTTAGGGTACTAGCGCTATTCTGTAACTTATTGCCTTCAACCCCAACTGGCTTCTGGGGCTCATAGTTCTGAGGTGGATCATAGCAAGACCAAGACTTTCTGAGAAGCAGTCACTTCAGAGAAGTGTTGTCCCTTACCTGTCTGGAAGAGTGACTAGAGAGAATGGCTACAAAACTGGAAAAAAAATCAGGAATAACTATCTCTAGACAAGGAAGCAGGAGAAGATCAGAGAACTCTGCTAAGGAATGACAAAGCAGATGCTCAAAGTGATGTGTGAAAGGGGTGGGTTGCTCCAAGGCAGCCCACAGAAATGGTGGTGTGGGGCCTGGGAGGCCAGATGAAGGCACTCGGGGCTAACGAGCAGTGATGTGGCAAGGAAGTGAATTAAGTAGATTGATCTAGAGACCCCTTCCATTTAGGGCTGAAGGACTGGGGTAGTGTTGCTTTCCTTCATGGGGAGAAAGATTGTCTGAGAGGAGTTAGGCCTAAGAAGGGGAACAACTGAGCCCTTCATGTGAAGGGAGAAAGATTTGCGAGCAAAGGAGAACTGAAGGATGGTCAAAGGAAGGTAAAGGACTTGCCAGGGCTTTGTCTATTTCTGAGTATTTTCATACCCTGAAAAAAAAAAGACATTTGCCCTTGCTGTTAAACAGCAGTTTGCCAAACTGCTAAGCAGTTAGCATGAAAATAAATAAATAAATTTAGAAAGTTGAGGTGGGCCTGAGAAGCACTGCTCAATGTTTTATGCAAGAGCGGTGAAGAACATGTCAGCTTCTTGTCAGAAAATTGCTGCTTGTCTCTAGCTCCGTCAGGTCTGAAAGCATTTTCTCTCCTCTGTCCTTAAGGAAGGAAACTTCTTGTAGTCCTGCTGAGGTGAGTAAAAGCCTTACTGTAGCCCTGGCTGGAAAATAAATAAAAGACAGGTGAGATCTGGAAGCTGAATCTGTTAATGAGATCTAAAGTAATAGGTTAAAAACTGCAGCATGCAAGGCTCTGAGGATGTGCTGTGCAGCAATGACTGATGGTACAAACTGTCTTCAGGTCTGTCAAGATTTGCTGGTGTCTGCCCAACCTGAGTTTGTGCCATGGGGAGCCTCCTGGCTCTTATACTCCATTTATGCTCAGACTATGGATTTTCAGTTGATTTTGAAATAAGGAGGTTTGACCTTTCCTGTTCTGATTTGTGTGTCCGTGGCATGGATACGGATGGAGCTTTCCCATTATCAGGTTCTCTTAATTTTACAAATATAGCTGAAGCAGAAAAACTTCTCTATGACCATTCACTTCCATTATGTGAAACTGCCCGACAGCTTGAAACTATAAATAGGCGATGATACGTTCTAGGCATCTAGAATCTGGGCATGGTGATATTTCAGAGGCTGCTTTTTTTCCTTTCTGATTCATGATTCAAAGAGACTACCTGAGAAGCACCTCAGGGCTCTCTTTAAATATGACTCATACAAAGAGTGAGTGATAATCATCAGGCTTTGTTATTTATAGAAAGGTGGTAGCTGTGTTGATGGTAAAGCAGCAGTTTCATAGTGAAGTGCCCATTTCTAATAAACGTGGAAAATTATTTGCTGAGTCTAACTGAGTGAGAAGCAAAGATTTTGAATTTTCAGGTCAAATTTTAGTCTAACGATGATGACTGAAAATACGTAGCTGCCGATTGGCCTATTTGAAATAAATTTTTGTTTTTACCTAGGGTCAAACTTGCATGCTGTGAAGGAACATAGCAATTTGCATTAATAAGTAGCTTTTCTGGACAGGAAAGTGAACACTTCTTACTCTTTTGGTGAAACTCATATTTATAGGCCATGTTCTGCCTGCCAATAAGAAAATAAAAGTTGTCAATCATCAGGCCTGTCCAGTCTATTTACATTAAATACGAAAAAAAACACATAATAACAATTCTTCTTTAAACTATTTGTATCTCCAGAAAGACAGTGGTGATTTGTATATCGCTCAGTGAGGCAATCAGACTTTGCAAAATGAGCATCAGCACTGTAACTTGTGCCCAGCCATGAGGTTGGCTGTTGCAAAGGGTGTGGTGTGGGGTTTTTGAGTGTGATGGTTTGTTGTTTTGTTGTGGTTTTTTAGTAAATATGAGTGAGTTCCAAACCTCTCTTTTTACCCCAGAATTATAAGGACTAGAACTTTGATTCAGACACATATTTTATATGTTTATGGTGTACATATAAGTAAGCAAGCAAATGCAGGAAGATCTATTCCATTTGAGCTGAACTTTACTTCCCTATGTTTAAATTCAGTCCTATTACTGAAGGAAAAACCAACAACTTGTTAATTTTAGGTAGCTTGGGAGTATTTTGGGGGAAAAATGGTTGTGTTGGGTTTTTCTCCTGAGTAGTATGACCTTGTTACAACAATATATACACGTAGATTAAGGAATTTTCACCTCATTTACATCAATCACTGTTTTCTGTGGCTATATTCTGAACAGTGATTTTTTTTTTTTTAAACCAGCTTAATCTGTCTTTAATGGTTCAATATAATCAGTTTACAAGAAGAAATTTTGAAAGATTTGCTCCAACCGTCTATTCTTCTATTCTACAAAGTCAAGCCTTGCACTGAGATGCAAATTGAGGCCTTCATACTTTGTCACTAGTGCTAGTCAAAAATTCCTTAGCCTCTGTTCCATCAAAATATACAAAACTGTGGGGAGGAACCTGCCTTCACTGACTGATCTATTTTTTCACTGGATTCCCATTTCAGAGCAAAATCAGATTTACCTTTTTAAATGTCAAAATATTTTGTGCTTGCATGTCAAAAGGAAATAAAAAGTTTTAATTTGTTTCATTCATTAATTCTGTTTCATTAATGTAGTGATTAATATTGTAGTATAACCAACTTTTCACTTTAAAAAGCAAAAAATGAATGAAATGATGCTCTTATTTTATTTCAATATGAACATAATTCTTATTTCCTTTAGGAGAATTTTAAAGTTCTTAGCATTTGTTCAAGATCCTGAAATGGAAACTTTCAACCTTTGCGCTGCTGCAGTTGTCACCACACTAAAAGCCTGCACATCAAATTCTAGTCTTTATGTAACATCTCTGCATTTTTATTATTCCAATAGCTGCACAGCTCCTAAGAGTTATCTTCAAGAAGTTGATCCTCCTGTTTCAGGTTAATTTGTCAGTACAGGTCTGTCTGGTCACCAAAGAAAAACAGAGATAACAGAATAATGTTAAACAAAAAATTATTTCACATAGCCTAAAAGTTTACCAAATATCTTGATAGTTCTCTGAAAAAAAATAGCAGTGGACTCTGGTTTTCACCAAAAATAGAATGGACAGACAGTTAAAGAAGGAAAATCCCATTGTTAACTTATCCTAAGTATAAAATAAGTGAATAACAGAAGAATATTTTAGACTAGGTATTGTAAAATAAATGATTGACAAGGCAGATATAATGCTTGTGTTTCTTCTAAGGTACCGAATACACTGTAACTCAATTGACAATGATCATTCAATCACATTGATAGGGCATTTGTGCATCACTGTAATTCACAAAATCCTGCAGTCCTTAATGTGTTTGTCAATCTTTTGGGTGAATTATCAGCTAATACTGTGTGGTAGCTAATCTGTGAACACTTTTCACCTCACAGTTACCCAAAACATGTACGCTGTCTGAAGTTTTGCTATTCCTCTTTTGGTTGTTGTACCTTTATCGCTAAGTAATGTTAGAATATCTAACCCAATTGATATCATGTTAAAATCCTCGCTGTGACAATCAGTCTTATTTTTATGGTCTTGGGACAAGAGGTGAGTGGATTCGCATGAGGTTAATGGGGCTTTAAGAAAATGTTATGTTCCTTCAGCGCAAGATAAGGTTCTCTTCTTTTGATGGAAATCCTGTCACTTTATCAGTTATAACGGCTTTCTCTGCCAAAGAGTTGAAATATTAGTCTATGTGAAATGATTTATAGTTTTTCCTTGGCTTGCCTGCTGAATCTTGGACAAAAAATAAATCTTATGGCAGATGCCAATTGTTCCCTGTTGGTCTGTGTGTAGAAATATGTACTACCACAAGAGCTAGTCAAGGCATTCAAATACAACCAGAACAGTTGTGTTGACAACCGAGAGCAGAGCAGAATTCTTGGGGTTAGACTCACACAGGCAGAAGTTGAAACAAACTGTTAGAAGTTCAGAAAAGGGTTAAAGTTCCTTTCCTCATTTCTAGAGTGACATCTGTCTAAAAATGTAAGAGTACAAGTAGGTAATAAATACATCTGTAACTTACCACTGATAACACTCATTCGTCTGAGCAATACTTGTCCTATTTTCTTATCTCAGATACAGCAGAAATGGTAATTTTTAACTAGTTCTACTGTGTGCTTCCTCCACAAAACACAGTGCAATAGCATAACGTATAAAAGCAGATTTTAACAAGTGCAATAAAATAATGTTTTAATGGACCAGAGATACCTTCTGGTATCAACAATACCTTCAGGTATCTGGAAGGTATCAGAGATACCTTTTGGTATCTGGACAGCAAAGGGATTTGCAGGAAAAATCAGATAAAGCCATTTCCATCTCTTCTCAGTAAAAGTTTGCAAAAAGGGGAGTTCTGGCCAAGTTATAACCTCATTTATTCTTTCATTCTAACTTGTTTATAAATGAATTTGGAGAGTTGCTATGATATGAACCTCATCAGAATATGCAGCCACAACTGTGTAAGGGAGGATTGAGAATATTTTGCCAGATCTGGTTCCCCTTACATACAGAACCTCTTCTGTAAACTTTCCTTGATTAGAAGCAGCCTACTTGCATGGTAGAGAAACACGGAGGTAGTCACTATTTGTTTAATTACTTCATTCCTTTAAGGTGTTAAAACATTTTTTTTATTTTTTGGGGTTTTTTTTAGCATAGCTCTGCAATGACTACTGTGAATATTTTTTTGGCAAGAATAATCAACATTGAAGAATGACTTGTATAGGAGATGGCAGCATACAATATAGATAATTTGTGTGTCATGCTACTTCTGCTACACCGATGTGAAGCCCCTTGAGAGCATTTAAAGTCCTAATGTAGAATGTGATACTAAGTCATAGCTTTGGAGATTATGATTGAAATATAGCCTTGTTTGAGACAATGCTAAAGTGAAGTAGGGATGTGGAAGTGAAATCCCAACTCCACTGAAACCATTGGTTTGCTACTGCAATCACAGAGCCAGGATTTTATCCCTGCTATCTTGTGGTAGGGCTCAGAACATCTTTCCTGCTTCAAGTAAAATGTCTGCAAAGAAGTCCAAGAAAGAGATTGAGAAGTTTTGTGCATTCACACATCTGTAAAAACCTACTGAATGCTTGCACCTGCAAAGTTTCCCCACACTGTTGGCCTGGAAACTGGGTCACCAGGTCTCTTCCTTTCAGCTGAGTACTCATGTCTTCCTCTTTCTCACTCTTCTCCTATGTCCTTAGCAATCTTGTGTTTCTGTCTCCAAAAGCCTTAGCTTCAACATGCTGTATTGGAATATGTTTTCACCTACACGGTTCTATTGGTTGGTGGTTAGGCATTATGCTGAGAAATGCAAATTTCTCAGATTAAGGAAGAAATCAAGACTTCAACTTTCCGGCAAATACTGTAACTGCTATAACCAATGTTGTGAGTCCTGCTCAGTTAAGGACCTGTCCTTAAACTCCACCCTCTGAATCTCAAAGGCATGAGAATGTTGAAGCTCCAACTAGGTGGAGTTCACACATAGTGTTTCATTTTGCATTTGCCAATTCACATGTAAATTTTATGGATTATATGTGTAAATGTCCCTCTCCTCTCACTATTCAGAGCCTTAAAAATCTACCCTTAGTGCTCTGAATCACCCTGCTGGGGTAATGTAACACCAAACTTGAGTACGAATAAATAGTTGCTTTGAACCTAGCTCTTAGGACTTGTGCGTTCAACAGAATACTGACTTGGTATCAATTCTGTACTGTTGCCTTAAGAGCCCCAACACAGTGCTGCAAAACCACATCTATGCACAGCATAACACAACCCACTCTTAATTATTTCTGCCTAGAGTAGCTGCTGCTGTTGGATTTCTTGTCTTTTATGCTTAAAACAGCAGTGACGCAGTAGTGAGTCAGGCCTTTGCCAGTGCTTAAATAACTAGCACTAGGTGCTATATAAAAACATTAAAAAAAAAAATTTAAAAAGCAGGCATGTGTGCAAACCTTGATTAACATGTCATACATCGGAGGTATGCAAATTGTGTACAAAGTGTACATATTCAATCTCTTGCATTTACATACAGCTTTTTGTTTGCAGTATCGTTTAATGTCTGTGTACACTGACTGCTGTTTTGTCACTTGCGGCAGCCATTGTGCACCTTCAAGCTTGTGCTGTCCTAAGGTATAAAGCCAATCTCAGAGCTCATTCGTTTCAGTGTTATTAGATTGTTAATCAACAGTTAGCATAAAGCAACATAGTAAAACATAACAATGAAACCTATTTTGTGGCATTTTTTTCTCCAGAACTATAATCTGAGGAAGAACAGTGGTTACTTGCAATGAGACCAAAAAAAAAAAAAAAAAATTCCTAAAAACGACTAGTCTTATTCCTTAGAAAAATGTTGCATGTAGAATTATGAAAATTTTAAGTTAACTCATTACTCTAATCCAGTGGTAAAGGAGGACTGAGAATACTTATTTAAAGTAAATATTTTAATTGTCACATGGCCATACTGAATGTAGAGAAGGTACAAGGTTCTTGGCCTTGTTTCTTTGCCTTCCATTATACCTTAGTTTCATTCAGCTATTCCCATGCATGTCATTAGGCTGGACTGCTACTTAGTATTTCTCTGACTTCTGGCTCATCACTGTTGTATCTTTACCTTCAGTAATAAAATAATAACTGATTGTCTGTATTCTCCTCAATCTTTGAAGTTTTTGATTGTTTTCCCATCACTTTGTTTTCCCTCTGCTAGTTTGCTTCCTTTGCTTTGTTCATACACTTCTAATTAAAGTACTTGTTATTTTGATCTCAGTCACAGCCCTTGTAAATTTTCTTTCCTATTCAGATCCATTCAGAGTTCACCTCTAAAGGATTCCCAGTCTGTCAGTTCTCGATCTTATCTTCTCTCGGGAACCATCCTCAGACTTCCCCCCGCACACACACCCCCCCGCCCTCCCTTCTGGTTACATTAGGCACAGGTTATTTGTCTTCACTTATGAGGCCTTTAGTGGCTTATGCCTACCTTAACAAAAGGTATTTTTATATCTATACCTAAAATCATTCTATGTTTAGAGCTCTCATTCTGTATAATCTGTTCGATACAAAGACAAGTACCTATTCATATGATCTATGTCTAATCAAGCCATGATGACATTCTGTAATGTGTAGTTTTAGATTTTAAAGCAAAGATTTTTGGGTTTCAGCACATAGTGCTCAGATATTTGATTGAAATTCCTCTGGAAACATCTACAAAGCTACTCCATTACGTTCTTTCAAATCTTTCCTTCAACTATCTACAAAAAGACCATGTTTCAGCAATTACCACAGAAATCAGAACCTGTTTTCTTGCATGTTCCTGCATATCTGTACTTAATTGTTTTTAAATTACAAGCTTTCTTTTAGGAGTGGGGGGAAGGGAGCTCCATGTTCTGTGGTGTTAGAGCGTCTAGTACAATAGGGGTTCCAGTCCACAGCTACATCATTTAAATGTTACAGCAACAGAAATACATATATGTAATTTTACGTTGGCAGATGCCTTTATAGCCCACTGATGATTACGTTGCATGTCCCAGCTGCACATGATCTACACGGAACATGAGCCCAGCTAGAGGATTTACTTCGTCACAGTTTCAGCTTCCTGTTCTGAAACTTTTTCATTCATTCCCTCTTCTGTTTGCCAAGACAACAACTGTGACGTACAGTGGGATTTCACTTAATCCTCCTCCCCCCACCAAAAAAAAAAGGGAGGAGGCAAAAAAACCCAATCTCAAACCTAGCAACCTCGGGGGCTTTTTGTAGAGACTGAACAGACCAAGATCAAATCCCTTCTCTCCTGTATATCACAGGGAAGCTGGCCTTGCAAAATTTTTTGAAATTTAATTTTTTTCCAGTGACCTGATCCAGAATCAGAAAGAAAGAGGCAAAAAATCTTAGTCTCGATTTTGACTTGAGTTTTCAGGTAAATGTACAAGGACCTTTACCCTAACTGTGACATGGGCATGCAAGACTGGACCTTGAAGGTCAAATGTGACTACCTGAGGTCACAAAGAAAGATTCATTGCTCAGAGTGCCTCCCTATAGCCTACAGGGTGGCACAGTAGTGGTGATTTCTGGAACGGAGCATATACTCCTCTCTTTCGATGTGCTTTATCTGCTGTTTTACCTTCTGTGACTGCTTCGTTTCCATTCCTCCAGTGAGAAGCTGCATTGTTAAGGCTCATTTCATAACTTTAGTGGGGGAAGTCTGCAAGAATAAAGAAGTATATATATTAAAAATAAAGAGAAATAACAAAATGCAGAGTTTGTCATAACTTCCAGTAAGCTACCTCAGTTTTGTTGCTCCCACCTGTTATTTCCCATTGGTGTTTACCCAGGCAAGATGTGTTCAGGGATAAAAGAGAGAAAGTAAGATTACTTGGAGTCAGGGGAAATTAATGTGTTATTTGCAACAGAGCTGAAGTGCAGTGCATTGTATAGAAGGTAGCTTTAATTAAAACCTTTATTTCAGAAATAAAAGTAGATTGAAGTCCACATGAAAGAAAGGAGGGGAAAAAAGTTGCATTGTCTTGCATTTTTCTGTTTTAGAGACTGCCTACAAGCTGAAGGCACTCTCTGTGCCAGGCTGCGCCTGGTACGTCACAGGCTCTGCAGCCAGGTGAAGGGAACACTAGCCAGCTATAGCCTCCTGAATTGGCTGCCTACATAGTAGCCTGGGTTTCTGCAACTTTCTCAGCCTGCTTTATGAAGGAAGCATTATCCTAAATCTACGTAGTACTAATTACTCCATCCCCCTCTCTAATGTGCTCTCCTGGCCTGACACCCTTTATTAAAACTTAGGAAAAGTATGTAAGAATGGTTTGTGGGTTGCTCTTGGTATTTTGTGCCTTCTTGGACAAAGACTTGGAGGGCGTTTTGCGTCACTGTATGTAGCTGCAGTCCTTACTTCTTTATGTTTTCCTCCATAGCTAATTCATCTCCTCTTAGACCTTCTTAACGTAGGAACTAAAACATCAGAGAACAGTATTTCTTTACCATATGATTTTGGGCAGGGAAATGGACATGTTTCACCTTCCACTCATTTGCTGGCCAGGTAGTATGTACAGAGGAAGCTAAGTACTAAAAGGGTTAAATATTTTACTTCTCCCAAGATTCCCAAGATAATTTTTTTTATTTGTTGCCGTCTGTTCCCTGCATGAAAGTATAGAGGAAATGTCACTATTGCTGTCTTATGCATTTCCTTTACAGAAATTACAGTTTTTGGACTGGAATCTCATTCGTTGTAATCTAAGTCCACAGCAATCAGCTAAATTGTTCTAGATTTTACATGAGATTGGAATCTGACCTGGAATGTTAGTTAAGTAAAGTAAAATCAGGATAAAGAATTGTTCTGAAAAATATTTCAGACTGCATCTAGCCATCTGGCTTGAGTCTACCACCATCAATGTGTTTTGCAGATGTGAGAAGAAATTCCAGATTCTGCTAGCTGTACTGGCAATGGTGTTCTTGCTGCCTTGAGTGGTCCTTCCTTTCCGCAGCAGTATGAGTTGCAAAGTCTGGCTTCCATCCCCGAGGTAACCTACCTGTTTTAGAAGAGATCTTTTGTTCAGCAGACCTGTCTTCCTTGAGAAGCAATGCTTGTTCAACTCCATAGAGAATTATTTATCAGTTATGTCAGAAATGCTTTAGTAAAGTGAAACAGTGTTAAATACATGACTTGTGTTTTTTAAAAATATGAAAAATAGCTAGCTCTTACAAAAGGGTTTTCATTCCGTATGTTGGGGAAGAGAAAAGCCAAATGAAACTTCTGGTATTAGGGTCTTTAAAATAAGCAACTTTTTTTTTTTAAATTACATTAAAAGTATAAAATTGTTTGCCTTTGTGCCAAGAAAATGAACTTCTGAGAGACCTCTCAAATCCTTATTGAGAAATTACTTAGCTCTTACTTGGGCAAAGTTCCTGTTGGGCGATGTTGTGATCTCACCACTACTACATTTGTAGTATTCAGTTTATTTCAAAGAGGGACTTCTTGTTGATGTACACAGAGTGCAAGGCTATTTAAGGTTTGCTTGAGGAAGGGATACAAAAACTTGACTGAAGATTTTGAAATTTGACTTATTATAGTTTTACAGAAAGGACATTATCAAGACAACTCTTTTTAATGAACAGAACAAAAAGCTATAGCCTGCAAAACCCACAAGACAAGACTGATTTTGCCAATTGAACACCTACTTCACCACAGGCAGCTAGGACTCAGGACCTAACCTGAGATGTGTGGCTTTGCTTGTTTTTTCACTCCCTGTGAGCATTTGTTCATTTACTGCCATGCAGATAATGCGTTGCATTTCACAGCACAGCAAGTTTAATCAGGACATGTCATCGTTAATTTGTACTGATATGCACTGATGGACAGGGTTTTCCAGGAGCATGACTAGCTGTTTATCAAACAATCGTCAATTCTGGAGAAGAAATGGTGCAATCCCCCTGTTGTTTTTCAGCATCTGCTTTATCATCTGCTCACAGGAGCACCTTTTTTTTCTCCCTCTTTCTCTGGGTTTCCCTTTGTAGCTGTCACTTGTAGACAGCTTCATTTATTTCTGCTGATTTCTAATTCCTTTAGGAGAGATGTCTAAAAGACACGCTTGATTTATTGAACCATGTTGTGGAACTGAAATGGTTAACAATGGCAAGACAAGACTAAATACCACAATCTGCATTTGATTTCTCGTGCTTTCCTGTTATTTACAAAGTGTCTCTTTGAGTATCATAAATAATTTACAGTTCAAAGTGAATACTTCTAAGTGCTAGAAAGCCAAATTCACATTTATTTCATTTGCTAATGTTTCCACAATATAACACAAAGCATAAAAAAATCTCTTATTGCTCTGTAGTTTAACAAAAGAGCTATTAGATTAGCACAGAAACTCAAAAGGACTCTTATAACAGCAGGTTAAAGAGAGGTATTAATTGTTCAGTCTTGCAGTCCCTACTATGGTAAAATTCTAACTCCAAGCACAGAGGATTTTACCTGACTGAGGACACCAGGGTTAACCTTTTAGCATGCAAAACTTATTATCTTGCAAGTGCGTTGTTTTATTGCTTTGGGGAGTCATACAGTGGGAATTACTCTGAACACTAATCCTAGAGAATAATGATTTCATTTTAGTTGGACATACTGTGAATTGCTTGTAACATGTAGAAGTAGCACACATGACTTCCAAAATGAAATCTTAATCACAAATACTTGAAGAAAAAAAATGCCACAGAAATAAAAAGTTTTGTCACTGATCTGCAGTTAGGCACATCAACTTTAAACTCTTTCTGTTCTTGTTACTATCACATAGTCTAAGCCAAGTTAAGGGATCTTCTAGAAGCAGTGACTAGTTGAACACTTCCACTACTTTACCTATAAAATAAAGACTTGTATGTTTTAATGCCTAGTTCTTTTTTAAGCTAAACATCCCAAATTTACTGGCATAGAGGGAGGCAGAAGAAAAAAAAAGGCATTAATCTTGGGGGCAAAAAGCAAAAACATGAACTAAAAAAGAACATAGGAAGCTTACTCTTAAAAAATTGAACTTAATATCTGTATAGGTGTTATCCCATCTCAAGATAAGTGACCTCATCGGAAGATTTGCTAAAGGAGATCAAACCCCACCCCTCATTTTTTGGTAAAAAGATAAATATGAATTCTGTCCCATACATGCAGACCAAACAAATCACTTTAAGGAACATCATATTTCAGCTGAAATAAGATATGAGCTATATCTGTAAATGTTATCTAATATTTGAAATTATATATAATTTTGATACTATAGTATCAAATACTGACAAATCTGCAGAATTTTTATAAAGAGATGGAAGATGTTGTTAAGGATCTCTCTATATTCAGTTTATTCTAACAAAATAGTCTTAACATTACTCACACTGACTTATGAAAAACTTGATCAGTCAAATGTATTTATTATCTGTCATTATTTATACACTATCTTTTCATCCTGAATGATCGACATTTACTTTGCCCACCAAAGCCGATATAAAGAATTGCTACATTCACTGTTAAAATTAGTCTCCAATGTTTAACGTTGCCTAACAACTTCACATGGTAGTGTGAAGGGGGAAGGGGAAAACAATCAATGCCCAGAAGGAATTTTAGGGAAATAGATACTAACTCATCAGATCGACATTTCGGCACTGGGGACAAGTTCTTAGCTGAGGTAAATAGGAGTAGTTGCCTCAGAGTCAGTGGAGTTGATTTATTACCAGCTGAAAGACTAGCGCTAGACCGACAAAGTCCCAGCCCCCGTGAAAGGACATGTGCTATTCTCAGTGAATACAAATCAGGTGGGCCTTTTAAATGGGCCTGAGTGGAGGTTTTGTACGTCTATGTGATTTGGCAAGTGGTCCGTTTTCTGAAGCCTGAAAAGATTTGCAAATTTGGAGAAAGAATTCAACTAGAGGAGGGGAGGGGGAAAGAAAAAGACAAGATTTTTGGTAAATGAAACTGTAAGGACAGGGTGCCTGTGCAACCCTTCTATCAAGTGGGATGGAGCTAAGGGCACTTCCACGGCGAGAGTCAGCCTCAAACCCTGTCTGCCTGAAGGGACTTGTGCCCTCATCCTCCAGTTTCTACAAGAGCTCTCTATCATGAGGCCTGATATACTGGGGTGGAGGGTATTCTTTCCTTTCAAAGTTGCACTTCAAATATACTTTGGAGCAAGCCTAGACTGTGGTTTTTGGAAAGGAATTAGTAAATAGAGTGTCTGTTTCATGGGGAATAAATGCCTCAGGGCAAGGACTTGGATTTCTCTCTGAATTCATGAGTTTCACTGAAGTTCTAATTGACAACTGAAGAAATGAGGAACTTGCTAATTTGTGGCAGGCAAAGAAGGTGCTTTGTACCAAGCCCCCAGCCTCACCTCCCAGGGCCTCCATTTCCTCCAGGATGGTCAAGCAAGAGTGCACAGGGGTGCGGGAGAGGAACAAAATGGCTGTGGCAGATTGGACACTTAGGTTGCAAGGGCTCAGCTGTAGTTAAAGTACCCTAGTGCATAGAATTAGATTCTTAAGTAGGATATTTGATGTAGATATTGATAAACTCTAAGTTTTCTCAAGTGTATTTAATGCCATTGTCCTTCATAATACCTTAGTTTGATAACAGAAGCCACAGTGTGTGAAGTGGAGAAGTATTGCTTGTGAAACATTTAGTTTCTTCAACTTTTTAAATGAGTGGTTATTTGTCAGTATTTCACAAAAGACTTGCAGGTTATTGAATCTGGTCCTTATTTCAGCTGACAGCATTTAGCAAAAGAATAATATTTTATGAAATATAAATATATAGCTATGTATATGCATATTTATGAACTGAAAACTGCTATAAATGTAGTAGTTACAAGTTTAAATGTAACAACTAATTAAGAGGTGCAGTTTCAATGAATAGAACTATGGGATTGGTCTTTAAATCCAATTTGTCCTCCCTTTAAAATAGTCTTTACTGTATTGATATTGTCTTCATAACTAAGGATGCAAAGCATTCCTCTTAAATTTTTTTTTTTAAAAGGGGAGGGGGAGGGTGTAAAATGCCAGAAATCCTTGAACTGTATATTCATAATCTGAAATGTGGTTAGAACTGCAGGCAGCTTTAATGATAATGTTAATTCCCTCCCCTCCACCCCCCACCCCCCATCTCTACTAACATTCAAATCCACTATTTCTTCTGGTTTTGGTTTGGCAGTCACATCCCACTCAATATGAAGGCGTGTGAGAGAGAAAAATCAGTCTGCTAGCATACTATATTGGACCCAATTTCTTACTCATCTCATGGCACTAAGACTTCTTTTATCTGCAGGAATGCCAACTGATAGAGCAAATGACAGATGAAGCAGTCACTTGCAACAGTTTGGCTACAGAATTTGGGATACTTTTTTCCCCATTGTGAAATGCCCTTCGGTACTGGCAAAAAAAATCCCAAACCAACCCAACAACAACAACAAAAAAGCAGCTTGAAAAAGCAGTCACGTTTTCAAAGGCACCCAAATGAGTTGGCATCCAAATCTCAAATTCCTTTGTACCATCGCATGAGAGCTCCACATATATTTTTCCTAGATACACAAATTGTTGAAAGCCATCAGTAACTGACTTGTTAAAGGAAAAGAGTGACATGTCCTTAGTTTCTGAGAGGCTTGGGTTACTCATATTAACTGACAGGTTTTTTGTCTAGGTCACCAACACGCTGAATGCCATGAGAATTATACTGCAGCATAGGGAATACATACAATTTTTTTAAAAGGTAGTAGGACTGTAGTTCAATCTTTTCCTGTCCTAAATTCTTTTAAATTTATTCAAAAGATTTCCCCCTTAACATTTTTAGGACTTCTAATCTTCTCAAAAAGAAATTGCTCGTTGGAAAGCTTTCACAGGAAGCTTCCATTTTCGTTTTTATTAGTAATGTAGTTCTTGCCAATTTTTATGAAATATTCTTGCACAAAATCACAGATTAGAATCACAAAATAATTTAGATAGATACCTCTGGAGATCATCTGGTCTTAGCCTCCTACTTAAAACAGGCCTGCAGGCCTAACATCTCTGAGGTTAGACCGAGGCCTCATCCAGTTGAGTTCTGAATATCTCCAAGGATAGAGATTCTACTATGTCTCTACCATAGTGTCTGACCACCTTCTTTGGAAACATGTCTTCCTAGTGTCTAACTGGAAATTCCCTTCCTGCAGATTATGTCAATTGCCTCTTCTCTGCTCCATGGGTTAAACTGACCAGCCTGTAGTTCCCTAGATCTGCCCTTCCTGAAAACAAGTGTGACATCTGCCTGTCCCCAGTCCTCAGAGAGCTCCCACATATGCTAGTCCGTTCAGAGATTGCAAAAGAGTGTGTCTTGATGAAACTTGCTAGCTCCCTCAGCAGCCTCTGAGATCATTCAGTCTGGTCCCATGGATTTGTACGTCCAATTTGTTTTGAGTCTTTCACTCTTCATTTTAACACAAATAATACATTTCCCAATGTTGTTCCCTAGGACTTAGAAGGCAGACCTGAAAGAAGCCTTTACAAGTTAAAGCAAAGCAAAGAAAACATCATGGTCCTTATCCTTTCGTTGTCTTGTCGTTAACTTCTCCGCCCCATTCAACAATGGGCCCACACTTAGTCTTTCTTTTTCTTCCAAGATAACAAAAGGTTCTTATGGCTTTTTGCATCTCCTGCCATCTGAGCTTTGGCTTTCCTAATTTTACCACTGAATGCCCAGGAAATGTTTTTATAATGTTTCTGGGTAGCCCAACATTGCTTCCACTTTCTGTACAATTCCTTTTAGCATTTGAGCTCAGTCAGGAGTTCCCCATTCAGCCAAGCTGGCTTCCTGTGCTTGACTTTTTGCATATTGGAATGGACAATTCTTGTACTTTGAAGAGACTGTCGTTGAAGGTCAACCAGTTCTCCTGGACCCCTTTGTCCTTCAAGGCAGTCACCCATGTGATTCTGCCTACAAGTTTGACTTGACTATCTGACTTCCTTATGTCTCTCAGGATCTTAAACTCTGCTGTCTCCTGCTCAGTTCTGCCAAGGTTACCCTTGACTACCAACCAGTTCTTTCTTATTTGTGAGTAGCAGCTATGCCAGGAAGGCATACCCTCCCTGTGTCTTCACTGCCTGTGCAAAAAATTGTCCCTGACATACTCCATAAATCTTGTGGATTCTTTGTGTCCTGAGATGTCCCCATTCCAGCAGATATCAGTGTGGTTCAAGTCCTCCTTGACAAACAGGGCCTGCAGTTACAAGGCTTCTTCCAGGTTTTTCGAGAAGGCTTTGTCTACTTCTTCTTTATCAAATGGTCTGTCATCCATCCATTGCAGTCCTCCAGTCATGGTGTCATCTCCTGTCATGTCAAAGTGTAATCTTTGACTATCTCCATAACTTTTTTTTGTCTCTGAAGTGTAGAGCACAAATTATTTATTTACCTGTTTGTTTGTATGTTTACCTTCCTGAGCCTCTCAGAAAAAGAGCTTACTCAGATTGGGACTTACTTTAAACATTAAAATCTATGCATTTCAATAATTAAAACTTTGCTGTCTGGGATGCAGGTTAGAACAGTTTTTCTATGGTCTGGATGCCCTGAGTTTGTAGTAGGATGCAGTCTAAATTTTCTGAATGCTGAGAATTCTCCAGTGACTCTCTAGTTCTCCTCAAAAGGACCTATACATAACTGATAAGAGATTGGGAAAGAATACAACAATGTCTTATCTCAGAGAACCACAGGATGCACCAGGTTCATGAGTGAGCACAGGAACAATGACAATACAGGAACCAGGATATGGCATTGCAGTTGGGCTCTTGCACCAGGCTAGCCTGTGTTATCTCAGGTTCCAGTCAACAAATTATACTATGCAGGTAAAGCTTTTGTGTTTTATAAGGTATGGCTATGTTATGTCTTGAAAAATAATATCCTGTCTTATGTCATGAAAACATAATTTGTAAAGATATTCTTTTGATTTACTGGAATTTGTTCTTCATCTTCATGGTGAAACAAAAAGAAAACCAAACTCCAGGTTATGTTTCACAAAACAAAATGAGACCAAAATGTTGATTCTGTCTTGAAGGAACCAAAATACTTTCATACATGGGTTCACAGCAGAATAACTGAATTTTGAAGAAACCAACAAATGGCGGTTTCATAATCCTGTGTTTATGTTCCTCTTACCTATTCTGTTGCTCAAAGCTTTCACCTAGCAGTTGCTGAACATCTAGAAAAACTTGAGTGAACTCTTGGAATAGCAAAAGGGTAGAGTTATTCAATTACATTGCAAAGACCAGCAGCAGTCTAAGGGCAAGAGTTGACTCTGCAAATCTTAACGAGTGTAAGATTCACTTGTGAGCCTCTAAATATACAGACTTCATAGATAATATTTCCAGTGGGTTCTTGAACTCTGGAAACAGTCCTGACATGACAGTATCCTTGTCACTTGTCTGCACTGAGTGGAAAATTCTGCTTCTTTTTGAGCAAACTCCCCTTTGTTGGGATTGTCTTTTCTCTTAAATACTTCAAATAAAATGTTAAATATTTCCTCAGCTTGCTAAAATTAGTGCAAGCTGCTTGCTAGCTATGGAGATGGTAGCTCGGTAGATGATTTAAAAAGAGTGTTTAAGTATGTGGATGCTTTCATTGGAGACAATGGGTCTATCACCATTCTTAAAGTTCAATATGTTTTTAGGTATTTTGCTGTAATGGGGTTATTCTTTTTAGATAAATTTCATGACCCAAATTTTTGTAAGTAATCAGAAGGTACTCAGCTACTACAGATAAAAATAGCAATAATTCTTTCTTCCCCTTCTGTAGAGGAAATAGCTCAATTAGCTATTTTTATTTGCTTGCTTGTATGCATGAGAGAGTAGTTACCATCCATGCGGAAGTTAGATCCATCCAAGACAGTGAGTCTAGTGAACTTCATCATCAAATGATACCCCTCTATCAACGTTTCAAGACAGATTTTGATGTCTAGGAACTTATGCATTGGTGAATTGTTGCTTAGGTTAGTTTTGTCTCCAGTTTTATAGATTTAAAGGACTCTCTGAGGGCTTTGTTTGGAAAGAAATTTCCTTGCATTTCAAGCAAGACAAAAAACCCTTTTTTTATCCTTCTAGCCTTCATCTTCATAGGTTAGGTACACAGCATGAATAAGAATACATGTTAACTGGCTGAGTAAAGGAGTTAGTTTCTGTTAAGGCAGATCAAATAGGGTTATTAGACACAGATAGGAAAGACAGGTTAAATTCATCTAGCATCAGTCAAATGAAGATGGGACCCTGGATGTTTATATGTTGATAAATAACTGCGAGGGGAAAAAAAAAGTTAATCTTTAGACTAATTTAATGTTCTTACCTCAATGCTATGTCTTTGACCTAGGTCTTCCATTTACGAGCTCTTTGATGGCAGTGATGACTTATTGCAGCCTAGTTCTGACTTTGAACTGGAATGGATGTTGGTTCAATCAGATGCAACAATCGGCAAATTTTGAGTATATAATGAAGGTTTTTTTAGTTTTCTGAAATCTGAAGCAAAACTGAATAGTGAGAAAAGTGGAAGAGAAGCTCCTCAGAAGGTGCACAAGAGACCTCAGGGAGAATTTCTGAGTTGTTTGGAAGCCCATATCATTAAAAAATTAAACAAGCAACCTACCAAAACAATAAGGCAAAGATCAGAGAGAAAACTGAGGCTTAGACTTTGTAAGGATAGGAACAAACTACTCCATGATTCTTGTTCTCATTTCTATAACTGCTTGTCTGGCATACTGTCTGGAACCCTTTAATTCACAAACATCTGGCAATAAAACTTAGAGATTACCTTTCATGTTTTCATCGCTTTCAGTCTCTAAGTCTTTGAGCGTTCTGCTTCCTTGTCTTTCCAAGAATAAATCTAAGGCTTTTTGAAAATTTTTGCAAAAGTTCATGGAATTGGATTTCACTTTTGTGTAACAACACAGATATTTAATCACTGCAAATGAGTTCCAGGTGTTGTAATCTTCACTGTTCAGGCTAAGAATATCTTTCTGGAATAAGTGCACCTCAGCAATTTTGTTACAATGTATTGTATTTGTTCCTATATAAAAATGTTTATTTTATCTCTCACCCCCCAATCGACTGGCAGTAGCATTTAACTATTCTGATTTTTTTTCATCAAAGATGTCTCTCTTCTTCATACAAAACTGTATTAATTGCTTATGGATCCAGTAAAATGAGTTATGCTGTGTGTTTCTTTAGAATTTTATTTAATTTTGTCGATTAATATATGAAGCCTTACAGTTTCCAAGAAGTTGAAATGATTTGAGAATATAAATCTAGAAAAATTGCAATGTGAATAAATAGCTGTTTTCTAAGAAGAAAAAAAAAAATATTCCTGGAGATTTTTGGGTAGTCTTTGACCCAATGTCTGTATCTTTTAAAATTTAACACTCCTTTAAAATAAAAGTATTACAATTTTGGAAACTGTTGGAGGGGATGTACGTTCTCTACTTTTTTAAATTGAGCCTTAGCACTACTGAATAGGAACATTCATCCTTAGAATTATCTGTTCCTTATTTCATCTCTTTTGTTTCAGAATCAGCTGCAGATTATTCTTTTTCTCAAGCAAATTTTTAAGAACTGTGTTGATTAGCTTGTTTATTATATGACTCAGTATTGTTTCTGCTCTGAATTTTAGCTGTTTTCTTTGGTCACTGGAAGAGAGCTAAGCCCTGTAGTGCAGTCCAGCTGCTGTCTCACCATTTTGTACACTACATGCTCCACAAACAGGAGGTAAACCCTAAAAAGGAGCAGTGCTCTGAGGGAACTGATGGACTTCTGGCATAGAATAGATTGAGGATCTGTGGGATTTGATTCTCTTCAGTATAAGTTTTTTCTTTTTTTGTTTTTTTTTTCTTTTTTACAATCTCTTTTCTAGATACCAGTTACAATTTGACCAACATAAGGAGCATCTTAGTGCATAGCAAATTAGGCAACAAACTGCAGCCCGTCATTTTTCTTCCTACTCCCTCATCCAATGAGGAAGGAAAACATTGCATCGTCTCTTTGTGCAAACAGGTTTCTCTGATGTACTTGGCCAACTACTCAAGGCAGTGAGGAGAAGTGAAGCCAAAGTCGTTCCTTTTCTTTACTTCATTTGGTTCTTTCCCAGCTTTTTGCCACTGGAGTCACAACTTGAATGTTGCTGAGGGAGGGGAGCACTATTTCCCTAGATAAAGTAATAAAAGCAGTGACAATCTCCCTCTCTGTTATAAAGAGACAGTGGACTTGTCCTGCCTTGCATTTGTATTTAGTCAATGACAATCTGGGAAGGGTAGGAAAAGGACCTGTGGAAACAAAGAACTTGGGTTTTACCCTGAGCTTCTGTCAGGTCAGGAGCATAAATAGGAGTGCTTCAATAGGGAGTACAATAAAAACAGTACTCTGTTCACTATTTGTTCCTTGAGATACTCAGATACTTATGCTGTTTACCTTTGAAGTGTGTGTGTGTGTGGCATGTGTGAGGGGTTTTTTTGGGGGGGGAGGAATCATAAAGGCAGCTTTTCTCTCAGTGAATAATTAGAAGTTCGACTGATCACATCATAAGCTCAGGGAGAGGACAGACACTGTGGGAGCAGCAGTGACTGCCACTGTCACAGTGTGGCTGTGATAACAGAGACAGATACGCTCAGCCGGGTGGCATTTACTAACGCATTTTCTGGCGTTCCAGCAGAATGGGCTTATTTGTTCACCTTACGTTATGAGTAGCAAATAAGTTTGTATTAGATTTCTTGGTTGTTTGGTTGTTTTTTTAATACATCAATGCTTTAGATGTTTTGTTACTCAATCTAATCTAAAATCTATTATTGAATTTTCAGTTTCCAAATCTGATCTCCATTCTTTCTCACTTTTTCTTCAACGCATTTAGCACACAAGAAAAACACATTTTCACTCATCTCTGTCTTAATTTAGAACACAGTGTACTTTTGATCTGGATTTGTTCCTTCTCTTGACTTAGAAAAATGAGCATTTTGTTCTCTTTTTTTCTTTCTGGGTTGTTTTGTTGTGGGGTTTTTTTTTGCCATTGGCCTGTAAGTGGCATTTTTTATTCTCATGACTTAAAACACATCATATTGTGATACTGTTTGTTTCCTATCATCTTCTATGTATGCATTTAGGGCTTGTGAAAAGTGACAACTAAACCATCCTGTGAAATTGAAGGTTTCTGACAGTCCATAAAGCAGATACTCATAAGCAACAACAGAAACCTCATTCTATTGCATTAAGAGTTAATAGTTGGGATATTTCTAAGGTTTTCCCTTGATATCTTGCTTGTGGACATCAGATATACAAATGTTGGCTACTTCGACTGAGGCAAACTAACATACTTGACTCATATTTATAACAAAGCCTTACTTGTCAAAAGGAATTTGGATTTTTTTCATGCCAGCCAACACATCTAAATTCATCTGGTGTAATTTCGTTCAGCAGTTCAGGAAAAGATCATTGATTACTGATTCTTTAAAAATTCCCTGTTGTGCTACTTCTAATGGACAGTTTCCATCTTGACATTTTTTTGTAGTCAAGAAACTATTTCTAGTTCTAATATGAATACTGTATTGCTGGCAGCTTAGCCTTTTTTTTTTTTTTTTTAACTTTTTAAATTTTTTTCCTGGCTTTTACTAGAAAGAGAGAGAGAAATGTCTATATGTGTGTGTGTGTTGCACTCCGATATATGCACCCAGAGAGCTAATAGTGCAACCTACTGTAGAAGACTAGGAAGTGGTAAGAAATTGTAAGAGAAGGCAGCCAGCAGCTTTATAGAGAAAAACCTGGAGTTAATGGTGGATAATAAGTTGATGACAACACTGATAAAAGGATCCAAGTATTTTACCTTTAAACAGAATTAGAATGCAATACCAATTAGGCTGGGTTTAGACCCCTTATCTTTCTTAGTTTGCTTTGCAATCTAACTAAAACTCTCACATTCCTAAGTTCTGCAGTACATTGCAGTATCCACCTAAACGATTTGTCTAAGAATAGGAAATAAGATGGTGTTCAGCAGCAGCTGACTAGAATTGTTCCTAAACCTTTTTACTCCTTCAAACAGCATAATAATCACCATTTAACTTTTAGTTTGAGAGCATATACCCTTGGTTAAAATAAGCATGCGGAACTTCTGCAGTTATATGTCTGTTTTGAATTAAACCATTCTGAAAAGTTACGTTCTTTAATGATAATTTCTGATACCTGTTTTCAGAGGTTTTTTAGTAGATTCTACTATATTAACATTTCTCTTTTTTTAGAGCATTTATAACAACACATTGCATACTTAAGCTTCTAAAGCAGCTTTGTGCAATGTATGAATGCTGTTTTCCAATGTAACAGATGTACCATACATTTTTATTTACTAAGAATGTACCTATTCATTTCATTGGTAGGGACTGAGGGACTGCTTTACTGTATTTATCACTTTGTAGTGGTATCAACTGGCTTCCTTCCTGCTTTCTACATCAATAGAATCATTAGCCAAATTTAATTTTTACTTCCCTTTTTTGGTGATGATGATAACCAAGGAGGACATAGTTTGACTTTTGGATTCTTGGCTGACTCTGTGGCATCTATTTTTCTTTGAGTCAAGTACATTTGATGTGCAAAGTACTACGCAGAAAAGAACTTCTTACTGAGAACTTCAGAATCCTTAGGTTTCAGACTTTAAATATACATTCTCTCAATTTAGGGTGAGATTTGTCATCCTGCTGAGAACAATAGCCATACTAAGATGATAACTGCTACTTAGTAGGTCAGAAGGAAGAAAGATCTTCCAACCTGTAGCTTTTGTATTTAAGGTGGTTGAATCCTAAGTATCCTGGATACACAGAGATAAACATTTCCTGAAGTCACTGGAAAGATAAACATTATTTTTACCTGGAGATGAGTTAGGTCTAGTGGGTTCCTTGTTTTGAAACAAGCACAAGGAAGAGCACTTTCTCAGTCTGCAGACTAAACATTTTCCACTGGACATCTAGATCTCCTGTACAATTAAATTAGTAGACTGCACAGATACAGCTCACATATGCCTTGTGTACATAGGTCACACGATAGCCTAGTAGGCTCTGTTGTAGTCTGCTTTAGTTCAGGAATTTTGCCAACCAGACTAATATTTCTGAGAATAGAAGTGTGTACTACGTGAGTGTATCTTTTATTGGTCCCCTGAAGGAGGGTAAGAACATGCCCTTGAACAGCACAGTTGACTCTAGTATCTGCTATAGTGGGTCACCTAATAGTAAGGAAAAGATAACAGAACTAGTGTGAGTGAGGATGCAAGTTCCCAGGACACACAGAAGTCTGCGCATGTCTCAGCATAGTAAGCACCATTTTCACACAGTTCAGTTCCACTTCTTATGCCAGTGAATCTGCCACTAGCGTTGGTTAAATATAATATATAAACCAGCTGAGGAAACTGTTCCTTAAAGCAGAATATCACTTATGTTGTTTGTCTGTGGAGAATTTTGGAGAAGAGCTTGTGTTGCCAGCAATACAGGGGAAGGGAGACTTTTTGGAAAGGAAAAAATGTTTTCCTGAGATTTCTCTTGCGATGCACTGAACGATAGATAGACTTCAGTGAAAATTTCAGCCACAAGATTTCTAGCTGAACTATGGTATCGCCAAGAAAGTTAATTATGTTACAAAACTGTACCTATTAAAAATAAGTTATGTTGTTCTTATTATAAAAATGCCACATACATGTGTCATTCCTACTCATACAGCACAAGAACACGATGGACCCAAAAACTTCATGGACATAACAGTGACTGCCTTAAAGTTTTTGACAGCATTTGGCAAATTTTATACTCCCAGAGCAGGCACAATAGGTATTGGTACTACTTCAGTTCAAGTTGTTGGTCTTAGGTACAAAATGGCCACTAACAATTGAATACTAAGCATGTCAAGCCCCATGTTAATATTGCCAGAGAAGACATAAAAAAGTAATAAAAATTGAGCTTTTAAAGTAACAAAAAAAAAAAAAACCAAACCCTTGGAGAAAAAAATTACATTTATGCTATCTTACTAGATGAGGAATAGAAGAAAAAAAAAAAATCTTTTTTTACTCTTAGATATTCTTCTAAGTACTTGTCCTCAGTGACTGGGAACTGTCTCAGATCTCGCTTCTCTATGATAAGCTAAGACAATTAGTTTGAAAGTGAATGAGTAAAGAACAATTGAGTACTTATGTAATGTGATATGTATAACTGTTGCTACAGGCAATTGCTGACCTAAAACTAAACTAAATATCTCTACGAGTATTCCAGTTTAGAAGTACAGTTTCACCTAACATTTCAAATCTCTAACAATGCATCTAAACATTTAAACAAGATCTAAGTGAAATTTAAACACTTAAAAAGAATACCTCACAACAAATATGTGTGTCTGTCTACAACACTTTGTTATGTTGTCAATATTTTTGTGGAGTTGGGCACTATTCAGCAATGGGATGCCTGTACAGGACTGGGGGATGTGGTCAACAGAGCCTATCTAGTAGCAATGAAAAGGCATACCTTAAAAGCAAATGTTTAATTTACTTGACACATACTTCAACTCCGTTTTTGTGAACTCCCCATATGTTTTGATTGTTATCACCTAATGGTCCACATTTGGTGCCTCACAACAGAGACAGAAAGTACTCAAACCCCAGAATATATGTGCTATATGAAACTTCAGTTTCAAAAAGGCCTATTCTTTTTTTCTTCCTTATCTTTTAAAGCTTACCACTTGTGCATGTACAGCTTATTTCACTACTTGTGCAAGACTTATTTTGTTGAGTTAGAAACTTAGAAACAAGCTAGCATGGTTGTTTTTTGCTTTTTTATTTCTTTTAATGCTTTTTGTTCAAAGAGAAACATTTTCTACTTGAATATTTTTTTTTCACTGTGATACAGAAGGTGAATCCAGCTACTTTTTTGTTCTTATGGGTTTTGCGACTTATAAAGCAGAAGAGTCATTGCCTGTACTGTTATTTTGTCTATATTTCATGATCTTTGATCTTTCAACCTTTACTCTGTTGCAAATCGAGTTTCCTCTAGTACAAGCAGCTCCTGAAGCATCCACTTTGGCCATATTCAACCTACATGGGTTTCCTGAGGATGTTCACCCTGTGGTTTCACAGATTCTGAAACAGGAAGCAATTTAGCGAACTCTTTTCACTGCAAGGGTCAAATGCCCTCTGCTTAGAAAAAGACAACTGACCTAACACACATTACCATCGAAGTGGAAATAGCTCCTTGGGCCTGCTGCTCAGTAACTTTTATTGTCTTTGTTATAGTATTAAATATGTTGTCTTATTTTCTCCTGGTCCTTTACATTTTTCACAACACTACTCCTTTCAATGTGTGTTTTATATGAACAAAGTTGAAATTTTTATTTAACATCTATACGCAATTTACACTTAAATATGGACAGATATACATAATGCAGTACTTGTTCTCTCATTCTCTGTGCATTGGGGAAAGGAGGTAGAGTAAATTAGGTGTGCAGTTCCAATTAACAAGCTCAGGAGTCATAATGTTGAAGTTACCATTTAAGCTATGTGAATGATGACAATATACCCAACTTTGAAAATAAAAGCAGTTGCTTTCAAAGCAGCTTTTTTTTCGTATTACTAAAGTGGGAAAGAATAAAGCTTGAGTTTTTTTCCAGAAAGGCATATGTACATTTTCCCTCTGCTAGAGGCAGGAACAGAACTTGCAGATGTTCATAACTATTGCTTCATCACTATACTTTTCAGTGAATAAATACTGCTCATCAATAAAACCTCAGGCAGATGGTCAATAGTGGTTGAATATTAGGTAAGGCTACAATGAATGTCTTGATAAATTTATAGGTAGGTGGTAAAGACAACAAAAAACTCTGAAGGCTAAAGAGAAGGGTTTTAAGCATTCTGTAGAGATTAGAGCCAAGTGGAATCAGGTAGTTGCTTACCCCATTGGGAGACCTAATACTAAAATCCCACATAACTCTTAGAAATGTTAAAGAACAATTATGTCAACAGCATTATCTTGTCCTGAAGATTCTTGCTTAGTTCTATACACAATTTTATTTTTGCTTGTTAGTCCCATTGAAAAGCAAGATAGATGTTTGTTTGCTAGACATTTTTAATGAGTTACACCTTGCACTGGAAGAAGTTTCTTTTAAAAATTCCAAATGTTACACATGGTACCTTGGAGCTAGATATATATGCCAAGCTGTGCTTCAACAGATTGTGAATCTAGTACATGAGAAAGTAGGGGAACAGCAGAAGTCACCTTCTGAGGTGGTTTTAGACCATGTAGAACCCCTTGTTTCTAATTCTGTGCTTTAAACTTATAACCTTTTTTCCTCTGTTTATAGTAGTGGACATACAGTAAAGCTACATTTTTTCTTTATGGCACCTAACAGGCAGATTATCCATTTCTTTGTAGAGCTGAGTGCAAGTTAGACGATTAAAGAAAAAATCTAAACTTCTAAGTTTGAAAATCTAGGCAAGAAAGAGAATTTCTAATTTGTCCTCCTGCAGTATAGGGTCACACTTGAGAGCTTTTTATCATACTGGATTTCCCCCCCCCCCCCCCTCCTTTTGGGTTCACAGCCATTTGATCTGGCTGCTGAGAGTATTGCAGAATCCTTATTTATCCTCTGTCTGTTATGGGTACCAAATGTAACATTGTCTAGAGTTCATCTATGTTTTTCCTGGAAAGTCAGCAGCACAACAAATAATCTACTTCAGAACAGCCTTTCTGTCCATCTCTGAAATGTTTTCAGAAACTTCTCATTGCTCACCTGTTTTGACTTCCTTCTCAGCAAGTTGTGGATAGCAGAATATGAATTAGTGTTGTTTTGTGCCTGAGCAGCCTTCTTGACTGGTGCCCTTTACGGTTCCATCAGGAAGTTGTGAATGACTTGTGTAAAATAGTATTTTCAAGTGTGGAAAGGTCCTGAAACCTGCTTGTACACCAGCACCAAGATAAAACTTTAATTCAGGTCCTGTAAAATGTATAACTGAAAGCCACGTTGTAGATTCCTTTATAATTACCTTGTCCATTAAAAATTATCATGATTCTTGGCTGATAGGCACCAGGATCCCTAAGATATAAGATATTGTTCCTAGGAATGGAGAAAAAAAAAGCATATACTCACTTTTTTAGTAGGAAAGGAGTGTATTATAAATCTGAACATTCCCTGAACCCACATAATTAGAATATCCAAATATCATTTAGTCATTAATTACTGATATCTTCATAAATATGAAGAAATGGAGTCTTATTCATTACCATTCTCTGTTTGCATAATCTTCAGGGGATATAAAGGGTCTCTTGCGGGGGGAAAAGCCTAGAGAGGAAGGCAATTTAGAGAGAAGATAACTGTTGTGTTAAAAGACAAGTATTTCTACCATTTGGAATGGGCCATTTAAGAATATGATGAGGTGGCTTTTATCTGTTTTGCACATCCTTATCAACCATTATCAATGCATTGTTTCTGTACATCTTTTTTATTTGGGCCTAGAGAATGTTCAGTGAAATATATTCATGCTCATTTTCTTGAATATGCAGGATTACTTTACAAAGATATAAGTAGAGGTATCTACCTTAAAAGGTAGTGTAGGAAACATAGGAATGCCCACATTCCAGCACATAAAAATGATGAACCTGCTAGAGGGTATCATTTTGGAGTCTGTCCACAGGAAGATGATGTCTGCTTGATAAAGAGAAGTTCATGGCTATTTGCAGTTGCAGATGTATCCTGTGTGGGGTAGATAAGACTTTTATAGAAAACAGAGAACAAGGCTACGTTTCTCTCTCTCTCTCATTTTCCTCCCTCTTTTTTTCTTTTTTCCCCTTTGTGTTGTTGAAAGGTAGCAATATATTACAGAATTTTCTGGTATGATGATGCTACTCTGAATCAATAAATGAAACCTCATGTTAGGAGGATACTGAGCAATTTTATTTTATAATAGGTTGCAGAAAGTGACCACACTTTGCATTTCCTGCCCTTCCAGTGGTTTTTGGCTTTCAAAGTCTCCATCAATATAAAGAAAGTAAGAGTCAAGTGAGATACAGCATGCAGTGAAGAGACATGAAAACTAATGATAAGGTAGGAAGCAGACAGATCTATACCAAGGTTCAGGTTACAGTCATACCTCTGTCTCCATGTATGTTGTCGCACCACCCTCAAATGCTGGAGGCTGCTGCATACTGAAGAAGCTATTAGCATCTGAGAGACAGGTGCTCTGTCTGAAGAATAGTACTCACAAAAGATCTCCATTGGACTCTGCATTACCACATTGCATTTAATTAACTAGCAGAACACCCTGAAGTAAAATTAAATTAAAGATCTCGCTTAAGCCAAAGAAGGTGAAGAGTTTCAGAGTTAATTTGCCACATGGTATTTCATTATTTCAAAGGTAACCTGCAGCTCTTACATAAGATCAGTTATGGCTAGCTTGGTCTTTGACATTGTAAAGCCTTCAATGGGTCTGTGCCTTAAGCAGAATTTCTTCTCTTTTGGCCAAAGTAAATTTATATCATTTGCAAAGATTTTCTACACCAACTCCATATTGGCTGAGATGCATTATGTATGGTATTCTGGGAGCAGCAAATAGGCTCACTGTTTCTCTCTCCTTATTTGGATGGGTGAGATAACAGTTGTGAAGTTCTCTCTCCCCCTTTACTTTTGGAAAATCCTAACAAAGACGTAGGAAGCTACTTTGGAGTGCAGAAGGAAGTTTTTACTTACCTTCTTTCCTTTCTTCATGTAATTTTTTGTGTGTGTCTGTGTGATCCAATTCACAATCTATCACTCAACATTTCCACTACAGAAGCAAAAAAAAAAAAAAAAAATCAGCACCAGCTATCTGTTCATAACTGACAGAATACATTGGAAATATAAAGCGAGTTTTCATATGGAACTTCTCCATTTCTGTTGTTTAGATAGGCTAGTAACATAGCCTGTCTAAATATGCCAGATAATTACATTTTAAATATGAAAGAAGATGTTAAATGTCCTTTGTCTTTTTCTTTTCCTTTCAGTAGCCAAATTATGTATAGACTTTTGCCATTGACATCATAATGGTTAGAAGTCAAGGGAAGCGTAGGAGACAGTGATCTATTACAATATCAGTGGAAGTACACAAACTCTGCAATTGGCATTCTCACTGGAAATTTAAAAGTCAGTTTTAAGAAGTGTAAGATACATTCATTGACATGTATGGAATACATCTATGGATAGACTTGGTCCAGTGTCATTTTGAATCATTACTGCATGTTTTTGACAATTAAATTATATAATGTATAAAAGGTCACAAAAATACCTACAGTGCATACACATTAGCTTTATTTAAAATGCTCGATTTTTACAATGTATGTATTTTGTACCTGTTATAGAACTTCATCTTAAGTTCAGTTGCATGAAGAGTGCTATGGACCTTAACTAGACTATTCACATGAGTAAAGCTACTGACATAGTGCAAGATCAAATCCTGAGGACAGTAACCAACAGTTACTCTGTATAGCTAAAAGATCAAGAAATGAAGTGAGGAAAGAAAAAGTGTGTTTATTTTATTTTATATTTTTAAGAAGCTGGCTCAGAGTAAACATAATACTGCATTTGACTGCTCTACAGTTGGAAAGATGTCAGTAGAAAACAATGGTAATTAGAAGAAAATCCTATTTTTGGCTAACAATTTTCATGTCAGATTTTAGCTTCTTGGAATTTAAAGCAACTGCCATATGAAAAACAAAACCTCTGTAGAAGATGATGAGGGTAATGCTGATAACACAAAAATCCCATGGAATGTCTAATTATATGTACTGTTAAGGAGCTTCTTTTAGTAAATACTAATTTATGAGTTCAAATCGTAGTTTCTTTTATATAGTTCACAACTGCAATAACCTCTTTGATTCATTTACGTTATTACATCTTAAATATTTTGTTCTAAAAAAAAGTTTAGAATGTAGCTTTTATCTATGTGCTGCTTTATTTAAAATCCCATATGCAGCTAATGCTGATCTTCATTTGAATGCAGGTGGCTATAAATACCTGTATGTGAAAAAAGCTCCTGTCATTATACCTGATTTTTAACTTCCATTTCTGTAGTAAGGAGATGATACCTGCATAAACGATAACAAAATATGGTGAAGGTTGTAGATAAGTTTGCATTTGCCTTCATGGAAGAACCTATGCCTAGATAATTATGGTCTCCTTTCATTATTGTTCTCATACATGACTGTAGACTATTGATATTAATATTGGAATGAGTACTATTTATATTTCTATCTGCAGTATCTCCCCTTGTGTTTTACCCGGTTACCTTTACTCTGAGGGCTAGAGGATGAGTTGTGTGCAAAGATGGAAGAATTGAGGTTGTTTAGTATAGGAAACAGAAGATTCCAGAGAAATGTTAGGGCTTCTACATGTAAAAAAGTTGATGCTAAAAGGGAAAGAATAAGCTCTTTGTCTCTGGATAGGGCAAGAAGTGATGTGATTAGTCTGACCATTAAGAACAACAATTTTACCGTAAAGGACAGTTAAGCACAGGAGTAGTTTGCCTAGGGAGATTGTGGAGTCTGTTGCTGGAGGTTTTTAGGAACTGGTTAGACAAATGTGTTAGGTGTGGGTTTTGTGCCATGTGTGGCTTGGGTCTGGGGATGGACTAGATGGCCTCCTGAGGTATTCCAGCCCTATTTTTCCATTTCTTCTATAAAGCTTCCAGGACAGATTGCATGAAAACCCGTACTAAAATCTATTAAAACAATTACAATCACTTTACCCAGCAAACCATCTCTTTTAATTTTTTCAGAGATGGCTTATGTTTATTGCCTGATAGGTTTTATTAAATTGATCCTTGTCATTTATCATTCACCATCTAGTTCTCTCCTAAGTGTTTATGTATTGATTCCTTTGTTACTTAAATTTGACCGGGTAAGAAGAAAAAGTAGTCATCTTCTTCAGTCCGCAGAGCAACAAAAAAAGGAAACCGACACCTGTAGCATGCCCTTCCGTTCCTATCATGTCGATGGATCCATTCAGCATTTTCAGTGGCCTAGTCAGTGCTGCTTTGCTGGCCTGAGTAACCCTTCAAATTTCACAGTACGGAGGACTTGTGGCATGCACTTGACACTAGATACCCTTGACAGGATTTACATAACCTCCACCACCCCTGAGAGGAAGTGCTTTGATTTAGCTACGCTTGAGGCCCTTACAATATCAGAAGTTTTAGTCCTTTTAATCACACAGTCATTTGCTATCTGTAATGTTAATATGAATTTCTTAAAAACAGAAATATTATATTGTACAGTAGCCCTATGAAAACTGGAAAGGGAGAAAAAGCCAAGAACAATTTGTCTCAGCTAGCTACAAAAAGTTGAAAATAGAAGAAAAATCTCAATTGAAATCTGGTTTAGATTTTATAAATCAGTAATTTGAAGAGCTTTTCTTAAGGATCCCTCATAATTTTTTTTTCTACATGGAGGCTGTGATAAGCATTTTACACTAAAGAGGGTGGAAGCAAATTCTGTTCTGAAAAGAGAAACATTAATTTAAAAGACAATTGAATAAAAACTTATCAGAATTTTATGACATTATTTTATTTTGGCATTCCTTGTCCTTCTTATCTCTTACAGTTTGAGTATCTGTTCTCTAAGATGGGCACCTTCAGTCCTGAAATCAAATCCAGGCACAAAGAGTTATGTGTTCCTCTCATTAGAAAGTCAGATGTATTTTAGGTTTTTGCCTGAACTAGGCACAACTTGCATCATATGTTTAGAATAGCAGTATGTAATTACACTAGTAATATTTGCATTAGCAATAAAATTTCAGTGGGTAAGATTTTATTTTTGCAAGGTGTGGAGACTGTAGAAACCCAACGTTACCATCAGCCAGTCATGCATCTGAAAACTGAGTGCACCCTGTTACAGATCCTGTAAAGAATTAAAGAAAATCTTGTGGATTTGTTATTTACAATTAGCAAGTCCTACTAGCCCAAACAGGTATTTTACAGGCATTTGATTGTTCTAATACAGCATAATCTTCCAGGAAAACTTGTTATTCTGAACTGAATTACTGAAAGTTCAAATGTTAACTAATAAAGCAGCTTTGCTTTAAAAATTACTATGGCACATTTCTATAGAGCCATTCATTAGTGTGCATTATATCTATACAAAAAATAACTCTATTTTGTTTACCTCTGTGCCACTATATTGCATATTTCCTGAAGGCTTTCCTTTGGAATAACTGATGCAAAGCAGAAAAACATTGAGAGTAGAGGTATCGAAATTTGCATTGAAGTGTATTGACATCATAGTACAATCTGTAGTTGTTATTAGTTTGCAACATGACGAGACACCCCTGAGATAGGAACATATATGTCTAATACATCTATGCCATTTTCATGACACCGCATTATTTTTGCAATGGAATCCAATTCACTTTGCTCTGCATATCCTCAGTAATTTACTATGGATGTGCCCAGTGAAACAGAGGGCCATAGGGCTTTGAAGCCAGTCTGAGGGAGAGCATCTTCAGAGCAAAAACTCCACAAAATTGCCTGGCATCCCTTCATTTTAGCCCTGTGTGCTGGTTTTGGCTGGGATAGAGTTAATTTTCTTCATAGTAGCTAGTATGGAGCTATGTTTTGGATTTGTGCTGAAAACAGTGTTGATAATACAGGGATGTTTTAGTTACTGCTGAGCAGTGCTTACACAGAGTCAAGGCATTCTCTGCTTCTCACACCACCCCACCAGTGAGTAGGCTGAGGGTACACAAGAAATTGGGAGGGCACACAGCCAGGACAGCTGACCCCAACTGACCAAAGGGATATCCCATACTATATGACATCATACTCAGCATATATAAACTGGGGGGAGTTGGCCAGGAGGGGCAGATCGCTTCTCGGGCATTGGTCAGCGGGTCGTGAGCAATTGCATTGTGCATCACTGTTTTTTTCCTTTTTTTTTCTTCTTTTTTTTTTGTTATATTCCTTTTGATTACTATTATTATTATAATATTTCATTATTAATATTGTTAGTATTATATTTTACTTTAGTTATTAAACTGTTCTTATCTTAACCCATGAGTTTTACCTTCTCTCCCAGTTCTCCTCCCCATCCCACTGGGAGCTGGCGGGGAGGGAAGTGAGCGAGCAGCTGTGTGGTGCTTAGCTGCCGGCTGGGGTTGAACCATGACACCCTGTCCTCCAGAGAAACAGTACTAAACTGGATTCTTAGTATGAAAATGCCTCTCTGTCACAGTGTGCATCCTCAGTGAAACAGTAACAAGTTTCTTATTGTGACTAGTTTATGCTAAGTGTTAACAATTACTGGAAGCATGTTTATGATATGACAAAAGCCAAGGTAGTTGAATATTCAAAGCTAATGCTTATGCTCTCCTCTTTAGCTTACGATTTTTTTTTTTTTTGGGGGGGGGAGGCATGGAACACAAATTAAGCACAGTGTGAAACTTAAAAGGATGATCCTTTTTGCCAAATTGCTAATCTACTATTAGAGCTAAATATTCTCAGGGAATATAGCTTCCATTCCAATGAAGTTTAAAACAAGTAGCTCCCCACCTTCACCTACACAATGCTACAAATTTAAAATTCACTTATGAAGGCAAGTTTTACTCTAATTCCTTCACAAAAGTTAATGTAGCAGTAAAGCATATGACGTATATATAAACATTTTATATGTGACATTAGGGTAAATATTCCTTAGAAAAGATGTACTGAAAGGGTGAAAAAAATTGAATGTATGAAGGTTTCTTTTCACTGTGATGAAACTCTTCTGAATTTTACAGAAATGTTTCCACCAACTTAATATGGCTTTACATGAAGATCTAAGGGACAGATCAAATAAACACCTTGGTAACTTAAAGTGGGTGTACGTAGATTTGTTGCCAAAGTTGAAAATTACAAATTCCTATTTCTCTACTCTGTTTCTCTAGAGGAAGTCAATAGAATAGGCATCTTCTTTCCTTCTTATTTTGAAGTTACCCAAAATTTAGGTATCAGTGAATGTGTAGAATTGAAAGGACGGAGCAGCTGCAGAGTCACTGTGCAACAAAGATTACCTGGCGTCCAGAAACTATGTTTTTCTGCCAAAGTAGCAATACGCAATCAGGCCAGCAAACCTCCTTAAAGCCTTCTCCAGAGAGGTAGGAGTCGTGTCCATACCACTGCGTGTTACAGGTGATTATGTCCCATGTGTTGGCCCAAACAAGTCCCCATCATGTGACTTCACCTGCATGGGTCTAAAAAGCTGTGGCACTAAGATTAAAACAAGTTACAATGGTCTGAAGTGGACCAGTTTCCATGTATTTGAAGGCCATTGTTGACTACAGTGTACTGAATTACACTAATTTTTGAGCACCTTAGTCTTTTATAGAATCAGACTTGATATATCTGGGGATTATATTGTTTCCAAAAGCAATATACCAAAATTTTCCAAGTGTCTGTATATCTAGTAGCTACAGTGAAATTTTAGTCATCCTACAAGGAACACTATTTTGGTATGCAATACCTACATGTGGAAGTAAACTATTTGCTTCATATGCCATTATTATGCAATTATTTTTAAGATGAAGAGGTATTTTAATGCTGAAGGTGAGAGGAGTTACACTTTCTCAAGTATTACACAATGACCTTTTTTTAAAGTCCTCTTAAGCCATCACTAGAGAGTTGATGATGCTCATACAAAACACTCAATTATTGATTTTTAAGCACTTTTAAGATTCTCAAGATGCAGTTTATAAGCTTGTATAGTTTAGAATATGCACCACAGCTCATGCTTTGGAAAAGATGCCAGATATTTATGGTTGTATGTCACACATGACCTCCCAAGGAAGTACTCCTATAGTTGAAGTGCAGTCAAATCAAAAGAACAGAAAAAAGTGAAATGCTTTAGCAATAATTAACAGTATCTAAAAACATCAGTCTCTAAAACTCAGTAGACATGATGTGAAGCACAAATGGCGCCTTTCTTTCCATGTAATTTCTTTCTTAATATGTTTCTCAAAATCCTTAGAAATTTTGGCAGGCGCTTCCCTTAACTCATCCATGTAGACAGATGTCAAACCAGAAAATGGTGTTTAGCCTGTAGCATACTGTGAAGTGTTTTTGTTGTTGTTGTTATTGGGGGTTTTGGGCGGGGGTTTTTTAGGGCTTCTTTTTTTTCCTTGCATTAAGGAACTTAATATACAGCACTTTTTCAAGTAGGTAGTAGTGCTACAGTTTAAGATGAGATGAAGTTTGTATGTGGTCTATTGGAAAATCCATAGGAAGGAGTGCCTTTTTTACTTGCTTGAGCAGATGTGGATTAAATTCCCCAAATAGGGAACACAATCTCATTCACATACATTGACAATAATGTTTTCTTCCAAACTGTTGACATTTAGGACTAGATTTATATTTAAGACTAGAAGTCTTTAGGCTTCTGAATATGTTGGTAATGCATAGCCCCTATTGATTTCAGTATGGGGCTACATATCCATCTGTCTTTAGACACCTTTACATCTGTCAAAACCATAGTTTTAACTGTCTGAATACAAAGTATTTCCTTTCAAAAACATAGGGATTAAATCAATTTGTTAATGAGTTATAAGAATGAATGCTCTAAACCAAAAATTTATTTTTCATGAGTAAATATAGATCTAAATAATTTTCTCAAATAATTTTAAAGTACTTCTCAGCTTCATTTTTAGACTGAAATTTAGAGAGTGTAGAAAGATAAACTTTTATTAATTTATATTTTGTGACAAAATTTTAAAAACCTATCATTTATGTGCAAATACATATGAGGTGTACTTATTAATGCTATTTTCAATTTCTGTTTGTAGTATGCTATCAAATATTTTAATAATTTTCTATTTCTTGGTTAACAATCTGGTCTCTAACAGAATTTTAAATAGAGTTAACTGTAATTTTTGATGTGAGAAACACATCTGTTCACAGACTGGACTGAGGTGAAATCTTACTCACCAATTTGATTTTTATGATCAATGAGAATTTAAAAAATATGCCAATGGTTCTGCAGATTACTATAAAAACCAAATCATGGGCTAACTTTAAGCTTGTTATTGTTATAAAATCTGCTACTTGTGTTAGAATTGTCAGTTTTCATCAATGAATTATACTAGTATTTCCATACATAATTATTTTTGCATTGCTTCTTTTCAGCAGCAGATGGGTTGCACAATATATCCAGGTGAATAAAGAGGATAGCTCAAGGACAGATAATCTGGTTTTACGTGTCCAGACAGAATGGTCCAATTTCTTCAGAGATTTCAGGGGTAAAAACAGCCATATGTGTGATTTCATGACTGAGAATTTTCCCTCACAGGCTCTTTATCTGCCTTGTTTCTTTGCAGCCTCTATGTTGCAGTCTGTTAAGAGCCATGTAGTTTGGAAAAGGGATGCTTGTGTGCTTTGGCATGGCTGCTGGACACTGGGCGGGGAAACCTTCCAGATGAAAGGGGAGATTAGACCTTTCCCAGGAGCAAGTGATCATGCATGGTTGGCAGAACCTTCTGGGGTGCAGCATGGAGTAGTTGAGGTGCTCACTTTAAAGAATATTACTTATTCCAAAAAAATCCACCTTTAGAAATGTAAAGCTTTTCATTTTCAAAGAGGAGAAACGAAAAGTACTCACTTCAATGAGAAGTTGCAGGAAGTTCTCCTTAATATATTGGGATGTCATTGTGCAGATAAATAACAGACCATTTTGTCAGATACCATTTTACAGTTGGTTGTGCTCTAAAAAGTTGCTGTACTGCTTAAGGATAGTACTTTAAAAAGTAGATCTTACTGAAACCTTTTCCCAGGTTTTCCTATTGACTTAAAAAAACAAAAACCAAACCAAAAAAACAAAAACCAACCACCCCACACGCATTCAGTTGTGAACAGCACAGATTGAGTATCTGTATGATGCTACCAAGGGTTGATCTCTGTTCTTAGGGATGGACATGGCTGCAGTGTTGGAAGGCAGAGGGAGGTGTGCTATGTAGCACCCTAACCCTTGTCTTATTAAGTGACAAGGAAAATGTATAATTCTGAATAGTATTGTCGGGCATGGGTGACATCCTTATCACCCTCCTACTTTTATGTTGTCTGTCCCAAATAAATCCCTCTCTAATCTGTATTAGAGATCCAAGACTTACAGTCTTGTTGAATCTCTGTGTGGTATACTGGTTTATCACCAACCGAAATGAAGTACTGGCTCAAGTGAAGATTATAACTGAATGCAGTGGATGCTTGTTAAAATTATCTATTCCGCTCTGTTGCAGTTTCATAGCAGAGAACGGATGGATTAAAAATGTGTGCTGATTACTATACAGCTGGGACTTTTTAACAAAACGGCTGCATACTTGTGGTACACCAAAGAGCTAAGCTATGTTCTCAGAAACACTTAAACTGTGAATCTATGAGGACTCTCACTTGCGGGGATGAGGTCCCGGTTTCAGTCCCTTGGCACGCTGGGCTGTGTTCCTTGTGTGGGTGATGTTTCTGGGAAGCATGGGAAAGTTCTGGGAGTCTCTTTGGTTTGATATGGTCAAGAGAAATACAATGCACTCTGCTGCTTTTTGTCTCTTTGTTTCTTCCCACACACTTGTTCTGTTCAAATACAGTAAAAGGAAAATACACCATATAGCATAAAAAAGTCACAAACATTTGAATTGTATTCTCTTCCCACTTTAAGGAAATCATTTACTCCAAATGCTAGGCAAATTAGGTGAACTGGAACATACAATTAACACAGCTTGCCAAACCGAACCGAGCTCACCTCTAAATGCGGTCATTTCTACCACCTCGTCAGTAGCGTGTGGTGTGTGTGTGAGCTGAGATCTAACATCAAAATTTGTTTTGATTTGAAATGTGAGAATATGTTTTTCCTGTCATCTCCATCAACATTTTTCAAAACTTTTTACTGAAGTTCTGAAGTACATATGAAAGTCTTAAGCAAAATTTCTGACTGTAAAAATGTCAAGTATCTGTTATTTTGACTATGCCCATTCCATCTGACTGTCTAGTGTTGATGTGATGACATTATTTTTTACTGCATGCGCTCTTTGTTTTGCCCATCTCCCTGGGAAAAAAATTACATAATTCCTGTAAATCAGACTCCTCAGGTGATATTCTACGCACCCACACACACCCCTCCAGGAGAATGTTCTTCCTCTTCCCGGTTTCAGTGAACATAAAGGCTATAGAAAATGTAAAGAGTTGCCTTCTGTCCTTTGGTACAAAACTAAATAATTGCATTTGGCAAGTATGTGCTTTCCTAGTCCCATCTCAAGACCTCTAGACCCCACTAGTATTAGTTACACCGGGCATTACCAAGGACAGCCCTCTAGTTGTCATACTAGACAAAAACGTCCTGAGCTCATTCTGCATAATTGCCATCTCTATGGAAATTTTAGTTAGAACAAGAAAATTAATATGAGTTAGGCTAGAAAATCAGACTGGTATAAATAATTAAAATGAAAATAAAAACTGTTATATCAAATTTGTACTTACAAGGCAAATTTTGATTTAGAATTAATGAAATGTGCTCTGTTCCAAGGGTGATTCACAAAATTTGACCAATTAAAGCAACAACATTCTTAGCCTTTTTTTTTCTTAAAAAAAAAGGAAACTGAGACAATCCTTTCAGGTCATGCCAAAAGTCATGCAGTTGATGACTATGGAGTGAATTGGTCAGCTCTTGCAGTTTTCCAATTCTCTTCTTTAGGGTTGCTAGATGTGGCTTATTTGATATTTAACATTTTTGATAGCTCTTTCTCTTTTACTATAACGGTTACTATACCACTGTTTGAAAAAAACCCCTGCTATTAATAAACAGCATATGACACTATCATCATTAGTCTAAGTAAGCAAGCTACATTTTTTTGTACTTGTCATTCTGATATTTACTAATTTATCTTAACAGTGATAAATAGGATGAATGTGGTTTTGTATTCATGCTGAGGTGAGTTATGTTTAGTGTTTCACTCTAAAGCTATGTGTAGTATTTTTGTAATAGTTGATTCTGGAGATGTTTGTACAGATAAGAGAGGGCTTCTGAACATGTTTCTATATACTTATATTGCACCATTAAACATTCAGAACAGCAGATGATATCCATATGGAAAGCATGACAAATATAAGAAATGCTATATTTGGATAGAAAAAATAAATTGTGTTTAGTGGTCTTGCAAAAGCACCACTACGGTTGGCAAGAATACTTTTCCTGTTGACAGTCTTTGCTCAGAAGCCTAAGCCTAAAAGCTCATCAAGACTCAACTGCACTCTTGCCTTAGACGTGTTCCCCTTGGAAAAGCTGAGGGATGTTTGTCAGACAGTACTGGCAGCACAGATTTTTCTGCTATATTAAACCTGATATAAAACTGCTACTTTTTAAATGCACAATGTGGATACTTCTTTGAGTTGCCATTTCAGCATTTTCCCAAAGCACTCAGTTCCCTACAAGATGATGTGTTTTCATTGTTTGTTTTTTTGGTTGTTTTTTTTTTTTTAAGTAAATGCCAGGGGTATTTGGTCTCCCTTAGCTCTGATCAGGGAGGTGCTTGTGCTTTCAGGAGAAAACTCTGAATTTAAGCTCTGATAAGGGCTTTCTGAGTGAGCTTGCAAAATTTCATAGGCTGCACAACCCTGTAAGCTACATTTAGCTGACTGCCTCACATGCATTAAAAGACCTATTGTTAAAAAGAGCCACAGAATAAATGAGAAATATTTAGAAGTTATAATACATTATCTCTAATAGTCTTGACTTACTATGCTGTTGCAGCAAAGTCGCATGGAAAGACTATTGAAGAGCCTAAGCTAGTTTATGCAGAAACTACTTCTGTATTATCAGGTGCCTTCTGGAGAATGAAAAGCCACTAGGAAGCAACCATTAGTTGGAAAATGGTGAAATCACATCCCTTTTCTAAAGCTGTAGAAGGAATTTTACAAACACTGACTCAGTCTTTTGTGACCTGAGTTCAAGTCCTTTCTTCAGCTCTGAAGAAATCAGTGCAGTCTACAGTTGTTCTTTTCTAGTAAGGAGGAAAGCTAAAACAATTACAGAAGCACTAGTTCAATCATCCTTCGTTATTGTATCATATACTGGAAACTAGGCCAGCATCCCTTTCTGTAGCTGCTGGTCATTCCAGATTAAAACTATGTGAATAATTGACTTTTCTTGGAGCAGTTCCAAAAACTTAAAAGGTGAATTTTTTTCAGGACAGCTAAAGTATTTTTTAAAATTCAGTCATCAAAAATATCTAGAAACTTAAAACCTATCATTTAGGGTAATCTGAAATATTTCTACCTACTATTTTCAAACATTTTTAAAAAGTGTCAAGAACATTTCTAAAAGAAACCTAGTCTTTTTTAAGTGTCAAAACAAAAATGTTTTGATTTGTTCAGATTTGGGTGGTGGGGTTTTTTCATTTGGTTGGGTTTTTTTAATGGGAGAAAATCAGGAATACTTGAAAAACAAATTAGTGATACATTTTGGTATACCTGAAAATGGACTTCTCAGCTGAAAAAAAAAAAAAGCCTCATCTAATAAATTTAACTAAGAATCAATATATCAAAATACTTCTGGTGAAACCAGAAAAACCTGATGTGGAAAGCACCAGAATATCTGCTACAGGGAGTATCCAATCTACCGCCTTTAAAAGTGGAGCTGCAACTCAATCATCAATCCAACATTTTCTGTTAGTTTACTTATTATCAAATATGCGACAGCGCACAAGAAAGCTACAATTTTGTGAGGGGTGATTTAAAAACAACAACAAATATATCTTCTTAATGGCTGTGGAATGGTTTTAAAGTCATGATGGTAACTATGAGAATTTCACAGATGAATTACTATAAGAGAAGAGAAAGGATCATATTTAGAGCCCATGGACTAAGTAGCTTTAATTCCCCCCAGTTCTCCACAGTATACAATATACGGTTATACAGAGAAGGAATTGAACTAATAAAAAACTAGACTAAAGCAGTAATAGAAGAAGTAATATGTATGAGCCAAGGTCGCAAATGTATTTCAAGTTTGTGCTGAGGAGCTGCCCCACACTCAACAGATAGGACAATTCAGGATTAGAGATGCCAAACAGTCCTGGTTAAACTATTAAAGCAAATGAGATGGTGACACATTTCTCAATGTTTAGCATCATACTTAGATAATCTATCCAATTTTTTTCAGTAACTGGTAAAATTCAGGGCCAAGTAAATGGTCTGCAGGCAATTCACAACAGCTTCTGACAGGTTCTGATCATGGAGGTGCCCACAGTAAGAAACCAAGCACTCCTCTTTCCGTGATCTGTTACAGAACCAAAAGGCTAGAGATAAGGAGAATAGATCTGGAAAGCCTAGCCAGCACCACAAAAATAAAGCTCGGGGAGATTTGCAACATTTATTAACAAAATATCTTCAAATATCTGGGAAGTTCTCTACTTTCTAGTGAACTTCCAAATGCTTTTTTTTAAATACAAAAAAGAAAGAAAATAAAAGGAAGCCATATTAATTTCTCAACTTGCCGTATCTTTTTTTCATATTTTTCTTATTTCCTCTGGATGAGGAAATAAGACTGTATGTGCATAATCCTAATAAAGGAACAGTGGAAGGAGAATGCCTTGGCAAACCTGTAGGTCTTTGGCTTCTATGTACAAGGTACATAACCTTCTATGTCCTGGTACAAGACAGAAGGAGGAAGGAGAGGATTCCTAGTCCCATTTTTAAACTCAGGATGATCTTCTAGATTCCTCATGTAGCCCTTTTAAGTAATAATTTTATTTATAAATGCCTTTTTTTGAAATTCAATTTTAATTCTCTGATTTCTTTGGAGAAGCAAAGTTTCAATTAAGTCTTCAAGCTGAGTCAGAAATCATAGTTCAGAAAGCAAATCTAGGCAAAGTTCCCTACAAAAGAGACTATATGCATAGAATGATTGCTCCTATAGACCAACAGATTGTCTCATGATTCTCTTTAGACTGTGAGAGAAAATGTGTTTTTAACCAGCTGGTGCAAAGGGCTTTAAGTATAGACAAATCTTTCTATATTCATGTCAGAGAAAATGAACACAAACACATGGAGATCTCAAGTTCCTAGGAGATATCAAGTAGGTGAATAGAAAACATTTGATTTGTGTACGTGTAAAAAGTTTGTGTAGTGGAAGTTTCTTTAAAGAGGACACCGAGCTGGTGCTTAGTTAGCAATATCTGGCTTGAGAATAATTATTCTTTGGATGGTGAAGGCATTTTTGACTTACTCAAATGCAGACTTTTGGCAGAGAGTGGATTAATCTTGCTTTTGATCAAGGTAAGAGAAGATGCTTTGATTAGAATAAATGACATAAGTGATAAATATGAAATTTCAATGACACAATGAATCATGATGACTATTACTAATATTTTGCTACTGGTTTGTGGGATTGTGGAAAAAAAGGATAAAAGAGTCCTTTTAATTATGGTTTTTATAAGCAGACCTTAGAAAGCTGGAAAATTGCTTTTACAGAATCTAACAAAATAAATAAATCTCATGGTATGTATTGTAAGGTTGCTGACTGATATCTTTGAGGGAACAAAGTATTTTTATGTCTGAAATGATAGGATCTATGGAAGATGTTTTCTTGAGCCTAAACAACAGATTGGTGTGTCTCCTTTTTCTTTTTTTTTTTTTTATTTTTCAATGGTACGTTTGAAACAGAAATGCTCTTAAATTGTTCACCAGTTTTGAACATCCAGCATTTCTAAACGTTTGCTTCTCTGTTTTTTAAGGTTGGTCGTCTTTTCCCTCTTTTATTCTATAAAGATAGATAGAGTACAAATCAGGAAATCTTAATTGTAGATATATTTATTCTAGTTCTTTATGGGAAACTTTCAGCTCCATTTAATAATAAAAAGGTGTTAATACATTCCTGTATGACTAAATGTGAGAAGATGTTAAATGGGGTGGGAGGGCATCTTCCCCTGCTTTTTTAACAAACATTTATCTGACATTGGTTGTCTTTAAGAGGTGACACCTTCTATTTTAGAGAAATAATTTCTAATTTTGCTTTCTTTAATTTTTCAAGCTCTCAGCTTCAAGGCTTAGTTTACTCTCTTTCTGCTTTTGCTGGTCTGGATTCAATATTTAACTCTGGAATATGGATATGTACTTTATGGACACCCATATTTTTACTGTGTGATTCAGCCAAAATACTTAGATATTTTGTCATTTTACCATTGTAATTTATTGATGGCTTTTTGAACTAATTTGGCTTTATGTATATAATGTAGCATCCTTGTTGTCCATAGTTTGAGCTGAGTTGCATTATGCATGCCTCTAACAATTTACACATTGCTTAAGCTTTTGAGCATTGTCCAAGAATGTCCTAACAAACTGACCAGTATCTGTCAAGTACACCATTTTTAGTATCCTAAGGGTAGAACTGTGAGTGGAATATTTAGTTTTTGAGTAATTTTAGGTGCGTCTGTGTGTATAGGTGCTTCTTTGTATATATTACTACTCCTTTGTATCTATGTCATCCAAGGAACTTGTACCAAAGATGGCACCTTTATGATGATGATGACATGAACCTCCCTGGGAGGCAAGGATAATTTTCATCCTGTATCTTTTAGGTTTTGAAATTAATATTTTGACACCCTATGAAGAGCACTTGACAGTAAAGAATGGCATCCAGCCCAGAGAATGAGGCAACAAAATCATTGTATAAACTTAGAAGATTGAAAGTCCTCCTTGGAAGGATTTTCTTTGACTCATAGTCTAGTGCTAGCCCTCAAACACTTGGTACATATTTTTGCCATGAATTACATTTACAAAATGTAAGTTAGTAATCAGAGTTGATAAAGCAAATCAACATTAAGAGAAAGCAAGTAAGAAAGTTCCATAATTCAGGTATGTTTTCCTTTGTGTCTTCCCTGTGCGGGGGGGAAAAAAAAAAAAATCACAATGACTCAGGGGACTGTGCTTAGTAAATTTGAGCTTTCCTTTGTAAGATGTGAATAGAAGCCAGCTTTCTTCCTTAGGCCATCATCGAAAGCATAGTGATGATAATAGAAAGTCAACAGAGTTTGTAACAGGAACATCCTGAATAAAGTACCAGATTTCAGAGATTGTAACCTTAGATATAAGAAGTCTTACATTCTTATGGTTTTCCTGAGGCAAATCTACAATCAGAGGACTTTTATGTCGTTCTGAGCTTCTGTTCTTATTTGCACTGGATTCTAACTGAATGAGAAGATTTTTATTTTTTTTTTTTTTAAATATAGCCTGGCCTTGTTCACAATGGGATTCCAACATTTCCTGTTAGAATGTGATTTACCAGGAATTTAATTAATCTCCAGTTCAAACTGTACTGCAGGCCTCTAAAATTAAAAAGAAAAATAAACATAGCAATTAACATTGAAAGAGAGCTAAACTTAGCACTTGAAACTAAAATTACAATAAATAAAGATGAACCCAAACCAAAATTGAAAAAATGAATGCCAGTGAAGCCTATTATTTTCAAAAGTCAAATATGATTACTGTATTTTAAATCTTAGGTTAAGAAATGAAACGGATCATGATATGAATAGCATAATGTAATTACATAATCTGAGTCCTATCAAACATAAACTGTACCTTTTATATTGCTGGTTTTCTTAGAGATGTTTATTTCTTCTCCTTCCCTCTTTCTCAACCAAGATGTGATTTCGAAATACAAGCAAATAAATGTCAAATCCTTCTGCCTCTGTTCTGCCATTCCATTTCTGAAATTCTGCCAAACTGAAAATTTCCATTCAGACTGACTGGCATTTGTTGAACTGATGTTTTTTTTCTTATTATTATTATTTTATTTTAACGCTCTTTTTCAAAAGTAGTGGAAACTTTGTGCAACCCTTGCTGTGTCTATGCATGACATTTTAAGAGCAGCTGCTTCTGCGGATCTTTTTCACAATAGTACATTTTTTCCTGCAGACGCTCTGAAAACCCCTCACAAAAGACTTCAGTTACTTGTAAGTCTTGGTCTATGGTGTTTCCAAACTCGTATGTACAGCAGGTACCACCCAATTTAACACCATGTCAACCTAAGAAATACAGAGACCAAATAAAAAGCTACAGTAAAGAGTAAATAAGATCAGTGGAAAATTTGTTAAAATCTCTACCCCCTCCTCCTCCTTTAAAACAAAACAGGAGATTGTACAGACTCAGGCTTCAAAATCTCTGCTCTACTACTCAGTTACACTTTTTTATGATAAAAATGAATAGGTAGAATAATATGCACAAAGAAATAGATGGAGCAGAATGGCTTATGAGGAATTCCTTATGTAAAAAAGGCTTTTCACATTGACAGTAGAGTAATTTCTCCAGCCTGCAACGTGTTAGAAAGAAACGTAGGACCATGAAATGTCACTATGCTACAAGAATCCTTCTTGTTCTTTGTGGATGGTACACACGCTGTTTGCTTATTAAGGCAGCAGACAGTTCTCAGAAGATGGACTATTTTAGTTATAGCACCAATTTTTTAAATATACAATAATGGAAAGTCACTGGTGAATTCTTCTATGGTTGTGCAGACCTGAAAAGCCTAAAACTGTCTTGATCCATAGCAAGATATTTCAGAAAGCAAGATGCTCCTTTTCTGGGCAGCTTCCTTTAAGTTGCAGTCATCTTATATTGTTTACTTCCCTATGGTGAACCTGTAGCTGTAACAGCAGCAGTAGCAGGTGGGGCTAGACCATATTTCCCCCATTTGACCCTTGTTGCATATAATGGGGCTTCAATTCCACCTCCTGCTTTTCATTCCTTTTTTTGTTTGTTTGAATGCAGGAGATTTTAAAATATAATTTATTCTTCAAAACAGACAAAAAATCTTTATGACGAAATAACATCCAATACGACCCAGTAACTTAAAGAATGCCTTATTAAAACATGATACTTTAAAAAATGCAATTCCTAACATTCAAAGATTGCATGTTCTTCCCTTCTCCCCTCTTTTTCAAATACTGAAAACTAATGAATTGCAAAGTTGCGAATGATGGTAACCTTGTGCACTCTATGTGGAAGAAGCCTCTAAAATCAGAGCTGAGTTTGGTGACCCAATATAGCTAGGTCAGAGAAGCAATGAAGTCCTTGAATATGACTGAAATCCTCCCAGCATGCAACATTTGTCCCTCTTACTGATCCTTGGTATACTCGCAAGAGCCTAATTTTCCTTTTTCGAAAAACAGGGGTAATTATGCTTTCCTATCTTGCTAACAGATTTTGGGAGGTGCAAATGAAAGTTTTTAAGCACATTAAATTCACTGAATGAAAAGATCGCTTCCTGCTTCTAAAAGTTCTGTGCCTCTTATGTTTTATAATTCTAAGGGTTCAAATGTTATTGTGTTGGTATATCCTCTGTGACATTTATTATTTCTGTGAAGAATTGCACAATTCATTTGGGGGGACTCTGGCCTGTAGGTCATGTACATCCTATTCCATCTGTACATATAATTTTAGGCTCCATTTTTAGGTGATTTCTCCCCACCTGGAATATCTTCCCAATAAGGAATTTACTTACCGCATGGCTAAAATAGTTGTTTAGCCCTCAGTCTAAACCTTGCTAACATTAGCTTTTCCCAGTCACTGCTTACCTGCAATTTTCTTATCTCTGAACTTCACTTTCTCTTTTGGCACCTCTGCATGCACATGCCATGTAGTGCTACCAAGGACTAGCCCCTTGTCTGCATTGCCACCCTCCCTCTGGTTTCCATGCTCTCCTCAACCATCTTTCATAGAAGCACTCTGCCTTTGGCTCTTTGCTATGTAGTTTAACCTAACTGTGATATTGTCTGCTCTAGGTAGCTGTCTAATAGCTATAATAGCCATACAAGCAATAACGAAAGCCTGCAGTCCCCCGCATTTGCTACTTTCTGCTTTGTATGGGAAAAGTTCCCATGGAAAGCTCAGGAACCTCATACGTTGTGTTCTTTCAAATGCTGCCTTAAAAGCTCTGATTTAAAAAGCCTCTGTCCGGCACAGATAGAAGCCATACCTAGCTACTGCCTATTTCATTACCTCTGCCTCTCAAGGATACCCGTTTGGGGTAGGAGGGAGGACACATTTTCATTTCTGTTTGATGAACAAACACCTATGCTCTCTAAGACAGAGACCGGCATCTTTATTCAGCACCTTCACAGGCACAACAGAGCCCTGCTGCAAGGCTGGCATTCTCAGCAACTAAAAATTACAGAACATATTAAATATGGCAAAACTGAGAACATAATGTATATGATCTGATTATCCTCACAGAAGTTAACGTAGTCCTTTTCTCCTACATTAGCTGCTCTATGACAAATACATGCTCCCTACTGCCAATGAACACAAAAAATTAATTCCTCACCTGGACACAAATGGCAACACATACCTCTCACCCTCTTGCCAGCAAAGCAGCTTCCTAATTAACTGGAGACTGAGGCAGGGTTTGTCTCTGAAACAGCATTTACAACAAATATGCTCTTCAACTAAATGTCATGGTTTACCTAGGTCTTTGTTATTTGTTTCTGCTATTAGGACAGGTCTTCACTATTTAGAAACGCATTAAGAAATACTATTCACTGTCTTTTAATTTTTTCTTTCTATAGGTAATCTATATCTGCTTTTCAGTGTCTTGTTATTTTATGTGCTTGGAGTTGGGCTTAGATTTTGTCCTCTTCCTTTGACTCTAGTATTGTTTTTCTTTGAATACTCAGATGCCGTATTCAGACATCTGGGTTTAAGGATGGTAGGCATGCGAAAATGGATGGTTAGGTCTTTAATGGTTATAGGTGTTTATGATTTCACATGTGTATATGTAGCTCCAGATGGGAAGACTGGGATATAAAGAGGAGAGAGTCACAGATAGTTAACATATTAATAGCGCAGGTATGGTAATGTCAATAATATGATGTAGTATCAATATAGCCACTGCCTGCTAATAGTAATAGTTTTGATCATTGCTGTAACTGCTAAAATTCATAAATAAACATTTGTAGAGAGAGGTCATATTTTTTTACTAGCCCAGTTGATGCAGTTACTAAAAAGGAGCAGATAAACTTAAGGCCTTTCTTTGGGTCCAAAAGCTTGTTTGGTTTTTTGTCATTACAGCCACTCATTTAATACATGGCATTGCTTTTTCCTACAGACCTTTTGCTGCTATGTTAATGTCTGTGCTCAAGCTCTGAGCATGTCCAATAGTGATCCTGAGTGAGAGTCTGTAATTCTGAAAGGGCACTTTGTATCATCTTTGTGTCTTCTAGATTTCAGGCTGTCAGGAGGGCTTAAATCATGAACAAAGCCATTTAATGTGTACTGAACAACTTCTAAACAACAGATTTTCCAGCAAACTTAGAAAACACAATCTTTAAGCATTTCTCTTCCTTTTCCTTCCTTCATGTTTGTCTTAGACTATAACGGCATCGGGAGATTTGAGGTTTTCTACAACCCCCATGAACTATAGTGGGGCAGAAATCTCATATAAAGTATGTGAAGGATTCTGAAGTGTTTGCATGATTCTCTCTTGGTATTCATGAGGGAGGACATGCAAATTAAAGCCATCTGTGAGATTAGGGGTTGTGCACAAATTCTTTGACTGGCCTGATATCCAAATGACTTCTAGGCTCCTTCATTATCACTTAATCATGGCTGGCCATTTCGTGAGTGTAATTTCAAGGAGAGCAAGCTGGGAACTTCACTGATGGTGCAAGAACCTATTACAATTTACATTTACATGTTTTAACTTGGTTTGTTCCTCCATATATTGCTATATTAGGTCCTGGGCTAGTACCTTTTTTTATTTTATTTTGATTTGCTCAGTTGGTCAGGAAATGAGCATTGTTGAGAGGGGATAGTGACAATTTATATGAGTCAATCAAACTGTCATTTAACTTGTTCTTTGGTAGTTTGTGGTAGAGGACTGCTTACCGCTTTGGTTGTGATGGCATGCAGAGCTGAGCGTTCTTTCCTGAGCATCAATTCATAGGTCTAGATGATCCACTCCCGTTTTGTAGAAACTGTTATTGAAGTTACTATGTATGTGTAGCACGATTTTTGCCTTTCACCAATGCAGAAGGAGCTAAATTAGGACAAACCAAGGAGCTAGGTGCAGCCAGGATCTCCACAATCAATGGTAATAGACTTTCTATTATTTTCAACAGTACTTCTCAAGTGAAGAAAGTATCATTGTCTCACTTTATAGGCACAAAAAAAACAGTGAGATGACAGGGGTTGCCCATGCAGGGATTACCCAGAAGACTACTAGCAGAGCCAGAACAATACTGAGGTTACTTTGCTCCAACAAATGGGCCAGTGCTCTGAGAGAGTTGCCAGGCCTTCTTCTTTCTAAAGCTTTTCTAGTCAACCCTAAGTTTGAAGTCTTAGTTATGATGAAGGCTGAAAATACTATTAAACTAAATTTACTTTTCACCTTTCTGCAATAAAAGATTTGTTCGGGCTTTTGGTTTCTTGCACTGTTCGTGGAATATCTTAATTTTAGTTTTCCTGGCTAGCATAATTTTCTAGTACATCAATGTTTACTGAAAGTTGCTTTGCATTGTATTATCAGGTAAATGGGAATTTAAATGCAGTTACTTATGGAGGCCTCTAGGTTTGTGCAATGTTAGTTCTAAATTACAATGGTGTATGCAATGTGTTATTAATCCATATGTTAAAAACAGTCAAACTGGGATCACTTCTTTGTTTTCTTTCCTTCTTTCTTTGAAGATACTTGTTTGCGTGTACTTTTAATTCCACATCTGATAGTTTAGCATATGGATATAATCATCATGTGTTTTCTTCCTACTGGTACTTTCCTTTTTCCTAATTTAAGGTTCAGTCCTGGATGCTGGATTTGAATCAAAGGCTTTACAAAAAGCCATGCTGTTGGGCAAGTATCTGCCCTATTCCTTTCTCTGTTTTTTTCTTTTTAATTTTGCTATTATATACTACTTTGTTGTATGCCAGTAGCATCATGATAAAATAAGCACTGTTAACCTGCTGAAAGAGTCAGCATCAGGAGGTTAAAATGTGGTCAAGGGTTAATTTACCAGACAGAAATCTCATTAGGTTTTCATGGCTTTGCTGTAGTCAGTCACATACTTAGTTGTTATTTTATTGAGTCTGCTATAGACTATATTTTAAAAGTTGCTGCTCAACAGTTTTTTGATTGAGGCATCCCTTTTGTTGTATACCAGGCTCGTAAGTACATCACCTTTACTGGGGAAATGCCTGGAAGGAATAGTTAGGCTAAACAATTTCAGAAAAACCAGTAGGATTTTTTTTCACTTAATGTTGTTTTGAAATTTACTTGCCTATTATATTTAAACTATGACTAAACTTTTTCTGAAGGATTTTCTTTGGTGTAAGCATAATTTTATGAAGGTGTCCAAAAGGTTTATTTTCTCAGCATAAAGCATTTTTGAGTGTAATTCTCTGTCTTGTTATCAAGTCAGTTCATATTCTTTTTTTTTTTTCCCTGTTGAATTTAGATTTTATCATACCAGGTTATGATGGTTTATTTCTTTATTTGAAAAAGTGGTTAAATTCTTCTTACATTTTCCAGGAGAAACCAGTGTTTATCAAATCTTCTCTTTGCTCTGTCTGTCTGGTTTTACTTCTATTTTTTATGTTACAGCAATTATTTGTAGCTCCATAATATGTCAAATCAAGCAAGAAATATATATTTCATTGTCCTCTTTCAGATAAGTGTGTGAAGTATATATTGGCATTATGAAATGGAAATAATATATAATTTTCAATATATAGTGAAGCTTTATAGTGTAATCAAACATGTCTGTTTCTAAAAGAAAACAAGTATCTTGCTTCTAAAGCAGTACCATTAGAAAAGCTGAATTTTTTTAAGCAATTTTTTCTAGTAAAATAAATTCAGCACTTTTTTTAGAATATTTTCAATTTGGTAAAAACTGTTCAGTTTTCTCAACTAAAAAATAAAGTGATTTTGAGGTTACTTTTTAGTTTTCTAAAAGGATTATTTTTTTTAAAGATATTTGAGTACTGTTTTCTGAAAATAGTTAAAACATAAAAACCTTATTAAAAAAAAAACCAAAATAAAGTTGCAAGAATTTTGGACAAACATGCCCAATTACAAAATAATTACTGTGGCCATACCAGTATATATGTGAGACAGGTATGACTGGTGATGGTACAAGACTGCCTTCCTGCACACAGACCTTGGAGTGGGTTGGGTTTTTTTTTTTGTGTGTGGTTTTTTTTTTTTTCCTATAAGCATCTACCTCTTAATAGTTAATGAAGTTTCCCTGAGTACCACTCAGCACAGTGGATGAACAGAGATGAGGATAAAGAGGGCTTCAAGATAGCTTTAGTCTTCCTTTCCTCCCCAGCATGTGTGAAAGGGCCAGCTAGGGGGAGGAGGGAAGGAAGAGGCATGTGGGGTGAGGAGTAGCAGCAAGCAATACAGCATGTCTGCTGCCAGGACACCTTTAATGCACGGCTTATCTTGGAGTTACAGCCCAACCAGGAGCATGGAGAGCTCCACTGTTGCAGAGTGCCGACCTCCTCCAGCTCCGTAAACCAGGATGCCAAACCTGTAGCCATGGGAGTGTGTGTGCTGGAAGGTGGCCATGGTGCTGTGCCAGCAGCCTGTGAGGTGCAGGCTATGGTGTAGGAAAGTACAAGATGGGATCCAGTGGTGAAAATTTCACAGGTGGTACCTAAGACCTGATGCGTCTGAGGTCCCTCGGAAACTTCAGTTGAGGCTGGTTTAATTAGCTTGTCTGACTGACACACCAACAATTTTTAGTGCACTGCTTAAAGATAAGACAATCAATCACTGATTTTGGTTTATCAGAGTATGTGGTAAAGCCTAGCGCTTCGGGAGCTGGTTGATGGGTGGCTCAGACATTCACTCAGCAGGGTAGAGTGGACAACTGGAGACGGTAGCTTCATCAGCTCTGCTGGTCCAGGGGTTAAAGTGGCCACATGCTCCCCAGGGACAGATCTGTAGCCACAGCTTTCCCACAAGGGCATCATCCCTGGCTCAGCAGCTGCTCTAGTCTGGGTATGGGTGTAAATAAGAAAATGATGGCTTCACTGTCCAGGAAATTTTATTTATACCTGGAGCATTTCGTAGAGCTTTATTCCCCTATTATGTCACAAAAGTGGCTTACAGAAGCAGCGACTCAGAGACTTGGCCAAGAACACAATAAAATGATTATAGGTTTATACAACGTTTAGAATGTCATTACTTTCTTGTAATTCCAGGTGTGCTGGGGTGTGTGTGTGGAAACAGAAGCAGCGAGAACACAGAAAACAAGCTGCTGGTGATGGACATTTTTCCTGACAAGGCAGTATGGGAAGGACAGAAGTGGCAGGAACATGGTGGTTCCCTCTTCCTTGGCTGGACAGGACAAGTAGCAAGTGAGTACGAATAGTGAGATCAGAAAGGAGGAGAAGGGGAAAAAAAAAAAAAAAAAGAAGGTTGTGGCAGAAAGTAATATGCTCCAGAATAGACTGTAGCGAAACAACTCTAATTTTCAAAACAAAGGAGTACAGAAGAAGTAACCTGAATATTGTTAATACCACTGCAGGCAATTTATGCAAAAGCAGGTTTCTTTAGTTGCCTTTACACCCTTAGCTATAAAGAAAGCCCTCAGAAAGGGCTGAGGGCAAAGTTGGACTTGCTAGCTTGGGGCTCTGCCTGTTAATTGCTGAACTACATCAGATCATAAAAATCTGAAACTTCCTATCTCGCAGCAAGACAGTCTCATGAATGCCTAAATTTACCACCTGATTCCTGTGATACCTGGAATTCAGTGCTCAAAGAGAGGACAAATATAGCTGTTATGAAACCACACAATCTGCTTTGGTGCATTTTGGCAGTTCAGAAAGGGAAGAGTTTTTGGATACAGCCCTCCAACAGCCACACTATACAGAGAAAAGAAAGCTTACTTTCTTTGCGAAGTCCTCAGAAATCCTGAGCTTGATAAGTCCTGGCACCACTGCACCAAAAAAAACCCTAGATCCGGTGCCTGGATGCTGCCAAATTCTGTCCACAAAACCTAGAAATTATGTCATCCTAGTAGAAATAACAATTGCTTTCTATGATTCAGCTAAGAAAACCAAAACCCAACAAAAAACCGAAAAAACAACCAACAACCCTGGGATGCCACCAGATGCAGAGCGGTGCAAAGTCTCCGCCGGTGCGGCGTGAGCCTCTCGCCGCCCTCACCTCTTCCTCACCTCCGGGCTCCCGCGAAGTTTTGCGGGACTGCTCTGCCACCAGAAAAGGCGCGCGCGCGTGTGTGTGGGGGGGTGTGTGTGTGTGTGTGTGTGGTGGCTTTTTGCTTTTCGGAGTCAGGGAGGCTAAACTTTTTTTTTATTTTTTAAAATAAATTATGTGAGGGGAGGGGGTTGCTTTGCCACCGGGGGGCTGTAGGGGACATGGCGCGCCCGCAGCAGGATCCCGGGATCCGTGTGGCGGTACCGCCGCGCATCCGAGTTGCGATTCCCTACCCTCCCCCCCCCCCCCCCCCCGCTCCCCCCCCCCCTCCACCCCCGGCAGAGGAGCCGAGGGGAGAGCGGAGACTCGTGCCCCCCGGGTTGGCAGCGGGGCCGGGGCGGGGAGCGCCGGGGCCGCGGCCGGGGCCGGGGCCGGGGCCGGGGCGGGCGGGCGGCGCGGCGATCCGGCGATCCGGCGGGGGGCGCGGGGAGCCAATGGGCGGCGGGGATCCGCCGGCGCGGCTCGGGGGCCCCTGGAGGAGGAGGAGAGGAAAAACCACGGGATTGAGCTCTGTCAGTGGCGCTCGCTGCTTCCAAGGGGGAAGTGCCGGGGAAATAATTAATGTTTTTATTAAATTTGGAGGGAATTTTTTGCAGCCGATCGCCGCGCGTGGCCTTCAGGTGGGTCTTCCCCGCAACTTTGTCCGCCGCCCCGCAGGATTGCGTGGTGGTGGGCTGCAAAAGCGATCCTGGGGGAGAAGGTGGCTCGGTGCGTGTGGTGTGTGTGTGTGGGGGGGTGGTGGTGCGAGTGTGAGTGTGTGTGTGTGTGTGTGTGTGTGCGTGGCTGCGGCTGGCGGGCGCCGCCGCCGCTGCCGTGAGGTGCGCGGCGAGCCCCGCCGTTCGCCATTACGAGTTGAGCACACGTTTGCGAGAGTCGGGGCTGCCACTTGCGCGGATCGCCCGGGGGATACGGCGGGGAGTGTAAATAAAACCCTGCCTCTCGCCTTGCTTTCTGCTGCTGCCTCGAAGTGCTTTTGCTCCGTGTTTTCCTGGCAGAAGCGTGTAACCCAGGTGAAGGCAGAGAAGGGAGGGTTGTTTTTATGAATGGGACTCTTTGAGGTTAATTAGCTATGCAAATTGAAGCAGTTCATTCATGATTTTTTTTTTTTTTTTTTTTTTTTTAAATCTAAAAGCCATCTTGTATTCCCCTCTAGGCTGATTGGAGTCCAGATCCCGAGGAAATCTCCAGATCAAATGCCCAGTAAATAAAACACTGAGCTAAGACTTGTGGAAGAGCTGCAGAATGGATGGATTTTATGACCAGCAAGTGCCTTACATGGTCACCAATGTGAGTGATCAGTTCAAAGTTGGTGTTTATAAACTTGACTCCGACTTATTTCTGTGGGGGAGTTTTGCAGACAAAGTATCTGCTTTGTTACAGCTGTAGGGGCGACTCTTCATCTGGGAGCTTTGCCTGCAAGATGAGCCTATCTTCTTAGTTATTTCAATAAAGCATCATGTTCTTTTAAAGACAGTTTTGGGATGATTAAAAAATCATGCACATGATTAGCGGATGAAAGAGGCAAGAGCAGCAGCAGCTGCATTCAAAGTTTCTGGCTGCGTTTGCCTGCAACGCTCAGAAGAATGAAGTTGAGGCAAACGTTAACATTTTTTTTTTTCCTTTTTTTTTTTTTTGCTTTCAGGACTTTGCAAACAATGTTATAAGTAACACAGGGAAACAAAGCAGTCTATTATAATCTCATATCTGGGTTCTCCTGTGTAGCTTATGCAGAGGGGATTTATGTGCTATTGTGTAGGTTTGTGTACTTTAGATGCTAAAAATACATGGTTGGTATTGTGTTGCTGCTTGAACACATTATATATGTATCTGTACAAATGGATGTCTACACAGATAGATAGAAATATGTTGCATTTAGACACAGGAATCTTTTTGAGGATGTTAGATGCTCAGCAGTATCTTTTGCTATAGATTGGAGGCTGCAAGATGATAATTTCCCTGTTTGAAAATGTAAAGAATTCATGCCAGCTTTGAGTATTCTTGATTAAAAGAAAAAAAAAAAACAAACCCTCAGATTTCTAAAGTAACTGATCTTTCCTGTTTATAGAATCCGCGTGGGAGAAACTGTAATGAGAGACCGACAAATGTCAGGAAAAGAAAATTCATTAACAGAGACCTGGCTCATGATTCAGAAGGTGAGGGCTTGTCATGTCGTGTCCCGTCCCCCGTCCGTCCCCCCCCACTAATGCAGAGAAGCTTTTTGAGAACTATTTATTTATTTATTTTGGAGATAAATATATCTAGATCAATCTGAATAAACAAGACAAGAAAACTGCATTTACTACTGCAAAACAAACTGGCAAAGGCAATAAACTGATAAAGTTGATATTCTTTCCTTGACTTACCCTGTTGCATTTTAGGTACTGCTGCACATGTGGCATACGGATGTCATGCACTGAGGCCAAGCCTTTGCAGCATCTGACACAAGTCATGGCATCTGGCTTTTTCACCTTCAGGCCTCTTGAGATTCAGGGATTTCCTCATTCCTCCCATCTTTTAACATCCTTTTCACTGGGGCGTGTTCACTGGTGGTAGCAGGAGCGAGAATGCTGGTGTGGAGACTCTTGGTTTTCACTCTAGCGTTACTGTAGAGCTAGTAGTCAGGCTCCTGGTGTCTGGTAGCTTGTTTCTATTGCTGTGTAACACTGGTAGGGTTAAAAATCCTGGGAGATTTGGTTAAGGAAGTCTAGAGTAGACGAAGTTCTGGAGGGCCAAGGATTTGTAACTTAGTCCCATCAGTAGCCACTCACATGATTGTAGCTTGAGAACTGTAGTCTAGCAATAGCAGTTAACACTTCTTTAGGTTACAAGGTCAGTATAGATGCTATGCCTACACCCCTGCAAGTACATAAGACATACAGGAAGGTATATAGGGGCCTACAACTTACCCCTATATAAATCTTATCAGGGTGAGGACACATTGTTGCAATTTTCAAAATCCCTATTTACTTGTTTGGAAAAGTTTATTCTAGGGTAGATAGAAGAGAAAACAACTTGCAGATTTTCAGTTAAATGATTTCCCAACATGAACATGAGGTATCAGTCCACAGGATAAATGAATAGTCTCTGTCATTTAAGTGTATGTAAATAGTTATCTGTCAGCATTCATAAAAGAGGAAGTCTCTCTCAAAATACAGTAAATTAAAAATAAACCATTTGTCAGTTCAAATGTCCTACTTAGTCTTAGTAAACAGAATTTTCATAACTGAATTTCTGAGCTTTGCAAGTAAGCCGAATGCTGCTCTGGTTTACACCCATTATAAGCAATTGATTTCAGTGAATTGCAAAAAAAGATAAGCTGCTGCAAAACTCAGTCTGTGGAGAAAGTGGTTTCACTTTAAAGAAGTACAGTGAGTACAGCATAGAGGAAATAGTGGTGATTCTCTTGTCATACAAAGTAAAACATAAGAGCAAGTACAAAAGATTTCCCATTTCTGTTTGCTATTGCAGCATCTCAGGTCTTTGCTTCAGAATTTTTATATGATAGTTACGACCCTACTAATAAAAATACTCAGTTATTGCTCAGGCAGAACTCCCGTTGAAGTCCGAGGGAGCTTTATCTGGGGCAGATATTGCAGGAGGAGGCCCGAATTGTGTAAGGAGAAATAGTTCACCTGTAAGAAAGATGATGATTTTAAACTTTTCTATGTATTGCTGAATGAGCCTTTTATACTGCAGAGCTTGGTTAAGATTCTGGTTATTATTTCAAGAGTTGATAAAATAATACAGTAAGTATTTCTTTTTTATTAATAGGTATAGCAAAATCATTAACTGCAACCTGAAAATACCTACTTTGTCTGTACGTTTGACTGCCAAAATAGAATTCACGTACATTGTTCTGCAGGAAAAATATATTTTTGAACATGTTTTAATTTTATGAAGAGATTAAAGGTGTGAGTCTTTTATCCATGTCTTCATCTTTTTGCAGAACTCTTTCAAGATCTGAGCCAGTTACAGGAGACATGGCTTGCAGAAGGTAAGGGAAAAAACTGCTTGTAAAAAGAGGAAAAACAACTCTGGAGGGGGAAGAAAAAAAAAAAACAGTCCTGAACTTGCTGTCTTAATGTTCAGCCCAATTAATTGAGCTCTAAAAGAGCCACCTCATGTGTCATGCATACATTAGAGCCTCTGATGAGTTTGTCTTTGGGGACTCTGGGGCTGCTCTACCCAGTGTCATCACAAATTACCAGGAGAAATTGCTTCCAGCTCACAATCACATCTGCTTTTGGCAAGAACTAATGCACCAAGACTTCAAGTTCTAAGCCTCTGTTCAGATTTTAATTGCAATTGATCAGGTTTATATTATTGTACCTCGAGAGACTACATACAGCCAGAACTGGGCTTGCTGTTTCCTTTAGAGCAGCACATATAATTATTTGGTGTTCTGGTGGAGTACTTTTCTGATGGCAGAAATTAGTTTCTCTGGGTTCATCGGGACGGGATGCTTCAAGATTTAAGTGCAAGTGTCTTCTTTCCACCTTGTTCACAACACAGAACATTAGGTGTGTATGGAATACTTAAAAAGTACTATTTCTTTTTTTCTTTTTTTTTTCCAGAAACCTTTAAATATTTTGCATGTTATTTTTATCTTCGTATTTGTAGTTGTGAGATTGTATACTGGGTGATTAGAAAACTGACATCGGTCTGTTTTACACCTGCTTGTGCTTTTAAGTATTTCAAATAATCTTGCAGAGCACATTCTACTGAAGAGACAAGGTTTAAGAACAATAATGTAGAAATCTGAATTTAGAGTAGCTGTTGAGAGATTCATTTAACAATAACAAAAAATGAGCTGCTGCATTAAGAGAACTTTAACAAAATGCAAGGTAGCTTTCTGCTTGTTGAAGTGTGTTTGTTCTCTTCAGCAGTGTTTTCTGGTTTTTTTTTTTTTCTTTGGTATTTACAATACTGTTTATTTGAAGCATAAAGATTTTTATGCATTGTCCTTAATATTTCTGGTTGAAATTTTTATGTAAACTTTTGCATCTGAAATAAACATGATTTTGATGCAAGCTAACATAATCTCTCCAAATTTATCCCGATTTAAATGAATGTGAGTATTCACATATGTTTAATTTTTATCATGTACTGGACTATGCACAGCTGTTTATAGAATAGATGTTCTGGTTTTTTTTGGAAAGGAGTGATGTTGGGATGAAATGCTTGCTGTTGGTTTTCATAGAAAGAGGGGAATATTGCTGATCACTACTTGTCTACATACTGATTTTATTTTAACAGCTTTATATGTAGTTAGTCAAGTTCTTAAGCTATAAGTAAGTTGTGGAGTATTGTTTATTTTGCTGACATTTTTATTCTCCTAGCATTATTTTTAGCATGTGGTTATTCTGTATATAATCAAAAAGTCCTCTTTAACTTAATGGAACAGAAGATATATTTTTATGAATTAATATGATTCTTTCCTAATCATTGAAAACAGAATGTCCTATACTAAGATCATTTTTGTAGTATAATGATCAGATCCAACTGTAACTGTCTCCCTGTGGTAATTTTCCTAAGGATCTCTTTATTTTGTATCATCTCATTCATTCTAACAAGCCAGAAGTATGTTACAATATAACTCAAAAGATACTGTTTTTTGATGGAGAGGAGAACTTTGAGTTTGATTTTTCACTGGCATGGATGTTTTTGTTTCTGAAAATGATTAAATTTCTTTGATCATAAGTCAGAAAAATACAGGCAGATTCATAGTGCATGTGCAGACAGCAATGTAAGTTTGAAAAATAATACGGAATTTAAAACTGATGTAATCATTTCTGTAGGTACATAAATTACTGTAATGGCAATTTTTATTCTGGAGGCACTGCTTATTTTAGACTAGAATGAATTGTTTGAGAGCCTTTTTTTCTCTTTAGCTGAGTCTATTTCACTGAATAAATTTAGACAGGTTTTGAGAGAGAAAGGTGTCTAGTCCTGTGTCAGCTAGGTTGAGGAACCTTTGTAAAAGCAGATAGCATCATCTGGTAAGTATTTAAAAATGGAAAAAAAAAAGTTGCCTTTTCATCTAGCAGGGGATAATAGTAAAGCTAATTAATATTATAATTATATTTCTTCACAGCATATTGCAACTAAATACTACAGATTTTTCAGTGTTCTAGAAATACTTTAAGAAATCTATGTGTTTCAGGCCATGCCACGGTTTTAACTGTTCCATAAAACACAAACTTTGCACAGCTTTTCTAAAGGCTAAACTAAAACTGAAATAAAAAGTCAAGATGAGAAAATAAAATATTGAGCTATTAACTTGATCCCAAATTTTTATTAAAAAAACCCCACCCAAAACACCTTTTGGTAGTCTTTATAATATACTAGTGTTTGAGGATACTGTAGGTCTGCTCAAATGTCTATATGGATGAGCTTAGCCAGGAAACAGATTTTGAAATCAGGCTTGTTTACCCATTGCTAGATGTGTCCATTTATGTTCTTCTGGACCTTCATAGGCTAGAAGTCTGCCAATTTGGCAGCATCAGTAATGTTTACATATTTCTTTCATAATGCTCTGGAGCCAGGGAAATGACCATGAAATTTTAAAACATCTTGACCCTTTTTAAGAAAAGCAGTGGCAGCTGACCAGGTTTCTCCCACGAGTTTAGATCCCCACTGGGGAGTAACCAGGTCAAAAATCTACTTATTAGTTAGGAGAAGAAAGTGAGTTGCATTTTATGACACACAAAAAAAGGCTTGTGGATTTTTTGTTATGCTTTTCCTGAAGCTATCCTTACTACATCACATACTTCAGCCTGGAGATTTTTACAGTTAGTGTCACCTGTAACAAGTTGGTGGTAAACAAGTAAACAGAAAAGAAATGTATTCTTTTCCTATTGAAAATGGTGGGAGGTTCACATGTATTAAAGAATTAATCCAAAGTGTAAACAATTCAGTAACCTCTTTAAGATTTTATTACTCCATAATTAACAAGCTGAATACTACTTACAGAAAACTTACAAATGTATTCCACTAGCTGCATACTAGATTTTTATGGAAATGAGTTTTGCTTCTTACTCTGTGTAGTATTAAATATGTAAGAAAGAATCTAAATTATTTTGATGTAAAACTCACTCTGAATAAGGTTCCCTCATGTCAATTGTTATGCAGGACAGAAGATGGATTATAACTGTTCCCTGATGCCAGAAATTGGAAGTGGGAAGCCTTTAATAATTGTTTCAACCTTCAAACTTGAAAGGAAATAGTTAAAATTGCCTACTGCTAACTAAGGCAAATATTATTCAGATATTATCTTTTGTTTTGTATTTAAATAACTTGATGGCAACATTTTGTGATGATAATATTATAAAATGACCTTATTGATTCCATATATTTGGAATCAGATTGGTTTTGGCAGATAGCAATTGTTCAGTGACTTGAAAAAAATGGTTCAAATATTAAGCTAATGTTGTCTTGTCATGGTAGCTGTTACTTCTTATTCTGGAATAAAATGAAGAGAGAGAACAAATTGGTAGTGAGTTAGTGTCTCCTTTCCATGGTGAAAGCATTTGGTTTTGGGGGAATATAGATTAACAAAAAAACAGATTTTTACTTAAAATTACTCTTTCAGATACTAGTTTCTCCTACAGCTTGTTAAAGAGACATAAAAGGCATCCCAAGCAAAGACAAATAATGAATTTATGCACTAGATCTGCTTCTTAGAGCAATAGATAATACACTTCTCAGATGGTAATAAACTGGAAAAAAAAAATGTTCTTTGGGTGACTTGAAAAAATACAAAAAGATTAAGTGAACAGTGAGTGATTTGAAATAATAGCTACAGGTAACAGGTTCATGCCTCCACTGCAGTTTAGCTAAATTGAGTGGCTGGCTACTACAAGCTACCAGTATTTAAAAGTCAGTTCTTGGTACCTGAAAATAAGTTATCTCTCTCAAATAATTAATACCCAAATTTGGAATGAACTTTAGGAAATAAGTGTCTGCCCTCTGTTCTCCTATCGCGAAGGATGCACCAGCGTTGCGGTGATGTCTAAGCTAGTGTTGACTTCTAGTTTATTTCTTAAATGACGAGGTATGAAAATAAGTAGTTTCTAGTTCTCAAAGGATTATTTTTAATAAAAGAAAATACTAGATCTTCAAATATTAGTCTAGTTAGAGTGGCTTCGTTTTAATCAGTGAAGATGTGTAGCAGCTTACTCTGGCTAACAAGCTTTCTTCTGCCAAAAAGTTGTAAAATTTACCCAGTAAGGCAAATGCTATGTAGCCATATTCAAGAGCTATCCACATTTTTATAGGAGAAAAAATAGTCAAGAAATTATAATTTAATACCTCCATGGCTGAAATCTGTCTGATGGGGACAGACACTCTAAAAAGCAGTGAAAAGATTTTCATTTTGAAATTTGTAATACAGAGAATAGCTTTTTTTTTTTTTTTTTTGATTCTAGTGATGTGACAGATTTGGTTTTCAAATACTCATAACTCTTGATCTTAAATATCTGTGCACAAAAAAAGGAGAAAACTTAGATTAGGCAAAATGGGGGGGAGGGGGGGAAGATATTCTTTTAAAAAGAAATCCAAAAGAAATAAAACCACCAGAAATCTACAAGTCTGAAAGTCTGTGTAGTAATAAACTTTTTAACGTTTTTCTTGTTTGCTGGAAAAGTAAATGCCTTTTACTCAAAATAATAATTTTCAAAGGCGTAGTGGGGTTTGCAAACCATGAGGGATGTAGTGAAATGTTAAATGTGAGTGTTCCTTTTAAGCTAACTTTTTTCTCATTTTTAGTATAGCAGCAAATGAAGAGCAGATTCTGCGAACCCATCTTCATATTCCTAGGGATTATTCACATGAGGAAGAATTTTGAGATCTGGAGCTAGTTTTGAACTGCATTTAAGTTTATTAGTCAGAGCATCTCACGTTATGTAAAAAGGGTTTTGGGTTGTTTTGACAGCAAATCCAGTGCTTATGGGAAATAATATTTTTTACCATCTTGAAATTTGTCACTGTTTTGCCTTCTGAATGCTCCTTTGTTACAAACAGTTGTTCCTGTGGAAAAAAAACCAACCAACAACCAACTCCCCCATCCCCCCCCCAGCTCTTTCAGGAATACTTACAATTTATACAATCTTTCAGATATTCAGAAGTGACAATGAATCAAAGAAAACTCAATAGACTCATTACTGTTGAGGTCTGAAGTCTTATTTTAGCTGAAGCCAAAATACTACAGTTCATATATGACTTCCTGTCGATTTCAATTTCTTTCACTTTGAATAAATGATTGATATTTTAAAACAAATTGCATTTAGTTCTAAAAGTGAAGTGTGAGGTCAGAGAACACAGTACCGCAGGAAGTGTTCTGCTACCCAAAATAAAGTTTTAAGTGAAGCGAGGACGTTTGCAGCTTCTTGTTTTTCTGGAAAGTTTCCGTTTTTTAACAGGAACACCTTTCCCTGGAGTGCAGCTGAGCTTTTGGAAGCAGTTTGTGATTGGGAGAAGGAAGAGTTAAATTTAAGCCCTTTATAGTTCGCTTAGCTTTTCATTTATTAAGTAACGTTCCTCAGCAGGTCTGTGCTGCATCTTGAGACAAAGCAGTGAAATCAGTGTGTTTATGCCTAAAGTTCAAGTTTACTTTGCTGTAGCTTTCTGGAAGGGTGTGACATGAAAAGCTTGTGGTTGGGGCCACATGGTTCATGCTGGACTGTGTTTTTGTGAATGGAGGCAGAACTCCAGTTCTGACTGCTTGTCTTGAGGAATTGCTTCGGAGATCAGCTGTCTCATTCACTGGCAGAAAGAATGACTCATACATCTTCTGCCTTGTTTGGCTCCAGGTCATTGTTACAGTGGATAGAGCTGGTTTTAATTAAATATTAACTCCTTTTGTCCTGGATGCTTGTTAATGGGGACTTTTTATTTTTGTTTACTTGCAATGAACACAAGCTAACAGGCCCTAGCTCTGAACTTTTTTTTTTTCCCAGATTGCTTTCCCTTTGCAAAATGAGCCGTCAGTTCAGCTTTCTAAAGCTCTAAAAACTACAAACAAGTTTTAAGTATTTTTGTGCTGTGAATGTTTGCTTTTGGCAAACTGATTTTAACTCAGTAGTGAAACTGTAAAATCTAAACTGATAACATCCTCAAGATCATCATTAACATTTCTGTACACTTCCCAAATCCTCTTGAGACGTTATAGCTATAATCAGAAGAAAAAGAAAACTTTTGGTAATAATCTAGGCTGAGCTGGATAGTTCATGCTGCAGATGTTGTCTGCTTCAGGAGCCTGAGACTTGATGGCTCTGAATGTGGAATGAACTAATGTAGCTGCTTCTGCTATTAGCAGTAAAAGCCACGTGCTTAATATCCTTCAAAACCTTTTATTAGTCTTTTGGAATATACTTGCCTTCTCAACCCCCCCATAATTAACTAGCTCAGGGAAATATTCTCATTCAGTTAGATGATCATTTCAGATATCTTTTTCAATTTTCTTCTGAATGGCAAAGTAAAAAAAAAAAGTTTTGGTGATTTATGCATGGTGTCTTGTGTTGAGTATGTTAACAGAAGACCAATGAAGATTTTATGGCAGCCTTGCTGAATTGCAGTATTTGTGAATAAAAGAAAAGAGGAAATGAACGGCATACGTATATAAATGTGCAGACAGTTGCAACGTTGCAAGTTACATTTTCCTTTCGGACATTCAGGTTGAAGTGTCTTTACCTGTCTTTAATTTGCTACAAAGTCTGCCTGTAATTATCCAAACTCAAGGTACAAAAGCCCTCTTCCCTTTCTTCCCTTTGAGTAATGGGACGATGTATCCCAATGATTTGCACTGTCGCAGCAAGATGCTGGTGGAAGAAGTCTGTGTATCGGGCTGATGATGGTTGCTTGCATTTCTGCAGTATGATCATGTGCGAGTTTCAGTTCTGCTAGTTTAAAAATAATATCAGATTAAACAAAGGAATAATTTAAGTTCTCATTTCCAACGGTCCTTTTAATTTATTTGTATAGGCTTGTGGGCTCGTTTCTAAGGTACTGATGCTACTAAAATTAGATTCCAGTAGGAAATGCATGTTCCTGGGTTGAACATTTTGGATGTTGTTATTTGTTTTGTTTATATTTGGCAGGGTTTTAAACACTTCTTAACTTGCTGTATTCCTTTTCCTACAGAGGCTTTTACAGCTATGTCAATATTGTATTTAAAATACATTTTGACAGCGTAGTCTCCACCTATTTCTAGAGTACTGATAAAGTGATGCGCTTTGATCTCTATTAAATATGCCTTCATAAATTTAGGGGATCCATAAATGAAGTGTATTTTTCCTGTTTACTCCAGACCAAATCAGGGGTAATGACAGTATCTCTGAAGTAATATACTAGTTTTCCGTGACAGTTCAACCAGATGTATTTTATTCTTTCTTACTTTTTGGCTGGGAAAAAAAAGACCTTATTTACTGATATATACATAAATCTCTACAGCAGATTTGTTCTGGAGTAAGTCAAGTTAAACTGATAAAACCTGAATAAAGCACTGGTGAAGCAGTCCAGTGTGCAGAGTATGCTCTAGAAAGTTATATAAGATTGCTGTCCCAGTTCTGCAATCACTAAATGTAGCCTCCTGATTTCAGCAGGAGGGGTTTTGTTTTCTTTTAGCCTTTTTCAGATATTCCAGATTCACAAATTAACATATATGTATATATAAATGCATGTGTGTGTATAAAAAATTAGTCATACTAGCCTCATTGCTGCATTTGAAAATGATAGCTAGCTTAAGAAAAATGTGTGGGATGTGTCTTCTGTAAACAAGAAATTACTTGATACAATTACTTTAACTCTGAATGTACTCACAAACCCTTCAAAAACAATTGGAAATGTAAGAAATCCTTAGGAACTGATTTTTAAGTAGGAGACCTTGATTTCATAATCGGATTCTTCTGTGACAGTCAAATATTTGGCCTTTTTGTAAGGAAAATGCCTAACATATTCGCACGCAGTGAATTGCATGAAATGTCAGAAATTGCAGAGTGTTAGTATTTGGGCTCATATTGTCCCTGAGTTCACTTTTGGTAAAAGTCCTGTGGTTTCTTTGGAGGAACGAGAAATTTAATGCATCAAAAATACTGGGAATATTTGCGTTGGTAAAATAGGTGTTTTATACAGCTTCAGACTTTGAGGAGCTAACGTCCTCAGAGATACTGGTTTCTTCTAAAACGATAGGTTACTGTAATGTTTTTTTTAATTAAAAAACCCAAACAACAAAGCAACAATAGCTATGATTTTTTTCAGAGTAATGCTAGTTACACTTCGTGTATTTATCTTACTCACACTTCTTTTCAAATCTGTTTGCAGATTTCCCAAGGTCATTTGTTCTTAAGGGGTATTTGCTGCAATTAAGACAGTAGGACTTTAAACATTTGTTTTAAAACCAAGAGCAAATAATTTTTCAGTATAATGAGCCTGATTCTGAACTCTTTACCCAGGAAAAAAACTCCCAGTTAAGTCATTAGAAATATTTCCTGAGTAAGGAGTGGAGATCTGGTCCATGAAGGGTACTGTAGTGCACATTCAAAATAATTGTGAGTATTTATAATTAAATATGTATTTTTAATCCAAACAAATTCTGTTAAAACTAGTAGCAATTACACATATATAAAGGGGAACATAGGCTTCCTAAACTAGAAAGTGTTCTGAAGGGCATTAAAGTTATATTTTATCATTTAACATATTTAATGGTTTGATAGTCACAGTTTCGATAAATGATTATATAACCAGTATTTACCTCTCAAATCTTGTTGGGTAACCAGATCATGGCAGATGTTAACTTTTAATTAAGATCATATGAATTATTTGCTTGTCTTTAGACAAGAACTGTGTAAATTAAAATGTTTTCAAACAGATAATTTTATGCAGCTTTGCTGTGATGACTCCAGTTAGTGTACGTTGAGGAAAAGATGACAAAGTTCAGAGATGATAAACTGGATCTATCTCAGGATGTACCCAGAACCAGTCGTGCTCCGAGGATGCCGCTTCTCAGTGTAATGTTCTGCAGTTATTCGAATGTATTCACCTATAATATACATTCAGTGGTATTTCAGCTTAAATGGTTTAAATGAGTTTACAATGCAGTATGAGAGATGGCTAATGTCTTAGATATGCGATGAAAAGGAACTGTGGTACCACAGACACAAAATTATGTATCAGCAGACCGTGAAACGATTGAATTTTATAGCTCAGGTTTGTGCTGAAAGTTTCCAAAAAGCGAAGATGATCTTACACAAGGAGAATGGATGTTAATAATGATTCTTGCTTTAAGTAAATCTTTTTTTTCGATGTCTGAAATGTTGTCATTGAACCAGGAATTCTGTGGTCTTGTAAAATAGTTCTTTTTGAGTATTTAAAACAATAACAAAAACCCCCTGCTGTGTTGGCTGACTGCCATGAAAAATTGGAATCGCTTTTAACTAAGCCGAAGGTGTGGTAGTTTGGGGTTAAAGATGCGTAAGTGTTAAATACTAGGATTTGGGTTTATGCAGACTTTCCGTGCAGATATTTTGAAAATGAGCACTGATGGGTTTTACCAGTGGCATGGTAGGTCCAGACCCTCATGCAGGGAGTGAGGCAGGGCCAGTGCCAGTGTCAGCCTTCACATCCTCCCATCCCCATCGCTCTGTACCCAGGCTGCTCTGGACTCACACTGCACTGCACAGCTTCACCCCAGGGTTTATCTGATATTAAAATGATGCGCTTGCCTGATTTTCATACTCAACAATGAGAAAAAAAATCCTATTTTTAATCTTGGCTGTGCTTCAAATTAAGCACAAGAGTCTTTATTTATGCTTTAATGGCTTCTTTTAATGCTTTCCTTGTTTTTGTTTTTTGTTTGTTTGTTTTTTGTTTTTGTTTTCCTTTCTTCAGCTCAGGTACCTGACAATGACGAGCAGTTTGTGCCAGACTATCAGGCTGAAAGTTGTAAGTATAGTATGAATCATCACTTTCTTAAAAATATGTATTTGTATATTTATATTTGGGTCTTCATATTTACTTATTGTGTCATCTGCAGTCATGTGATAGCTCCTTTTGCCGGTCGGTGACATCAACGCGATGAATAGATAAAGCAAGTGGCGTTTTGACGTGCAGCCAAAACAAGTTGTTTGGGCTGAAGGTATAACCTTTAGTTATAGTGGGGGGCCCTCTCCTGTAATTCCCACCCCCCAGCCCCAGGGAAGCAAGGAAAAATGTTGTGGAGGTGAAGGGAGTTTCTCTGTAGAGTGAGGAGAGGAGCGTGTTGAGCCGGTACTGATCAGATACTGTGGGACATAGGAGGCAGCTCTTCTGAGCAGAAATCGGGCTGCTCAGTACGTTTTGTGTATAAGTAAATAAATAAATAAATTTCTCCACATAATCAATCAAATACAGCCACTGCTGAAGCATTTTTAAGTCGTCTTAGCATGTGGCATTTTGTTGCTCAAACAAAATTTCCCTTTGAGTTAACGGGAGGAAGCAGGAGTTTTGTTAAGTTGGATGCTTTGCATTGTTTGCTACTTTACTTAAAATGTGCCCAAACTTATTTTTTTTTTAGCCTGTACCCCTCAAATCTTGCCTTTACCTGCTCAAGTGCTACTGTTCTGTTAAACGCTGGCTCCCCGTCGCTGTACCTGCTGTTCTGTGGTTTTGGGTGCTTGCAAGGGCATAGTAAAGAAATGGCATGAGAAACACTATCTGACGAAGTCACAGACTTCTTGGAGCTTCTTTATGCATCTTTCTTCCTTGTGGCAAGGCTTCTCTCCATCATCAGAGGTCTCTTCTAAACAGTGTCTGCTGGTTGCAGCAGAATGCATGGTAGCTTTTCTGTTTTGCTAAATAACTTAAATAATTTATCCTATCAGAGTGAATTACTACAGTTCACTAAACCAGATAGCTGTTAAACACAGCATTCATGTACTGAAATGTTAGGATTAAAATTAGAGAGATCAGAAAGAATTGCATTACAATAGTCTTTAACCCAAAAACCAAATTCAGATTTGTTGAGTTTTCTTATAAATCTTTTAGAGGCTTTTTTCCAGTTATTTAGAAACTTTTAAGAAGAATTTATTGAGAGTATTCATAACAACATTTTATGGGTAAAAAAGAAAAAAAAAAAAAGTTTTTTTCGTCCCCTGGACTCTGATAGTATACTTGCACAGCAACAATTTATTTTTGTTTTTCTCTAGAAGTTCCTGTACGTATATCAACCAACAATCATGGTCACTTTTAAACTTTTAAAGTTGCCCTTTGTAACAGGTGGTTACAGGTGGTTTGTTGTTTTTTTTTTTTCACTTCTGGCTTCAAAGACTGGTTTTTTTTTTATTAAATTATAATATGAAAGCCAAAACTATTCTATAAGTTGAAAATCAGATACGTTATCCTACATATGGAGCTGTGTCCAAATATAGTCATGTATGCATACATCCTTTGTGTAAGAGTACAAAGTTCAGTTCGTGCTTCTATTAACCCACAATTATCGTTACACAACAAGTCAATGATTCTTGGAAAATAGTTTGTGAACTGTGAATGAAAAGCCCCATTGAAGCTGGTCACTGCTTTTGGTGATAAAGAAATTCTCCTAATATGGCTATTTTATTAATGCTGTTGTATTTCAAAGTTCCTTAGCCACAGCTTACACAGTATTATCAAAGGAACATTTATTTTTTCATTTCAGTTGGTTTCTTTATCTTAAGTAAAGGTCAGGAGAGCTTCCTGGAGAGTTACTCTGGCAAAGGTTATGGAGTTTCAGACATATACTTGGATATAATGTATATAGCTGTGGGCTCTGCGAAACAGGAACGGAGATCAACAGAACCAAAGCCATAGGGAAATTACTGCTGCAGAAGTAGCACAATTGTGACTGTTTTCTCTAGGATCCAAACCTGCCTTCCAACTCTATTATAATGACTTACTATATATAATCTATAAGTCTGTACAGTACTCACCCTGTTACTGGCAGCAGCCTGGCAGGAGCACTTAGCTTTTTTTTTTTTTTAGTTATTATTTTTATTTTTTTAAACATGGGAGAGGGTGGGCAAGCTTTCATAGGCTCACTGTTTAATACACTTGAGCCAAAAATGGTGAAGGACAGAAGTGTAAACCTGTGAAGGAGGTCACAGCCACTTTAGTTCAGAGGCGACCAAACTGTGGTTTGCTGCACAAATTTCATTTATGGAGCTGTATATAGGTAGGGGTGTATGTGTGTGATGTGCAGAATATGTAAAGAAAACTGAAGTGCTCCACTGAAACAGTTACAGTCTGCAGTCCAGGTACAAAAATTAGTGACATTTTATTTCTAGCTTCATTGCTTGAGAAATGGGCTTTAAACCTGGGGTAATTTGTGGTCTTAAATTGAAATTTGTAACATTGAAAGGAGTTGTAAGAAACTTTGGTAACAGTAGCAGTGCTGGAAAGCTGTGGTTAAAACTTTCTTGTCTAGAAATCACCAAGTTAGTCAACTCTTGAAGCAAAGTTGTGGAAGGTAGCAGAGGAACGGATACTGCCAAGATCATGTGCTGTGTCCTAGCGCTGAGCAGGATTAAATGCCCCTTAAAGTGCCCTGGGTTTTGTGTTTCTTTTCTGTAATAATGATTTTAACTAGTGAAACTGCACTGGTATTAGTAACTAAGGGAAACATTTAGTTTAGATTAGATATACAGTCCACTTTATCCACTAAGGGATTTAACTTCAAAGCTAGCTTGGGACCATGAATATTTCAATTATGAGTTGCTATCAAACTTAAATCAGTTTTCAAAAAGCAAACATAATATATATATTTATAGTTAGGTGTGGGCTTTAGATATTACGAGTGAGATCAACAGCTAGCATAACTTCATGTGATATTATTGACATTACTGGAATTATGCATATTTCTACTAGCTAAGAATCCAGCATGTCAAGCTTCCCCTTAATGCTTTAAACTTCAGTTTACCTGTTTAAAATTGAATGTATTTTGTTACTCCATTATGTCTTCTGGAAAGATGTCCTTCCTACTATAATAATCTTAGAAATGTCTGCACTTCCAAACCTTTCTTTTTTGTCACAGCGTCCAAAGCCCCATCTTGTCCATCTTGTATTACCTTTTTATTAAATATTTTTTTAACTTCGAATACCTACCACAAAGAACCTTTTTGTAGTTTAGCTCAGAGTGAGCGGAATGAAGAGTCGATAACAACTAGCCTGTTCGGATGAAATTTGAAAAACAAATCACGGTTTAGTTTCTCATAACCTCCTGCTTTCTGCAATGACTGAACTTTTGAGTTCTAAGGGAGAAAAATGTGTATCAAAAAGATTTTTTTCGGCTTGCAATTACACTGGAAAATATTTTAATTGCTTATTAAATAGTGTAATTTCTTACCCTTTCACTTCCATTCTCATAAGAAATAAAAATTCCACAAAAAGAGGGAGGAATCACTTTTACAGGCATTTACTTGGAAATTCAGTATTAGGTAGGTTGGTTTTGCCCCATTCTGAATCTGCTTCTACACTTCAGCTGCCCTGTTTGCTATATATTCAAGTGACTTCCTCATGACTTTTCTTTCAGCAATTACGTGAAAAGTTGTGTAAAGCAAAAATGCAAAATCTGTTTCTCCAAAAAGGTGAATGCCTTTTTTTTTTTTTTTTTTAAATCAGCATTCTGTATGGGACACTTTTTCCAAATTCTTATCTAATTCATAAGACTTAGTTAAGCTGTTTTTCTGTCCGTATAAAGTCAGTATTCACGTGTTGAGAAGGGTGACCTGTGTTAACTTCCTCAGATAAGGTTTCCTATTGTTTCAAGTCCATTTTCATATACTGAGGAGGAGCCAGATCCTGAACTGGTTGTAATCAGTGTCGAGGCTTTCAGATACTGTAGAACAGCAAGGACTTTCCAATCTAGGAGTAAAAATGAATAAAGTGTTCAGTTTGCTCGAAGTCAATAGCTGTTAAGGTGAAGATTGCTTGCTCCCATTGTTTGGATGGTTTCTATGACAGACACAAGAGGAAGTAGGTAGGATTTGCTGATGTTTAAAGGATGTAGTTGGCAGAGAAAACTTGGTATTGTCAACAATACATTGATTTGTAATTCGACCTTGGTACAATTGGTTATAAATGGGGATTATCCTGCACCAAACCAGTTTGCCTGGTGTCTTAATAGCATAATCGTGTTTTGTTTTGTTTTAATAATATGTATTTACATTGGTCTGTTCTTCCAGAGTCTGGGTTTTTTTCCTCTTTCTTCTTTTGCCCTAAAATGTAGGTTACTCATTTAAAATTCAAGATAAATTCGAGCTTTTTGCTTTTTATTTGTTATTGAATTTCTGCTAATCAGGATTTGTGCTGTGCTTCACCTTCTTGATCGGTTTCCTTCCTTCTCTTTCATTTTGTTCCTGTATTGTTTCCCTGACCATCACAGCCTTAACACTGCCAAGGGGTAAATGTTAATGTTAGACCACAGCTGTTGACAGTAAATGGGAAGGGCTGGCTGTAAAATCTGTGCTCCTCCATGTCTGATTAAACTTTAAGATAGGAAAAATACTTTTTTAGTAGTGATTTTGTCGCTGATCTTTCACGACCTTTATTCTTTCTCTTACCTCTGTTTTTTTTTCCTCCAGGTTTAGCAAAGGAGGTCTTTCAATGTAGATGCCAGGAGCCTTAAATTATTCAGGGATGTGCTTTTTAGATGCTCTGGCTTGCAATCTTTAAAAGCCTGTTAAAGAGAGATTCTTTACATAGGCTTCAGGTAGCTGTATTCTTCTGTCATTTTAACTAATGGCTTAGGATATTCCAAATGCAGTTTAAATGAGGAAAAGCTTTAATATTTATTTACATGTTTGCAGCATACAAAATCATGATTTTTTTTTTTTCACTGTCAGGTGAAAAATGCTGTTCGTTTTATTTTCTTTCTCTTTCTTTCTGTGACTTAAATTTCAAAAGTGAATTTCAGAACTAGAAGAGCATTTCCTATTTGCTTTAGTATAGCAAGAGCTCGTGAGCAATTGGTAGAGTTTAATTTTCACTTATTTTGACATATTTTGGAGAAAAAAACCCACACGATTAAAACAAAGTAGAAAACACCAGAATAATGTAAGTTCTGATGGGCCTACTGAAGTAAAAAGGAGATCTGTTTACTGGGTTTGTTTTTGTTTATGATGCAGAATAGTTTAATTTTGCAGCTTCTAGAAAAAAATTTAGTGGACTGAAGAAAAATGACAACTTTTTTTAACGTGATGATTCACGACATAGGCAGCTGGTAGTCGTGTCTTGGTAGTGCACAATGTCCTAGAAATTGCAGTTGCTAGTGTTTTGGTTTTCTGTGTGTGGCAAGTTGCGCACACTAGCGTGTTTTCAGGGTTTTTTTTACAAATTTCCTTTTTTTTTTTTTTTTTTAGAGTCTGTGTGGCTGGAATCACTTTTTCTTTAAGTGTAGCTCTGCAAGTGTGGTACTGCAGCAGGCAGTCCGACAAATACCCTACAAGGTGGTGCTAGTTATTCTTGGTGCTTAGCTATTCCCTGGTAGGGCTTTCTGCTGCAGCTGTGTTTTGTTTCTTGCCACTTGTCTTGAAACTACTTCCCTTCATAGGTCAGACGTTGTCAAATACAGAGACATTTACTTATTTATTTTAGTGCATGCCCGACTGTGACGAATTCTTTCTAAAGGACTGTGAGTCGGGGCTCTGTGGTTTGTTCCTGCCCTTAGCTTTGCATGACCTTGGGCATGTTGCTTAACATCTTTGTTTCTCGGTTTGAAGTAGGTACAGAAATGCATGTATCACTCTGCTGTGAGAGATACAGCTTTCTTAATGATCACTTATCTAAAGATCTCAAAAGCATTTTACAAAGAGAGTCCAATGCAATTGCTGTTGTAAGAGCTGGAGAGGTCAGACTGAGTCGTCGATGCTGACCACCTTATCTCCCTTCATAGTTGCCTTAGATAGCCTCACTTCTTTCATTGTGTCCGTGAGCACTTGTTTCCTTTGTTTAAAGCAGAACTGAAACTCTTACCAGCTGTTAACTTTCTTTTTTTTTTTTTTTTTTTTTTTTTTAATTTTCATTCAAAAGAAATTAGGAATTGGTGTCTTTCAGAGAACTTTGTGGGCTTATTTTGTGGTTCATCGCCAGGCATTAGCCTGTGCTAATATGGATTTTTTTTCCTCCTTCTTTCTCTAGAGGATTTTTGGAAATATTTAAATCTGCCATAGTCGCGACCTTTTCCATAATTGCAAGATTTAATTCTTGAAAAAGTTTTACCAAGAGGCAGACTGTTGACCATAATGCCTTTAACTTGTGATCTTAATAGTAGAGAATTTGTGGGTTTGCTTTGATTTTAATAAGCAGTTCCTGTTTATTTGCTTTTCTACTTGTATTTTTATACTAAATTTCTAGCTTTGAAGGTGCAAGGACTTTAGGTTCTCCTGGATTGTAGTAGTGGTAGTGGCTCACAGATTGTGTAAATACTGATGGTGGCAATAGCACTGTGAAACAAATGACAAGAGCCCATCGAGTACATAGCTTTTCATTTTTAAAACTTTTAAAGTGGAAGCTATTCCTTTCAGAGTGCCCTGCATGCCATGATGTGAATTTTATTGCTAATGAAAAAGTACCTCTGGGCATCCCAGCAGAGACAGCAGCCACATTATGCAGATGTGGTTTAACTGCACAGGGCCACTGTGATGGTCTCCAGCTCTCGGGGGCATGGAGGAGCCCAAGCAGCTGGACAGGGCTGCTCTTGTGGGGTTTTGTCCCCCTGTCTCCCCCCTGGCCTTCCACTGGCATGTCCCTGCCCGGCCAAGCTGACTTGGTTTCCTTTCCTCAGAGCTCCATCCTCGTTTGCTGTTTTATTGCAGATTAAAGGCTTGGGTTGCATGTGGAGGTTATCAGCTAATGAATAAACTTCAGTCATCCTGTCCTGTGATAAATCTGTCTTGTAGATCAAAGATGAAGCATGTAGACCTTTTTTCTTTCAAATGGTAATTTCTTAAGGCTGTCAGATCACTTCCTAAGGTCTGTTTACATAAAAACAAAAACATTAAACATATTTTATTCAAAATGTTGAATTTTCAGTTTTGAAAAAAACTTCTATTTCCTCTCTGAGGAAGCCTCCCCTCCTCCCTTCCCCATAAGGACTCTGTGAAGATCCCATCTGTGGCAATACAGGCGAGCCTCACATTGTAACTTGTAGTCAGGGCAGTATTTTCTTAACACTACAGTTATTTCTGTTTTGAAACAGATAGTTGTGTAGTTAATTTCACCAGGAGTATGTATGTGTATTAGAGCATCTGTTCAGTTCCAGTTGTATTAAACAAAGTATGCAGAAATTTGTTTCATCTGTATTTTCACATAGAAAGCAAACAAGGCAGATTGAAGGGTCTTCGTGATTCTATTTTGATAGAAAACTGTTATTCTCCTTAAACTGCTTTCCATGCAGTGTTTTTGCAAAATATATTTTGTATTCCAAGAGCAGCCTAAATAATGATTTGAAAATCCATAAGCTCTGGGATGGTGTAAAATAAGGAGACAGTCTGCAAGCTGAGTCCATCCACTTCTATTTATTTCATGTGTTTCTTTAGGTAAAATGTTTTTACAGTCTGTATCATTTTTTTGTCTTTTTTCTTCTGCTTGCTGCCTCAGCAACTGAAGACAGAAGTCAGGCTCTCCCACAGACTGCCGTGAAGTTTTCAAAGGGTATAGCAGGAAAAAAAGGGAGGAGAGAGTGACAGTCCTCAAAACATCAGTTAAGCATTGGAGAGTCTGTGACACATTCATGTCATGTAGGACTGAGATTGCTAGCCCTGTGTAAACATACAGGAAAAATAGCCTTTGTTTCAGGTTCTGTGTCCTTTTGTTTTAGTCCTATGCATTTCAGTGGAGCCATTTATAAGCTGATAAATATGCATAAATGATGATATTTATTAGTTTTTTTGAGTTTTAGAAGTCGTCAGTGTTTTTTCTAGGAATGATCTAAATCTAGTCTAAACTGGTAAATGGAAAACTGATTACTTTTTCAAGGCATGTGCTCCAGTCTTTTCCCTGAGAAGGATTCTTTTCTTTTCCTTTCACTTATTCTTCATGTTCCCCTTGTCTTCGATGCATTACTCTTACCCATTCCTGGATTATAGTTTGACCTTGATGAGGTGAATAGAGAAGTGAACTGTCTTGGTAAAGGATATCTTTATTCTTACGTATCTATTTGTTCTGTAAGCTGAGGATTATGTATGTTAGAAAAGAGTGAATCATTAGCAGCTTTATTTCTGGTTGTCTTTTTTCCCGTGGCTGTTTATGAACTTATTCAGCAAATGTGGTTGCCAGTAAGTTAATGTAGTGAAATATTTTTTAGCAGTGACATTTACTGCCAAGTCCTGCAGTCACTGAATACGAAGGTTACTGACTGGCCAGGTTTTTGTCTTTAAATTTATATATTATGAGTCGTCATCAAGGACATTTGAAAAATTACATGTGCAAAAACAATTCCCAGTCTTGCTAATTTGATCCTCTTTGCTCAAATGTTGTTTCCTTTCTGCTTCTAATGTATACCTAAAAAAGATAAACAGTTTAATTTTTTTTTATACTCTCTTCATGCTGACACGGAGTGCAATGTTTCCTTATTAATCCATCTGTAAATAAAATTCACATGACCAAAACACTAACATAAATGGAGACAAAAGAGACTTTGAAAAGTGTCAGCATTCAGTAAAGACCAAAAGTTTCAAGAATTTGGGATTAGAATCTGGGAGCTAGATTTATACAAGTGTGTGTGTATATACACAGCGTATACTCAGTGTGTGTATATATGTATTCTGTATATACATGTATGTGTGTGTATATATACACATACATGCATATAAGAAATAGACACACCATGTAATTGTCAGTCTTAGTGATTGCATGCACACGTAAAATAATCCTACAACTTCAAGAACAACTGGCTTCAGAAAAAATGTGCAGTGCATGTATTGGTAATGTATGTTCAGTTGCGAGTCTCGTATACAGTAAGAACGCTTTAAGTAGCAGCAGAAGCCTTAAATATCTGTGCTAAGAACCAGAGCCTGGTTGCAGGTGGTCGAAATTCCACCAGCTCCAGAAAGAGCACTTTGCTAAGAGTCATTGAATATCGGGCTACTTATTTAAGGCCTGACTATGTTCCCAGACGTAACCATTTATGACAATGGCTTCTTTGTTTCCCTGTTGAATCAGTGATAAAACTTGTGAGCTGAATTTTATTGTTGACTTATTTCAATGGCCCGCACCTTTTCCAGTGGAGCCTGCAGCTTTTGCTGTGGTTTTTGGTAGTGAACTAAGGATACAGATTTCAGCCTTGCTTGAATGAACTATAAACTAGATCTGTTAGAGTTGCCATTCTGGTGAGCATTTGTGAAAATTTAACATTGAAGCATGAAGGACCCATGTATTTAGAGTGGTGACAGTCTCTTTCTTCCAACAAAGTAAACAAAAATCCCATTAGCTACCCTGAGTTAGTGTATACTGGTTTCATGAATGTATAAATATTTTTATTTTTAAAGGCAAAATCAAATTAAAAATCATCTTCTGAAAATGCATTTTTTGCTTTTATTGCCTATCGTTGAAAGTTGCTAAAATAAAAATAAATTGTAAATAATCTTTTAAATTAGTTGTTTAATTCGTGCTAGGGAGTGCTCACTGTGTAGTCCATTTCATTATTTATTGGCTTCTCTTGCTTTCACATATTCTTGAGTAGCTGACTGACAGACAGGCATGATGATCCTTAAGGATAATCTTTTATTATGAGGATATTCCTATTTTTATAGGGAAGCAAACTGACACACTGGTTATGAATCTCTGAAGGTAGGCTCCTAAGACTGAGGTACTTCAAACGAGAATCAACCTTCTGACACCAGTTGTTTAGGTGATGAACAACAAACGGCAGAACAAGAGGTGAAATCCAGTTTCTTTCACATTTCGTCCAGCTGCAAGTACGAGATCAGCAGCCTTCTCATCTATAGCTGGCTATTAGCTCTTTGCATGAATACATCAGAAAAGAACAACAACCAAAAAAACCTAGATTGACGTAACTTGAAACTTTTCCGTAAGAGGGGAAACGAGGCAGAATCAGTTGCTGATTGTTTTCTGCTTTGGGCATGCTTTCCTAAATATCAAGTTGATGATACCTTTAAAACAATAAATACAAAAAATACAAAATGGTTTACTTTAAAGCTTATGGCAAAAATACTTGTTATAATTTCCAAAGTTTTCTTCATAATTCTGTTTCTACAAAATGTATTAAAATCCAGACCCGAAACCCTCAAACTGCAGATTTACCTGAAGTGGAAGGGGGGGTGTGGGTGTGGGTGTGTGTGTGTGAAACGCTGGGATATTATCTCACTTGGATATTTTAGTAATGGAAGTTATATAGTACTTAGCCATTACCTCTTACAATTTAAATTAAATTTTGGAAATTGCTGCAAATGGAAATCCTGTCCTCAGAAAAACACACAAACCCTGATGTAGTGGCCAGCTCTTCTCTTTGCATTTAACTTTATTGATAATTCCCAGGTAGGAATACAATTTAAGTTTTCTCCCAGGCTTGGTTTTACATTAAGACCTTCCTCTTTAGCAGGAGCTCTAAAGGTGGATCTCCTCTCCTTGCACCCTGCCTGGGACCCTTTGGAGCCACGTACTTTATAAGTAACTGTAGGAACAAATGCCCCTGATCTCCTCCCAGGTTTTTAACACCAAAAGCTAATGCAGATGAAGAGCAACCCTGTTTCTCTGTGGGGTCCTGGAGGTTGCAGATCCAGTATAGAGGGATTAAAAATTCTTTAGATTCTCACCCCCCCCCCCCCAATCATCTTACGGTATCCACGGGTTTTAGATCAATTGCTACAGAACCCAGCTGGTTTAATTTTTATTAGGTTACTGCTTCCTCCTCCAGAGAGCCCTAAGCCTCTGTTTATTTTGGGGGCAGGGGGAGAGGGATAGCTCTTCCTCCTGCCTCACCTACTCTCCTCAGACATCAAAGCAAGCCAGTTTGCTCCTCTTAGCTTAATCCTCCCTTTCTCCCTCCCACCAATGTTCTGCAAATTTCCTTGTATTCTTCTCAGAGTTATCCAGTGTCCGTGGTATTTGTCAGCAGGTTAACTTTTGCCCTGGAGGTACTTGCTGGGAGGCAGAGCCCCTCTGGCAGTGCTTTCCCCTCGACTGCCTGCAACTGCGAGTCTCATACAGCTGGACAGGTAACTGTCTGGAAAGGAAGGAGAGCACTGCATGAAGGGGACATAAATCAGAATAAAACAGTGCCCGTGACAGCATTTCTGTGAGATTGCTGCTTTCAGAGGTTAAGAAACTGTGTCGGTAACTGCAGCTCCCACTGCGTGAAAATACCTTCTAGACAATTCTTAACTAGAAGCTGAAATCTTTTGGGGGTGGAGGAGAAGAGGGGTAAGCCAGCCAAAATCATGTCAAACCGTTCCTTTGCTTGGGGGTAGAAGAGTAGAGACAGTCTTCTAATACCGTGTGGCAGTTCAGCTGGTTAGCACCTGCCCAAATATAGTGTCAATTTAGGCCAAAGGACCTACAGTGTCCTAACAAGGTGTTTACTAGCAGCCTCTTGAAAAGTTTGCCTTGGAATTGCTCCATCTTTGAGTTTAGGGAGTAGGTTAACTTTTACTGATATTTACTGAAAGCTCCCTCCCCCCCCCCCCCCCCCCCCCCTTCTCTAGCCAGGTGGCTTACACTTTTGGGTGGGCTTTTTAATTTTTGCTATACTGAACATACTCAGAGACTTCAATTTTCAACCGGCATGGTCCTTTTAAATGAGAAGCCAAGTGGCTACAAATACCTGAATTATCTCAGTGGTGCCTTCAGCACTTCCAGCGTCAGAAAGCTGCAGGTGTACCCTCAGTAACTCTAATGAACGTTTCAGAAATTGCAACTGCACAGACAAGCAAATGAGGGATATCTTGCTCTAAAAATGAGGATTTATAGCATTGAACTAATTATTAAGCTGTATGGGTGCAACCTCTAATATTGTGCCCCGTCTTCCACACCGCTGGGAACCCCTCCTCCTCTCAGGAAGGCTGCATCCATCAAGGCAGGGGAGTCTTGGGTTAGCTGCCCAGAAATAGCTAAACTGGCAAAAATTTTTAGTGTCTTAGCGCACAAGCTTTAGAAAAGCACATTTCCGTTAAAGAATGACATTTATTTCCATTTGTGAAGAAGCATCTAGAAGAATTTCTTTGCTGAACAGGGGCAGGAGCGTCGTGTTTAGGAGTCAGATAAGCTGTGCTGTAGGGAAGTGGCATATGTCTGCATTATAATGATGGTTTTGTTGGTCACTTTTCCCTGTGTACAAATGCCCTCATATAAACCTGCTTGATGGATAGTGATGCAACTGTGGTGTGCTCTAGGTACAGTGAACCCATCTCTGTTCTCTACTTCAACATTTTTTTGGCCTCACCTGTTATTCTCAAAGGCTTTATGTTAATGCCAGATCATAGTAAAGATAGGGAAGAATTGTGGTGGATATATAGAATTAACATAATCTAGAGATGAACAGGTGAATCAATTAATTTAAAGTTGATTTTCATCAATACTTGTTTTTTGTCTTTTAATCATTCATCTGTAATGCTTTTTGCTTTAAAAGAAAGGAAAGAAGAAAACCTCTCTTACTCCAAAGCAAGAGAAAGTTATTTTAACAAACAATACTTGTTAATACGGATGCATTACTGCAGATTTTAAGGTCCAGAATTTCCCAATATCAGTTGTAGGAAAATGTGCTGTTATTTTCCATCTTGAAACTCTGTAGTAGTAAAAAGCAATAAATTCCAGCTTTCAGTGCATTTCATCTTCACCTGGTTGCTACTTTTTCCTAATTCAAATTCAGAATCAATATTTTTTTCTTCTCATACCATGTCATCTGAGAACAGTCCATGTAGACTTTGAGGACAAAATCCCACAATTTTGGGCTGCCTTTTATTCTTCACACCCCCCCCCCCCCATCCCTCCACACCCCCTGAGGATTTTAAAGACTATACTATTATGTAGCATTCGTGCAATGCAGTATTCAAGCAGACCGTTAATTGACATGTACAGTATTGTATGCTTTAGGCTGGAAGAGAAAATAAGCAATTTGCTTCATTTTGCAGAGTGAGTTCTAACTGTTATTAAAGTGCATTTGTAGTTGCATATTTTCCAGTAAAGGTGACAGATTACTTCAAAGCTGGTATTTTCTTTTTGTTAAACAAGGTTCTCAAATAGATCCATCTTGCCCACGTATTCTATTCTTGCCAGTTGGCTTTGAAAGCTGGTGCTTGGGCTTATCGTTCAGAACTAGCTTCCAAAAAATGAGGTCCCATGCTGTTTCTATCTATTGAGCTGGTAGGGGCTGGAAGGATCTGATCTGAAGCCAAGGCGAAGACTGAATTGATGGAATCATATCTAACGAGTTTGCCAAGTACTGCCCAGTCATGAAGTTCCACTTTCTGGGAAAGAGCACTGAGACGAGGGGCGGCAGAGCATTCGCTGTGATACCGGCTATCCTCAGATTTCCTTCCCTGGACTTAGAGCCAGGCCACCACGTAGGAAAGAGCTAGCTTTTTGTTAAATGCATTTTTACACGTTTACATCTTGTTCCTCTCTTCTGCATGCTACTTCCCCATTTTCTCCCCAGTTACATATATGCATTTGAAGAGGAAAATGCTTACTGCCTTTTATTATGGTATTACACATGTTTTGACCATACGTAATGTATCATTAGAGAGGCATGCTTGTACATTTGGAATGCTTACTTCCATTTGACTCTGTGTGCACGTACACAAACACCCAAACACACACACAGACTCTGTTTCAGGTGAATGGTGACCACTCAGTGGGACTAGATGGAGGCCAATTATTTTTAGGGCTGAATTCTGCATTTAAGCAAGTTCTAGTTTTCTGGATGCAACCATAAGATGGAGAATAGTGCAAGATCATGCACTTCTTCAAAAAACTACTTGACAGGATTGCTTAGATTCCCCCCCACACCCCTTTTCTAGCAGCTTTTGTTTGTGAGAGAGAAAGCTCAGGTCTCTTGTCTATGTTCAGTTTTTATATAAACTGCCAGGATAGTCTCTGAAACCACAGTGATGATACACATCTGTGTGTCAGATATCCAATTTGTCACCAGCTTCTTCCAATATCTGGCAGAGAGCAGGACCTAAATGAAATCCAGTTGACTGGAGCTCAGCTAAGATCTGATAGAGGTGACTTTGATAGATCAAATGGTTGAAGAACTTGGTGGAGTCTGTGTAGATGTAATCTGTTCAGCTACTTTTAAATCAGTCCACAGTCTTCAAGTCTTGCTCATCTTTGCAGCTGTTGCAGTGGTCAGAATCAAAAGGGTTTTTTTGCCATTGTCTAGGCAAGAGATTGCCTAAGGTGAAAACAATTGCAGACCTTGCCTCAGTCATCCATGCTTGCAGTCACTTCTGTCTTCAGCTGTTGCAGTGGTCTTTATGTGTAGGCTTTAATTCAAAATCATTGGGAACAGTTTAGCTGGAAAGACTCGGTTACCAGCCTTTACTGTCTTTCCATCCTCCTACCTCTCTTCATCTGTCACCTTTCCAATGTGATGTTTTTATTTCAGTTTTTGTTAGTATACGAGGCTGCATGCTACATTCAGCTGCAGCAGCAGTAACCTCCGGAGTACGAAGGAATGGTCAGCTGGGTCTAGTACCTGCTTCAGCTAATTCCTCCTATGCATCCCAAAGATTACCAGTAAAATTTCTCATCTTAATGTATAGTGGAATGAAATAGAAAGAGCACCCTGCTTTGGCATCCTGTTGTCTTTAATCAGATGCCTATTAAATGGTTGTTGAAATTCAGAGTGCGGCTATCTACAAAGGTCTGTAGCTCAGATCATAATGATCTAGAAATAAATAATCAATAAATAGCCTTCAGAATGCAGAAGGCTATTGTTCCATAAGTTAAATACACATTTTTGAAACCTCTTCAGAAAATATGTATAAAGCCTGCCATTCCCACTGAGAAGGACATATAGAAAGTATTTAGTTTTGTAGCTCCTTGCATCAGATACGCAAATACCTATACTGAATATATGGTTCAAATGGTAAGTAACTGTTGCAGAAATAGAGCATTTCAGGCCTCATATGAACCCACGATGTTGTGTTTGGATTTTTTAAAAATGTCTACTGATAAGATCACCTAGGTCATTACTATCACCTGAGAAGTAACCAGCACTTTACCCTCCTTGATGAACCATTCAATAAACTGTTCATTTATTGGGAGTAGATTTTTTTTTTTTTTAAATGCCTACCTGTTGTACTTACAGCATAAATAATTTGTTTGAATCATCAGGTGAGTGCTGTTAAGTTATAGTGAGCGAGGAAAATTGCAAAAACACAAATTAGGGTCCCTGTCCTTAAGTGTATTTCAGTTTGCATTTTGATAGCAGTTTAGAAATGTTATCGCCTGTTTTGTCACAGACATAATTCACATCTTTCTTCAGGCACTGTAAACAAGAGAAATGGTTTAATGGCTCCATAAAAGGCACTCTGTGCTGATAGCTGAGATTAGACCCTTTAGTAATGGATTTTTGTGTGTTGGGGGAAGGGGAGGGCTTGGCAGAGGTAAATGTACTGGAAAAGAATCTTGGAGAGACTCTGATGTATCTGAAGTGCCTGCTGCATTTCTGTGTGTATTGGGAGATAGATTTAAAGTGTGACAGTGTTGGCTTTATCAGTACAGGGGCTTTCTCTTCTTGCTTTTGAAATTTTACCAAGTACTAACTTGGATCACCTCAATCAGTCTAGCACCTGGAGTTGTAGTGGTATTAACTTAAATATTTTTACATCTTCTGTCTTTTCATCTTGCTGTTAAGAAAATCAAATCCCCTCTATTCAAATGTGTTCAAGAAATCTCTCTAAACTTACATTGCATAGTAACAGTTTTGCCTCAATCGATCATAAAAATGAATGAGTTTGTTTACTAAATTGGGTTTAGAGGGTCATTTGAGAGCATAAATGTGAAAAGCAGTTCAGAAACATGCAGCAGAAATGTTTAGGGCATGACTTACTGTGTTTGTGGCCTCAAACTTAATACATGAATGTAGTATTACTTAGGAGACATCGGAGTTCACTAGCACAAGCAAGGTTGCTGCTGTCAGTTGATTTTATACCATATAGTAAATGCTTTTGCCCTACAAATGTTGATAATAAGACATCTGTGTCTCTTTGGTCAGTGGAGTCAAGATTGCCTGCCGTTAGCCAATGTCATTGAATTACCAGTAATATTTCATGCCTTTTAAAAATATGTTTAAATCAATTCTTCTTCTTCTTCAGAAAATAAAATCAGATTTTATTTTGTGTTCTAGGCAGGAATCTGAAGTTTGAAAATTATAAAATAACTTTTTGCTGAAAGGAGAAATGACTTGCAATTTCATGTAAAATATTCCTCATTTCTTCTTCATCTTGAATAATCATCTCTTGAATTGAAAAATATTTTAAACCATTGCTTCTATATTTGATGCAGTGCATTTCTGGGGCTTTCTCAAAAGAAGTGATTCAGTTCTATCTGTACAGAGGTGGTACATTTCCTGTTTCTCAGGCTAGAAAGTATACAAATCAGTCTCCTCTGAGACAAACCGATTCCTCCTTTAATTTCAGAGTTCGTAATAAAATTATTCTTTGTTTGAAGAACTTAAACAGGGTGTTATTATGAACACAATGTTTGGGGATTAGGCTGTTGACAAATAGCAAAGGAGAACAGCACTTCAAAACGAGGGGTAGCAGGTTTCACTCTGTGTTTTTGCATGTTCTGTGTGAGTTTACTTTGTGGTGAAATTATTATTGTTTTGTATAAAATCTAGGTCTGTACAACAGCACATTATGTATAACATGCAAGCCCTCTTACTCTGCAGATATAGATAGATATATTTCTGCACAGAGAATATACATACAGTAACGTATTATACCTTAATCAATTTGCTACAGATGGTAGCACTCCTTCTGCTTGCCTTACATCTGCGTGTTGGCTTTGGAGGAGCTCCAGACAGGGTCTGAGGATTGAGTCCGTTCTGATACCGATAAGCCTGACTTTCCCCAGTAGCTGAGATGAGGTGTTGAAGCCATCCATCTAAATACACGTTGTAAGATTGTTTGCCTTTCAAGTTTGGAGGTAGTTATCTGTAAGTAATCGCTCGGGATGAAATCTTGGCCCTTGGTCACTTCTTAATAAGATCGTTATTAAGGCAGAGTGCCCGTTACTTTAATAGGGTTGAGACTCTGTTCTGGGGTTAAGTAAAATGAATTTGCCATCAGGAAGAAAGAAGTGGTGAGGAGCTGGTTGTTCAAAATGTCATTTTGTTAATTTGGATGTGTTGGTAGCTTGGTATGCTGCACTAAAATTAGATTGTATAAATAAGCAACCTTGCTCTCCTCAAAAGAAAACGGATTGAAAACATAATATAAAATCAAACTTAGCAAAACGGTGTATGTTTAAAATCAGTTTTAATAGGTGCACTATAAAATGAGTGTCATGCTAAAATGCCGAGCAATGAGTGGAGGGTTTCAGTGATGATATGAGAACTGTTTTGAATGTTTGAAATTTTATTGTTGGAATAAGTCTGTCATCTTCAGCCACACTTAAGATGTGGTTTGAAAGGTCAAGTAGCCTTCAAGAAAGCCCCCCAAAAATGCAGTAAGTATTTTTCTCAGGCTATCTTTTTTTCTTTCTGCCTCTAAAAGTGTACGCTTAAGGAGTTACAGATAAAGCTTAGAATGGTGACTGCGTCAGGGGACTGCCCGAGGAAGGCTTTAAATTTTACAGCTACATTATCTTTCTGGCCATAGTTAAGGTAAAGATCTAATATAAAATCACTTTGGACTGTAATGCTTTCCCTAAATGAAATGAAGGCATTAACCTACTTGATTTGATACACTTTACCCTAGCTTATAAAGCTGGGAGGAAAGTGAGGTAAACTTTAATTAAAACTACAGCACGGATGCCTTCTAGCACTGTGCCCTGTACCTTGCTAGGACTGTACAGTAAGCAAAATAAAATGTACCTCGCAGCCGAGGCAGCAGGCTGGAGCCGTGTTCAGTGAAAGTAATTTAATTAGTGTTGATCATGACTCCAGATGATGGTGATTTGATAAGGAATAATTTAGTACTTAACAGCCTTTTACATGCACCAACTCCATGTGGGAAGGTAAAGCAAATTGCACAAAATGAATGTGCTGCTTTCACTTGTGCCTGTGCCAGTGAGCTGGAAAACTGCCTGTTAGCAGACGTTCAGGCTCTCAGCGCTGTGATGAAATACCCAGCCAGTTCTCCGCACAGGGCTGTGGTGTGGGAGTCTCTGTACTCCCGTTATTTAAAAATAAATAAGGGAAGTAATTTTTCAAAACAGATTAACTCCGAGGAAGTAGCAAAGTTAAAATAAAAAAAATAAAAAAATAGAGCAGCATGTGGCCTTTGTGCGAATATGTGATACCGGCTTTAGAAAAGAGTCTTGTTGCAGTTGTGTTTTAATTCTCTGATTCAAGTCAAAGAGATTGCCTACCTTTGCATCGGAGCCACCATTCTGGAGTTGTGGGGCCCATCATATGCATTAAATGTGCGGCGTGCATTATCTGACCAAGACATGCAAGGAGAGTTAGCAGTAAAAGTTCACTAGCAAAAACCCAAAACAAACTACTGGATGTCAGCCTGCTTTGTGATTACGGTGGGAAGCTGACTGGGCTGCGTTTTGCCATATTATTAAATTTGAGAATCTTTATTCAAGAAGTCCGTATGGTCTTTTATTTTAGTGCAAGTTCAGACAGTTTTATTCAGAAAGAGTTCTTTCCTTGTTGTGATGTTTGCCACTTTTCATCGCTGTTTTTAAGTTACTGTGCTGTGCATATGTATTTGTGTATGTGTTTTACTGTCTGCTTTTCCTTTGTAATCTTTCCAGATAATTGACTATTATCCACCAAATATAATAGCTGGAGAGCAGTTTTAGAGGCAATTCTTGTGAGTTTTGTGAAAATACGTGGCAAAATAACATAGTGTTATCTTGCAGGTGTCTCAGCTGAAAGGCAGTAGTACAAACTGTCATGTATGAGAGGATCCATTTGTGAAAGAGTTCTCTGAATGTTGTCCAACCGTGTGAAAACCTGTGGTGAGAATCTGGAATCCAGATCTTACTCACAGATACTTACTTATAAATCAGAGTTTATTGGTTCTGATGCTCACTTCTCAGACAGCATTTCATTTACCTCCCCCTCCCCACCAAACACATACGTGTGTATGCAGGTGCATTAGTATCAGAAAATACATAGTGTGTACAAATTGTCTTTCCTAAGTTCAGGTGCAAGGGAAGGGACAAGATGGTACTTGATGGTATATAATAATGGCCTGATTTTGCGCTGAGGTTCTCTAACAGGGACTGCTGCAAGTACGTGGATTTCCACAGAGGCGCAAGTGTCTATGTCAGGCTGGAGTGTGATGTTCAAACTACAGTGTTTTGGTGCCAGCATCAAAAATTGGTGATAAAATCGATCTCCAAACTCTAGGCTTCTCAGTTCAAAAATGTATTTACAACCTCATTTTATTTAAAACCTGAAGGGTGTGTTTTCAAGCTGTTATATACATGTCTTTTAGTCCTTTGTCCTCCTAGCCACTTACTTTAGATTTGTCTAGGTCAGGTGAACTTTGAATTTTCTTCTGCTTTAATTTTAGTTAAGGTTGGCTATGAAATAAGGAAAGTTGGCTGGCTTAAACTAATATACTGGTTAACCTTGTCATTACCTTTGGCCTTTTTCTTAATCCAGACCAACTTGTCCTTCTAGTTAATGCTGCATTTGTGTCACACTCCCTCTGTTCTTTTTACCTTTTAAAAAAGTATGATTAATTTTTTTTTCCTCAATTTGTGTCTATATCACATTTACTATTGACTTTGGTTAGGCCAGGATTTTATCTTGTGCATTTTTGAGAAAAATTACTGAAGCCATTTCTTGTGTATTTTTTTTCAGATGTAACTTGTAACTAAAGGCACATGTAATCATCCAGTTTCATAAGTTTCCCTGCAAATTTTCATTCATTCTGTGGGACAAAAAGATTACTGATCATATACTTGAGGCTGATATATGAGAAATTTATTTTGGAGCCATTTGTGTGGCACTCTTTGAAGTGAACTTCTATTGCATTTGTAGCTAAAAGCTACCTCACTGATATTACTTAGAAACATTTGGTGCCTGGGAAGTATTTTGCCTCTGACAACATTTACAGTAGTTAAGCCAAATATAAGTGGGCTGTTATTTTCCTGCTAATGAGATGGGATCCTGGCCATCATTCTATTAAACAATAAAAGTGCTAATAGCCAATGCGAAGGATCTCTGGTGTCTATTTTGCAGTTGACACCCAAAGAAATATTTGAAATGTTTATTTCCTATATTGTTTTTAGTATTACAATGGTTTAATTAATCATGTGTTTAATTAGCAGTGTCTAGCTTACTTGAGAAAGCTTATTGTTAATATTGTTCTTGGGTTTTAATTACATTTTCTTTCTCTTTACAGTGGCTTTTCATGGTCTCCCTGTGAAAATCAAGAAGGAACCCCATAGCCCATGTTCGGAACTTGGCTCCGCTTGCAGTCAAGAGCAACCATTCAAGTTCAGTTATGGGGAAAAGTGCCTGTACAATGTCAGGTAAAGCAATCAGGAGCATGTTTGCAGTGAGAACTGCTGATTTAAATGAGAACTGACTAAAGAGTAATAAAACCATAATAGAGATCTTATAAAAGTTACCTCTTCAGCAGATAACAGACTGATGAGATAATGCATTTAGCTGATGAACACTCATGGAGTTGTTTACAGTTGTACCAAACACTTACATAACCATTTTAAAGCAGTGTTTTTCATCAAAATGCATACTCTCCATTCCTTCTCTGTGGGAGATAGCCAGAGTTTAAAAACCCAGAGTGCAAGCATGAAGTAGAAGGAAGGAGTGTCTTGTTTTCTGTGAGTTCTGTTGAAAGTACTTTCAAAATGCATTACACACATTAGGAAAAACAGGGAGGTCTGTGTAACAGGCAAGAGATTGGCAGGTCTGAGCAACACATTAGGTATTTGACAAGTTTTGCAGATGTTATATGTGTGTATTCATGGGTGATTACAATTTAAAATAGTATTTCATTAGGCTCTGCATCTTTGTTACCTATTCAAAAGCAAGTTGTCTTCTTTTATAGGGATAGATAATAAAAGCTTTATTTATTTGTGGGGGTGGAGAGGCTTGATACTATTGCATTCTTTATCGACTTTCTTTTGGTTTGCACTTACGTCACTCCTTCCTTTAGTGTCAGCAGTGAAGGGTTTCTTATTGACATTTCAGTCTATTTTAGAATCTTCCATCTAGCTTGTGAGTTTTTATTCTCATTAATGTACTACTAAAACTGCTAGCACTTAAAGCATTTACATTTAACTTTTTGGATATGAAAGGGGGGGGGGGAAAGACTGGCACCTTTGCCAGTCATAGAGGAGTGATTTTGATTTCAAAAATCAAATGCGTACATTGATGGATTTGGTGGGTGCTAGGGGACCTGACATAGGAAAGTATGCAAGTTCGTGCTTACTATCTGCCTAATGTCTGCATTTTTCCTGTTTAGAAAGAGGGATGATCAAAGTGTGCTCAAGTCCTTTCCTGATTTGGGACACCTTTGAAAATCGCATCTATGTATTTGTAGGACCAGCACTTTATTTTTGAGAGAGAGGGGGAAAAAAAAACCTGTCGGGAGAGGCTGCTGACATCCTAGTGTAGGTAGCTAAGCCAACATACCATTGTTTTTCTGGGTCAGATCCCTTCCCTCTAGCTGTATTGTTTTACTATCTCACCTTGTGGTTTGTGCAAGCTCTAAAAAAGAGTCTTGACAGGTACTGCCAGCTCTTCATGCTCTAGTCCAGGTGCTTCTACTTTTATGTATTTTGTATGCCTCCTGTCAGAATGTCACTGTAAGACTGAATCCTTTAAAAATACATTTCTGTGCCCCAGAGAAGAAAATGCTGTGTTGAACCACTTGCCTCTAACATTATTTTTTTCTGTGCTCTTCGCAATGTAAAGCAGAGAATTCCTCTGCCTCAAACTGGTTAATAAGGTAACTATAATAAAAAGCTTATATATATATATGACACTTGGGTTTTTTTTTCTGGAGGTAGATGCTACTTTTTTTTTTTTTCTTCAGAGAAAATAACCTGACCTTTCCCCTTGCCTTACTGATAGTGCCTATGATCAGAAGCCACAAGTGGGAATGAGGCCCTCCAACCCACCAACGCCATCCAGCACTCCTGTGTCACCGCTGCACCATGCCTCCCCAAACTCAGCTCAGACTCCTAAACCTGACCGGGTTTTCCCTACCCATCTCCCTCCATCCCAGTCCATTCAAGACAACAGCTTCCCTATGGACCACAGGTAAAACGCAAAACATGAGACGCATGCAGAAGGTATTTCAGTTGTGGCTGCAAGTCTCTTATATAGGGTCGCACTGGCTTCCTGCCCACAACTATCCCCTTTTGGGTTGGGGGACCAAGGTGAAAACCAGCAAGATTCAGAGCGTCAAAAGTATATGTGTTTTCTGAAAGGCTGGCACCCAGCTTGGTGCACTGCAGTAGGAGTTCATATTGGCAGTGACAGAGTTTTAATGACCTGCTGCTTCTGTCTTGTGAGGGTGATTACAGAGTGCTAGATAATCTCATCTAGGCTCCCTTTCCCATGAAAGGTTGGACCAGATGGTCTTTCAAGGTCCCTTCCAACCCAGGCTATTCTATGATTCTGTGATTCATTTGAGGCTAGTAAGCCCTACGAGGTAATGAAGTCACTAGCAGGCATGATCCTGGCTATAAATATCTGTCCTCTTGCTAAGCAATTCACCTATCTAAGAGATAAGTGGCCATGTTATGGTATTACTGCTTCAGAATATTCTTTGGAAGGGTGGGTCATTTTTCCAACCCCTTTTGAAATGTAGCATTTCAAACAAACTAAGATGCCAACGTAAACTGTGCTTAAATAACATTAGTCTGAGTAAAAGCCACAAGAGCTAGAGACTAGAATTAAAGCCTAAACTGTCCTTAAGTCACCCTGTTTTGTTTTGATATGTTAGAAATCCCCAGACAACTGACTTTCTTAGCTCAGTTTTGCAACAGATATACTCCGTGGATTTCCCTGATTTTTGAGGCCAAACACTTGTTTGTAGAATTCTATTTATCCTAACCTTTATTGCATGAACCTGTTTTTGTCTGCTGTGTTGTGTGATTGCTCTGAGCATTTAAAATTTCAGCTGTATGTAAAGAGATATATATGTTCAGAAACTCGACTTAGCTCTTAAACATTAGCAAATTAAGAAGCACCTGAAAAGAAAATCACAGTTGCTGGGAGCGCGATTTGCATGCTTCTACTCTAATAAGGGCTATTATCTCCAGGGATTTGTGCAGATCACTTCTGAAGGGGGTTGCTAAGGTTTATATTGCTGTTTTGTGCTCTGCTGAGATAGTTTTAAATATCACCCAGAGTTCTCTACAAGCCCTTCTGGCAGTGAAGAAACACTGAATCGGCCCCTTCAGCTGCCATAGTCACCTTCTTTTCCCCCTCCATGTACTGTGGTCTAACCACGCAGGCCCCCAGTGAAGCCAGGCAGTGGTTTTGATTACAGGACAGTGGGTAAATGTGTTTCTGTATATACACCAAAGTCAAGTTGTCAAGAGACTGAAATCTCCAGAAGCTGAATGGCTTCAGTGCAGAGAGCAGTAATAAGATTTTTCAGTTGAAAAAAATCTTTTGTTTTAGAGAAACTTGTAAAGAGAGTACTGAAGCTGTATGTCAGCCCTAATTTGAGTATTTATAGAGATTTGCATACACTTTAGTATATTTTTCTATACCCATAACACTTACTCTACACAAGCTTTGTAGGCTCTTTACATGATTCCACCCCCCCCACTCTTGTCTTTGATATTCATGGGTTTTTAGGGCATTTTGCACTAATGCTTGCCTTCCATAATAGAACATCATGTGTTCTACTGAAGTCCAAAATAGCTGACTCAGGCCAAAAGATCTCATTTTTCTCCTTCTTTAAAGAAAGATACAATTGTAGCGGAAGATATTTTTTCCCCATTTTCTTATTTATTTTGAATCTTTGCACTTACAGTTGTTTGAAGCAAATGTGTGCTTCGTATTTTTGTGAAATTCAGATCTTCCCGATTTACAAGGTGATATGCTACTACAATGAGTGTATTCAGAAAATGTTGTTTAAACAAATGACCTACCTACGTGAGTTCATACCTAAATCTATAACTCAAGGCATATTTCTGTGGAACATGCATTGGTGGCGTAAGATAGCATTAGTATCTAGAACATACAGCCCATACATCTTCATACAGGGCATGAATATATGAACGATAAGTGGTCCTAACAAGTACCAACAGGAATCAAATCCACTTGTATAAACAAATGGCTTGATTCCATACAAAGCTTCCAGTACAACAAGTATTATTAACTTCCTTTGAGGCTTTGTGAGTGAGCCTGTTTCTTATTTTAACTTCAAGTTGCAATTTTCTGATTCACTCCTTGACAGTTCTTAATGATAATTTCTGCTTCTTTTTTTGGCTAATGAAAAAAGGAAAAGAGGGAAATGAATGCAGTGCCAGTCAGCCTAACTGTTTCATAATACATTTGAGTTTCTAAGTTTATTTTCTGCAGGTGTAGGTGGAATTGCAAACCCCAATGTTACAGTGCAGTACTCTTTCTACTGCAAAATATAATATTTACAGCAGCATTAAAAAAATTAATTTGTCTCCACTACTACATTGTAATAGTTTCTATCTCTGTAGCTCCCATAGTATTTGTAATTAAGCTATGACAGTAAATATTTGTCAGACCAAATTCACAGCAGTATTATGACAGACGTTAGTAGAGTTTAAATTGTTTCAGAAACATGTACTAGATATGAATTAATAGTCAAGGATTGTATTGCCTGTGCAATCAAACCCCTGCGTTCTTCACTCACCCAGTTTTCTCCAAGAGGATGTCTGCTTTTGCTTGTGTGAACCAAAGTCAGTTCAGATCCAAAGTACAGGAAGCTGAAGAATGATTAGTTCTTGATTTTTTTAGTGTGACAGTGAGAAACTTGCAGAGAAAGGCACGAGTTTCCTTTTTTTTTTTTAATTTTTCATTTTTTTTAAGTGTGTCTTGTTCATGATGAGTGATAACAGGACTAGAAAGCAGTTTGTTGCAAGCACGTTGCATCTGCTGTGGATTAGTGCAGACACAACATTACTACAGTGGTGGTTACCACTACTGTGGTAATCTACAGGAGATGACAGGAAGACTTTGTGCAGTTCATCAGGGCATGGTGGGAAAATAGCATCCTTGTATTCTTCTCTGTGCTTCTGAACCTACAGATGTCCAAGTAATTACATTCAGGCCTTTTAGTTCAGTTAGATATATTTTATGGAAGGAACAACAAGCACAGGTTCTTGAGTAGTGTTGCATGTAAATGAAGTTAATTTAAAACTGAATTCTCAGATTTTGTGCCTACTGAAGAGCATTTGGGAGTAGTGAATGGCAGCGTGGCTTGTACGGATGACTTCTTTAATGTAGAAATGACCAAGGGAACAAGTTAAGGCAGGAGGGGAATTCTTATGCATTGATTCTCTTAGCAAAAATTTGCACCCTCTCCTTTTACTGGGGTGCTTACATCCCCTTCCAATTAGAGCTGGAATGCAGTGCCAGGCTTGCAGGTAGATCTCCCACGGCGCTATCCCCAAGAGGACAGAACTGTGGACTTTTACACTGGAATGATTCCAGATGTTACAGCAGACAATACTCTTTATTCAAAACGTTTATGTTTGTTGTGGTCAGAATCCTTTCTGTATAACAGCAGGAGTGGTAAGAGTAAATTAGAGTACAAGCAATATGTCGCTAATACTCATGAAAGAACAGAGAACTCTACCTAAGCCTCCTTCATGTCAGTATGGTAGGATGTCAGTCTTTCTACTGGTTTGAAGCTGGTGCATTTCCTGTGTGCCTCTTCTGTTGAGAGAAGATACTGAAAGCAGAGAGGATGGTGGTGGGGACAGGTCTTAGAGCTGGTGTTAATAGGTGGGTTTTTTTGTTTCTTTGCTTGTTGCTGTTCTGCAATGCAAGTGATCCTGATGGGAGCACTTGGCATGATCATAAGCAAAATGTTTGCTACTGAGGAAGTGATACGGCCACTAGTCATGACCTGTGAAGATCCTTGGGAAATGGAACGTAGCTCAAGTCCTTTACATGACCTCTCTAACTTGTGTCCTAGATTTCGCCGCCAGCTCTCTGAACCTTGCAATTCTTTCCCACCTTTGCCTGCAATGCCAAGGGAAGGACGTCCGATATATCAGCGCCAGATGTCTGAGCCAAACATCCCCTTCCCGCCTCAAGGTTTTAAGCAGGAGTACCACGATCCAGTTTATGAACACAACGCTATGGTTGGCAGTGCAGCCAGTCAAAATTTCCCCCCTCCTCTGATGATTAAACAGGAACCTAGAGATTTTGCATATGATTCAGGTAGGTGAGACTCTTTTTTAGTTCTGCATAGTAAAGTAATAAATGAGTCCAAGCCAGTGCTATTGATATTTTGATCATATGAATTGAAACTTGTTCTTTTGGCTTCTAAGTCTCCCAAAGTAATTTATGTCTGAAACAGCTTACAAAGTAGTAAGATTTCTACATAGTACAGTGTGACTTGTGCCATGGTTGCTTGCTCTGTAAAGGATTTCATTTTCCAGAACTCTCTGTCCAGAAAGTGCACAGGTTAAAGAAGCCGGAGAAGAAAAAATCATGGGTGCAAAATTGAGCTTTGCTTAAGAGGGGGCTTGTTCTGTACTATCTCATCTCTGACCTCTGAATTTGTGTGATCCATTTTACGAGCTCTTTCATTTGTCTGCCAGAAATAGAGGACTCTTTCTCCTCTTGCTTGCACTACTTTAAATCAGGAGTAACTCCGCTGAAGTGGGGTTTATACAGCTATAAAACCAATGAGGGAGAAGAATCAGCCAAATTGGTGTCAGCTTCTCAGTTTGTGCATACTGCTGTGTTTTGTGGAGGCGCATAATCTGTGGTGCCAGGTTGCTGATGTAGAGAATACGCTGTTGCTATTAATAATGTTTATTGTGATTGTGCTTATAGGGCAACTGGAATGGAGCCTTGTTGCTCTACGGACAGTACAAAATGGAGGTGGTGGCAGAGCCTGCTCTGAATAGCTTCTGGTCAAAATAGAAGAGATAAGTGATAGAAAGGATAAAAACATAAATCAAGGGAATAACATTGTAAATGTTGGCCATGATTTAAACATAATATTTATATTATACTTGGGAAAAGAGAGAGAATTAGGGAAGCAAAAAAGGAGTTTAGTAATGAGTACCAAGTAACAAGGAGAAGGAAGCTGGAAGGGTGGTACGGAGAGAAGCTGAGATTAAAACAGCATGGAGTGGGCTAGGCGGGGTAAACAGTTGATCAGTATGGAGCCAAGAAAATACAATCAAAACACGTTTTTCAGTTTCAGTGTAAGCGATTTCTGCAGCTCCTCTTCAGTCTCTGCCTCTGTCCTGCTTTGTGTATGCCATACTGTTGAAAGGGAGGGATTTCAGTGAGTCCTTACCATGCTTCTGGAGGAGGGTACATTGCTTTTGTACACATGAACGCTGAGTTGGGCAAGGGGAATGGGTGGCCCTGTCTGACTTCAGTCTGACTGTTCTTCTGGGTGCTGCAGTACCTGCAGTGCTTTCCTGCTGGTTCAGTCTCCGGCTAGATGCTTTTGCAGTTTATTTCCCAAAGGCTACATGGCAGCTGAGCTGAGGTCTTCTTTGAAAGTTTAGCCCATGACAAACTATCTTGCAATTTGATACACTGGAGAACTGGTTTTTATTGTCTTTTCTGTAGCTAACTTAACATTGTCTATTTAGTGGGGTATTTTGTGGTATCGTTAATGTAAAGTGCTTGTTTTAGAGTTGATCTCTATGTTAGAACAGGGGAATTTGGAAAGTAGAGCTGCTTTCTCCTTTCTTATTCTTGACAAGCAAAGAACCAATCCTTAGGTAAATTTGAATTAGGCCTACACAGGGAGGGGACTAGGGGTGAAATATTTCTCCAAGTTGAAATATAAGACAAGATGAAAATGAGTTCAGATTACAAGGATCACATCTAGAACTCAACCCGTTCATTGATGAAGGTTCTGAGATATGTGGCTTTGGCAGTTGTGTATCTTTAGTCTTACAGAGCAGCATGGGAGAGACTGTCTGCATAGTTAATGTGGCAATGGATAATAAATGGGGGACTGCAGCTTCAGGCACTGCCAGTCCCTTGCAACCTTCACAAGCACCGTTATTCATCCCGCTAAATTAAAGGCTGAAAAAAGGCCCTTTTGTAAGCATGCTTCATATTTGGCTAGGAAGTGGGATCTCCTTATTGCATACTATTACTTTAAATCTGGATTGGCTGCTAGCATTCATCTTTCTTTGGAATATTCTTTATGGGAAAAAAGCAGGAAATTTTATGCTGAAAGGAAGATGTGCAAACTTGTATCCAATCCTGTCATACCTTTTTTTTTTGTGCCAGCAAGAACAACATTCCACTTTATAGTAATGGCGTTCAAGCAAAATTGTTGTTTCTTTTGTAGATGAATAATTAGTTTTTAAAAATGTAATAGCTGAGTAACCAGTGGTCATGAAAAATTAATCTGTTGGTATCAGGAAGTACTTTTATTGGCCTCAGAATCACTGCATTTAAGTTGACACATCTGTACACTCCATAAATTGCAGTCAACAACTGTGGTCTGTTGATATTTTGTCTTGTTACCATCTGTTCTCTAGAAACCATCATTTTTCCATCCTTGCTAAGAGTACATTAAATAACCCCTTAGGAAACATAATGTATTTGTCACTGAATCATTGATTTCATTTTTCACCTATGGATGTTCAGGGAAGGAGGAATGCCAGAGTGAAAAGTCTTTTTTGCATGGTATTTTATTGCAGCTCAGATAAGAATACAGAAACATATTTTAAAAGTTCATTGTAATACACCGAGATGTTCCTTTTGGGATGTTTTTGAAAGAGCCTCATAAAAGTTCATTGCTTTTGTGCACTATACTTTTATACTTTGTGGGAAGCTAGTGAATGAAAAGCATTATTATAGAATGATTATAAGTCTATTAAAACATGACATTAATTATGACATGGGAAATGGCAGATCAATTAGTTGTAATTGTAATTGCAGGTATGCAATTTCTACTGCAAAATGTTTGAGATAATGGAAAAAGAAAAATGTCAACAGAGTAGAAGCTCTTCCTTATCCATCCACACTTCTAGAAGTCACAGTGCATCATACATGTTCAATCAATCAGACCTTACTTTCTGCCATGGATTTTTTTTTCTTTCATCGCTGTCAGTCAGATGTATTTAGTACTTGATGCTGTATCTAGCAACTTTAAGCACAAAGATGCAGCCAAGGACATATAGAGCTTTGAGGTTTTGCATCATTAATGAATATACTCCAGAAGGCTTCCCAAGACCTTTGTTTACAAGGGCTAATAGCGGGCATTCCTGTACAGTTAGCGCTTCTAGAATTCAGTTTATGTATTCAGGTACTTAAACAAAAAGACCAAACTTGAGATACGTCATCTATTCTGGGCTTTATTTTTAAGCAGGATCTTTGCAGGCTTGATCCTCCCTACTTGATGTGATGTATTTGCAAATATACTAAGGTATGACTCTAGCTATGTGTGTATCAATTAATGCTCAAAATCTAGTTTTAAAATGGCATCTTAAATTATTAAGTTTAAATCTCATATTTTGTTTTGCCCAATTGAAATAGTTATTTTGGTTAGAAAGTTCTTCTGTGACCATGTCTTTGGCAACTTTGAAATTTGTCGCGCAGCGGTGTTAGAGATAAATAGAGGAGGAATTGTTGCTTGCGTATACTCATTACTGATTGCCAGGAACTTATCTGTTGACATCTAGATGGATTCAGTCTTTCCTGAGCAGGTTAGAAGCATTAGCAGGGCTGTTCTCACAGCTACATTTCAGGGTAGCCTTGCGGTTAATACGCTTGAATGGACTTTAGAAAATTTGAATTCTCTCCCTGTCACTTCCAAAGTTTTCTTCCAAGATACTAGTCACATCACGTAAAGAATGAACTATCCAGACAGAATTATTAGCCTCCATGTCTTGCCTTCTGAGTTGCTCATCGCTTTAATTCCTGAGGCCTCACAAGCAATAAATACCTGTGTTGGCATGTGAGAATGGATGGGGAACTGCCCCTCTGTTAAGAGAGATGAGTGGAGGCAGAGACACACATCAGATATATATACCCGTTTATTTTGGGTACCCAGTTAGGACTGGATAATTTTTAAAGAACATTATGTATTACATATGTTCAAAGCTTAGCTCCTAGGGACTTTCTTTGTGTTTCTAGGCGAGGAAGTGTATGGGAACATCAGATTAGGGTCCCTGTGTAGGCACTGCAAAAATAAGAAATACATAATGTGAAAAATCAGGCAGAAGCGACGTGACTACTTTGGAAAACTTCTTTGGGGCTGGAATGGTCTTTGTTGGGGCCTAAAATTGACCATTCAGCTGTATTAATCTTGAGGTCATCTTTTCCTTTCTTGAAATGTTCTGCCTCATTAAGTACACAACTTCCAGCCTCTGTAACAAATGAAGCAGGGGCTCCACCTGCAAAGCTGTTTACAGCATGGCTCTCCCTCCCCCAAACAGTTTTGACCTGTGCACTCAAGAGACAAGACTGCCGAGGCAAAAGGCTGTATCATAATTCATTTGCAACAAAGGAGTTGTATCAAGGTTGTGCAGGAAGTTGTAATTATGGCACAAACCTCCTGAGTTTGCTCTTATAGGTATAGGATGTTGTTAGCATTCTACCATCCATGTTATAAATGTGTATTTGCCTAATGACTGGGAACAGAATAAAAAGCAAGAGTCCTTTCAAATACCTGATGTGGTGTTTTTTGAAAAGCAAATCAATGCGAGTTAATGTGGAAAAGATCCCTAGTAGCACATTCTTCCCTAGAGATCAGCTGACATGTCCTTAAATTTGGGAGTTTGCAGAACAGCGTAAGAGAATGTGTTGAATTAAAATTTCAAGGGAAAAAAAAATTAAACTTATTTCTTGAAAGTATATTTTTTTGCAGATTGCCTTTTTTTTTCTTTTTTTAAACAGCACTTGGATATTCTATTGTACTTCTTGGAGGTAAAGTTTAGACATTTGGAGATGCTAGTAGGAAGGAAAAAAGGAAATCTTAGCTGTCAGTCAGAGTCAGTGCAGGTTTGCTTTTTCCAGGATATTCTCTAGTGCATTGACCAGTGCAGCATTTAAAATGACACAACTCATGGTGCTTCTACTACTGTCTTTAATTATATTGGCTAATTTTTGTACAGTGCTTTGGAAACATAAAGCATTATATGAGTGCTAAGTATTATTACTGCAATTATTCCCCTGGAAGATTATTTCACAGACTAATAGACTTCACAGTTAAGAAATATTTCTTGATCATAAGCCTAAATTTTCCCTTTGATCAGTTCCATTCCCTTGCTCATAGCTACACCTCTTTGGCTCATCCTAAACGTTTCGTTGGTATTAACATACCACCTCTAAATCTCTGTAGACAGTTTGCATGTATACTCTTAGTCTGTCTGTGTGACTCGTCGAGATCTTGCTTCATAAATCCTCCAGCTGCTTAATCTTTTCCTCAAATTCTCTCTAGGTTTTCTTTTTCTTTCCCCCTTTTTTTTTTTTTTCCTTTGGTCAGGCTGCAAATATTTGCAGTCTTTTCAAACATAGTTTTATAAAATGCTCTGTGAAACAGAACTGACTCCATCCTTTTCCTGGATATGGTGCTTCAGTACACGCATCTCAAAACTGCATCTCCTTAGGGCCTTAAAGAAATTCTTTTACACAGCAGTACAATTGTTCTCAATGAAAATCCAGCTGGCATAAAGGCAGGAGGGGAGAAGGGATAGGGGTTTGCTCTTGAGTTCAGTAGGTTTAAGAAGTCCCCTCTCCTCAGTTTTGGTTTTGCAGTTTTCCTGAGTCTCACTTCTTTGGTTTGAAATATTTCACCCTCTTGTTTCAGGAGCTTGTCTTTGCTGTGTTGCTTCAGTGAATGAGCATGGATTTTGTTCAGTAGTTAAGCTGCACTGCACTTTGTACTTGCTCTTAAAACACATAAACACAAATCTGCTGTTGGTTGGTATGACAGTAGAAAATAAGAGCATCTGAGGGGGAAACTTGGGAAACCTGGACTTCAGAAGATTGCTATGAAAGGCAGAATTTTAAATTTTCTCTTGCTTCCCATCTAGCTGATTTCCTCTATTCACTAATTCTGTCTGAAAGAAATCTGTAGTTAGAACAGAATTCATTTTGTAATATTATTTTCATGAACAGAGGAAAACCTGAATACCAAGCTAATGTAAGCATATAGGCAGGAGACCATGCATCTATTTTTCCTTTCAAAGCAGACAATACGATCTGAAAAATTGTCCTGCAGTCCCTGTTTTTCAAAGAAATGGATAAATATCCTCTAAATCTACAGTTACAGTAAGTGGCACTGGCTAATGATTTGATTTGAGGATTGAGAGCGCAGTCTGGATTTACTCTTTGTGCATTAACGCAGGTCAAATGGACACAGGCTGCATTTTAAATCAGTAATGGAAGGCTGAAGCCTGCCTTAAACCAATCACATCAGCCTTACCCAAGACCGATTGATCCCGAGAGACTGAGCCCTGTGAGCATAGCTTTTATATGAATGGACTCTGTGCAGCCTGAAGTTTCATTCATAAAATGGATGCTGAAGGGGGAAAAAAAAAAAAAAAACAACCCACACACGCCAAACCCTGGAATGTCCATTTATGCGGAGCTGAAGGGTGTAGTGTTCCTTCAGCTGCTGCTTTTGCCAGTTGCCTTAAAGTAATGATTAATGCTCCTTGGCCCTGCCTGCCTGTAACCTGACACCATTTATGGCCTTGGTGTGTTTCTAATGTATAGTGAATGAGAAGGCTACATTCTCAAATCAGAAACATAAACAGGAACTGGTTGGTCTGAATTCCATTCAAATATGTCACTTCAGCCGTGCAGTGTTTGTCCAACTTCGATTTTACAGGCAGGGGATGGGGCGGGGGAGAAAAAGCAACACAGACATTTTTGCATTGAGATTACCGACAAAAGGAGCGAGGGAGAGAGAAAATACTGCTGTCTTTTGTTGAATTCAAAGGGAAGCGATGTTTAAAATACATTTTACAGTTACTGAGGTTAATAAAAGCAAATACATGATTTTAAAGTATGCTCAAAAGATCAGCTCCATGTGGAATTTCAATTCAGAGCTGAATGTATGAGCCTTTGTTTTCCTGTTCTGCTGTATAAAAAGTTACACATCGCCTAGACAGGCTGTTGACATCTGGTCTCAGAAAATGCATTAGATGTTGTCATAGATCTAAAAACCAAAGTTGTGGAAAGGAAGCTGTTTGCTTAAGGTTTTTTTTCTGTATGTGTGTAATAATTCCACTTAGACATGAGCTGGTGGGGCCAAATCTAGTTCTCCGGTAGGTTTTTGTCAAGTGAGATGCAAGAAATTAGACTTAACAAATTTTAATTAGCTATTTTTTAGAAGGGAATGTATGTGTATCTATGAGTGCACATATTGTAGATTTACTTTTTTTTTCCTAATTGCTGGTACGAAGGCTAGTGACAGACAAAATGATGAACAAAACCTTCCATTCTGAACGTTTTTAAACTGCATAATGATTTGGGAAAAGAATGCTTAATTTTTAGGTTAATTTTTAGAGAAGATAGTGACTCTATTTTCACCCATATAACTTCAGTGCACCTACTTTTTTCGTGCTGAACTTGCTACTGAAAAAACAGTGCTGACTTTTGTATTGCCAGGATTTTACCAATTTGTGGGACTCTGTTGTAATTACATAGCTTCTGAGAGAATAGTGCTTTTAAAGGTGTTTGAACTAAAACCTGATACACCAGCATTTGAGTTGTGAAATATGCTCAAGCAATTCCTGTATAGGGAGATTGTCATTAGTTCTAGTATTTCTATCTGAATGTCTCTTTTTGGAGAGACATACGAGTTTTAATCTAAATGTGTTCTGCAGGCTTACAAAATCATAGGTTTCATGATTAAAAAGAATCATTTGCTACTTCTCCCTGCAAAACACAGATCATGCATTTTTCTTAGTGATGCCTGGTGCCATCTTAGCCACTTGTTGCAATCTAGTTTGAAGAATTGCCTTTCTTACCTAAAAAGCCCTGTCCTTTTTCCAGTGGTTTCAGTATTGCTCTTCACCCTTGAGCTGGTCGGAGCTTCTCGGTTGTGGTAAACAGCTGCTTTCCACCAGGAGGCTAAATGCGTTTCAGTGGTGGATGAAGCGCTCCTTTGTAAACAGTTTGTCAGTGCTCTTGGAAATCCACGAACAGAAAAGTTACTTGCAGCGTGATTGTGATGTTTTAAGTTTGAGGCCAAAAGTATGATGTGTTCTAGCTTGAGCATTTTATTTTAAAAAGGCTACCTTTGTCTCTGCACTTGGTAAAAATCTCTCCCACTGCACCAACCACCTCTCCATGTACCAGAGAAATGCTTGTATTGCTCAAGTAAGCACTTGGTGAAGCTCTGCAAGGCACCGAAGGAGGACTGACATGCTCACAGTGTGTGTAGCACAGGGTCAGGCTGACACGAGTGAGTGGCGCCTGGGAGCTAGGTTCGTCCCAGCTACCTGAGGGGCTTGTGCATGCCCTTCTGTGCCCGGTAGCACAAAGGGAAAAAATCTGCATGTGCTGTGTTTCTTGCCTATGAGAAGACAAATCACACAGTCTGTTTGTATAGATATACCAATTCTGTATTGCTGAAATAGGAGCCAAAACCCATGTAATTACTTTTCAGACCAAAAGGACAATTGAGGAGGATATGGTGTAAGTTAAATTACAGGACTGGCTGTATCCGCTGCCAGTGGAGTCCCTCCAAAGTTTTGGGGAACAGTTCCTTTTGGGAACTGTTCTTAGTATGACTTAGTTGGTAATAAAGTATAAATCGGAGAAGTAGGCGGGCAAACAGTAAGAAGGTTCCAGTTCTAGTGTCATGACTTTGTTTTATACCTGTAGGGAAGTAGGCAAGTTTCACATATGCATTGAGGTATTTGATGAATTTGAGTGACTTGTTAGCAGGCTTGCCGCATAAGGCAGGCGCTCACCAGTACGCCGTACTGTTCACCTGAGCTGCCAAGTGAAGACCAAGGCCAGGCAGGTAGCTCAACTTCTTCACCCACCCTGTTTCAGATTGTACACTCCTTGTAAGCCTCGGCCTCCCCATCTCTCTCTACGTGTAAGTATGTAATGCAATGCCTCTGTATCACACTGTGCTTTGTCACATGCACATGGGTCGTGCCCTGGGCCTCCAAATCTTCAGGTGATGTTGATAAAGTGACCTAAAAAGTAATTCAGAGTTAGAGTAATTCAGAATGTAACATAACAACATGTCCTTTAGTTAGGAAGGCCACGTAAGGTCAGAAACAGGAACGGCTGAACAATAAATCCTGGTTGAGGTTTCCAGTTCCTACTTTGCTCTGCTTCATTCAGCAGAAGACAGTCACTTCATCCCGTTGCCTGCAGAAGCTTCATCTTCCCTGTGTCTCACATGGCTAGGGACGTGGGCTGAAATTCTGTTTGTTTCTGCACAGGGTGTGATTATGGGTCTGAAACCTGTTCCTTATCTCTGAAAAACAATCGGAAAAGAGAGTTTAAGGATTCCTTACCCACTTTGAGTTATACAGGGCTGAGACAACCTAAACCTTTAAATTCTGATATGATAATTAATATGAAATACTTCATTACCAAGGGACCACTCAAGTGTCTTACTTGATAATGAAACCTAGAACCTGTGCCTGCTAAATTCAGTAGCAGATTTTTCTTGTCCTGAGGAAGTCTGTTTAGTTTTTTTCTGCTTTGATGTGTTTTGATTGAGGCACAGTGGAGCTTATTTCCAGTATTTTTCTCTGTGAGAGTCCCAGATGAGAAGGCATTTCTGCAGTGTCTAGATTACACGTAATTTTAAAACAACACCTACAAAAATGGTTTCAAATCAACATGATGTAAGGCCATATTCATTGTTTTAAGATGACTGCTATGTTGCTGTTAGCAAGAGGAGTAATGAAGAATGACCTCTAAGTATTCCAAATTCATAATAAAAGATAAATTAATTTTTTTGTGTCTCCATATTTGTAGTTAGTTTCGCCTTTTTTTTAATGGGACTCTGCTGTTCTTGAGATGATGTAACTGTACAATGTGAATTACTTCATTAAAAGTCTGAAATAAGCTTGTGGTGTGTCCTAAATCCAGGCACATTTTTCTTCAAAGACTGAAAATTGCTGAAAGGTGATAGAATCAGTCACTTCAAACACTTGGGTCCTGCCCTGGAAGTATTTTATGCCTACTTCTGTCTTATTTGTTGTCTTGAAACAATGCTTTAAGGAGAAGAAAACATATAATTGCTCTGTAATTTCTGCACTAAAATGTTTTCTTTTGAAGTAGCTCCGCTTAGCTTGTAAAAATACTTCTGGGTCTTAGTCAAGCATTTAGTACAATTTAAAACTGCAAAGCTAAATTTCATTGGTTGGACTTTTTATTAGATAAGGTAGAAATGAAAGCAGCAGGCAATTTAATTAGCAGTAATTTTTCTGGGCAAGTCATTACTTTGATGAACTTCAGAGCAATGTTTATGGCTCCTAATTAACCATGTTAGTCATTTGATTGAATAATCACTTTGGAAATGTTTCTACAATTTGATTAGAGTCTGACCCACTCTGATAGTCATAAATTAACTGATAGCACTTTAGGATAACAAGACTCTAGTTACTTTACGAGAAATAAACTCTTCCTTGCTGTATTTTTCGGTCCTCTGTGGACTGTTTAAGCACAAGCTAACCAGAAGATTAAGTAATGTTGGTACAAACAATGCTTGCCTTAAAAAGACTCCAGATGTTAATTATAATTGACTTAGGAGCATGGGAGATGAAACCCCAAATTGGCTAAGAACACAGCTTCTTGGATGCATGCGTAATTCTTTATTCCGTATACTCTGCTGTATCACTTTGCAAGAGTGGAGTTCATGAGTCAAAAAGGGTTTTGCTGCCAATACTAGTGAATTTTTACCTAAAATAGAAAATAGCATCTGTTTCAGTTCTACAACTTCCTCTTTTTTTACGTAGATTTTTCCATTCTCCTTAGAATTCAGTCTACTTGGTAACATGAGTGATTCCTTGCAGGTGAACAACTACTTGTAGCCTTGACTTCTAGTCTACAGAGCTATACTTGACTCGGGTGATCACTGAATCACTGATTCCTGTGGTTGCTCAGAATAGCTGCCTGAGACGTTAGAGATTCTCGAGGCCTGAGCAGGCAGGCGCTGAGGGTTTCATTGAGAGAGGAGGTAACGAAGAGTTCAGCACAGATGTGCAAGAGAGACCGTGGACTGTTAGAGGAAACTTATTATTACTGCCCTATGTTTCACTTGTTTTGTGAAGTCAGTGTAAAACCTCATTTTCTTATCCTGCCAAATCTTTGATACTCATCACTAGTCAGTGAACAGTGAAATCTGGAATCACAGTCTGAAAGAGTCTGTAGGCAGTGTTGGAAAAATAATGTCTGCTCTTTTGACCTCTGCATCTCTTAGAGTTACAAGTTACTGGTAACAGATTGCATAGCTTAGGGTAGGAGTTTATCACAAGATCAAATAGACTTTGTTAAGCAAGACTTTTGATATCCAAGAAGTGGGTTAAACATGGTCTAGAAGGGCAAACATTTATGGTGTATTTCTGTTTGCAAGTCCCTGTGCACAGGATGTGGCTACTTGGGGACAGTGCAAGACACGAGGGAAAAATAAAAAGACATTTAAAGAACACCATTTTCATTAGTTCTGTTTGTTTTTTCTCATTCTGCTTGCAGATTTGAGTAGAAGTGGGGAATGGCAAATAAATGTCTGTATTACTTAGAATGTGCGTGGTAATTTTTTGGGGGGGGGGTGTCTTTGTTTAAGGATGTACAGGTGGAGGGTGAAATTGATGCATCCTAATTTCTAGATTAAATGCTTAGCAATTGCAGAAAATTTCATTAACCCTTCAAATCCTTAACCGGAGTCTAAAAAGCAATATCCTACTCTAAATTCACTGACATTCCTTGTATTAATGTAGAGTTTATAAGTCTCCAGTGTGATTGGCAGGCTTTTCTGTGTAATTGATTAAAAATGTTAGGTCAAATTAGTTATAAAGATAGATATATAAGCACAGGGTTTAAAATATTCGTACTGTCTTGTGTGGATTTTTTGGTCTGTGAATGGTCGAAAGTGTAATTGTCATGGGAGTCAGCTTTTAGCAAAGTTGATTACAATAAGGGTTTGAGTTCAAGTGCCTATGTTAGATGGGATCTATGATCCTCATATTATGATTTTTCTCCTCCACCATGCCTTGCGTGTGCTGCTCTGAAATGCTGACCGTGTGTTGACAGGTTCCCCCTCGCTGTAACTTGCATCCTTTTTGTTGCTCTTCTGCCTACAGCCTGTCTCATTGATAACCTGCACACTTTTAATTCCAGACAGTCTTTTGACTAGCATTGTCGTCTTCTCCTTTCAGAAGTGCCTAGCTGCCATTCCATTTACATGAGGCAAGAAGGCTTCCTGGCTCACCCAAACAGAACAGAAGTTAAGTTTTCTATTATGTATCACTTTTGTATGAGAGAAATGTAAAAAATTAAAAAACCTGGAGGGATTTGGGGTTCAGTGGTTTAATTCTGCTGCTGGGAAGGCTCGCATCATCTTTCTTTCCCTTCCCAGTCTCAAGTTTCTGATGCACTGATCTTTTTGTAGCTTCTTTTAGTGCCACAGGTTGATCCGGATAGAAGCTATTTTATTATGAATTTACTCATTCTGCTTTTCAAAGCCTCTAGCAGTTGAAAGGAAGAGACGCTTAAAAATTTGTTCATTTCACCCATTCTGCTCAAGAGATGTTTTCCAGGCTATTGGTGTGACAGGCTTACTTAACTGTTAAGTAATCCATTTTATACTTTAAATTCAGTGAAGGTTTTTGGCTTTTCCTTTTGTTATGACTTTTGCAATGTTTTGGTGCTGCTTAGGCCCAAATTGTACAGCCTTGTGATACATACCAAAACTCAATACTCAGACTTCAGTAGGGCAGAGCTTAGATCATTCTCAAAATTAATAATTCTGAGTAAAAGCACTTTATATGTATTACAAATAAGAGGGCCAACAGAACTAAGAAGTAATGACCACTGAAAGAGAGGTTGTACCCTCCTTTCTCCTTCTTTGGTGTGTCTTTCTTGTCAATATATGATTTTTTGTTTGTTCAGGGTTTATTTGTTTTTCTTCCAAGGGGTAAATTTCACAAACGTGAGGGAAATTGATTTTGAGATTGATGAGATTTGAGACAGATGTATGAATCAAAGTCCTCTAGTAAGACTTCATTTACTAGTGAAAAGACACCACTGGAAAGATAACAAATCTGGCTAAAAGCCCAACTGCTTCTGGGGTGGAATAAAGGCAGAAAATAGGAATAAAAGGTAGTGTTTAACAAGGAGGGTGAAACAGGAGATGGACATTTGTAACAGTCTTGGTATATGAAATCATATGAAGTATAGAAGCTTGATAAGGGAGGTGAAAGACATCAGGGAAAAATCCACAAACTGCAGGGCTAAGGTCAACAGATTTGAGTTTTAATCACAGCACGGATAGGGGAAAAACGATCTTAGCCATGTTATGCGCTCATAAGTACTTGGAGGTGGTAAAATTGTTATGAATGACGTAGAAAAAGCAGTGATGGTCAATAAATATTTGTTTTCTGTATTTGGAAATCAGTCAACATGATTTTATGGAATAAAGGTCATGTCAAATCTGATTCTATTCTTTGCTGAGGTTAAAAGTTTGATTGATAAAGATACTTCTATCGTATAGTTAGACTTTTTATGGCATTCAATGTGCCACTGCATTACATTCTGATTAAGAAGTTAGCGCAAAGCAGTATCAATAAAGTACACATTAAATACATTAAGACCTGGCCAACTGACAGATCTAAAAGTGGCTGTCACTGGGCAATCATCTCTGAAAGGATTGTTTCTATTATAGTTCTGTAGGAATTGATATCAGGAGTGTTGCTATTCAACATTTTCAGTAAAGATACGGGACAAAGTTAATAGATAACTTTATGGCACAAAGATAGGCAGAGTGGTAAATAACGGGCAGGACAGGGCAGTCACAAAAAGCGATTTGAATTGTTTGGTAATCTGGGCACATTAAACAAAATGGTTTTTTAATATGCTGAATGTAGACCAGGCCTATGGAACCAGGAAACGGTACATTGGAAAAAATGATTTTGAGATGGGCCTCCTCCTCCTAGGCTTCACAGTGGGAAATGAGCCCAACCAAACATTGCAACCGTATGGCAAAAAGGCCTTCTGTAATATTTGCACAGTCAAAAGGAGGGTCATAGGGAGGCAGGGGAGGAGGAGATGTTTTGTCTCACTAAGTAGCACTGGTGAGGCTGATGCTGGTATGCAATACAGTTCTGGTTAAGCAAAACATTAAAATAATACTGAAAAGTAGGAGTGTGTACAGAAGAGAGTGCTAGAAAGAACGCAGGGTTGCAGAGAGTGTCTTTTAATGACAAAAATTAAATTTTACAGGATGATCTTAATTGGAAGAAACATCAAGGGGGGTGACTTCTGTGACTGTGAGGAGGAAATACCAAGCAGGACTTTTTTAGTCTCGCAGGGAGAAGACCCGCAGGAACTAATGGTTAAAAGTCAAAGCCATGCTAGTTCAAACAGGAAATGAGACAAACATTTTGGAATAAATCATAGAGAAAAATGGGTGCTTTTTCATTTTTGCAGGTGGAGATTTAACAGTCTTTTGGGAATGCACACATTAATTAAACACCCCTGTACTGAGGCCAAAATGTTGCAATTGGGCGGTATGTAAAGGATGTGGGATATTAATCTGATTCCTCTATGACTTAGTGTTCCCTCTGGCATGAAGCCTATGATCTCTTCTTTCTCCACGCATCTTTCATATAAACACCTCTCTCTTTTTAACTTACAGGCTGTATGTATGAAAAGGGACCTAGGCAGTTTTATGATGACACTTGCGTTGTTCCAGAGAAGTTTGACGGTATGTATGACACATCTCTCTTTCTTTTTTTTGTGTGGGGAGATAAAAAAGGAAGAGATGAGGGACTCTTCTCTGTTGCTGATCAAAAAAGCTCAGTAACGTTCCAATTTAGGATTCCTTAACACACCATTTGCGGTGCGCCCAACCAAAGCTGACCTTTGTCTCTTGAAACCAAAGTCTCCTCTTCAATAGGATGTCGGTCGACTTTTGCCAGCGAAAGATGCTGTATCCAGAGTTGCAGCAGAGGAGCTCAGTTCCTGTACTGTTGAGAAGTAATAGGAGGATTTCCATTGCACTGATGATCACATACCACTTGTTGTTTGAGATTTAATGAAAACTGTTCTTATAATTAACAAAATGGCGGAGAAAGCAGCAGCTTTGGTTTTACTGAGGATTAAGCCTCTTGTCTCGCTGTCTGTGAAGTGATGAATAGTGGGGAGTGAGCGTATAGGGCATTTTTGTGTTTGTGTCAATGTATTTGCACTAGGTTAAACATTGTACTAGTGGTTTATTTTTCAATGGGATTGATAACAAATCAATGGTCTTTTCACAACACTATGCATTACAACAGATTTTTTTTCAAGAGGGATTCTGAGGTCAATTAAAATAAATGGCCCAAATTATCCTCAGTTACTCTGATGTAAAATCAGTTTCCTGGTGTAACTCAGTTGATTTCAGATTTATTTCATTATAGACAAAGTAGATGGACTCAGTATTTCTTGCTGGTGACTCTGTTAGTCTGCAACTTTGGGAAGTAATTTGGAGACCAATTGCTTAAATTTGCTAGAGTGGCTTCTTTGTGTTAGTGTATGTATGTCCAGCTTTATTTATTTTAGCAGGAAAGATTAGATACTTTCTGATAAACTTGTGAACAGCTCTGTGACCATAGCTAAAAGTAGAGCTAGAGAACTCTTGGGGTTTTTCTCCTGCTTTATTTTGTTTGTTTTCGCCTGAGAATCACTTACATGGATTACAAAACTATTGCGTGTCTAGCAGCATTTTTTGTTTGCTGAAGAATGGGAGACTCTAAAATGAAAGTAACCCAAAGAATTACACATTCCTCAAACGAAGGTATCGCATGCATTTCGGAGTTGATAAGGAATAGCAAGAAATAAATAGAGGATTTTAAATAATATTAGACCTAACTGAAGATTGCTCGATCCAGTATTGCCTTGTCACTGGATTGACACGTTCACTGAAAGGGTGATTTATTGAAAGTCTACTTTATACCCTGGCTTTGGAATGTATGCTTTTTTTTTTTTTTGGCTTTTAAAAGCACATTGTGTCAGGTGTTTTGCTTCCCCAGAAATGATTGTGGAGCTGATCTGTTTTCAGTAGCAGTGGCAAATTCATATTTACATTTATGGGAATAGCATCAGTCCCTCTACTACAAGAAGTTAAAACTCTTCAGGAGTAGCGTTTGTCTATGTCTTTCTTGAAAATCCTTTTTGTTTGTTTGGGTTTTGTACAGGGAGGGGAATGAAAATGGAAAAGAAATACAAACAAAGTAAAAGAAATAAATGTTTGGAAATATTTGTGCTTGCAAAGCAAGCAGTCTGCTGCTAGCTTCTATGACTGTCCATTGAGAGAACACCTTGTACTCTAGAAGATTGATGTTGTGATACAAATAGGTGTGTTTATACTTGTAGCATGATGACTTTTGAGGAAAAAATAGCAGATGTGTCATCATGTTTTGGCCAGTAAAGCAAAAGTGGAATAAGCCCAGGACTGGTCTTGGTGTTTCAGAAGTAGATTCTCAGCTGCTTCGTTTGAAATCAAAGTTTGGCACAGGCGAAGAATCTGATCCTCTGTAATACTGCACTTGCTATTTGCACATTGCTCAGCTATCATTAAAAGAAAAATCCTGTCCTTGAAAAAGAAGGCCTTTCAGGACTGGAACTTGAACCTCACATAAACCAAAAAGCCTTGTGTTGATTTATTTGTTTTCCACAGCTATTGACTCAATTTTTTTTCCTGATTACAAAAGGAAGTGCTCCATTTTCAATGTTATTATTCTTACTTTCACTACACAGAGCTGTTCTGTAATGGCCATCAGAGCATCCTAATGTTGTGGTTGAAGGTAAAGTCCTGGCTTTCCGTATTAAACAGGTCTGTCGTGGTTTAACCCCAGCCAGCAACTAAGCACCACGCAGCCGCTTCCCCCTCCCCGCTCCCAGTGGAGTGGGGAGGAGGAAAAAAAAGTAAAACTCATGGGTTGAGATAAGAACAGTTTAATAAGTAAAATAAAATACAGTACTAACTAAGAATTATAATAATAATATAATAATAATTGTAATGGAAAGGAATATAACAAAAAAAAAAAGAAATAACACCCAAGACAAGTGATGCACAATGCAATTGCTTACGACTCGCTGTATGATACCCGAGCAGCGATCTGTGCTTCCTGGCTAACTCCCTCCCGTTTATATACTGGGCATGACGTTCCATGGTATGGAATACCCCTTTGGGTAGTTCGGGTCAGCTGTCCTGGCTCTGCTCCCTCCCAGCTTCTTGCACACCTGCTTGCTGGCAGAGCATGGGAAACTGAAAAATCCTTGACTTAGGGTAAGTGCTACTTAGCAACAACTAAAACATCAGCATATTATCAACATTATTCTCACACTAAATCCAAAACACAGCACTGTACCAGCTACTAAGAAGAAAATTAACTCTATCCCAGCTGAAACCAGGACAAGGTCACACTGCTTATTGAAGGATATTGCTGTTCTGGTAGTTGAAATGAGGAGTTTTACCAGCATATCAAGGATTGCTGTCATTGTGTGCAGAAAAAAATACGCTCTGCTTCAGCATCAGACCTTTCAGCTGTTGTTGTTTGCATGAGTTGTTTAGTATGAATATGATTTTTCACTGGCAGTTTGTGGAACAGCTAGGAGAATATTATTATTGTTGTTTTTTAAAATCTTCCTCCGAACTTGAAATTTTAGAAAAATTAACTTACTGCTTTTCAGGGGGAATACTAATCTAATATGTAGATATGAGTAAAAGTAATATGTGCTTATATGCAAGTCCAGTATGCCACAGAGGAACTTGCATATCTGCAGGATTTGCATACCTATACATAAAGCACATGATGTTTAAGTCCAAGTCAAATACTTTGTCAAATTTTCCTTAGAGGCATTTGCATGCAAAAGAAGTTTCACTCAATAGGGTTTTGCAGCTTTATGAAGCATACATTACATTTCCAAAACTGGGGCTTGTGCAAGTATAGTACACAAACGCAGTACTTCAGACATCAGAGTTGCTTACAAAAATAGTTCATGCTCTTTCAGATAGAGGATATTGCAAAATGGTTTGCAAGCGAGATTTGCATGTATCAGAAGTAAATGGGGATAGACTTAGGGAGACTTCCATAAATCATGACTGAATTTAGGTACTTTTTAGTATATTAATATGTTATTGTAAGAGTGTTTACTGTTAACGGCAGACAGGGGAATGTTGCATTTGTGGGTGGCTAGGTAGTAAGAATTCTTTCCCTCTGTTGTATTAACCATAATGATTGCTTTGCCGGTTTATCTGACAAACTGAGTGATGATGCTTTTTGCTCATTGCTCATCTAACGTTGTTGCTATTCTGTGCAGGTGATGTCAAACAGGAGCCAGGCATGTACCGTGAGGGACCCACATATCAACGGCGAGGCTCGCTTCAGCTGTGGCAGTTCTTGGTAGCTCTTCTTGATGACCCATCAAACTCTCACTTCATAGCGTGGACTGGCCGAGGCATGGAATTCAAACTGATTGAGCCGGAGGAGGTGGGTTAGACAGACAGCATGCCCTGACATCCACTGCCCTGTCCTGCAAATTTAATAGTGGTCCTTTGGACTTAGGCCTTGTTTTCCTTCAATATTTTGCTTCAGTAGCACTTTAGAAAGATGACAGAAAGGACTGGCAAGGGAAGTGCTTCAGTTAGGACAGAGGTGTGGTTAAGCGTAGACTTGATTCCTAGTCCCACAAAATAATGAAAATATTGCAAGTACTAGAGTTACAAAATACTCAGCATTAATTGTGGGGCCCGGATTTTTCAGAACCACTTCATGGATAGAGCTGTGTTCCAAAATCCTTTGAAAACTTGTCCCTGAATAGTCTTTCAACACCAAATATTCTTCAGTGTGAAGATGAGGGGAACTTGGAACTTTTAGGCTGTAGAGTGAAAGACCCCAAGTCTGACAGATGGTAAAGGAGGAGGTTAAGATTGTTAGGCAGTAAAATCCCATCAAAATTATATAAACCCCCCCTCTTTTTAGAGTCTTCTTCAGAGTATTCCTGCTTATCTGTATCATTAGATTGTTTAGTGCACACTTAGATCCTAGGCTTGCAAACACTCATGCACATGCACAGCTCTCCTGAACCATGAAGGACTCATGGGGTAGATAAAATTACTTGTATTCATGAACATTTGCTGAAGCATGACTTAGTTCACTTGTGTGATAAACAGGAATAAATTGAACATTTTATTACATAAACTTTTTTCGACTAGGCAACATTACATAATCCTGTGTTCTAAACAGCCATGGAAACTGGAAAATCTGGTGTGCGTGAATTTTATTGTAATACTGATGTGGATGATTTGATTAGGGTTGTCAAAAACCAGTATCATTCTGGTTTACTTTTTTACCCCTTGGACAGGGTTGGGTAATAGAGGAGACCGCTGCAAATTTTCCATCAGGATCCCTTCTGAGTTAGAGCTGAGTAGAAAGGTTCAGGGGTGTAAGGCTGCTTCTGTGTTCCAGCAGCTATTTCTGCTGTTTGCCATCCATCTGCTGGCATAAGCAATCTGAAAGCTTTCTTACATTTAAGTAACATCATCTGCCAACAGCCCTAAGGGAATAATAGAGTAGTTGGGGACAGGACTGATGTCCCTTTCCTTCCCGACATGGTCTGGCTGAGGGGCAGGTTGCTGCAAGGACCCACGTGCTGGCTCTCATTTGTTCAAGCATCCCCCACCCTAGTGATAGTCACCGTGGCAGATCCTGGCATTGTGCATCTGAGGATTTGACCACGGAACAGTCTTAGTTGATTTGATACCGAAACTTTGCTGGCAAGTCTGCAGCCTTAGCAGGCTACATGGACTTCTTAGCTGTGTGACCTGGCCCAGAACAGAGTGAAGTCTTTGGAAAGGCTTTTGTTTGATTTTGGTGAATGAGGTATCTAATTTTTCCCCCTGCCCCAGTCTCAGTATTTTTTACTCTCTTAGTTTTGTCTTGTGTTTAAGGTACGTCCAAAGTTTTTCAAGACTGAAGAGATTTATTGAAAAATGGTTTACAGCAGATGGTGCAAAAACTTTATAGATTTTATTAGCTAAGGAAGGGAAAGTAACAAAACAAAACCCTAAGGTTTCCTTATTGTGTAATTCCCTGAAGAACTGGATATTCTGATTTAAGTTAACCAGATCATCTGCTTGTCTGACTTTGTAGCAGTTGCTTTGTGTTTTTGAGCAGCACTGCATCCAAGATCTGGAGGAGGCAGACTACTTGAAACTTGCCTCACTCCTGTGTGCTCTTAGGGAGTACAAAGGTGCCTAAGTTGTTTTCATATGAATGTCATGGATCTGACAGAAACTGTTGATTAAAATAAGAATAGCCTATGGGAAGTTCCACACTTCTGTTGGTTGCCAAGTGTAAATTGAAGGGAAGTCAAAGCGCTTGTTGGTTCAGCTGTGGCAGGTTAGGATGTCAATGACATGACCTTTCCATCCCATCCCTTTCTGGAGGTTTATGCCCTTGTAGAAAGGGTGACAACAAAAATGAATATGTATCAGGTCCTTAAGCACCATAGTTCATTCAGAAAGTAGATAACTGTGAATTGTGGAGGCTAAGAATTGGGCATAGGTCCATTTATGCTGCCTTGTCACAGGGACAGAAACCTTCAGCAGGAAGGTGGGGTGGAAGGCTAGAAGCCTGAATCCCTTCCACAGAGCAAGACTTGACAAATGCTGTGCAGTTCAGGGACAGGAAGGCTCGCTTATCAAGACTACTTCTGGACCTGCTTGCTTATTTAGGAATCTCAAAATACCACACAATATAGCATATTCTCAACCATTATTTTGTTGTAGTTATCTTTGCTGTGTATTTATTTATTACGCAAGCCTGTTATGTTGGGGACTTTTAGGACTCTGATTAATGCAGAAGAAAACTTGGTAGGAATAAACAAAGGGTGATGTAGGCATGTGTTACAAAGATGAATAGGTGAATCAAGGTTACGCATCTAGGCCAAATCTACAGCTGGAATATATTGACATGATTGGAGGTATGTTTCAATACAGCTATAACATAGCTGAAGTTAGCAGAGCCATGATAATTTACATAAGCCTGAAAAGCTGCACCACTGAAAGGAAATAATGCTTTCAAAAGAAATGTTCAAAATTGTTGTCCAGATGGAGATCAAAGTCATGGATTTTGCTGTTGTTATTTAGTCTCCTTCAATTCTCAGTGCTGCATGTCGTCTGGGGTTTGCATGAAAAGGCTCCAGACACCTATGGGAAAGCTTCACAGAGCAGTCTGCAGAGAAGCTGCTTGGCTACTCTCTCCTTTTTCCAGAGCTGTCTGCATATGCAGCTCTCAAACATTTTTATAAGACGTGCTTTAAAGAGTTCATCAGCTCTGACTTTTTTTCCCTCTGGTGACATGATAGTCATTTGTACAGCCAGTAATTGAAATGTCACCAACAGCTGATTATAATTTCAGGTGGGGAATAAGCAGTTAAGCTCTTTAAACAAAAGGTCTTTTTGTCCAGAACTACCTTTGGCAATAAAACAGGAAGCGTAAAGGCAAGTAGAAATCATAAGTCAGAGCAGAAGGCATATTGTTCTCTATGGAATAGCTTCACAAGTTGCTTGCAACTCCCTTTTTATTATTATTTTTTAAGGGAAATTATACAACTGCAACTATGAAATTTTTGTCTCATTCTTTATACTACCATATAGTTCTTCCAAGCGATTACCCTGCCGCCTCTGATAATTCATTTTCTTTACTGAAGTCATATTTAAGACTGGGAGTTGGCTTTTAACTTGTATCTCCTAATATCAACATTGCTGTCATTCCAAGTACAGTCTGTGTTAATTCTTGAACTAAGTGTGTATGCGTGTGTGTTTAATATAACTTAGTGTTCTGACAGCAAGGAAAACACAAGAATAGTACAATTATCCACAGTATCAAACTAAAGAAAAGTTTTCATCTTTCATGAGAGTTTTCTGGTGGAACTTGATAAACATTTTTTGTCTATCATGTCTTTATATGGCTTTATTTTTTCATTGGTTTTCTTTATTAAAAACAAACAAAACCCCCAACGCTCCACCACATTTGCAAATAAGTCAGTCTGCTTCAAGTTTTATGGATGACTGCTTGTCCAATTAAAAATCATAGTAGTACATGGGAAATTCAGGTCATGGCAACCTTTTTTCTTGTGTTTATTCGTTGCACCTGCAGGGTTCCCCCTCCTCCATCCCCAAATAAAGTATCTGATGATAAGATCTACTTGTTAAATGCATTTAACAAATCAATGCTAATCCATTTTTGTGGCAGGTGGCACGTCGCTGGGGGATTCAGAAAAATAGGCCAGCTATGAACTATGATAAACTTAGCCGATCACTTCGCTATTATTATGAAAAGGGAATCATGCAAAAGGTGAGTAGCTAATTTTGTATTAAATTTTGCCAGTGTTGCATGTTAATCCATAAGTCAGTTTATGAGGAGTACTTGTAACTGCATTGCTTAGGTGGGTTTTTCATCTATTTAGGCAAACAGTAAGCTTTTTCACCTACCAGGTCCAGTATATGCATCAAGATATTTTTTTCTATGTAAAAAATGTCTGTGGTTTTAGTTCACACAATGCTCAACATGGTTATAGGGAAAGAGGTAACATTCAAAAATATCCAAAAGAGCTTCCTGGTACCTGGGAAAGGCAAACAGTAGAGTACAGTATGAATAATGTTTTGCAGATCTAAATTAGCTGCCCAGCGCTTGGGTACTTTGGTAAGTGCAAGATAGGGGAGAAAAATGATACCTATTAACATACCAAATACTTTAATATTTTACCAATAGTGTTGTAATAATACCATTTTTAAGTGAATTTAATATTTTATAATAGGCTGAATTATGAGAAATATTTAACAATAATTTATATATAACAGTATGGTCATGCTGACAGTATTCAACCTCTCCTTCTACTGTGGCTTGCTGATTTACATGTGTGTTTTTAAATCTTGCTATGTAGTATGATGTAGATTGACTGAGAAATCAATAGGAGAGACCTGCCTGCTGCATCTACAAAACTGGCAGGTGTGATCAAAGATCATAATGAACACCTTGTGCTGTAAAACTTGTTCCGTGTCTTTTCACATTAGTTTTGTGACCTGTGATGACTAACATGTTTAAACCTGTCATTTGCCAATTCCATGAATGGAAACCATGCTTTCAGCTCAAGTTACTGGGCAACTTTTCCAGTAGGTTTTGTGAAGTCTCGATTTGGAGTTGCCTGTTACAAGTTCTCTTGCTTTGATTATGGGATCGTTGTAGTGCTTTCCTTTTTCACTATCCAGGAGTCAACTTGGACAACATTGTGCACTAGTATTGGCTTATGGTACCTCAGTAGCGCAGTGCCTTATCCATTTTTGTGTGTCACATAACAGTGCAGTGAGTCTTTGTAAAGTGAACTGGAGACTGGCTCTGGTTGGGGAGAAGCAGAAACACTTGATTTTGCTGGTTGGTGCTTCAGGCAGAGGAGTTCCTTGTCGCAGGATGCAGCTCAGCTGCATAGGCAATTGTGCCGGCTGAGTTCAAAGGCAGCACAGAGGCAAGAATAAGTAGCAAAGAGAGTGAAACAAGTTGAAAAGGTGGGGATGGGAATACCATAAGGCTGAAAATGCTGCCCAAACCACACATCCATTTAATATGGAAAGTACTTCTGACAGCTAGCTTGCTACCTCTTAAACTCCTACTATATTATCTACGAGAAAGTATTTAACACACATTTTAAAAGCTAGTTTGGATGCTTATTTTTCTGACATAGCGATGTCTGAGATTTGCCCTGGGATCACCCTATCTGGCCAGTTAGGGTATATTAAAAACTAATGGTGGTTGTAGATTCATAGCAGGTTTCTTTACTGCAAGGTTTGTATGCACATTTTTTCCCCTTTTGAGTTAAGCAATGATAACAGGTTATGCAAATGCCCAATTTCTGAATGCAGCCTTCAGTCTGTCAAACTTGCTGACATTAATTTGATGAAAAAAATCTACTGCAGATATAGCCTCTACCAAAACTTTGCATTATTTGAAGAATAAATAAGCTGAAAATTTAAGGAGGTTCTTCAGGCTATTTTGCACCCATAAGAATAGAGTTAAGTTTGCAACACTTTGGCCACCTTCATTCACTCACTTCCAATGCTGTGCTAGCTGGAGTTGCAAGAAGCAGACGATACGATCTTTATTTTAAAATAATTTTAATAAACTGTGAGCATGCAACATGATTCATATTTTTTTAATGTAATTCGTTAAATAAGGTGCTTGAGGAGATGCTATATTGACTTTTTTTTTAAAATAAGACAATAATTCTGTATTGTTTTTATCATTCTTTAGCTTTTAGGAAGATGAAGCACAGACATTTAGTGCTATTTCTGAATAAGGGAAAACTTTAGGATCTTTGCACAAATTGTCCCTCCATAAGCAAATCCAAATGTCCCAGCTTTGCATGAGCAATTGCTAAGTATATATTAGCCTACGTATTTGCTTACAGTCCCTGTACAATCAGCATGCACTATAACTTAAGTGCTTTTATACTTAAGTATGAATCAATCTGCGTAAAGTGAAATTCAGATCTCTTATCATGCAATGTGATTCTTTTTTCCACTTTGCACACAGAGTGTTGGACTTAGTAATTTTATTTTGCCACTGTAGTGACAATTTGTTTACATTTTCCAGTAAGAACAGTTCCATTTGTGGTTAAGTATAGGAAACGATCACAAACAAATGCTTAGAAGTAGAATACCTAGTCCATCTTCCAACAGGATATCACGTGGCAAAATCAAGAGCGTTCTGCACAGTCTGCTTCTGCAGATCCCTGTTGTCTTTGCTAGGTCATTGCCTTACCAGTTCTGCTGCCGTGTTATTAATTGCATAACGAAAGTGAGTTCTTCACGAGACTATTGAACTTGGAGTTGCAAAACCATGAGGCCTTACGCTGCACCTTTTTCTCCCTTCTGTTGTCCTAAGGTGGCTGGAGAAAGATACGTCTACAAGTTTGTTTGCGACCCTGAAGCGCTTTTCTCCATGGCTTTTCCAGACAACCAGCGCCCCTTACTGAAGACTGACATGGAGCGCCACATCAATGAGGAGGACACTGTGCCTCTGTCCCACTTTGATGAGAGCATGGTCTACATGCAGGACGGTGGCTGCTGCAACACCCACCCCTATAACGAAGGCTATGTCTATTAACAACAGTGACAGTGAAGGGGATGTTTTCCCCCTCCCTTAGGCTTCTCCTCTTTCACAAGACCCAGAGGAGAGCTGAATCGACTTCAGTTTGTTTTTTAAATAGTACACTAAAAGGGGCTTTTCCTGTTGCATTACTCCTATGGTCTGCCATGGACAGCGCACTTTATTTGAAAGGGGAGGGTTGGAACCTAAACGTTATTCTGTGTAACAGGAGGAAAAGGGTGGGTTTGCTTTTTACTTAAGTTTGGGAAGGGAACATACAGGTTTTAAGTACAAAAAAGCTATATCATGTCTGTTTTGTTTCATATCAGCATAAGACATTGTACATTTTCTCTGGGTATCCGTAGTACAGTTAATTCTCATTGTGCAAAATAACCACTTGATGATGATATCAGCACAGCATGCCTAGGGCATTTGTTTCTTGCCATTCTTAACTGTCTTTCTGCAGTTATAAAAGAGAAGCAAAGCGTATACCACAGCATTTAATTTAGAAGCTTGCGGTGACAGACTTTGCACCTTGCCTCTGAAAACAACCAGATATCTCAAGCATTTTTCCTTTTTTTTTTTTTCTTTTTTTTTGGTATGGCCTCAAAAAAAGTCCTCTTTAATGACAGAGTGGCCATAAGTACAGTGACCAAGCAGCAAAATCCCTGACTTCAGACTACAAGCTGCATGCTGTATCTGGTGCCATGTTGCTATATGTATATGGCCCATGCTACGGCTTAGGCCTTTCAAGATCCATTTGAGGGTAGTAATTACATGTGGTAGGCTTTCTGATGATCATGTCAGCATTAAATACAAGATCATGATCGGGAGGGAGAAAACATTTTGAATCTTTCCATTTCCTTTGGTACATAAATAAGTTATTTAATCAATAGGAATTAACTGTACTAAGTCACATATCTAATTATGCTGTTTAGACACAGCAAGCACTCCTTGAGAAAAATATCCAATACACGAAATAGGTACTTTAGTAATTTTTAGACACGGTACCCATTAATATGCATTTAAACCTTTTACTGCTGTGTTATGTTGATAACATATATAAATACTAGATAATGCTAATGCTTCTGCTGCTGTCTTTTTCTGTAATATTCTCTTTGATGCTGAATTTACTATGACCATTTATAAGCGATGCTGTAACTACAGGTAGCATTTCAGGACAAAATAGATGACTTGAACCATTTATTGCTTAGAAAATAGCTTACGCCATAGCTGTGCTATAAGCAGCTTTTATGCGCATCCACAAATGACTAGTAAGCTTCAGCTTGCTAAGGAAAGCTCTGCAGAACCTTTTGTAATTTTCGGTGGAAAGGAGACTTAGACGAACTGTCAAAGAATACCATGAAGTCGCTGTATGACGTTGTAGTGCTGGCACTGATGTTACCAATCGACTTGTTTTGGACACTAAATGTAAATGTGATCAGGTATGCTCGGAAGACAATTTAAATTTTGAGGGTTTTTTTTTTGTTGTTGTTATTTTTTCAAATTGTTTTATTTTTTGAGAGGGGTAATCTTGAACACAAGCCACACATGCTATTCTGTATGTAAAACAAAAAAAAAAAAAGCCCTGACAAAAACCCAAAAGTTTTAAATATTTATGAGCACCTTTTCTGAAATATAATATTTCCTAGTTTGAAGGGAGGGCGAGGGGGTAAGATCTGGATTTCTTTTTTTGCCCAGTGAAATTTAAATAGGTGTCATATGGAGTACCTCATTTTCCTATATTCCTGAGAAGCGGGAGGAAAATGGATGCATAACCATATAACAACACGAATAATTTTCATCGTAATGGGTGGATTTCAAAGACAATCCTAGGTGGTGGGTTAATTTTCCATCCTCTGTCAGTTAAGACACTAGTTAAGCTATGAATATTTTAATATGCAATTAGTCAAAAGTAAAGACATAGTGGTCACTAGAAACCACAGGTGCATAAAAAACATTTGGGCAGGTACTTAATTTACTCAAATCCATAAGACAACGTATTTTATTGTAGGGAGTGTATATATGCCTTAATATGTCACCTAGTTCTGTCATCCCTAAGTCTCAATGGCACTTAAATTTTCGGTGATCAGCCCAGAATCAGAAGTCTAAAATTGCAGAATTAGCAAAAAGGAAAGGGAAAAGATTGAGTAAGATTGTTTTAAACAATGTGGTTTCCATTGAAATAAGGTTCAAATGAAACATGCTTTGATGAAAAGTCCTTGGATTGGTTTTGGTTCTTTAATGTCAGCACGGAGCGCCTCTTGCCTGTGGCAGGATGTGGGTATTTGGGAAAGGGGTTGGACAAAAAAGGAAAAAAAAGGAAAAACAAAAAAAAAAAAGAGGAAAAAAATGCATCAAATGTGTAATATTTAAGAAGAAATATATATATATATCTGTATACGGTAGTGACTCACTGAACAAAACAAGCAATCAGACCAACATTACATGATCTCTCAGCAGAAGATATAAAAGTCTCTCACTGAACTGATTAACCCTTTTTAAAATGTACCTAAGAGGTTTATTTAAAGTTTGTTTTTTATTCCACTTTTTTGTTTGTTTGGGGTTTTTTTTTGTTTGTTTGTTTGGGGTTTTCAGGTAGAATAATAAATCTGGCAGCTGATTTCTGCAAGATTGTTGTGTATTGGATTCCTAACCATTTGGACTGGAGAAGCACCTGCAGTAAGGTGGTTCTTTTGGAAGAGGAGATGATGGTCTGTTCCCAGTGCCTAGAATGGCTTCCTGCAAAATGTAACAACAAAAAAAAAAAAAAAAAAAAAGAGAAGTGAGGAGTATGTACAATTCATGTGTATGTATATAGGAGTTATAGCCAGGAGTTAGATTGCCAAAGCATCGTATTTGACTGACAAAAGGGAGGAGGATGGTCTATGTAAATCTAGAGAAAGATTGATTCTGACCAAGAACACTTACACATTTTCACAGAGCATTTTAATACCCTACTGAATTTGAATGTGCGGTGTTTGGGGCTGGGGTGGGGGTGCTGGGTTTTTGTTTGTTTGGTTGGGGTTTTTTTTGGTTTTGTTTTCAAGCTGTGCCACAAGTAGAGGGAAAATGCAGGCTTCACCTCTGTTTTTAGGAGGAGCTGTAATGGAGTCAGCTTGTGCGTGTTTGCTTGTGCATCATTTTGCTGCCCAGAGCAGTGGGCAGCCCAGGGTAGTGCTACTGTGAAGCAAATCCGGGAGGCATCACTGCAAGACCCGTGCCCTGTGGTATGGCTGTAGGTGCTCGGGTTTCCTCTGCCATGACAGTTCAGTTGCACCGGTAGCTGAACGGAGGTGAAATTAGATAAGGACTTGGCAGATCCCCTCAGAATCCATTTGAGAGAGTTAAGATTACAGGTTTAGGGCAACGCACAAATTTTGCTTCAGGGATATGACTTTCCATGACAGAGAGCCTAAGCCTTTTCTCTCCAAGGTCACACCAGTCTAACTTTCCCACACACCAACTACGGTGCAAATCTTAAAATTTCATTCTCTGAAAGCATGAATTTCATATGCTTGTCAGACCAAATCTGCCTGCTTTACTTGCAGTTGGCTGCTGTGGTAACTAGGGGAAATTGGGATACAGGATCATTAAGGATCGTTTTCTCCAGTAATTCCCTGTGAAGAGCCCTTTGCTCAGAATCTTTTCGTCTTTGGGATTCTCAGGTACCTGGGACTGTTGCCCTTGACACCTGACTGGTTTGGGCTGCAAGTCCGTCTTCACAGGGCAATTTAATCTAGTAAATATTTTTGCCTTGTTTGTGGTTTTGTTTGTTTGTTTGTTTTTTAATAGCAGGAAATAGATCAATGTGGGCAAAAGGTATTATGAGGAAATCTTTGAATTGTTAATGGCTGTACTTTCTCCTCTGAAGAGCGTTAGCTTCAGTTCATGTACTACAGATAATAGCACCCATGAACAGCCCTATTCAGTGCTCACATTAATAGTACTGAGGACTTTTCCAAATAATCTCCTTCAAAGATGTTTTGGGAGTCTTAATTAATATGGTATCTTTCACTCTAAGAATCATCACTCTGAAATACCCCACTTGGATCTAGCTGTAAGAGCCTAAGAGGTTAATTTCTTAGTTCTCTTCACTGGTTGGTTGGGGGTTTTTTTGCTCTGTGTGTGGGTTTTTGCAGTTTTGGTTGGTTGTTTGGGGTTTTTTTGTCAGAGGCTACTCTGCTTGGAAAGGAGATAGCAGCTGGGAGCAGGTGCCTGTGCCTCAGAAACTCCAGTTCAAAGTCCCTTGCGTTTTGCTAAGATACCAGGCTGAGAACTGGAGCATCTGCAGTACATCACTGAGCCCTGCCCTCCTTGTTCTCTTACAGAAGAGGGAACTACAGTGTATTGTCTTCTGTTGCTTCTGCTACAGGAGTGGTAATCTCTGGCAGAGCAGGGGGATGGAAAGCTAGAGGCAGTAGCATTTTAAAACTACAAGATTACCCAGAGGATGTCTGTCAGATCCCTAAGAATCATAAATGCATCAGCAAAACATTTATGCTGTACCTCACCACCCAGCTTTCGTGACTGCGTAGGTAGGTAAAGTTAACTTCATCTTTTACTTCAGGAGGTTGAAATACTGGTTTCCCTCTTGAACACCAATTTAATTTCTGTGGGAAGGAAATATCTGTGCCATCTTCTTATGTAATAGTCTGAAAATGCCTATGAAGAGTCTCGTTGACATTTTCCCAAAGAACTATTTTTGTGTGGAAATGACAGAACAAACATCACCAAAAGAAGGGGTAAATAAACTCCAAGAAGGTATCCATACATCATGTTCTCCAAAACTATAGCTTTATTTACCCTAGAAATGTATCATGTCTTTAATACTGCTGCAGTATTATCCTTATTGCATACTTTCATTGGACTGACCTCAAAAATACACAGCATACCCTGAAGCTTTTTTATGAAATGAGCTTCCTGCTGTTAATAGAGGTTACAGGAAGGTACCCCTGAGGCAGGGTCACAATCAAGCATTTGGATCTGGTAAGCCATAATTCTGTGTCTTTGCTCTTGCAAAGCTCTGTGGGCATTTCTGCCCATGTCCATACTTTTTAGTTGCATAGTAGAGAGGTAATTACAGTCATTGGTTGGGTTGGGTTTTTTTTGTTAGTTTATGAGTAGCTACAATTTGTTTTGTTTCAGAAGAAGTGTCTCTGTGTATCTCATTCCACACTCCAGGTAACCAGGTAGATACTTGGGGTCCAAAATAGCATTTTGCTGTGTAATCCACAGTACAGGCTATGGCAGTTCCTTGCTGCTGCCTGGGAAAGGAAAGAGTAGAGGAGATTTCACTGTTTCTTTCCCCTTCCCCTCCGTGATAGGACCCAGCTGATCTATCTGAAGATAGTTTAAACCATTTCTTCACTCACCCATGATATTTTAGTGAACAGTGTGCTCGTTAGTACAGTGGCACTTTATAGAAGCTCAGGTACAGAGAGTTGAGTGTTTTAGATGTACTGCAAAGGGCTCTCTATGGTGGCTGTCAGTCAAAGCCTTGCATGGGGAGTGGCATATGGCTACACAACCTAAACAGAGGCAGAAGGAGGTGTTTTTGCAGAGGGGCCAGCGCCTCAGAGCTTGAGACGTTTGCTGAAATATGCAGTTAAGGCTGCTGCCTGGCCGGCTGGGGTGAGCCTGCCCTGGAAGACCTGTCGAGGAGCTCTGTGTGCATGTAGAAAGCCAGAGAGAGCGTGATCCCAGCATGCCTGGGTGAGGCGCAGAGATGGGGAAAAGTCTGTCGGGGGCAATCTGGCCCTACCAACTAGCTAATCCAGAGCTGATTAGTACAGGAAGGAGGCGGTTATATGACTGATATAGTAAATCACAGAGATAATTATTTGAAAGACATGCTGCAGGAGAATCATAAGAAATGATGGAAAGTTAATAAACTCTGTAAACAGCAGTGATTTTTTAAAGATCCCAGCGCTTGTGGGAGTGCTTCAGGAAAAGGAAGAGAGGGTAAAACACAGAAAGGGACAGTAAAATCAGATGAGAACAACAGGAGTCAAATGATGAACTGCATTAGGGGACCTGGAAGATTGCAGTGTTTTAGATAAGGAAGGGACTAAGATAAGTATAGAGTCAGTAAACTGAGATAAGAGCAAGAGAGAGAAGGTAATTGGAGGCAGTGCACTTTGTGGTCAGTGGGCCAAATGTGTTAGGCTAACAGAGCTGCACCAGGGATGTGTTTGGCCCTGGTAGTACATCCCCAAGGACAGGAATATCAGAACTGACTTTGGAGTGATTGTTGATAATTTAACGAAACCATCTGCACATTGTTTGGTAGCTGTTAAAAGAGCAAACAAGATATTGGAATATGCAGAGAGCGTTCTGGGCTATAAATGTAGTGACTTTATTGTCCCACTGTATTAAAAAAACAACGAAAGAAAGAATACCTTATAGGCTAATGGGTCAGATTGCGGGTTGGTGTAAATCAGCTTGGTTTCCTTCAAGTCAGCTAAGCAGCTTTATGCTAACAGAGTCTGTGGCCTGTTTTTAGTAATGTGTATGCCTATCTAGTGTGGTGTGTACACAGGACACTTTTACTCGTTACATTATTCAGAAAGATTTACAAATGATCAAGACCTGGGGCGTAGCATGAGACCAATAATAAAAGATGAAATTAAATAAAAATGTATGTCTTCAGAATTCTACTGATGTAGCCAGCTTGTTCCATATTTGTATAAAGCTCTCTGCTGGAGCTGTGTACATCCCTTTAATTCTTACAGTGATCTTTTGTGACCAATGCTGGCAGACTGTACATGCTGGAGTCCCCGCTACAAGTGGCTCAGCGTTGGTCTCTGCAAAGGTGGCTGGGATTTGTAGGGTCAGGCTGCCTTCCCAGCTGTTCACAAAGATCATGTGGATATTTAGAAGTCCTAAGGAGTGCACTAAGCTTCTAGCCATTCTCGGGGCTAGCAAATTTCAGGTATGTTGCAGATTTAGCCACAAAGGCTAGACTTGCAAAGGAATTTCAGTCACTGCTCTGCTCTATATTACAAGGCTCTGTGAGCGCAGCCATAAGTATTTAGGATATCTAAGGACCTCCACAAAATCTTTCAAAAGCTGGTCAGCTGAATCAGGGTTTCTCTGCTTCCTGCAGGAATGAAATGGGGGAGAGACAAAATGAGTGAAGGCCTAGATCTGCATCTACAGAGAAATAAAATGAAGAACATCTTTGTATTATTATTTTAGAGTTTCAGCGTGACACTGCAGGAGGGAGTTCATAGGAGCTGAGGCAGTCAAATATTTCCTTGGAGCCCAGAATAGATGCCTACACAGAGAAAAGGACTGTTAGTTTTATGCAGTGCATGCATGTGCCTGCTCAGCATTCAAGCTTTCATGAATTTTGTTTTCTGGTGTTTAATTCTTCCTAATATGTAGGGGAATATTCTGCTCAGTTACAAGTTATCTTTCAGACACTCTAATGCTCTGCTTCATAGTATGTAAAGTTTCTTTGTGAGTCTAGCCTTAATGACTGAAGAAGCACTGCCACATAAAGTAAGGTCAATTCCTGAAACTGCAATCCATTAAACTGAGTAGTTCTATGGTCATGTTCTAACCCTGGGTAAGAGATGTAGCTTAGCTGTGGCAAAACCAGTCCTTAAACCTCAACTTGGCTTATTAATGCTTTATGCCAGCTAAATGCCAGGAAAGCACCTCCACGCATCATGTAACCTTGTCTTGCCCCTGGGACCACTTCTGGAGTTCTGATCCCCACATCTAAGGTTATGGGAGACCTAGAAAGATACTGAGAGGTGTCATAAGAATAAGCAAGGCTTACAAATGGCTTTTGTATTAGCAGAAAGTTAAAAGGATCCAACTTGGGACAGATAGTGGAGAAGGAATAAAATCAAGGTCTATAACATCATTAATTGTTTGGAGAAGAAGAATAGGGAATCAAACTTTACTGAGTCTCAACAACAATTTATTGGGGGGGTAATAGAAAAAAAGCAGTTGAGGCATTTAAAGAACATTAAGGAAGTACTTCATCACATAGCACAGTCATTAATTTGTGAAATTTATTGACGTAAGCGTTTTGGGTGGCACAAGGCTTAAACGAATTAAGAAAAATTGCTTAGACAAATTCATGGAAGAAAAGGCCAATAGCAATTCTTGACTATGATGATGAAATTGGACTCTCCAAATCAGGAATTCCCTAATACAGAGACTGTCAGACCTTCAGAGGACATGCCAGAGTCACCCTCTTCCCATACTCTTTTTCTAAACATTGATGCTGGTCTATCCTGGGATGGATGGACCTTGGCTACAGGTGACTTGGTATCTCCTGGAAGCGAGCATTAGTTGAAATGAAGGCACAAAGTTCTGGTGGCACAAGGTAGCGTTCTGTATCCTGCATTTTGTTTGGGTCCTGTGATTGAACTAAAAAGGATGTAACACAACTGGCTTAAGTAGTTTGGGTGTTTTTACACTAAATCTGTAAATATGAACCTGGAATTCTTTGCCTCTAGGATTTGTTTTCCTTGCTAACAAACACACCCTTTACAAAGAGCTATTGTCGACTTGCGCGTGATTACTAAGCTGCTGACATTGGGGTCGGAGTTATTTTTAAAGGGAGAAGAGAAACATTGCCGCATTTGTGTTTAACTGGGAACTGCATGTCTTTCAAAAAAGAAGAAACAAACAAAAAAAAAAAAAAGAAAAAAATTGACCAATTAGTAATATGCCCATTTTATATCTCTGCCACTTAACACCTAACATTTCACACTGATGCTTTCTCTCTGTGTGGCATTTTTGCATATAGCAAGCTAAGACTATTTAGTAACATATAGGGTTGAAGCAGGACTCAGAAATTATAACCCCCCAAAATAAGGAGAGAGAGAAAACCACACTAATGAACGTCTTTCCCTTCTCATATTGCCTCTAACTCTATCAATAACATATTGCATAATGCTCTAAGTTCCATCCTCAACAGATAACATTAAGCAGTACATATCATAATTTCATCAGACTTGGACTCTTGCTTAAAACCTTAGGTGACTTCATGCATTTATATCAATTGTATCAACAGACCAGTGCATCTGACTCTCCGAAAGCAGATGCGGATTCACACAGAGATCTCTCATGACAAGATGGTTTGGATTTTGATGGGATGGTTATGACAAACACAGACAGCAAGAAACCCAAATCTCTCATGTAAAATAATAGAAAATGCTCTGGAAATACTGTGTATGTGATGTCTTCAGTTAGTAATATTTTCGGAAGGCAAAAGGCAGGTTTATTTGGCTGATTTGTGTTACTTGGGGATGACCCTGTGCATAAACTGTAATGGGAAGTCAGTATTTCTGAAAATTTATATAAGAGGATCTAGCCAGAGAAGCGTGACCTGCTGACTCATTGTCCCAAAATGGTATCAGTCTAAAATATCATCGCAAGTGTGAGCTGAATTCTCATACAAGCCCTAAATGGGACAGACAGCAGTTCCATACATTAGGAGGACAGAGTGTCACACATATGGCTGTATCCAGTAGGGAAGAGCAAAGAAAGAATCCTGAGACCATTAAGCATAAGAAAAGAAGATTATAGCTCTCAGTCTTGCTGCAAATGGGCAGCTGCAAGCTGTAGATTGTAACTTATGAGAAGTAAAAATTAGCTTGGAATGGCTTGCTCAGAGACCTTTAATTCTGGGGCATCAGATGAGTTCAGCTTCTGTTGGACTGCACACCCAGGATCCCCTTTCTATCTAAAGGTATAAGTAACTCAAGCCAATGGATTTTTGCACTACATGAAGCTGTCTCAAATTTGCTAAGAGCAAGTCCATCTGGAATGTTCAGCCAGATGTGCTAAAGAAAAAGTCACCACGTTAAAAAACCACACTTCTATATTGATAAGATAAAAAATGGGAATCAGTATATAGACAGTAACATTATTGCTAAAGAAAAGGATCCAGAGGGGCTTATATACATAGCAAAAAGGACACCAAGAAAAGCAAGCCAGTCCAATGTCTCAGGTTTCAAATGTTTATACGGGTATAGGGTAGCTTCCTTTTTTTGCATGACCCTGCTTTATGAGGGAAAATAAGCTTCCCCTTAAAAATTTAATAGCTATCAAACTTCCTAATCTTTTTCTTTATTGTTGAAAGATGAAATTCAGATTTAAAGCTGAAGCCTGTAACCCACTCTTTACTGAATGCAGTTATTGCTATGCCATAATTATAGAATACATCATGGAGCAATGTAGTATAATGTTTTTATTGACATGGATGTGAAGGAGATGTATTACCATGCCCAAGCTGCTTGTTATTTCCATGCTGTTTATTTGTGAAGGCAGAAGTACATTTTACAGCTCCTCCCCCCCAAAATAAAAAAGGCTTTTATAGCAACATTCCTAAGCATCTTTTATTTTCTCTGAGCCTCATATGCTGGAAAAAAGAGAGAAAACTATTCGAATGTTTAGAAATATTCGAATAATGGCACAAGCTTCATCATTTTTCTGCCTATGATGTTAATGACTGTGATGAAAAGTCTCAAGTCCTGACAAAGCATTTGAAAGTGAGATCAAGGTAGAGTGTCTTAGAGAAGCAGCACAGACGTGTTAGCACTCATATTTGTGCACTCAAACATGTATTCAAAGTGCTTCTTTCAAGAAAAGGTATCAATGGTTTCAGACATTTATAAGATAGAAGTTGATGGTTCCTGTCTTGCCTAAACTACTTCTAGAAGCTGAGCTAATGTGGTTGAATCTATCTCAAGTTGTTTTCTTGCTCTGTTTTGTTGAAATAATGAAAATTATCTTGGATGTCTCTTGTCATGGGTTTCTCTGAGCCCAAGTTGTCTGAGGAAATCTGGAGGTTCCCCAGCAGTAGGCCTGTCCAAACCTTTTGCAGTTGTGTTGTGGCTGTGGAAATGGAGAAAATGGCAGTAGGAAGGAAGAAACCTTCCACCTGCAAAAAATGGGGCTTTTGAAACTGTTTTATATTGTACTGTCATCATCTATTTTCTGTGGAAAGACTCAGAAATAACCACCTCGTTATAAATTTATCATGATAAGGCTATAGGAAGCTCTGAAAATGCCTTGAGAATATAGGCTTTGAGGACTTAAAATTGTATTTTCCCTATCTGAAAATCTCAGGGTCTAAAAGCTTACTAAGATGTCAGTTATCACATTCTGAATGGTTTTCTAGATGTAGAAAACTGTTTCTAAGGAGGCTCTGAGCTTTAACTAAATAAGTCTATTTTGATCTTTAGTCTGTTGTAATTTGGGAAGGAAACTACGGATTTTGTGGGAAAAGGAGGGAAACTTTATCAGAAAAGAAAAGAAAGGAAGATTAAGTTTTCCAGGGTACTGGAATGTGAGGTTGCCCAATGGAACAGGAAAAAGAAAGTTAAAAATGCATGGATAATTACAGTTGACATATAGCTTTGTGATTTAGTACATGGATACTATTCATGTACATAGACTCTATAGGCACTTTATATAATAGCCATGTAATTAATGTATACATTATTAATATATAAGTGCTTCTATTAAGAGATGTCATTAATGATCCTGCCATCCTGAAGCTGTAAGATACAACTTAGCGTGATCCCCATAAGACATTTGTTCCGGTCTGTCAGAATTAGACAAAAAAGCTGGAGTAAATTCTTCCCAGTACATAAAATCTACTAATAAAACTGTACGATATTTCAGAAGCAGCCAGTCTCATTGCCCTGGAAAGGGAGCACACAGGCTGATTTTTGGTGAGGCAGGTAGAAAAGATATGGAAGTGGATCAAGAAGGACTTAAAATAAACTGACAACCGTCAGATCTCTAGGAACAGACTAGATGAATATAATATATGTAGAGTAAAAAATATATAATTTTTGTTTCTCCTATCTCCAGTTTCAAAATGGATGTGGAAATTAGAAAAGGACTGAGAAGCAGTTCTGAGGGGAAGAACATTTAACAGTTTCCTGTTACTGCCATAAGATAATCCATTTATTTGCTGCAAGTTTCTGCATAACAACAGAAAAATTTTCAGCTTCCCCTGAGGATTGTAAAACAGAATGTCTTCACAAGACTTCAAGAAAAAGAATAATAATTAGTGAGTTTAAGGTTAAGTATAATAATTACGGCAGGTAGCAGAGACTTTAGGATTGCAAATATAATTGACTCTGTCAAAAGAAGTAAGAGAGAAGAATATTTAGTCACAATGTTTTAAAGTACACTGTTCAAATGCTTTCTCTGAGTCTGCCTTAAGGTCTACAGACTTGATGTCCCTCTGCCTTTTTTATACCCATACGTGATGTACGGTTTCCTGAATGTGTGAACATTCTCTGGGCAGGTGGAAGCCTGAACTGTGAAGGGATGGAGATAAAGGGCCAAACACAATCAGAAGCATCAGTTTTTGTCAACATTTGCTGGCAGCAGAACTCCACTTAATGGCTTGGTAAGATCTCCAGCATTTCACAGTGGTGCTGTGAATTTTTCTGTACAGTTTAGATAAAACAAGAACCCTGAAGTCTGTTGAATTCAACAGGACTGGGCTCAAGATATCCCTCCTCTACCTCATTATCGTATGGATGAAGCTAATCTTGTATGCCTTATTGGGTTTTTTGTGTTTACTTGCTATGAGGACACTGATTCATTCTGCCTCTGCCCTTTCTTTGTACATTTATTCTTGTATAGAATGTGTGAATCGAGCAAGGTCAAACCAATCAGCACAAACGCAAATGAAGATAAAAAGTAAAGAACTGCATTATTAAATACATCCTCCTTGCTGAAACATACGGACAGAACCGTTTCAAACCCTTACTTGGTTTGCCAGATTGAGAGTAAGGATGTTCATCACCAACTTGTGACCCAGGCAGCCTGGGTTGTGTTTAAAGCACTGCTGGCACCCTTTTGCAAAGCTCCTTATTTTTCTGTTACCCCTTGTGACAAACAGGATTCTCTTGCCTTTCTAAAATGCTTTGAGATCTACAGATAGAAATATTCTGTGGGAGCTAAGAATTAATGCCATTGACTGGTTATATCAGCCTTTGAAGTTCAACTTGCAAATTTTGAGTCCTGTCTAATATCTTTGGATAACGAGTTTCTTCTTAAAACAAGAAAACCCTAAAAGATCTGAAACTAACATCATATTTCAGGTCTCAGAATTTTGGGGATATCAGGCCACCTGCAATTGCATTTGAGAGGAATTGAAATACATAGTTTATATATGTAAATAGTTTTACTGAGCCTCACTCAACTCGCTTTTTTCTTACCTGTTGATAGAGTCATGACAGTGTTTCTTCATTGAAGCATGTCCTGCTTAGACCTAAAGTATTACTGGGGAGCAGCTCCCTAAGGAAATATTAAAGATCTATTTCGTGACTAATACATTATAAAGATTGCAAGTATAAAAATATGTTTGCATCAGAGATGGTGGGAAAAGCCGATTCCTTTTCTAATGTGTTTCAGCACATGATTAGCCTTCAGCCATGTACAAAGTTATTTTAGAGGACATTACCTCACTAGAAGTCACTCAACCTCATTTGAGTCAAGGCCACTTGTGTACTTTGGAGATACAGCCTCATGAAAAAGATAAGCAATTACCTGAGGTTCTCCATATTCCTAAGCAGTTATGAGATTCCTAACTGCACTGAGTGCTATACAATTTTTCCTGACAATATTATGGGATCAGAAAGTATATTTCCTGCATTATAGGTACATATTGAGGTATGGGTGAGCAACAGTCCCACAAGGATTCATTTGATCTGGCGCTGAATCCAGCTGCATCCAGTTCAGCTGCTGTGCACTGGATGAAATTTCCTACTTCTTCACACACAGTCTCTAAGGAATTTTCTGATGGGGGCTATGTGACCCTCATAAGGAGCAGTGCATTCAGGCAAAGCCCCTGCACTGCATCCCAACCCCACCTTGGTTGTCTGCTGTGGAATTTAGCAGCCCTGCAGAAGTGGTTTCCCAGACTGCAGTTCTTTCCCAGGCTGAAGGTCAAGATAGCTGGCAGAAGTTCAGTGGGAAGGGAGAGATACAAGTCCTGTGGAAAGCTCAGTGCTGTGTTTTGGCTGTGCAGCAGTTTCATGCCACTGTATGATACAAGGAGTTTTGGGAGCCAAGTACTCCACTCTCATGCTTTGGTCCTACTCTTATTTGAATTTCCCATAAGACGTCTTGGCATGTGACATATGGGCTGATCCCTGATTTCTGCAAGAGTGCTGTCAAGACAGGCATCTCCTGCTAACCAGGACCCATAATGGCAGCTCCACTCAACTGAAAAGGATAGAATCAATTTGATGATTTTGGAGGCTTTGTAATCTTAATAAGAGAAAAGATCAAGCAGAGTGCTTGCACATCAGATATACTCTGCGTTTACTAGGAGGTTGTTCTGTCCTCCTACAATTCCATCTATCCCTAAGGTATTTTGTAGAGTCGAAGGAATGATGGAGCAATACTGAATCAATAACATTTTTACTACCATACCCTGGCTCGCAAACCAGGATCTGTCACATTTGCATAGTTTTTATTCATAAAGGAGGCGAATCCAGGACAGTTCTTTGGTTTTCACTCTTACTTTTAATAAATTAATTTAGTAGTTAGTAAAAACAGGGGCTAAAGATCTACTATGTGTTCCATCCAAATCACAGTGACCTTTCTTTGAACATGAGCTATCAAAAGTACAGCATGAGCACGGCTCATATGAGACCTCAAAATTTGTTTGCTTTTGCACCTAATGCCAGAACTTAAACTCTGTTCTCCTAAGGCTGAAAGGCTAATGTACTAATTTACAGTGTCATGCAGCTGCCTATTTGGTTGAGTTTTCTTTTCTTCTCACAGAAGGTTAATTTCCATAAAAGGGACTTTGATTTGACTGGGCTTGTTTGGATAAGATTTTATGGCATTTGGTTTCAGTCATGGTGTTTGATGTCTCATTGCATAAAGAAATACAGCACAAGGACAGAGAATACTGTTTAATTTTTCACTAAACAAGCCTATCAAGTGTCTTTTTGTATTAAATGTGCATGCAGGTATGTTGTCCTGGGCTAATGGAGTATTTTCCTGTGTCTAATGCTTAGCAACATTATGTTAACCTAGAGCTCTTTATCACTCTGGTCTTTGTGGTGCTTATTTTCAAGGAATATGTAGTAGAAGATAAAACTGATTGAACTAGATGATAGGCAGTAGGAACCAAATAGTTCCGCTTATCAGGTCCTGGGTTCATAGTTATCTGGGGAAAGTATTTGATTGCTAGAAAGTCACTGCAGAAGATTTCCACAGCCATGTGTTACAAGTGTGGTGACAGCCACACAACCACCCCAACAAGACAAAACAAAGTTAAAATAGTTGATAGATATGCGCTTGATCAAGGCATACAGCTCTTGAAGAAGTTCGTTCCTAACAGTTGGTTTGTAATTAGAGCTAATAACATTGATTAATAATAGAAGAAAGGTGAAAGAACCTGTTGATTGTCATTTCTCAGATTCCTTCGGTGTTCTGGGCTCTCTAGCATGCAAGAATCACAATGTAGAACAAAAATTTCCATCAAGAACGTGTCATGTAACTAAAGTAGAGGAAAGAAAAGTCTCAAAGCAGTAAACAAATTCATCTTCTGTAACTCTACTGGACGAAATCCAAGTTGAATTCAGTCCTCTACAACCTTGCTGAATTTAAAGCCATCTGCAAGGGGGTAACTGATGGCAGCATTTGCCCCTGCAACTCATTTAGAAATACATCTTCATTTGGCACAATTCAGCAAAGATGAAAGGCAGCAGCACTTTGTGAGCTTTACCGAGCAAAAAGGTTTAAAGCAGCTGACAAGCGTCGTAAGATATTGTTGTACCAGTTTGTATTGATTGTGCTGGAGGGCACCTCCTTGTGGAAGAAGATTGATTTTTGTGTGTTTTCACAAAGAGATTTTAATAGTCTTTGTACTTGCTGTCATGTCGCAAAGGCCCACAAGCAAGACATGTCTGATACCACAACTTTAAATGATCAGCCCTTCAGCCTTCAATAAGCATCAATTAATACTGTATAAAAACATCTCCAATGCAGTTACACTGAAAACCAATTTTTATAAGTTATAAGGTCAAATTCTGCATTCATGCAATAGCAAAGAAATCAGCGCCATCCAGGAATTAAATTAGCTCAACTTCAGAGAGAGATTAAGAGAATGAGTACTCAGTTTCTGATTCTTTGTTAAGAAGGTCAAATTCTTTCTTAAACTCATGAAAATGTGAAAGCTGTTAATTGCAGTCATTTGAGTCATTGGATAGAAAATCGTTCAGAGAGTTTTTTCTTTTGTTTCTTTACTCAGAAATTTCATGCCTCTCATTTACTGAGGTAAAAATTCACAGAGAAGAAATGACTAGCTAGTTAACTTTTTCAAATTTCAGCAGAAAAAGCACTGAAGAGAGTGTGTGTTTTCATGCCTTATGTATGTAGGCGTGGTCCAATGACTATAATATTCCTAAGGGTTTATCATAGATCAATGATACTACTATCAATACGATAGTAGTTCTTCATACGGAAAACTCCTGTAGAATTTAGCAGGGTTGAACCCATTAGGTTTCTATTGACTTTAATGTAATATAAAAAAGTTTGAACATAGTGGAACATGAAATATTATGTATAGATTTTAAAAACCCCATCTTTTCAATAATAGGATAACTATCGTAATTTTCAAAGGGTGTGTCAGAAAATTTCTGTTCACTTCTATTGGGCTTTTCCATAAGATGAGGAAATCCTTTGTTTGTAAGTCCATGTCCAACCTGCCATCAGGTGCCAGCTCTGTTGGGCTGCAGTGAAACATCTGCTCCAGCAGAACTGAGGCACCGGTTGTTGCAGCTGCTCCAAACGGTGAGTGGTGCATTTGTGGTTTCTCATGACTGCAGTAGGTGATGTCCCCTCCCTGAGTCACTAGTAACTGCTGGAATTGCTTGGCTGCTGCAGGTGCCATTGTTCAGTCACGAATGTGCTCACGGTGCATGCCATGAAGTGCTGAGCCCTGTATGTCAGCTACGTGCCAGTCGGCATATCGTATTCTCTTCTACTTCCATTCCTTCTGTAGTTGTAATTCTCACCTTCTTACTTCATGTATCTTATTATAGGCCTGGAACAGAAACCGAGGTTTTGCCACAGAGCCAACAGGTAGTGCAATTCTCCTATCTTTGCTGTTCTGATTTGGCTTTTAGAAGCAGCACTGACAATGCACATGCCTAAATTAGTTGCCCAAAGTCAGATAGGGAAAATACTCTCTGCTGCTTTATTTTTTGTTTTTGTCTTAGCAGTGCTCACAAAAGCCTTTTGAATTTTCTGGAGGTGTATATGTGAATTGCAGCCATTATAATGTAAATTACAGATTAAGCCCAAATCAACATGGAGGTAAATAAAATTAATAGGACTATTTCCGCTGACGTCCATAGCAGGTTGAACTGAGTTAATAAGATTTTTGAAGTAAAAGCTTTCTTCTACTGTATATACATGCAGTATTTTGTGAAGTGGGGTCTGGAATCTGTTTTTTACTGCTGCTGCACTAAAAATAGCAGTGATGTAATGTACTTTGCAAATACTGAGCTTTACTGTGGAACCTACAGTTGTAGCTTCTAACTTTTTCTAGTTTGTAACTTTTATTTGTAACTCTCCCTGCATATCCACACAAGGAAAGCTCAATTGCTTAAGTGTTGGGAAAAGTAAAGAGCAAAGAAATGAGAAGACGGAAAATGTAGGATGGTTCTTAAGAAATAAAGATGGCTTCTATTCAAAATAAATCAAGTAAACCTTCATTTAGTTGCTTGTTTGTATAGAACATCGAAGATGTGAGGGTGGACAGAAAAAAAGTGTCTTATTTTTACTGAAATACAAATCTGGAGTATTTCAAGACAAATCATACTCTGGTCATTATCAGAACCATCAACACTATTTTTTCCAGAACAAATATGCAAACAAAGAAAAGACTGCTTCTTTTGTACAATACTGATCAGAAAAGTAGAGAAAAGAGTAGGGAAAATGTGAAAGACAAAGAGAGAATGAGTAGCATGACTTTGTGAATCAGCAAGTATTGGCAGTGCTCCTTAAACTCTTAACCAGCTGGAAAAAGTTGGCTCTGACTGTAAGCTTGGATACAGAATATTTATATTCTGCAGGATAGCAGAATAAAAAAGAAAATATATTAAGTAATTGTTTGAAGGTGAAAAAAATTATAAGATTAGCTAATATACATATAAAATTCTTTATTTATATACTATATGTTGTATATTCTATATTTTGCATCTTGTACACGGGGAACAACTACCATCTCCTCCAAGCATCTTGAATCTTGATTTCTGATGTAAGATGATGGTAGGGTTTCCATTATAGTGCAGTTTTCATCTTTCCTTCAGCAGCTTTTTTGGGGAATGGAGGGATAAATTCATTTGAAAGAGACTAGCTGAACAGTAGAAGAGTATTGAAGTGATGAGGTTTTTCCCATACAAACCCTGCATGAGAACATTCTGCCTTGGAGTTAATTTTGAAAGCCTGTGTTGTTTTGTGTATATATATATATATGACACAACCTGAGAAGGTTTTAAAAGGAAGATGCAATGTGAGAACAATGCTGACATTTTGGGATAAAAAAAATCAGATCAAAAGCACTTTACCTAATTAGAATAGTGGATCTAAAAAGTCAGGTTAAGATGTTCAGGGATCAACTCCATGATTCTATCACTCAAGGAGTACAGAAGCCTGATCACAGGAGCTTATAAATATCATTAATTAGAGACAGAAAAATACTGTAGATGGATTATCTCACCCAGCTCTCTGCTATGTGACCGTTTCATACAATATGCATTCTACTGTTTTAAAAATATCACTATTTAACTTCCATCTCTGCCTTTAAAAACATGAGAAAATATTCCCATGCAAATATGATGTTTTATTCTTAGAATTAGTGTGGAATAGGTAATGAGAGCTAGGTAATGAGTTGTTGTGGTTGTATAGTTGATACTGCATAGAATTTAACAGCTACTATTGCATGTCTGAGATAGATGTCAAATCTTTTCTTATGCAGTCATCAAACATTTCATGTGATCTTGTACAGAATCAAAGAAATCCCTAGCGATCTCTTTCTAGTCCCTCTGCACCATTAGAGATACAGCTGGATTGTGGTTGTAAGACCTTGCAAAGATCTGTGTGTGTATCAGCAGATATATTTCTCTGACAGGAAGGTAGAGTGATGGCAATTACAGGTCAACCATCTGAGAAAAGATGAGAAATGAATGAGCCCAAGGGCTCAATTCTTAACCCAGAAACATGAGCACGTATGGTTGGTTTGCTGTGTTCCTTGTCAGTTTAAGACCTTTGGTTGCATGATGTTATCAATGACGCAGTATGTTTTCACACTTAACAGTGGAATTGGTTCCTAGATTATATATTTTCACCTTGGTATGAAAGAATTTAGATAGGTGACTTTTCTTTAATGTTTATCAGGGGAAAGTATGCTTAAAATTTGTTGTCAAATATTTGTTGTATGAACTACAGACAGCTAGGAAAAATGAACGAGCCACGGTGCTGTGTGCCCAGAGACCTGTCTTTTCATTCTGATCTTTACCTGACCTACTTTACAGGGATGGCCATCATATTAATTTCTCTGTGCTGAAGTTCTCTGTCTGCAAAATGGGAGTAATTGCATTGATTTGATATTCCCAAATGAAGAATATTATTATTAAGCATAGCAATTGATTATACAGCCTTCTATGAAGACTAAGGTTTTCCAGAAATGGCTCCAGTGGGGGTTGAGGGAAGAGCACCTAAGCATCCAAGAAGTACTTAAAACTCAATAACTTTTATTAAGGTGCTGACTGATTTTTGGAGCATGGTTGTTGACAGCCATAGGACACATGTAAGTGTGTGACCACAAGGGAAAGGCAGAGGACTGGCAAGTGGGGGGTGAAGAGAGGAACGTGTATACTTCCCTAGAGATTATCAAGGGGGAAACAAAGGGAAAAAGAAACTGGAGTGGAGGGAAAGTAAAGAAAAAGAGGAAAGGATCATTCTGTGACTAGAGCCATAGGAAGAATAACAGGTGTTGGAGAAGGAACAGAGGTTAGGAGAATATCTAGAAAAGACTAAGAATGGAGAGAAGAGAACTGGAGAGTCATAAGTGAAAAAGAGGCAGATACACATAAACAAGGACTCCTTATTAATTTATTTCTGAACCATCTAGCCTTGCAGCAGTTTTTACACAGAGGTACTTACCTACTGCAGGAGGATGTGATGTGGTCATGAAAAAGCCAATGTGGTTCTAGACTGGATCAAGGAAGTTATCACCATCAGAAATTGAAAACCATCAGTCCCATTGCTGCGTTGTGCTGTGTTGGTTATGTACTTCCAAAAGGACCTGTAACTATGATGGATGCACAGAAAGGAATACTCAGGGCCTGTTTTTTCTAGATTGGTCATGGGACTGTTATGTGCCAAAAGACTTGAATAAGTGCAGTCGTTATAGCAAAAGGACATTTGATTAGCATCTATAAATACTTTCTGTGGTTCTAGGCAGCAGCTAGTGCCTCGAACTCCTTGGTTCTTGTTCCTCGGCTCCTAGCTCTGGTCCTATGTGGCCCATAGTATCTATTTAGGATGCTGATGGAATAAGTGACATTTTCTAGCTGGTGCATCCACAACTCTCCTTGTGAAACTGAAAAAAGCACCATAATATGACTCATTTAATGTTAGGAGGATTTGGCTTTATCATCAGCAAATTTTACTAACTTCCATATATGCAGTAGATTTAGTTGTACAAAAGCTAAATACAGAGTAGGACAGTGTTGTTAATGGTGGAGGAATGCTGCAATTGTGCAAAATGTACAGTTTTTCAGGTGAGTCAGTCATGGTGGGATCCAGTCAGTGAAATACTGCTGAAAGCTACTTGAGACAAAAATCTGCTGAAATCACAGGAGTTCAAATAGGATTTTAAAAAGGGAAGTATTGAGATTCTGAAGGTTATTAGAAGTTGCTGCTAGCCAAATGAGATGAATTTGGTCTCAAAAGTATGTATTTGGAAAGTAAAAAAATAGCAGTATTAACCTACTGGTTTGTTACACTTTGAAGAACTGTAGAGCATTCTGGGGGAAAAAAAAAGAAGTTACATTTAAATGGACCATGGGAACTAATTTGTAACTAAAACACTGATGATATTTTTATGCTTATTAGCTCCTATCATTTCAAAGGAAGATTAAGCTTTCCACAGAACCCATAAACATTTACTTTGTTGTAACTACAGATTTTAATGGTTGAAAAACAGGCTCATCCATCTGTTGGAGACCAGCAAAACAAATACCTTGAGTTACCTGTATAAGCTGCTTTCTCTGTAAATGTAGTTCTAAATAGGCACAACGAGAACTGATAATACTGCTCATTTTTTAGACAGGGTGTCAAATTTAGGGTAAATGATGCTAAAAAATATTGTAAAATGGTCCCTAGCCTCTGTCAGTGCAATAAAATGATCACAGCAGTTTTTTTTCTCATCAAAGCAGATGGCTTTAATGATTTCTCAAGCCATGCTTAATTCATCTGCAAACAACAGAGATCGGTTTGCAAATGTGTGCTGAAAGAGAGAGATGTTACTGTTCATAAATACTCTGCAAGTTTGTTTTGCCCCATCATTAGTGGCAAATGGTGTTTACTTAAGGTAAATTATTTTTGTGAACCGTCTCAGAGTCAGTGTTGCAGTTGCCATAAATTACCTGTAAAATGAAATGAGCATCACCTGGTTAATGTGGCTAGTACAATTGACCTGATGGAATAAGTAAAATTATCTATTTTCTTTTGAATTAAAATTGCATTATAGAAATGATTGCCATCTTTCCCAAATACTTGTTTGCTTTGCATTATAAAACTGAATGTTTTATTTTTTTCATAATTTTCTATTGTGAGTTTGTTATTGCTGTAATGTTGTTCTTTAACACCAGGTAGAGAAAAACACATGATCAATTTACATATGGGTTCATATTTTAAGAATAGCTTTGTTTTTGTATAGCATCAGAAGTTAGAGAAGAACAATTGAAGAACCAGGCTGTATATGATAACTTACAGGAGGGGAAGCTTTAAAATACACTAAGTAAATAAAAACATTGATTCTAGCTTCTTTATGTCCCTAGAAGAGGAAATTCAGTTATTCCTAAAATTATATCATTCCTCCATTTATCTAGTGACTGAAATATAACTGGAAAAAAATGTTTATGTTTAATTAAACAATGGATGTGTTTCTGAACACTACAACTTAGTTCTGAAGAGGCTTTCTCCCATTAAAAGCTCTGGATTTATCAACAACTATGTTGCTCCAGGCCATAAAGAAACTGAAAATTTTGTTTCTGTCTATAGATATATACCAAAACTCTGAAAAAAAGAGTTTTCTTTTCCAGAACAGGCATTTATCACTTATAGATGTGAGTAATGTACCCAATTAGGCCATACAAGACTTGTTTTCTTTCTAAACTGATCTTAGTTGAAGTTAAAATATGTCTCATGATTTATGATTGATGGCTTGCCAGCTAAACCATTTAAAATATAGCAAGAATAGACAAAGGTGTTGGGATGACACTGACTATAATAAATAACATGAGATATGTGTTAAGAAAACTGTGAAATTAGATATTGAAGAGCATTGATGCTTGGGGTTGTAGATGTTCTTGATTTCAAACTGGAATTATAAACAAAAGAAAGTTGTATTCAATCATTTAAAATAAAGTTAGTTGCAGGTGGCTTTCCTGATATGAACGTTATATGTTTCTTCATAATGTTAATCTTGGACATTCTAAACATTCGCACTTAAGCCTCATCAAAATGTTGAAGCATTTATGCAATTAGTATGAATCATTCAGTTCCTTTCTATGTCATATTCTGTACACTTTCAAGTCACTCCCATCTGAGGGTGTTGTAAAAAGCCATGGTCTCCACACCGCTCAGGTCAGAAGGGAAGCTCAGAGCTATGCTTGCATAGAGAATTTGGGTATGCAGAACACAGCTAATCTCAGAAGTGAGGACACTTGACTAAATCAGTAGCTACACAAAAAGGATTTATTGACCACCCTCATTTCAAGGGGTTGTTATGCAAAAAGCCTTTTCTGATTTCACAGGGCAGATTTTTCAGACCTTGGCTTGCAGTCCTGATAAGATCAGCAGTAATAGATACACAAGGTTTATATGCCAATATAAAATTTTCATTAGGCAGACAATAGAAGAGATATCTTCCAAATAACCTTCTGGTTTCACTGTTAGAAAGAATATTTTAAAATCATCCTTATTTCAAAACCTTGCTGATATAACATTATTCATGATGTTGGTTGTCTGGAAGGAATATAGCAAGCCCCTACATGCAAAGTTGTGACATTTTTGAGTCACAGCAATTAGTTCAGCTATCTAACACAATACAAGTGAAAGCGAGAAAGAATGGGCCAGAACAGGAATAATCCACAACATGCCTTTCAATTCAGATGGGGGGTCAGGGTTATAAAGATTGCATTCAAGATGTCAGCAACAGTGTTAGAGAGCATAATTTAGCAGCGGCGTTCATGCCTAATGCCAGGAAAGCAGCTGGCATCCTACAAGAAATACACTTGAATAGAACACAGTTCAAGACATTCAAGACCTTTCTGAGAGGTGAAAACCTAGATGAAAATGCAGCCTCAGAGTATAAATGGAGGATCTGTCTAGCACTATGCTGTTGGCATTCTGTTAAAAAAAAAAAAACAACCCACAACAAAAACCACAGTTGGAAGGTGGGAGGAGGGGATTGTATCCTGCTAAACTGTGAGTTTCAGTAATAAGGCTTCACTAAGAAAAGTGCAGCATAACTAAATTTAACATACATTCTAGAAGAGCAATCAAATCATATAGCCAGAGCTTCAGTGAATAATTCATGTGAAACCTGATGAGATAAAAGGACTGACATGAGAGAACACCATAAATAACATACAGTAAAAAGACTGAAGACCAAAGATCTAGTCTTTCATCAGCAGATATAAGGCAACATCCCCCTTTGGAAATGCTGGTTCTTCTTCGCTCAATCTAGTCAACTTGCATTTTCACAGTTTTTAGTTGGGAAACTGACAGAAGGCAAATTTCCCAGCAGACAAATTTAGTATTGCTAACTTGCTACTAACTCTAATTCTTGCCAATTCTCTAATTTTCTCAAATTGACATTTTGCTGAACAGCATAATAAATATGGGACCTTCTTTCCATTCCCAGTGACTGTGAACACCACAACCATCTCTCCTGTCTGATCTATAATCCACACGACATCTTTAACCATTTCTTCTCTTTGGTGTGCACATCTCTGCCTCCTCATCTGAGTCTGACTGCTTTTCTTGGTCTGGTCGTCTAGGTTTGGGAAGAGAGATGAAAAGGATACAGGCACACACACACACACTGAAAGACTGAAAATTACTTTGCTGGGAAAAATGAACTTTTTTTGAATATGTCTCTGCTACAAAAGATTAATGGAAGTGAAGCAACACAGTAAAAATAGTGATAATCCAGCACTGCAATGGAACGAGTGGCTGCAGTATATCTGCTGCATTGCCTAAAAGCCCATCTCTGTCTCTTCCATTGCTATATAGCTGTGTTGCTCCTACCTGGGAGTTTTGGTTGTGGCATTATGACTAGGACAGTCTGGTTTTTTGTCTTTTTTTTTTTCTTCCCCCACCCCCCCGCCTTTGCAAGAACACCTGGGTGACCTTTGTCAGTATACGCCAAACTGCAGCAGGGACAATCTCTGTTATTGCTTCTCCTAATCAAAAAGGACACCTATGCTAGTGTAGTTTACCACAAAGCCATACTGAGGATGGTTGTAAAATTTCTTTACATTGTAGATGTGTTATGCTATGGTGTGAACGTTGTCTGAGGTGCAAACTGCACTCCTTCCCAAACATTTGCCTTAGTCAACATACTTCTGACTGCATGTCGGAATGGGATGTAGGTGTGGTCCCTTGTTTTCTTTGTAAAGAAATACTGATACACAGGCAATAACCGAGCATCTGTGACTCCAGCAGGTTCCTTTGGTGTAAATAATCAGAAGACCAGAATGTGTGGTGGCCCACTGAGTGTGTTTCCACTGGTGGGAAAGGGTCAGCTGGAGACCACAGTGAATTGCGAACTATGCAGGTGCAGTATACATGCTGGATTGTTCTTGTGTTTAAAGTTAAATATACTTACGTGCTTTACTGGACCAAAGCCAAGATGCTCAGCACTACGCAAACCCAAAGCGCTTATGGCATTTATAGCATTTAAACTAGATCTAGACACACTATTTTCCATTAACATGTTAATTCTGTTGAAAAATGCAGGTGTCACAAAAAGAGTAATTCTTTTGCAGGAGGAAGAAGATTCAAAACTACATATATCATTATGCTATGATAACTCTTATAATCTCTTAACTCAACAAAATTTTATTTTGCTAAATTAAATCAAATTAATTTCTTTTCAGATAAGTTTAATATTAAATAGCATTTTCTGTTGTAGCTTTATGAGAATGATAGTTCAAGCAACTCACTTTTACATGGCCTAGGTGGTTTAGAGCATTGTCTTGTCCGTGTTGGAAAGTGGAATTCCACTTATCCCAGCTGCTTACAGCATCTTTGGAAACCCAAAAAGAGTGGAACAGTATCACATGGCTCTGAGACATAATCAAACTAGACAGACAGTTTCATAGAAGAAAAAATGTCTGCCAGCTTCACTTCTACTTGCTGTAATGGAGTATCATAATGAAATTAAGTTTGATGCTGAAATGACCAGAAGCAAATTGTTTCACCTTTAGTACCATGAAAGAAATTTTTTTGCACTATAATGTATAAGTAGTTCTGTTTCAAGTTGTCACCCCAATTTGGAATTATGATAAATGTTGACATATGGCTATTGACTATGCAGCATCTCCCCACTCCTACTTAGCTCTCAAAACCTTTTCTTCCTGGTCTGTCAGAGCCATTGCATCTTAGTGAACATTTTCTAAACCAGCAAAACAGCCTCCCACAGCCCATTTGGATTGCTGTGGTGGGCCAGCGTCTGGTTCACTGCAATGCAGTGGTAAGCCACAATGTCCCAAGGGATACTGGACTTTCTGGAATGCAAAGCTGGCATTTGTCATTTTAGCCTCCTTCTTGTACGTTGTGCTGAACGGCTCTGCCAGCCACAAGGAGAATGGCCAGAAACTAACCTTGATTAACCATTGGATTCATTCATCTGGCAGTTCCCTCAGCTGATACTTCTTTTTTTGTCTGTGAAGTTATTTCCCAGGCTTTCTATTTATAATGCATGTAATGTCCCCTACTGGTGGTTTATTCGTGGAGTATAGTGGTACAAAAATATGTATTAGAAGCAGACAATATTAGTCCTAGACGTGCTGGTTGTCTCTGAATTTTATTGAGCAATAGTTTCTCTTGCCTGCAGGCACTGATTCATTACAACCCAATCCAAAAAACAACCTTGGACTTCAAATAAGTAACTGAGGTCAGAAATTTGGCATGAAGCACTTAAACCAATAGTGGAGGAAATTACTTTATTACAGAGTTAGGCTGATATTTTCAGAGGCAAGAATAACTCCCATTAACATTGTTGGCAATCACGCAGCGTAATCCCAAGCACGTAACTTAGAAAACTTCCCCCTGTGTGGACAAGTGTTCTCAATGAGTTTCTAAATTTATAGAAGCCTCAAAAGCCCATAGTCTCTATGTTTTGTTGTTAGAGTCTACAGTTAGCTCCCAAAGGTGGGACTCCAGCATAGCAGCAAGCAGCATTTTTACTAGGCCAACAACACTCAGCAAAGAAACATTAACATGTGTGTATTATACATTCCTATTTTTACACATAATTGTCATGATTCTTTTTTAGCTCTATTCCCAATAGATGTCTGAAGCACCATTGCTCTAATCTCTACTGACTAAGAAAACATGCAGTAGATTAGGCAGTAGTAATGATTACCAAGTGTGGGGCCCCTGCTGTTAAACTCAAATGACAAGCTCATCATGAGCTCTGTTTCTGATGTTCAGCTGCTTTACTTCATTATTCTCCAAGAAGTAAAGTCGGCAAGTCACCACTCTGCTCTGAGAACAGAGTGACAAAATAACAAAAAAAGTCAAGGCTTAAATCATGATTTTCAGAGCAGAAAAGCTTCCAACAAAATGTCGTCTTGGTTAGTATTTTCTGTTTGTAACTTTCAAGGACAGTATGAGAATGACTTATAACAGCAACAACACCAACAAGTTGCCATGACCTATAAGCTTGTGTTATAATATCCATTCTCTACAGCTCAAACAATCTGTCTGAAATCTGAATGCAAGTCAGGCTTGTAGTACTGCCACATCTTGGAGTTCACAAATCAGAAGTTCCTTGTTGAACAATTTTGTTCTTGAATAATAGAAAGTTTTGAAAGCTGTTAACATGTCAGAAAGGGAAGAAGCTGGAACAAGAACCTAACATCTGAATATATCCTGAAGAAACTCTCATTTCTCAAGGAGGCAAGGGTATTAATTTCTGTACTTTTTTGGTATTGTGATTGCTATTAATTCTCTTTGGATAAAATTCAGCCCCTCACTCTCCCCACCTTCACAAAGACAGCTTCCAAGCTGTCTGTCAAGAAATCTTGAGTCAGAGAAACTGGCAACTCCTCCACGTTTACTGTCTTCTAATTTTGAGGCCTCAATCTGTATACATTCATATGTAGCTACATTAGGTATTTTCCAGTGGCTCCTGAAACATTGGTCTGCTTGTTGCTGACAGACAACCCCTGTATTCTATTACCATAACTTCTTGCTGGGAGGGAAAATGTGGAAGAGAGACAATAGCGTCTGCAACATGAATAAATAAATAAATAAAATGCACAGAACAGTCTTCTGAAATCCTCACCTTCCTCTGTCCTGGTTCAAGCAGTAAAGACTATGTGAGCCATGAATGATGGATATGCCCCATCTAGTATCTGGCAACATGGTTGCACTCATTTGGCATTTTAATATTAAGACCCCCACAAAGATATTGTAACGAGGAGTGCTCAGAATCCCAGCTTCCTCCAAGGAGGTAGAGGTTGCTGCTCACTGATGATGCCTAGGTGGCACCAAATCTCTTGGCGGATTGATGTAAAACCAGTCCTGAAGCTGTGTGTCCTCTCTTTGGTTGGTGTTTTGGGAAGGAAGCAGCAATGGCTACAAGGAGCTGATAAAACCTGACAGGAGCAGATCTGGTATGGACTACAGAGCTAATCTGGATGGTGACATGAAGCAGGGGTGGAGACCTACAGGGCTCAACCCAGCCTGTGAATGAGAGTGGTGGTGTGTTGTTGCTGTTGTTGTCTGGGTTTGGCCAGGATAACAGAAAGGCTATTTGGTCTTGGTAGAGTGAAAGACAAATATTTGGAGTGAGATAATATTTGTCTGAGAAAGACAAATAGGGTGTGGATGATGAGTTATGTACGAAATAAGTTAGGAAATCTGTGTAAGTCATGCAGGACAGGTGCGTAGGCCAGGGAAAGTAGAAGAAAAGCTGTTACCAGTTGACAGTTGGGAGGACAGAGAAGATAAAACAGCGGGAGGGAAGAGGGCAAGTGGAAGTCTTTATAGGGAAAGGAATGTGAAGATTCAGAAGTTTCCAGTATTTTTAACTCCATTAGGAGTAAAAAGGTAATAGTGGCCAGAGAAGGAAGCCATTGTTGTGGCTGATCAAGCTATCTTCCTGCAAATTATTTGACAAAAAGATAGACATGACTCCAATAATGCTTTTTTTCCCCAGAGAAGCTATTTGGAGATGAATTTTCACATTGCTATTCCAAAGAAATATCGTTTTTTAAGACTCTGGGAAATACAGAAAGTCCGTTTTTTGATCCACTCATTCTTATACTGGGTTTTAGCAATGTTGTTCTAGAGAGGAGGTATTATTTTTAGATTAGGAGAACCAGATACTATTTCTTACTAAAACTTCTGAAATCCTCTCATTGTAAATTCTTCATTAGTTTGATAGCTTCACTCTATACAGAGGTACCTTAAGAAAGAACTGTATAACCAAAGAAAGTCAGTTCTCTGGCACCAAGGTTAGATGAAATATTTACTATATACCTGTGGCAAGAAAGAACCACTTTAGTTATATTGAGGTTTTTATCTTATTGTCAGTGTACAGTTTAGATTTTAAAAAAGTGGAATCTGTTAACCCTGTGCTTCAGCTTTACTATGTGTACAAAGAAAAGTGATGTGGAAGGACCGCTCTGGACTGAATACATAGCCCTGCTTGTGACAATTGCCCAGCTTCTTCCTGACAAGCTCGGTCCTCTCTATTCATTTCAAAGCTGATATGTGCAAATTGCTTTGCGGTGGTAATAAATATATTTCTGGTAAAAGGGGAAAAAGTAAATGAATTTCCTCTTGAAATTTGAGGTTGGTGATGAACAGTGCAGGCTTATACAGTAACTTTCTAAATTCTGTTGCTTCTAGGAAGGTGATTCAGGACCCATGACTCAATCTTTAAGGTACTGTATCCCTAGGTTTTTAATGAGCCTAATTAAAGAGCGTGTACTGATTCGTGAGACATCCCAATAGGCATGAGCTCAGATGTATAGCTGGAATGAAACAAGGTGCTATAAGCACCACATTTGGAAAACAGACCAATATCAGAGTATGGATAATTTTCACAGAATCAGAATGGCTGAGGTTGGAAGGGACCTCCAGAGGTCATTTGGTTCCACCCCCTTGCTCAAGTGGGACCACCTAGAGCCAGTTGCCCAGGACCGTGTCCAGACAGCTTTTGAATATCTCCAAGAATGAAAATATTTAATTAAATTTTAAATTCAACTTCTGAGTTTCTGAAAGTGCTCCTCCCATTCCCCTTTATATCTGTTATTGAAGCAGCAGGCTGTACACTAACATGTACAATGAATCACTGGGAACTCACAAGGAGACTGAAAAGCTTTGGTATGAGCATGTATTTACCCCATCACTCAGGGTGTTGCTTCACAGCAGTATACAGCAAGCCAAGGCCACAGGCCTGCCTATCTCTCCCCCAGCCTTTAAAAAGAAAGTGATTTTCTGCTGGCTTAGCTCCATCAACTAGCTCACTGTCAGATCACAGAAACACCAGTGTAGGTGAGAAGGAGGGAGTGAAACTGTATGGCCAGGGCAGAGATGAGGGGGAGACAGGACTGTGGTAGTTTGTGTTTGAGTATGACTTAGTAGTCCCATACATTTGACATAACGGGGAGAATTGAAATACTATGGAAAAAGATGAAGTATAGATTATTCTCATCTTGGTACATGTTGATGAAGAGCTGATTCCTCTCTCAGTCCACTAAGTGCCTCTGGCATCTAAGCAAGGCAAATATTCAAGTATCTGTACTGAATTTTAAAAATAGTCTATTGTAATTGCAGGGTAAGGTAGAACATAATACAAATAACATTGGCAATCATATTGATAGCTAGGTCTTCCCTATCCAAACTTACTATCTTCTTTGGTTAATACCCTTAGGTTTTTATTGTAAGAGGTTAAGTATTTTTCTTCATAAATCATGGACAAACTGAAGCTAAGGTATCTTCTCTCATTCCATGTCATGCTCAGCTACAAGAGTCAAACTAAGTTACTGCAGTGACTTCAGAAGTAACGAATTGTGTTATTAATGTAAGTGAGCAAACATTGTAAGAACATAAAAATGAATTAGATATTGAAGTGGTTGTTGAATTTGCTGTTTCAGCTGTTTTGGATTTTTTCAGAAGAAATTTATCTATCTCTTCCCTCGTGCCATGTATATTCCAAATTTTTTTCCCCACTTGTTATTTCTTTATAGAAATATCATTATTTCAACCACATCACTTTTCAATGTAAAGCCCTACATGGGCAGTGATTTGTGAAGGATTACTTGAAAAGCTTACGCTATAATTGCCTGAAGTAAAAAAAAAGGAAGGAAAAAAAAAGCTTACAGTAAGGTAATGTATATTGGTAATATCAAATTGATTCTACATACAGAGTGTCAAGCCTGCTGTCTTTGCAGCAAAAAAATATTGTTTCAGTTACTGTATGTCAAACAGCAATAATCCATCTGCAAATAAGCATTTGCTTTAAGCTGTGTCTTGTATGTGAAGATTTCACCCAAAAACTGACAGCAAAAATAAAATTTGTAACTTCCATTATTATTATTATGCTTAGGGGTAAAGGGGCCATTTTGAAGCAATGAAACTAATGAAATTTCTTATTATGATTAGCATACCGATAGCACAACTGTCTTTGCATCCCCCGTATTACCAGATACTTTATAAATCCTGAGGCTTAACCATCCAAGCTGTTGTTCACTATGTGCCTGACCAAGGGGACTATGTACCACCTTATTCATATAAGGAAAACAGGTAGAATAATTACACTAATCTCTCTAGCTATACCATTGTAACCCCCTCAGGTACAACATACCTGCAGTGAACTGAAGCTGGCAGCGAATCAGTTGTGCTCAATCCTGCACAAGTGCTGCACTGCTATAGCTGGAGGAAAAACACCACTTTATGCATCTGTCATAGTTTAACCCCGGCTGGCAACTAAGCACCACAGAGCCGCTCGCTCACTCCCCTCACAGTGGGATGGCGGAGAGAATCGGAAGAGTAAAAGTGAGAAAACTCATGGGTTGAGATAAAGACAGTTTAATAGGTAAAGCAAAAGCCGCGCACACAAGCAAAGCAAAACAAGGAATTCATTCACCACTTCCCATCGGCAGGCAGCTGTTCAGCCATCTCCAGGAAAGCAGGGCTCCATCACGCGTAATGGTTACTTGGGAAGACAAACGCCATCACTCTGAATGTCCCCTCCTCCCTTCTTCTTCCCCCAGCTTTATATGCTGAGCATGGCGTCATACGGTATGGAATATCCCTTTGGTCAGTTGGGGTCAGCTGTCCCAGCTGTGTCCCCTCCCAATTTCTTGTGCACCCTCAGCCTACTCGCTGGTGGGGCGGTGTGAGAAGCAGAAAAGGCCTTGACTCTGTGTAAGCACTGCTCAGCAACAACCAAAACATCTCTGTGTTATCAACACTGTTTTCAGCACAAATCCAAAGCATAGCCCCACACCAGCTACTATGAAGAAAATTAACTCCATCCCAGCCAAAACCAGCACAGCATCATTCCTGTGAATATAGGGGCTGTTAGAAATGTCAAAGAGGAGTGTGCAGTAAAGCTGATACATGCAACTGCAAAGCATATGTGTAGGGGCAATCAGGCTGTTTCAAAAGTGAATGCCATAGAAGGAGCATAAGATTTGGTCCTCTCATCACCTCTCCATGCAGCATCGTGAAACACTGATGCAACACATGATGTGCTGTTTTGAGCTCTTTGTCTTCTGTGATGTTAAACTGTCTTTAAGAAGATTAGTGTAATTTCTGTTTGTGTGATACTGCAGTGTACTGAGCTTCACATGCATTTCCTTTCTATGGGACAATCTTTTTTTTCTTTAGCTATGCACTTCTTCATACCAGTGTCCAGACATCACCTGTCTTAAGCCTTCATAAACAAAATCAATATTTACCTCCTTCCTTGGTTGTGCCAAGTATGAGGAGCAGGGACCTGACAAGGTTCAGGACTCTTTTGCTGGAAGGGCCAAAGGGGAAATATAACAAGATAGGCTGTGGAAAATTGGACTAGGTGTTGTGATGTTTCTGGAGGAACAAGAGGATAGAATGGGGACTTGTGCTTCTTGGGGACCCCTCCCCTCCAGAAGTCACAACCCATACGCTCCAAACTTTTTCTAAGTGGCAGGTACAAGCCTGGCTTTCTTGGGACTCAACATAAGCAAAAGAGGCAGTGGAGTCATGGCTGCTCCAGTCTGTTGCTGTAGTTTTATGCCTAGATCTGATCTTCTTTATAGCATCAGAGTTCTGTAATAACAGCACCTTTTTTGTATTTCTTGATGCCTTTGATAATTTTGCTGACCTGCTGATCTTCTTCGCCAGATCCTCAAAGGCATTTATATGCCACCTCACTTTGAATTCATTGAGCATTAGATACCTAGATGCAGGCCAGGCACACAAATAGGTTTGAGGACTGCGCACATTTCCTTTGCTGAGTACCCTTTGCTGGGCGTCCCTTTCAAGTGGTCCCTGCCTTTCTTTGCTATGGTACAGCTTTGTGTTATGCTGCAGTGTTTACACATTTCAAACAGACAACCCTAGAGTATTTTACTGCAAGGTCTGTTCTGGTGAACTTCAAATTGAGCATAAAGCAGTTTTCCTATTGACTTAACTTAGATTTAGGTCAGGCCTAGATGCCGTGGGGGAGGCATATATATTTTAAAGATATAAAGTTATGCAAATTCCTGCATTTGAGTGATGAGGAAGTAGGGGATGATCCTTTCAGATAGTTACCTGCCTCTTATGAGTGATGTGAAAGATGCTCTGTGTTCTGCGTGCTGCTGTACTGGGTACCTGAAAATGCCAGCTGGGCTAGGTGGTGTTTTTAGTTCCTGGATATGTGTATGTAAGGTGCATCAGGATGGCACTCAGTTTCACTTGAAATTTTATCATATAACATCAGTGGAGGTGCCCAAGACAAGAGCTCCCAGCTTTCATCCAAAAAATTTAGGGATGGCAAGTGTTTTGAAGGAAGGCCCTTCAATTCACTGCTTAATTCCCCACATTGGTTTCACATAGCCTAGGGCTAGGGGAGAGGGCTGGCTTTTTTGCATGTAAGGATATATCTGTGAACTCTGGATTTCCTTAAAGGAGTAGCCCAGGCCTAAGTGTGCTGTCCAGGCAGAGAAAGTTAGGGCAAAAGGAGGGAAGGATGGGTAACATTCTGTGAGTGGCTAGCAAGTGGAGAGAGGCAGGTGACTAATAACTGTAATTCTTTACAGCTATAAAACCATCTGAAATTTTGAATGAACTTTTAAACATTTGTAAAGCTGTTAATGGTACAAACAGGCATTTGTTACAGTGAAATTGAAGCAAACAAGCAAATGAAATAACTCTCTTGCTTCTAAACATTCAGATTTTGATCGGCAGGTCTGAACTTTTGACAACCTAAGGATTAAAGTTTCTTTGGAACCAGCTGATCCTTTTCCCAAAGAATAGAGAATAGACTCGAGCTAAAAAAAAAGAAAAAGAAAAAGTAGAAAATAAAAGGAGAAAGAAGAAAGCAAAATAAACCTCGGGAACCAAGCTAAGTCTTTCTGGCTTCTACTCTGTCTCTATTGCTTTCTCTCCCCTTCTCTCTCCCTACTTTCTCGCTCCACCACTTGACTGTATCATACTGTGTTGCTGGTTGCTGAGGTGCTGCTTCACCTTCTGCAATGTTGCTTGATCTTTGATTTCCTGTGAAGCACAATGAATCTTACATTAGAGTGTGCAGAGTCAGGTGGTGCACCATCTGTTCCCAAGCTCAGAAAACACTGAGTAACAGAGAGCAACAGAAAGCAACAGCTACACCAGTTTCATCAGAATATTCATATTCACACAGTAACAAACAAGCAGATGACTCTGTATTCAAGCACAGAAAAGCATTTTAGTTTTCCAACAGTTACCTATTAAATCTAACATGTTGAGGTGTTTTTTTTTAAGTTTTATTAAAACACGTTTAATATTCATTAACGTGGCTCAGTCATAAAATATGTTAACCAATTCATACTGCTTAGGTGATTTGATGTTATGGAGACCATGTGACATAGACTGCAAAGTCGTGTTAATTTAACTGTATTTAATAGCATCTGTACATGCAGCAACCAAAAGATAGCTCGAACAGCTGCAAAACTGTGGTACTAACATAGTGAAGTGCATGTAACGCAGAAGATCGGTGAATCCCTAGCCGCCAACCTATGATAACACTTCTTTTTTTTTAATGTGCACTAACATTCTGTTAAGAAAGCATTATGTGTACCTGACTTGCCGTGAGAAATCTCTATGCTACTTTACTAAACACTGATTATGAATCACAGGCTACAACTATTTTAACTATATGTTTTCTTAACTGCGGTTTAATCAGACAAAAAACCAAACCCTTGAATGCCTTAGAATATGCTTACTGGTTGAGAATAGTTCAGCTATAGAGTCAAAGTTGCTAAGACATATGCTTCTAATTCTTTAATGTTCCTCTCCATATTAATGCTAGAACAGCATAAGTCAGATTTACAGGAGCCCAAAATTGCTTTAACTACTTTGCTTATTATAGAAGAAACTAGAAGAAAGATTTATCACATTTTTAGAAACCATTTAAAAAGCTTCATTGATCTTCCTGCACTTTAACTTTCCAACATGCTTGTTTTGAAGCACTATATTACAAGGGGAATGTAAAAGTTCAAAAAAAAGTGCTTCTGCCAAAAAATGAGGAAATCAGGGGAAGAAAGAAACAGACTTGTTTGACACTGGTATATCAGTACCCTCTCTAATGCCCTCCGTCTCTCAATATACAGCACTGAAAATAAAGTGTATCTCATGGCTAGGTTCGTCTGTTCCCAATTGTGCTCATGATTTGATGAATGATCTTGAGAAAGTTACTATGTGCTATAGTTTATCCAGATACGAGTGGGGACAATGATGATGATTTGGTATATACAGGATCTTTGACTCAGAAATGTTCACATATTTTACAACCATGCTTTTATCTTGCTTCATAACTTCGTTGAAGGATTACATATGTCTAGCTGGCATCCACATATAGAGTTGTATAATCATATAATACAAAAGTATACTAATATTTGTGTTATTTTACATACGTGCATATGCATGTATGTGCTATACGGATTATATATCATGTGTATAAATGTAGCTATACAGACAGACAAATATACAAAACCTCCTTGTCATGAAATAAGGTAACTGCATGGTTGTGAAACATTTGAAGATGTCTGCATCAAAGATATTGTACTAGCACAAAGAAAAAGAATCCTGCCTAAAAAAAAATGCTGAGCCTGTCACAGTTGCAAACAGGGCAATGGGGAAAAAAGTCAGATGACTTAAAAAGCTGATGCAAACATAGTCTGTGGGCTTGGCAAATGTTGGAAGCAAAATTGATTTTGCATTGTCTGAGTTTGGAATGACTGATGTTGAGATCTAGCTGTTAGCATGCAGAGGAACTAAGACTTTTGGCAGACAGGGATAAACAGAGAATATGAAAGTAAAATGCAGTAGGAAAAAAACCAGTTAAATTAGACATGACTTCTGATTTTCAGCCTGGGCAGAGCTCAATGCCCAGCTGGCTCAGCCCTACGCTGCATGTCTAATCGGGATGATCAATTAAAAGATTTCTTATTGCTTAATGTGCAGGTATGTCCTAGATCAATGAGCCTTAGAAGTCCTGCAATCAGATGTCCTAAGCTTTTAACCTTTGATAACTGAGCTGTAAGAGATGCTTCCTTCTCATTCTTGTCCTTGAAGCCTTCAGGAACATGTGTCAGTTTATTCTTTGCCTGCTAATTGTTTATTTGAATGTAAGAGAGTCTGACACTACATTCACTGACCTAAACAGCAATATTTGCATTGAACTCATTGAATTTGACTGCACTTTTGCTGCTTGGGGGTCAGTCCTCTCTGAACCAATGTAAACACATGGGTGTCATGTATGCTGGAAAAAAGCAAACAGCCGGACAGAGATAAGCTGTTAGTAGGAGAGTAGGTCTGATGTTTTTTCACCAGCTTGTGTAGCAATGTCTGTGAAAATAAAGCACAATGTAGAGAAAATTAAGCTACCTCTAAAGGAGGAATTAGGAGCAGTCCAGCTGCAATAGCTTCAAGTTACATCCTGGCTAATTTATTTTGCTTTGAAAAGTGAATGAGGGATGTCTATCTAATCTGGCTCTCCTACAGCTATAGCATGGCTGCGAATGATTTACTCCTTCAGATGCAAGGACACACAGCCTTTGGTCTAAAAACAAGCTACTGAGGCAGAGTTTGGGCCGTGAATTTGTCCACACTCCCACTGGAGGTCTGTGGCAGAACTAGAAATCAGGGGCAAAATATTGCTATATCAAGGTGACTAGAGCCTTATTCCTGTCCTTCATATGTAATGCCAGCTTTAGGCTGGCTAAATATCCTTGTTGTGGGTTAAGAAATAGACACCGCCCCCCCAATCACACATTTCTGCACGTACATTCACCAAGCAGCATTTGTCCTGTTCATTTGGGGCCAAGTTTTGAATTGATCCTGCTCGTACCCTTTTTAGATACGAGAAGGATTTTCTGAACAACATAGTGATTACTAGGACAGTTAATGTTTTCCAATAGCTACTCTCACAAACAATCAATTTAAGGTTAACTGAACTGATTATTACTTTTTTCTCTTAAAGTGAGAGTGGAAGGGATGTATGAAGCTGAACAGGAGCCTGTAAGTGTAAAAAGTATTCCTGAGGGTGGAAAAGAGATAATCTTTCAGTTCCTTCAAGGTGCCGTGGGATGTCAGCTTCTGTTTAGGAACTCGGGGGATCGTGTCATGTCAGCAATTGCTATGGACTGGCCTGAACTGGGCTGCAGACTCGTGTGGTGAGGGACTATGTGCAAAGACCAGCCAGTTGCCAGGGTATTGGCACTGGAGGCAGCAGAAAGTGAGTATATGCTTCTAGGAGAAAGTGGACAAAGTTGGGAGGGGGAGCTGGGATGGTGTGAGATTGGACTTGATGTATGTGTCTGTTTGGATTTAAAACTTTAACCATATAACCTTTTTCTCTGCTGCTTTTTAAAATTTCATTATCTGTTGCAATAGAAGCCTAAATTGAAAGTAATGCTGACCCATTGACTTGAATACGTGATGGCTCTAAATTTCAGGGAGCTGAATTTGCCTATGTTCACATTTTCTTCAATTACAATGACAGCGGTTTTAATTCAGACTAGTACTATCTGGTACATATTTATCTTTCTGCTGCCAACTAGGATCTCCATGGAGAACCTGAGAGATTGTGACATAATTAGTAAAGATAATTTCCAAAATGCCAGAAGTGAGTAAAGTTGCAGGCAATCCCTTCTCGACCTTACTTGCCAACTTTTTTTTGCTAAAATGTGTTATGATTCCCATTTCTTTAATACTTATGAAAAACTACAAAGTACTTATCAGTAGCTATACTCTGCATTAATCATATTTTTACTATTATATGTGTTTATGACTTCATTAATTAATTAGCATTAATTAAGGATGTTAAATAATGTTCATATTTATCATTTGGTAAGTGTATTAATGTATCAAAGGCAGTTTATTAAAGAAAGTGGCAGTGAAATATTCTGAGGCCCACATATCATTGAAATAGATGTTGCCCATCTGCCTCTTAAATATACTGTAGAAACTTGTAATGATAGATGCAACCTGAAATTATCCCACAGCTGAAAAGCTGTCATGTAACAGATTTCAGAGAGTTGCCTGATACAAAATACTAGCAATCTCTATCACTATGTACCAGGCTATAAACCCTAGTTGAGATTTCACCAGACTGGACGTGTTCAGTCTGAAACATCAGAATTATACTGAATCACAGTTTAACATATATTTTCTTTTATTCAAACTACTGCAAGGATCAATCCTGCTCAATGTGAGATTTCTGAATGCAGAAATTCATGCTAGGATCTATGCACTAATAACTACATTAATACAAACACAGGCTGACAACTGGCTTCTCATTGACAAGAACAGTAGAAAGAATTTTACTTACTTCTTTCGACCAGATTAAGTCAAATGTCTGCTATCACGCTCATATTTTGGAAGGTAAAAACACATCAATTGTTTATTCTGCTATAAATTACCCCTTAAAAATTATAACCTCATTTTGTGCTCTACCACCTGTGCTTAAGGAGAAAAGTGCATCTATATTCAAGCCCAGTTGTGAATATACATCAGTCAAAGGTTTTATACACAGTTGACAAAAAACCTTATTTGTCAAGATACATTTCCTTTATCCCAAGCTAATAACTAGTTTCATTTGCATCAGCTTCAGACAGTATGTGCGAAGCTGACACTGAGATTTTGCCTTTCCTGACTGAAAACAGGCAGGTGAAAAAAAAAGAAAAAAAACCCAGCAGATTTTAGAAAAATCCTAATTGGACGGTGTTCATTTTGCTGAAGAAAATTCTTGCTCCATTTGTAAGACAGTTGATCTTGACTTCTTTTTTGACATGTCATATCGTCTTTTGAGAAGACACAGCATGTCTTGAAATTGGTATTGAAGTATAAAAACTATAATACTGCTTTACTGGGGGTTGAGTTAGAGCAGCAATGTGCAATACATTGGCAATGCCTAATAACTTCTCAACTATGTATATTCTTATGCCTTCACATGTGGGTGGTAGCTTACCCATAAGCAAGAAGGCTACCATATGAGGTAACATGCTTTGTTCCTTAAAGCGCCTACAGGAAAGTTGGACTATTTGAACCTAGTCTGATTATATTTACTGCTTATTGTATTTGAATAGTAAGTGGGTGTCTTTTTTCAAAAATTAAAATATACAGATGCCTTTTGGCCCTTGTATGTATTTGGTAGTGATGTTTGACAAATAACTCCTTTTGACTGTACTTGCCTGATTTAATGGCTCAGGAATGTGAACTAGCACTTGCAGCCCTCTTAGTAATAAGAATAGTGTTGGATATGAAAGAGGACAAATTATTTTTTCACCATTTGTTAAAGAGTTACAAAAATGTTTTAGATCTGGGTAAATCTGATAATTATATAAGTTGAAAAATTTCTTGAAGATGGTCATAATTTGGAGGTCAAAGAGAGGAAAACGGACTCTCCATTCCCCTGTTCCTACCAGCAGCTGAGCTGAATGTTATAGTAAACTGGAAATGACAGACCCTTCATATTTAGGATACATAGAATAATGGAAGGAAAAGATTGGGCAAACTCTTCAACTTGACAGTGGTTCTGTGAACTTGCCCACGGGTTTTCAGGAATACTGGCATTAACTCGGGTTTCCTTATAACAAGTGGAATGACCCAAGAATCCTATATATTTGTGTGTACAGAAGTATTTTGTTCAATACAAACCAGACATAATGTAGGACTTCACAGTACCATCTCCCGGATTTCGTATGGCCAGTAAAACAAGTTGTTTTGCATTTAAACTGTTTACTCAGTTCTTGACATCTCTATACATGACCACCACCACCACCAAAGGAAAACACCCTTCCTCTCAAACACAGGTAAAATAATACCATTTTTCTCCTTGTCCTTCTATTGCATGCTACACCTTCTAGATCAGCAAGAAAGCACATTTTCGTGTGAAAAACCATCTGCAGGTTACAAAAGATGTTCAGCTGGAAGTATCCTAAGAAATTTGCTCCACAGGATACAAACCCACCGAGACTCACAGAAAGGGCAAGTCATATCAAAAGTTAATAGTATCTGAAAAAATAGTGCTGGATTTTTCAGGAATAGTGTATTATTGCAGGTCAATACTCCCTACATTCATAAGCTTTTAACATCTCCACATGTCCTGCTATACTCTGCCCAATGATGTATTTTTTGTTCTTCGCAGACTATCTTTAATTGGAAAATTGTTTAATAAATCCTCACATTTTATCTCATCAAAGAGAGACATAGCGTGTGTAAATATTCATTACCACTTCATGTTTAAAACCACTTTGATAAATTAACTTCATAACCTTTAGAGAACAGGAAGAGACAGGAAGCCTGGATGTAACAGAGACAGTGCATTAAAAAAATGGAATAAAAAAATGTAACTCAACGCAGTCATTCGAAAATGTGCTTAGAAAGATTTTGATTGTGTATATTAGTAGAAAGGAGATTCACATCAGCTCTCTTAGAGGAGAAGTTGAATTATATTCTTGAGCTGCCAGTCTCACTCTTCTGCCTGTATAAGTAGCTTTGTCCACTGGCTTAATATAACTTTAAGGTCACTGTGAATCTAACTCCTGTGGATATTTAATAACCACAAACAATGACATACAGTAGGAAAGTTCAGCTGTCCTAGACAAGTAGCAGATATCTCTGCATGCTGCCCACTCCTCACACTTGCATACTAAGCACTAATCATCTAAGACTTTAATGACAGCGTGTCTTAGTTCAATTTGACAATGCAGTCTGGTCTCACTCAATGTAAAATGGTGTTAAGATCATTTTCTTAACTTATTTCTTCAATCCTTCAGATGATCAAATTGCTCCTTTCTCTGCATTTTTTCCCATGTTTGTTTTGTGAGGTCTGCATTGCCTGCCCTCACCCTTAAGGTTCTCCAGAGCCTGTCTCCACCCCTCCATATCCTCCCTATTCACACCTGAGTCTTCACTATTCACTTCTTGTATCTTCAGTCACCTTTGTGCTTTCTCTCCCTCTGCTCTTCATGCTGGTGAAAATCTCCCTGTAACTACATACACAGTTACTTTATCATCCTCCTTTCACTCCCTCCTCAAAAACCTTTTCTTTGGGGCCATAAATCTTAGCAAACAGCTGACAATAATTATGATGTGAATGTGCTTTGACCTCTATCAATCTTGGTGACCAATATTGTCTCATTTTTTTCCTTGTATTCCCTCATATGTCTGTATGTATCTGTTGTCTCTTATCATACACTTCAGGTATGTTTCCATAATATTTACAAAGCTAGCTGCAGAATAGAGAGAAAATACCTGAAATAACTTTAAATGGAATGGTTTGGTCATGAGCAGTAGACTCATATACAGTACAGACATGTCCTTAAATTGTAAGCTCGCTGAAGCAGAGCCTGCTTTCTTGGCAGGAGTAGCATAGCTTCAGTTTGTAAATAGGTCTCCTAAGTACGAAGGCAATGCAAATAATTACTAATAATGCCAACAAAAAAACATCCTGTTACCAGACAAGCTGATTAGCAGCTGAAGTGAAAGTAGAGGTCTTGTCTGCATGAAGTGTTGAGAAACAAGCAAATAAAATATCCTATATCACTTTGTACCAGCCCTCTTCAAGGTTTGCTTGTGCTAACGCTTAACAGCATATACACATCATGCAATTTCTTCTGGTTTAATTAGAGATCTGTGAGGAGTGAATTCTCTGGAGATAAAATCTTCTGCTTATCCTATCCACTAATTATCTACTTTTTCTTTGAACAGATATTTGATATTAGAATCTACTGTTCTTGAGTAGGAAAAAAAGTTATTCTGACCTTTGATGTGACATAATGCATAGTGAACGAATATAGAGAAGGTGATGAAATGTAGTTAGATCAGTCTTTGGAGTGCTCATATATACAGCACATAAATAAAAAGAATTATATAAGGAATCTTGAAAGATTGCTGCCTTTTTTAAAAAAAGTACTAATATCAATTTAATTGCAAACCACTAGATGCTGTTATTCACAAACCAGTGAGGTTTGCTTTCCTAGCTAGTGTGGTTCATTTAGCTTTTTGCTGAAAAAAATTACCAATTGTTTTACAATAGAGTGGGGCATTATTTTTCCTCTCTAAGCATTGTATGAGAAATATTTCAGGTGCTGATGCACCTTAAAAGAACTCTTACAAAAGTTAAGAAGGTTGAAGGGCAAAAATAATTTTGGCAAAAAGTAAAAAGAATGGTCAATATTAGAAAGAAGATGGTACTGGCACAGTAACAACGATTAGCAGCAGCTAGGTGCTACTGTTCGGATGTTATCTGTCAGTTTTGGAGACATCAATATTTCCATGTTTTCCTTCACAATGCTACTGGATGAATCAGATTTGACTGTTGCTGTAAGAAATACATTTACGGAGATCCTTGCTGCAGTATAACAGGCAGGACTATGATGTTGTTGTATTATAAATTCTCCTTCTGAGGAAGTTGAAACAAGAAGGTAGTACAAATTGTGGCCAGTCACCATTTTGCTGGTTACAGTCAGATTAAACAGCCCGCTGTTCAGCGCTGGCCGTAAAAGCCGTGTTTGCTTTGCCTTTGGCCGCACGCTGCTCAGCTGTGCACGGCATCGAGGGAGGCGGGAGGAAGCGGGCACCCCTCGGGCTCGGTGGCTGGAGCAGCTCCTGGAGTTGCTAATTTGATGCCCCCTCAGGCTGAGGAGGGCATGGTCCCCCTTCACTCTCCTAGGGGAGTGCCTCTAACCGCTAAGCTATTACATGTGGTTCCTCCTTTGGATTTACTTTTGAAATAAAACAATGAGGTCTGCTCAAAGAGCAATTGCTAAAGCTTCCCTCGGGAGAGGATTTGGGGCTGAAGGTCCCGAGTGGAAAGGGAGTGTATATGCGCTCACAGCCCGGACCTGGGAATCGAAATTCCAGAGGAGAGAAGGGATTGCAGACATGATTGGCATTTCCTATTAGCTAGACATAGGAGATTCCCAGCTCCTTAGGAAGCTTCCCTTCACTATACGATTTTTTGGGGAGCATCTTTTGGAGATGCCTATTTTTTCACCTAAATGGCTCTGAGAGATTAGGCATCTAACTCAGGTCTCGGGACTCCAGTTGAGGGGTTAGAGGAGCCTGGCGCTAGCAATAGCGTGAATACTAGCAACAGATTCTTGCTCTCTACCTTCACTTTGATTTATTAATTATCTGGGGTCTGATAAAATATGACTCTTTTCAAAGGGATCAGGAAAAGGACATTAGGATACAGGGAACTTTTAGCTTTATTATTAGACGGTGTCAGGTTGTTCTTACCCTGACAACTGAACTCTTTACGTGGCAGTCACTGACTTCATAAATTTCTGACCTCTCCTTAATACGCAGCACTTAAGTAAACCAGGCAGAGGACCAAAACTGTAATTTCATGTGTAAAAAATCTCCAGCCAGAGACCTTGCACCAGTTTTATGCCAGTGGGACTTCCTGGACTTCCTAGGAGTTACTTCTAATACATACTGATTGGATGAGATCTAAATCAGGCCTATTATACAACAGATGATAGTTCAGTTTGCTACCCTCACTTCTTTGTATTCCAGTCTTTATTATGAAGTTAATGTATTTATGAGGAAGGCATAAATAAAATACTGTAAAAGTACTAGAGAAGGAATATTTTCCTTTAGACACAGTATATATATATAAAAAATAAACCGGACTTGGTCACTTGAGTAAATCCCATGATGCTTTCACAGAAGTAGGAGCATTAACTACAAAATCCCAGTGGATTTTCATTCCTCACTCTTTCCATATAAATGATCTTGCACTTAGAAGTTAGAATTGCTCTCGCCTGTGCCTGGAGCCAGGCAGGTCTCCTAGAAGCCCCCACCACCCAAACTGAATTGTCAGGGATGCTAGTTTGCATCATTGGTATATAAGGAAATCATAGCTCCCAATGAACAGGGACAGTTAATGACATTTGTATAGACAAGGCCACTTCGTCTGATAAAACGTAGATATCTAAATTCAGAAGAGGGAGTCAGAGAGTCTACTTTCTATCACTGCCTAACTCTGATGGCCAGAATGAAAACAGATAAGTGGGACAGCAAATCTTTAGCTTATTGATTAAGGACACTGGCATGGCCTGTGCGAGATCTGGATTTTGATCTGTGTTCACTGGGCTGTTTATGCCTTGTTACATTCAATGGTCTGGGTGAATAACAAACAAACAGACAAATGAGACCAGACTGTGAGAGCAGGCCCTGGTCTTCTGCTTGGATAAGCACCATCAGAGACCACTGAGGACCACCACTGCCCTGCAGAGTCAGGCTGGTTGTCCAGCCCTGTGGCTACTGAAGGGCTGCCTGCCTCCAGCGGGGCAGCACAGCCGCTGTGGGGGGTCCTGGCACCTTTGGGACTCTTCTGTTCTGCATGGAGTCTTCCTGCTGGAGGTGAAGATGTACACCTGAACCGCTCAAAGACTGCTGAGGGAACTGAAATACAATTTCATTGACTTATAGGCAAAACTGTTACGAAAAAGATGTGCTGTGCTGTGAGAAGGGACAGACTTTTCAGTAGTCTTGTATTAACCAGAAGGGCAGTTCTGAGGACTGCTGTAACTCAGCGGGGCATGGCCTCTTGATCTTAAAAGGTTCAGAAATAGAACTTAGAAAGTTTGAGCCATACCTGAGTTTGCAGGAGCATAATCCCCTGCTTTGTAAACCACCTGCTTGTCTTCAGAAACAATACAGGGGGCTGGGCATCCACATATGTGCTCTGGCTTACCCTTCTGGGGTGAGGGGGCATCTTCTTAGCCAGTAGGATGCCTACATTTTATTTATTATTGTGGTCTTGAGTATCACTTGGTGTTAAACCTGAGGCTACCTCTACATTTCAGCTGGGGCCTAGAAAGCCAAGCCCTAGAATAGTATTTCCTCTCGCTGCTGGAAATGGTGTAACCCATAATAGGCTTAGGCTAAATTACCTTCTCTAGTTTACCTGGTATTTGAGCCAGATTGCCTTAAGCTAGGTAAAGGTATCTCTATATCAGTCTGATGTTTGCAGCACAACGTGCTTAATTATGGAATCCTCCACAGACTTAACTAATTCAGGCTTGAACAGCAGATAAGATGGATCATGAATGACTATTTTTGTAATAACATTTCTGATTAAAAAAATCAAATTTCAGATCACCTTTTGTGATGCTGGTCCAGCTACTCTTACAAAAAATACTTTGAAAGAGAATCTTCTTTACCACGGAAGAACTTTCAGAAGCAGAAAAACATAAGAAAAGCTTGACAGACAAAAAATGCTGACTCTTTGATAGCCTTGATTAGAAATCCTCTAATTTGGTATCATGTCAGTTATCGTGTTACTGGCAGCAATCATTGGGAATACATCTAAATCTCTTTTCTTTCTTTCTCTCTCAAACACTGTCATTCATTTGGGTGCCTATTCATGCATAACGTGATAGCCCTGGGGTGCAATTAATTTTAGCATCTACAGAACTTAGTATGACAAAAAACATTGGCAGTGTCATGTGCTTAACTGAACATTGTATGATATCACCTTTATTGAGGAAAAAAAAAAAGGAAATTAGCCATGGACACAAATATATTAATTAACTTAATAATTTACTAATGAAGTCAGTTATGTTTTCTGATAATGCATTCTACTATGCTGTCACTGTCCCAACTGTTTCAAATCTTTGGAGGACTGCCTAGCAGGAAAGGTGTTCACTTCTGGGGAAGGATGGAGGGTAGATAACTCTCAAAGAAAGCTAAGCATAATTGAAGTTGACTGTTATGCTGCTTAACATAGGAACTTGATTTACATGTTTCCTAAGCAGATGTGGAAGAGATATTCTATAACTTTGGCTAATATATGAAGTAGCAATAACAGTCTTCTCTGTGAAAATAAAGAAAACCCGTCTATCATTGCTAAAGTTTCAAGTTTTATACTCTCGGCTTAAAAATGTTTTTATTTTCTTTTCTTTCTTTTGGTTACCAATGACAACAAAAAAGGCCCGGCTCACTCAATCCAGAGGTTCTTCGCAAAATAATAAAATAAAATGATGAATAGAAAACTGATGCAGTGATGAATTCTTCTTTCTGGTTATGGAGAATGTATCACGGTCATGGTCATCTTTAAGGATGGTTCTTCCTGACTCAGAAGCTCCAGAGTCCTTGTTATCTTGTAAAATAAGCAGTTCTGTTGCACGATGTCCTTCTAGGTGTAAGATCCACCTTTCCAACAATTTTCAGAGAGTTTTACAAATGTGTCTGTTTTAGACATGACAGTGGTGGAGAAACAAAGAGGGATGAGAACCGTAATCCAAAACATCTCAAATTACCTCCTCTGCCTCTTTTTCCAGGAGATGAGACAAAGGCAAGGAGTCTTCTCACCTCAGCAAGATGTTTTCCTCCACCATCCTGTTGTGGGCACTAAAGAGGTAATGTTTGTCAGAACTACTCCCATTTTTCCAGCCTCTGCCATAATTTGTAAGGGGAAGGTCCAGCCATATGAATTTATCTTCCTCTCCTTTCCTTTCTTGAGATATAGGAGTCCACATAGAGGCGTGTTTCTTACTGCCCCAAGCAGACATGGTAGGACTAGTCATCTCTTGCTCTATTGGGTTATTGTAAGTAACAAAACAATTATTTGCAAGGGCATTGGGAAGATATTAAAAAAAAAGAGAAGAAAACAACTCAAGCTGTGTATTGAACTAGTGCATATACTTTTAAAAATATCATTGTAATAACAATCTTAATTATTTAAAAATTAATTAAGATTCAGTCGTCTTTTGAAGTACTGAGGACAAACCAATGATATCATACAGTGTAGTGGTACTTCTAACTACTACTACTTTTACTTCTTATTTTAAATGAAGAAACAATTATTGCATGGTTAGCGCTACTAAAACTATAAGGGCCAGATGGAGCTCTTCACTTGACTAAAGTCTGAAATACAAAGACTTAAGCAAATGATAAAGTAAAAGCTTGTTAATTTTCATTCTGTTAATCTGCCCACTGCATAATTAACACACAAAAAGACATTCTCTTCTCAGCTTCTCAGCAAGGATTTGATGTTTCAGTGTTATAGTATGGTTTTGAATCATGAAGAATTTGTTAGTTTTACAAGTTATAATACAGAACATTTAGTATGGGTAAATATTATAATTATTATATGGTAGTAACATTATATTATTATATTACTATTATTACATTATATCATTATATATTGTTACAAATTATATGCACATGTTATATACGTAATATTGTTATAAGCAGTAATTGAAATGTTAAAGTTTTTTAAAAATGTAATTGCTTCTTCTTTCATATAATCATTTCTCTGCCATTAAATACAGGCATGAAGTACTCAGAAACTTCATCTTCTTCCCTGTGAATCTCTCTCCAGCTTTTATTAATGAAATTGTTAGACTATAGAGATGAATAAGTGTAGGGGTTAATGGTGACTAGTCTCATGCTTTCTTCTTTCTTTTCTTTTGAGAGATATCGGAGACCGCTTAGGAACTGTTTCCTATTGCCCTACACAGATGTTGTAGGACTAGTCATTCCTTGCCTTACTTAGTTATTGTTGGTAACTGTGTTGTAAGTCTAGGCTACTAGCTAGGATATTGGGGAGATTTTCAGAAGTAAGATGAGAACAACTTAGGTTATCTACTGAACTCTCACAGGTAGATTTAAAAATCATACCATTAAAGTTCGCTAATCTTTTGACGATATAAGGACAACTGATTTATGTATGTAAAAAGTAATTGCCATGCTGTTATGAGACCTGATTATTATTGGCTTTAATCCAGAATATACTTCTTCCCAACCTAAAATATTTTGATAATTTTTATTAAAAGAGCTTGCTCCAGGGAACAAGTCTGTATTCATAGAGCTCGGATTCTGGTGGCTCAAACGTTGGACATAGACTTGAGTCCTTCCGCTGCATTTATCTGATTTCAGCTGATTATTATTATTTTTAATAATTCAAATAATTTCAAGTGAGGTAAAGACTGAAATGACTCTGCTTCTTCCACGTCAATTGCTCACTTATTCATTATAGTCAGTCTCTCGTTTTCTCAAGAATAACTAGAATGGTAGTGAAAAAATTTCAGAATATTCTTCATGACTGTGTCATAAAATTAATTTTAAAATATCATGCTATGATTATACATGAGGTAAAAAAATAAGTTTTTTTCCACCATCCAGAAAAAAAATCTCTTCAATAGCTGTACTTAAAATTGATGACAACAGGACTAACATTCAGTTTGGGCTAAACTATCTACTTTTCCAATTGGAGTGACATTTTGAAAGCACAAACAGAATATTCAGTGACATAGGGAAAATATTTGATGAATTACAACACACCTTGTGATGCAGTTTCAAATGCGTAAGGCCAAAGAACATCAGTAAGTCTGAGTCGTCGTCATCTCTCTAGAGAACCAAATGCTTCTGGCTTGCTGTTAGTATATGCCCTCTGCTAGAGAAGCCATTGACTGACAATGACAATCTTACTTTCTACCCACATTTTATACTGAAAGAGGTTGTGATAAGACAATCTATTCAGTCAAAATGCCCTGAGCCTCCATACCGCTTGGAAAGCATTTTGACCATTTTGGTAGAAGATAGCGTAGAAAGTGTGCCTAATGTTATCAGTAACTTTCCACGTGTGATTGGAAAAAGGAGCTTGAAAAAGTCCTTTCTGTTATGTCAGCAAGGTGCATTTTTTTGTTACTGAATCAAAATTAGCCTCTCTTGGTTCCAGGATGGGAAAGCCCCTTCAAGGGCTCCATTGCAAATTTCATGCCAAATACTGTAGTGCTCTTAGGGATCTATTCAGCTGAAATTATACGTTGGCTTCTACGGATCTGGCTTTTGTACTTAGATGAGCCATTCAGCAGAGAGACCAAAGAGGGCAAAAATACATCTTTGTTGAAACAAGATAATGTCCCCCTGACTGGGCTATATATGTGTATGTATACACATATGTATTCTACCTTCTATCAGTGATCCAGGAATCACAGCATTGCAGAAGAAACGGTGTTCCCAGGTAGCTAGAGGAAACATGGCTTAATTTAAAAAAATGAATCTTCTCCTTCAGCTAGCTTAATGATGGTATATTCCTTTAACCGTTGGCACAGAAGCTCAGCACAGACACTCTCGTTCCCACATACTTGGATGAGAGGCTGACCTATTGTACTCAAACGTGATGCACATACTGATTCTCAGCATGCCAACACTCATGCCCATCTGCTAGGATGGCACTGTGCCCGCTGCAAAGGTGGGACGCCTTTCTCAAGAGGCCTAGGTGCCAATTGCCTATAGATTTAAAAGGATAGTTTAGAGAATAGAAAAAAGTGACACTTTCTTTGTGGGTGTCCTTTCTGATGCCACAACCTAGTTCAAACTTGCTTGTCTGTGCCAGGCAAAATTTTGCTAGTTCTGCCTTATAGCAAGTATCACCAGAAATACAGTCTTTGAAATGATTCATAGACAAAATTCCAGACAGAAAAAAAACCCAAACTTAAAAATGTTGCTAGGCAGAGTCAGCAACCATAAGGTAGAAACTCCCCCAAAGTTGCCCCTACTTTTAAAAAGAAACAATTAGGAAACTGCTGAAGGCATAAAAGCCAAGAAACAAGTATCTAGAGGGAGGGGGACCCACCATACCCACTGCTGGGACAAGGAGCTTCATACAGCTGTGTCTCTCCCTTCTCAGCTCTCCTTGCTTTATTTTGGAAAATGCAGTTTCTTTCAAATCAAAGTGGTTGCACACAAAGCTCAATATGCAATCAGTCAGATTTGCAAAAAGACTCTGTGTGTACCAAAACAAATGCCCATATTCCTCTCCGGGAGAAATAAAAAAGAACTGGGATGGGGGAGGAGTATGATTCTCAGATCACTTAAGCTTGTTTTACCTTTTTCTTTTGGCTTAGTCAGCTTTTAAGGATAGGAAATTTCAGTTTACTAGAATTTTTTGGACATCCAAGGTCTTCTGAATCTTTCTAGAAGCAAGCAAATACTGTGCTCTGATATTAGATGTCTGGATATCGATAAACTTTTATCGGAAACACCCTTCTGTGGGAAACACGTGGGTGATGGCAGTGAGAAATCACACAGGTTAAGGCTCTGCTGGAGGCATCACAATCTAACACATGTTATGGGGCCCTGGAGAAGAAAAAGTAGGAAAGTCAGCACTGGTAAAAGTGAGGGGAGGCAGAATTAGATGAATCTTGTTGCTGAGTTTGATCTAATTAACAAAACCACCATTCCTCAAGTTGCTGTCCAGATCACTGCCTTATCCAGTTCGGTATTATTGGATTTAAGTCCCCAAAGCAGGTCAAGTGTGTTTGACTATCCAGTCACTGCTGAGGGAAGAGTGACATCCCACAGAGGGTCAGTGACTTTTGAAGGGGTGCCCACTGCTTTGCAGGAGCACGTCTGCCAGGGCTTGGGTGCTTGCTGTCACGTCCACTGCTTGTGTCACATACATGTGTCACTTCTGAAATCTGAGGGAGTGTAGGTCTTTCTCAGTATCACACTGTTGATGAAAGTTATTCTTTTAAAACCTATTTTGCAATTAATTTTTGTCAAGTGTGTATGTTGTATTTTTCACAAAGAGTGCAAGAAATGTTGCGATTCTTCATGCTGAGCATTTTAAGTTAGGATTTAGTTTGCACACAGACACATACATGTCTGTACATATTTATTTTACAGTAGGCAGAGAAAGAGGAAAAAACAGAGCTTGTTTCTGTGGTATGGCTTTTAGAAGGAATGTTGAAAAGTTTGCAATGCACATTAACAGAATGACATCCTTAAAACTCCAGTACCTTAAGCCTTAGCATTTAGTCTTCACTCAAATCTATGCCAGAACATGAAAGCACAATCCCAAATGGCCAGTCTGTAAAAATATTCCGGTTACAACTTCAGCAAAGAGGATGAGGGATCCCTTATCTCCAGAAAGAAGTCTTCCGCATGTGACATAGAAAAGGAGAATATGTCTCACACATCTACACCAGCAGGGAAAAATTCTACAATTGTTTTATATCTTGCTGAGAACTTAATTCTGTTTGGAAAGTTTCAGGAACAAGTCTAGATTTCTTCTCACTCTCTGCTAATTAAGTTGTATGCTTCCCATTTTCCAATTTTGAAAATGACTAGGTGTGTTTATGGCACGGTTGCCATGATCAGACATTAACACACATTGTTGAGCTCGATATAGGGTTAACTGGATGAAGTGTAATGGCTTGTGATTTACAGAGGTCAGACTAATGCTCCCTTCTGGCCATCAAACTTTATGAATTTGATTTTCTCTGAAAGGTTTTGGTCTCCTCAGAACATTATTTATAAAATAAACTAACTGGAATCAGAAACAAGTTTGAAAAGAAACTGCTTACATCTCATTTCTGTTTCTGCTGCCTATCTTGGCCGTAGCACAATCAAGATATGGAAAATAATCTGCACATTAAGCATGTATGCTTAGCTAATTTTACAAATAGCTTTGAGGTTATATTTGTTATGTCTGGCTTATATATAATGAATGGGTTTATTTTCCTCTCTTTCTTCCTCTTTGTTTTCCTGCAAAGCAGAGACTGCGCAAGTAGCCTATACCCCCAATCAATGGTGTCTGCACAATTAACTACTAGAAAAGAGCCAAGCCCACTAGGTAGCTGACAGCTGCTTGAATTTAGGCTGACACCTTTAAACAGGAATAGAGATAGCAAATGTAGCTGATGCTGGGATGTCTCCATGGGGAATACAGTAGATTAGCTAGCTCAGGATGTAACTTCTGTTGCATAAATACAAACTACTGAGCATTTTATAGGCCTGATCCTTTGAAGCACCAGACTAGCAGCATCTCCAGATCCCACTGAATGTGAGGGCAAAGTGAAGATAGCTGTGTTATCCGTAGCATTTCCTTACAATTTCTGCTTTTGTGGATCTGGTCAATCATTTTTTAAGTCCACTCTATGGAGCTAACAGGAGAAGAGTCTTTCAGATGCTTAATTACATAGAGAAAGGAAGAAAAACAGACAATGGACAAAAAGAGCATAGAAATTGATCCACCGTCTAACCACAGTGAAGTAGAACTGCAGGACTGAATTGAAGAGCAATAGTTTGTGACTGGACGAGCTCCAGAACGAACTCAGACATTAGTATGAAGTAATTTAACTTTCAATAGGTCCTCCTTCCTTCCTTTTTTCCTTTACTCTCTTTCCCCCCTAGTTCACAGTTTGTTCAGGAAAGAGTTGTAGAGCTGAAAACCTTAAGTATAAATGAAGGTGGTGCCAGATGCGTCTTTCCATGTTACAGATCTTTTCAGCACCTAATGAGAGATGTAGTAACAGACATTAAAGACAACACACTTACACCTAAAAGGACCAGCCCATGTTACTGTGCTGTCATTTTAACCTTTCTCATAGTCCATTCAAATTAATCTTCTCAAGAAGTAGCTAAGATTTCCTAGATTGTTATGATAGATACAATGCTGAGTTAGGAACTGGAACATGATTATTTATCTTACAACTGAGTGTAACATATCCTACCAAGAATGCAAGCATTGAATTGATACAGGAGAAGCAGTCTTTGCTGTGAGGGTTTTATGCTCTGAGGAAACAAGACAGTCAAAGAAAGAAAGAAAAATAAATATCAGCATCCCCATCTGAGAGAATGGAAGGCAAGGCACGGAGATTTTGAGCATTCAGCACATGGCCATGCAGAAATAGGCGGCAGCTGTAGGATTTAAACCAGATCTCCTGACTTTCCATACAATCCATCTCTGTAATTATTCATTTCATCTGAAAAACATGCCAGCAGAAAAGTCCTGTGCTGCATCTGGTAGTAGACTGAGGATGTACATCTTTACACAAGAAGGTTTGCTATCACTGCTGGCATGCAACATGATTTCAGCAGAGCTATATTCTGAATTTTCTTCAAAATTCCTTAAAAATGAAAGAATGGCATCCATTACTGACTGACAATTTTTCATGGCCTCCAGATTCAAAGGTTGAATACATCAGCCTTTCAACTCTCACTTGCAGCAAGAGTTGCTTGGCTTTTTTTTTTTTTTTGTAAGAGTGCATGAGAGAATAAATCTGAATAATTTGGTGGTCAAGGGCATAACGAAAATATATATTATAGTTATCGTAGCTGTTCATGGCCATGACTAACTTTGTTAGTCCTCATAATTTTTGGCACAAAATAGTCTTTGACTGATACTGATTAGTCTGCCCTGGTTTTGGGCACACAAAACAAACTAAAAGAGGTTGTAATCAATATTGAAAAAAAATTCTTCAAACCAGAACAGCTGGTCCAAATAATTTATTCTTTATTTAACCAGTATGCATCATTTTTCCATGCAGCTTATGGTTCTGAAAGCTGTAATACCCATATTTAAATGCATTAGTCTTAATTCCATAGTAAATGGAAGTACTATATAAAATCGTATCTCACTTTTGGTTTGTAAGTGAAAACCTAGAAACAACTAAGTGTTGTTTTGCTGAGTGATAGGAATGAAGCACGTATAGAGGATGAAGGTACTTAGTATGCATGTGGTTGGATGACTTATTCACTTTGTTATATGGTTGCATTTACCTTTGTTGCTTCTAGGTCCTCTTCACCTCTCTCTTTTTGTTGGATTGCAGACCTGCCCTTTTTTCCCTGCACTTCACTACCCCTACTCTAGAGCCATGAAGATCTTTCAAAGTGCCTGACCCTGGTATTTGCAGTAGATGGCACCCTTCTCTCTTACCCAGTAATGAGACAAATATGGATCGTTTTGAATTTGGTGTCATCAGGGGGTATCCAAAACAGAGGCCTGGATCAGTGCTGCTGATTTGGAATCCGGTAACATTCCCAAAGAGAGAAAGAGGTGCCAAGGACAAAGTCCATTTTGTTATTGCTTTGCAATGTCAGCTAGAGATTGTTATTCTTTGCTCTCCTTTTTCTGCTGTGAAGAGACAGTACAAATGGCTGCTACTTTTCTCTCTTGTATTTCAGTGATAGATAAATGCTGTTACATGTCATTTATTGAGCAACTCAGTGTTTCACAAGGGAAAGGTAAAAAACCAGATTGTGTTTTGTGTCTGCTCTACTACAGCACATAGGAAGAAAGTTCCCTGGGTACAGGATTTGGATGAAACTGGTATGTACGGTCCTGTTCTCAGGCTTACATGTAAAGAGTGCCTGAGGGGGTTCCTTGAATGCCATTTTGGGCTTGAAGAGGCAATTTCCATAGTACTGAATGTAATGGTACTGTGATTACATCCATATCATCCTGAGTGGTATAAAGCCATCTCTGCTCCACACTGTATGGTTGTACATGTGTGCCATATGATACTTAGTTTACAACACACGATCACGCTGCTGCCTATTGTGCTCTAAACTGACTCCACTTCTGCTTTTAGTAAAGTCTTCCAATCAACCAAATCAACTTCCATTGCTCTATATTTGTGTGGCAAACCAGAGACTACTTTTAGAAGCTGCCATTTTTTATAAACCTAAAAATATGTAGCAGGAAAATGCTGTGAAAAGATAAAAATGCCTATGGGAAAAACTGATCATTGAAGTTATAGAAGATACTTCTTTAAAGCAGTAAATTTGAAGATGGTGGTAAAGCAATAAAAAGGAAGAGTCATGTGAACAGGAAGACTCAATGGGCACTAGTGATGGAGCAATTAGCCTAGGACTTGGGAAAGTTGGACTTAGCTCCCTGCTCTGCTACTGAGAGTTGACACAGTGCTGAGCAAGTTAATTGTCTTTCTGCCGTCAGGGTATAATAGCAGGAGATGGGGACAACAGCACTTCTCAGCATCACAGGAGTATTATTTGGGTAAATTAATGAAAGACTGTGAGATATTCAGGTGTCATGGTGATGGGGAAAGAAAAGAAGGAGAGAGAGGGAGTGAAAGAGAGAATCCTGGTGGCCATATACCAGAAATGAGCAACAGAGAAGCTCTCATGCAAAGCCTGCCTCAGATGCAAATGGTCTTGCGTCTGCAGGTTTGGGGGATTTCAGGGCATTCAGTATACCATACATAAATTGGCCCTCAAATACTGAAAAGTCTATACTTTCCACCCAAAACTAATAAAAGTAATTTCATGGATCCTGTTTCCTATTGCCTGATCCTGTCCTGAAGGCACACGTAACAGCTACTGTCCTGCAGACTGAATCCTGCAGTTGTGGCTTGGGAAGGTACAACAGGAGGGCAGGAAATATAGGCTGAATAAAGTTGACAGGGGATGGGGAGACAATCTCCAGGCACTCTGGTGTAGGGTGGGAGGGTGCACAAAGTAGGAGGCATAGGACTGAAAATGGGATTTGGACAGGCACTCAGACCATGCGGCTCCTTATTTGTTCTTACCACAAAATGCAGAACTACACTTCAATTTTTGCTTTGGGAATTATTATGGCTAGCTCTGGGACAATTACCTAAGTGAAAATAATTATTTATTATTGCCATCTATTTTCAGTGAGAAAGACATTTCCCTTTCATGCCCTCACGCCCATTAATTGCATCCTTAGCAGTGATGCTTTGCAGAGGTTGTAGTGGCGAGAAGTGAGATGCAGCTCTTTTCTAGAAGTTCTTTCTGAGATGTCAAGCAGCTTCCTGGCCTGTTGAATGCTGCTTCTTCACTGTCACCCTGTGAGGCTGGTTGTGAGTCGTGGGACACTTGGCCCCTGCACAGCCTGCAGGACAGTCTGTGCACAGGGCTCTCTCCTGACCTGAATTGTCTGATGAAGGGCCAGCCACATGTACTGGCGCTGCGCTGAGAAAAGCAGAGGAAATGCTTCATCTCCATTCTCGGCACCGGTGGAGGGGGGCAGGCTGATGGAGGAGGAGGAAAGGAGAAGCAGTAGCCAAAGGGGACGAGGGTCCTGGCTCTCCATCCGTGAATTGGTTTATGTGTCTGTTGGAGCTGTAGCCCGGTAAGGGTATAGCAGACTTGAAGGCTGCAAGGAGCATTCTGCCTCTGTAGCCATGAGGAGACACTTGAATTAATTTGTAGATGAAGGAAATGGAGCATGGGGTATTCAAAGGTCATGATTTTCCAAGTCAGGTTTCTAAAGGTTTGCATCCAAATCTGTTCTAAGTGAACCAAGTAGAGCCGTTACAGCTTGAGTTGCTGCTTTGTGCAAAAATCATAGCAGCAACGTGCCTTAAAATATCACAGGGAATACACTTCCCTGTTAAGATACATCTTGGTCAAACAAGCTTGTGCTTTCCCTCTAGGATATATTTACAAAATAGACCAAGATTTCTACCTTTTTGCAGTCTTTAAGAATCTTGAAAATTTGTATATCGAGCCAAAACCATAGAAAACCTGCTTTTTGGATGTTTGAAAATAGTTACAATCCCTAAATATGAAATCTCATCATAATTACCAATGAATAGTGTATTCTATACTTTATACCTCTTACAAACACTGGAAGTGTGTCTATATTTATCTTTCAAAACAGTAGTTAGGTGAAGGAAGGAAAAACACTTTCTGCTTAATTTGAGTTTCATCTTTTTTTTTAATTCAGTTTCATCCTCCAAACTTTCCATGACGAATTAGGACCTCGGACTATTTGAAAGAGAACTGAACTTTTTCTTTGCCGACTGCAAGAAGATCTTGATATTTCCATTTGTTTTGTGGCTGAATCTAACTAAAACGTGATTTTGCACAGATTCCTTTTGTCAGACGTCCCCAGTTTTCTATCTGAACTGATCTGTGCATTCACAGTGAAGCTTCATTAAAGATCAGGCCAAGCAGTCTTTAAAAAGTACAGGGCTTCAATGATAGACAGATGGTGGCTTTCATGATGTCAGGAAGTGTCAAATATTATGGTTGGCTGCAGAATGATGGCTACTTTCCAAACAGATTGAGAAACAGACAGAAAGAGCAAGAACACCATTTGTTGTATTTAGATACATTGTGAACAGAAGGAAGCAAGACAGAGCATACTTTTACACATCTTTTTTCCACTCCTTGTGAAAACAGTTTAGGATTTGTTATGTTATATTAGCCCTATTATTATGCAAAAACATGTGAAAGCCAGAGATGTTGATATATAAAAAAAAAATGTTTCCATTGTGACTTTCTGCGTTTTTATTTGCATTTCCATGGGTAATTTTTTTTAACATTATAGGCAGATAGAAACCTGCTATTTCACTTTTTTTTTAGGAACAAAGCTGTGCTATTAAGATAACTTGCAAAAAATATTATGTGTTTTTTTTTTTTTAATTATTAACCTATATGTTCTTCTGAGCCCCTGTTTGGGAAAGCACTCGTTTAAGTACTTAAACTTAGACAATTGCTTTGGTGTTGAATAGGTGTGGGTTTTGTTCAATATCTGTGTTGATGCTTCTGGAGTTGGGATTCAGAATGGGACAGTTCTGAAATATAATAGGTATCAACAGCTAAGTAGCAAGGATTTTAATAAAAATATTGAAAGACAAAGGTCATGCAATGGTCTGTGCCTAGATGGGTGGCTTAAACTGCACAGTGCCTGAATGGCATCAGCAAGTCAGAGATTGCTGGTGTCTGAGGGATGGAGCAGATTTTGTCCGTAAAAAAATAATTAAAAACTCTAATTCTTTACTAGAGCATTTTTTGCCCCCATGGAATTCAGTGTGAAAGATGCTGAAACGCATACCATGGGGCAGGACCATGCCTTTGGCTCTGAGGACAGCGGTGTGTGTGCGCCACAGCCTCTCGGGGGCCGTGGGGGCAGAGCTCTGCAGGAAACACAGCGTACAACCTGGGCAACAGCGACACAGAGCCCAAAACATGGGGCAAGCCCCTGAGACGCAAGTGAGCCTGCGCTTACTTACAGTCTTGGTTAGGTTGGTCTGTCAGATGGCTAAGCAATGCTGATTTAAAGGTGAGGGAAGGAGCTGACCTAGGTCAGGAGGGGTAAAGAGGAAGAGAGGGCCTGTAGGGAAGAGACGTCTAAGAAGCTGGGAACTAGGACAGCTGCCCTGTGTGTGTTCATGCTTATTTTATTTATTTATGAGCTTTTCCATGATGCTATTCACTATCTCCATATAATCTCTCCTTTCCTCCTCATTGCTCTCACAGAAAATCTGTTTGTTTCTCCAAACTATCAAATACTTAGAGAGAAAATACATGCTTCTTTTTACAATAATTAAACTCCTGTAAAAATAAATGACCACATTTGGGAATATTCTTTTATTCTTTTTGCTTGTTCTCCATTCAACAGTGGACTAGCTGAATCCATGGAACTATCGTGAGAATAATTTTACACTTCCAAATGACATCAACATTTGCAAACAGTATAGCAATTACGGTCCACAAGGAACCCCCTTAACCAGAATCCTGTTGCTCTGTGGAAAGAAAACAAAAACTGTAGATTGGAGCTTATTCCTGGATTGTTAAAGTGCAGGTTTTGAATTTTTCTCTTTTTCTGGTTTTGCCAAATTTGCTGTACGATTCAGCATTCTCCCCCTTTGAATACTGGATATATTTTTTTTTATCTTTTTCTGATTTTGGTCCTTTTCTATCTTTTGTAAGGATGTTATGTGGATTGAAGGTATTTTTTATCTAATTAATTCTTCATCTATAAGCAAGCATGGCATAAATAATACAAAAAATATCCACAAGTAATCATTAAAGCTCTTAAATGAATTCTCTTTGCCCATAGTCACACAGAACGCATTCATATTTACTTCTTGGTGAAAGAACAATCAATTTTTACTTTTAGCACAAAGGTTTATAAAAAGCAATAATGCAAATTTTGTTTCACACGAGCATTTATGGAAGACTGATTTTGAGGGGAAACACACAACTCTGTGCACGGGAAGTAGTGTTTCTCACACTTGTTCAGTCAGAGAGACCAAACAGTATGACCTGATTTACCAATCCCAAATAAGCAATACAGCTTGAATTTCAAATATTTGCAATCAATTCACAGGGTAAAAATTCAGATATATTTGTTGAGTACGTTTAAATGAGAAAATCATGATCTGCTGATGGATATTCCATGAGAAGAAAAAGAGGCTAATTTAGTCAAAGAAATTACAGGCAGAGAATTACTCAGCGCTACTGGCAAATAGTAAAAGAGTGGCACCAAGGTTTTAATTCAAACACTTAACAAAGAAAGCAACTAATAGCGTCTTCCTTTTTAATCTGGAGTACTATAAAGCAGAGGGCTAGCCCTTCTGCCAAATTGCTTTTACAGAAATCTGACTTCCGCCTTCATTATTTTTACTGAAATTGCCTTAATTAAGAAACTAACTCTCCAGCCCAGACTTTGATCTTGTTTTCAGACTGGGTGTGTCCAGGTTCGTCTTTATGGATTTGCTGATTTGCTGCTGGATTCAGGTCAGAAGTCACAGTCTGCTTGTCTGCAAAATATTCCTCCAAATGATACCTGTCTAGGGGAAAAAATCCATTTGATTTGATACTTTTCTTAATATTTATAATAAATTGGAAAGTTATTAAACAACTTCCCATGTTGGGAGATATTGCTTATCCCAGTTTTTTTTTCTTTTATACTGTAACATTACACAGCATAGAATTAAATAGTAATTTCAAAATCTCCAATTCAATTTTTTTTTAAAAACCTACCACACCTGAGAAAGCTTGTGTAGGACTCTTCTTTCTGGAGCCCAAAACTCCTCCTTAGGCAGAATGCCACTACGGACTGATTGCTTGTGTCATTTCGGCCCTTTGCATAGTGTATGGATGTTCATTAAGATTTCAGGTTCTTACCTTGGTTCCAAATGATTAGTAATGGGATGATTTACTGGTGGCATCAATTCTAAATAAGTATTGTGGATAATAGCTACAGTGGTGTGATAATTGATAACACTAATAGATTTTGGTTGCCTGAGGAAATACCATGATGTTTGGGTTAGGATTTGGAAGCCAGTTCAAAAGCATGACTTCGTCTCCAGTCTAGTGGTGAAAATAACTGAGTCTAGCCTCTTGTCTGTAAGGGGACTTCTCTCTCAGGCTGTGAGCTCACTATGATACGAGGCAGAAGAAGAGCTGAATGAGCCTCTGAAAAATGCTAGTCAGCTAGTGGAAAAAAACAAGTCTTATCCATTGTCTGAAAGGGGGACTTCCTAAGAGTATTCTGTTAGGGTCCTTGAGTTTTGTCCCTTTCTGAGGCATGTGGATTCTCACAGGGCCTCTCTTATCCTGTCCTCTTCATTGCCTTCCGTACCTGGGAAAAAAGTCTCTTTTCCACAGGAGGAGGGGAATGAAAGATGCTCTGTATCTAGAAGTCTTTGCAAGCTGTACGTTGTAGTCCCCATCTCATTGCTTAGCTGGGTGATGGATGCCTTCATCCATCCTCTGGGAGACATGTAGCCGGTTGTGTGCATAGACACATAATAACCTCTGGTTGCTTAACCTGTCCCAGTTATTCACTTTCAAGATGAAATGGGGGTCATGGTGTAAAAAAGGTCCTCATTTTATGACCAGAAAGCCTAAGGATCCTAGTTGCTCATGACTGGAAGGCCACTGGGAGCAGGCTCAGGAAGTGGATTGCCACCTAAATAAATTAGTTTTCTTATGGACCATTTGTGTTCTCCTGTATGTCAGCAAGGTCCTCTAGCCCTAGAAAATCCAAAATGCCTGTACGCAGCATAGTATTAGAGAACAGTCTTAAGTACACTTGGTATCTCCTGCTTGTGCCACTTGTGTATTCCCCTAGACACTGAGTTCAGTCATTCTGTGAAAGTTGCTCTCATGGACCGGGGAAAACTATTCCCTCCTTAGGCCTCTTCCTGACCTGTTGTGATGCAGAAGAAATTTTGTAGCTTTAAGGCAGTAGCAATATAAAAAATACAAAAATAAAGTAAAATTGCCTTGTGAAATAGCCAGGAACAGGGCGGGGGACAGGGGGAAGAAAAAGAGACAGTTGCATATTGTAAATATTTGACTTGTGATATTTCATAGAATCTTCAAATATTTGTTTATAATTCTTATATTCTCCATTGTGGAATTGGCTACACAAATAGAGAATAGCACTAGATAACCTTGGTAAGGTTTTTTGAAACCGTCTTTTATATTATTTAGACAAGAGATCATAGTCTTGATTTGATTACTAGAGAACAGTTGTAAAACTGAGTGATAAATACACCAAGAGAGTAGTCGTCAAAGGTTGTGAAGATATGTAATGAATTGGTTCCTCAAAGGTCTGTCTTGGTTATGATGGTGTTCAGTGTTTTCATTAATGGCCTGGATAAAGGACCAGAGCTTACTTTTGACCTTTGCTCATGATTCCATGATGTGCAGCAGTAAGTGTACCGAAGTACAGGGTTGGAAACCAAAGCAATCTTGACAAACAGAGAAGCAGCTTGAAAAAGCAAAACATAAGAAATTAATCAGAAACAACTGCAAGGTATTGCCCTTGGGCAAAAATAATCAACTGTGCAAACAGAGGATGAGGAACTTGTTCAGCAGCAATTCAGAAAAAGATCTAGGAACAATAAACTCAGCATTAGTCAACAGTATCATTCTGTTGCAAAAAGGAAAATAACACACTAGACTGTATGTTGAGTTGCCCCTGATATGCAAAATATGTGAAGTGAACTCTCCTCCATGGTTGGAGCTGACAGAGCTTCAGCTTTACCCATGTACAGTTTCAGATAATAGGATTCAAATGAGAGGGAGTCCAAATGAGTCCAGAGAAGCTGGTTAGAAGTTGGGAACAAAAGAGTGAAAAAATAGAGTTTTTCAGTCTAGGGAAGTCTGGGGAGAAGGGGACCATGGCAAAAATTTTCAAATTAATACCAGGAAGAAAATAATTTATCCTTAGGGAGGACAAAACAAGAAGTAGGTTTAAATTTCAACAAGAAAGACTTAGTTTAAACAGTTTTTTTTAAGTGTCCAGTAAGGACGGTGAAGTCCACACAGGTTTCCTGGGGATATGGTGGTAGTGGGTTAATGCTCACATTTTGGGAATGATGAAGGTACAAGTGCTTCCCTCTCCAATGGAGTGGAGGGCACTCCGTGACCTCCTGAGATCCCCTCAGGCCCTGCTTTTTGCTGACTATGATTACTGTTTTGCCCCAGCCTGAATATACCAAAATATAACTGAATGTTACAGAGTTTTGTTAAAAGGGACTATCTGTATTAACAGGTTGCTCAGTTTCATGTTACCTAATTACAAAAGAAATACATTGATTGAACAAATTTAGAGGCTTTCAGTATATCAGCTGCTTTTTCTGAGAGCTTATTTCTTTGCAGACTTTTTCAATAGCTATCAAGTTTGCACAAAATATAAATAAATGGCTCTCCATGAACATGGTGCCATTCTTTATGGAACTGCATCAGTGATAGGTCAAATTTATATTGCTCTGCAGCATGATTTTAATATCATTCTGGCCTGGTTTAGGCATAATCAAGTCTTCTGTTGAAAGAGCTCTTGTAAGGAGCAATTAAACATTAGTACTTCAGCTAAACCCATATTAAATTATGTCTTGGAATTTAAGTATCTGGGAATCATCTTAAATCTCAGCTTGAATTTTAGGTCATATTGTATCTTCAATTTATATTGAGGTATAAGACAATCCGTTTGCATCTTGATTTAGTATTTATAGCTTGAAATGTTATTTTATTATTAAGTGTTCTATGCAACTGTTAGTAAGGCCACTAATAGATTAAGGTACTATTATTTATGATTACAGCTTCTGCTTTTCAACAAGAAAAGAAGCTGAACATTCAGCAGGCAAATTTTAACATGCTTTTTGAAAGCCTTGAAGTAAATCAAAGCTATCGCTGTGTACCCTTCAGCAGGCATGAGTGGCGATTCCAGCCCTTCCAGTGAAGACTCATAACCCAGGAAAGCAAAGGGCTTTGGACTGCTGTAACACTAAGGGCTCAACAGGACCTTTCTTTTAGGCATGAGCAGGAGAAGATTATCTGGAAAAAGATTTAAATTACAATTATCTCACCTTCCCTTTGCTGTGGACTGGCAGGACTAGCACTGAGCATTCTCACGGACAAGCTGATATGTGAGTCTGAGCCCTTTGAAGCAGATTGTGACAGTAAGAACAATAATTGGGAGTTCCACTCACTCCAAAAGTAGCCCTGCAATAGCAAGTCAGTAAGTATATACAGTTTAGATTGACACTGGGCTGAAAAGGGAGAAAATGGTGCCTTGTATCTTGATCAAGGTAGATCATCATTGAACATTATATTTGAAATCTCTGAAGGGTAGGAAAAGCTTTATGTATGTGATGGTAAGTTTGTTTGTAGATTTATTTTACCATTAGATATGTCCATTGTTTATGTTTTAAAGATATGTTCAATTTATGTCAGTATCATTTTGATCACTGATGTAAGCTTACAGGTTAGTTTCCCTGTCAGCACAGAGATGTCTCAAAGCATTAGGGAAATAAATACTTAAAAATCCAAAGGAATAAAGAAAAATAAATTAATGTTACTTACATCATAGGAAAGACAGATCCTCTGCATAAATCTCTTGTGCTGAATACGTTAAGTTTGTTTGGGCCGGATTGGATGAATATGAGCTGCATAATTTCCTTTTTACTTTCCATGTAAGACACAGTGCAATAGCTTGACAAAGAAAAAGCAAAGTTATACTTGCTATACCGTACACGTGCTTTGTTAACATAAGCAGTGAAGAGAGGTTATAGTACATGCTATCGCCTAAACATCAGTTCTCTGATTATAAGAACTAATTTCTCCATACTGAAGGTCTGTTCTGAAAACTCTTTTGTGTTTTAAGAGGGACTTCCCCTTCTCCGAGTTTTGAGTTTATCAAGGAAGAAACAGAAATGGGGAAACCAACTTTGTCTCTGTGCGTTCCTACAAGACACAAACACTGATGTTGTCCTAAGATCTAGCTACATTTTTGAGAACTGAGTTGCAAATAAAAACTATGAAATTCTGCTTCAGCAAGCCATGTGAGGATTATTGTAGGCTTGACGATTTGCCTAAAGACAGCCAGATATGAGCCGATGAAATTTGTCTGATATACATAAAATTAGTTTTCAGGAGGCTGGATGGAAACCATGGTCTTCATTTTCCTAAGCACCCTATGCTTGTAAATAAAGTTCCTTATTGTATAATCAGCTGACCCAAAGAGCGAGCACAGTAGTCATTAGATGACATCCTAATCATATGTTTTAAGACTGTTTCTGATTTGATAATATTTAGTATCAGCTTTCCAGTAATTAGAAAGTTTATACTAGCTTGTAATGAGACCTTGACAGAAGACAGTGTTACCTACTTAATTTTGAAAGGTGATGTAACTGAGCCTGTGACTAGTACGTCATTCAGGGACAGGCTCAGAAATCAATTCAACACAGGCACCAGTATTCAAGTTTGGGGTAGAAAAGACTCTGTCTGTCTTGCCTAATATATTCAGTATGTTTTCTAGTATTTGAGCTACCTATGTTAAGTCACCAAAGTAACAATGTCTCTAGAGGCTATTCTAATTCTGTAGTTTGGAATTATTCCTCTTCCATCCCATATATTCAGCTTTAGTTTTTCTTTCTGAGCATCATCCCATTTCTCTTACATCTATTAATTCTGATCCTTTTACATTTTCAATTAAGATACATCAGCATTCTAGCTACCTGGGGGCATGGGCTTGAGAACAGGGGGAAAAAAGGACATCTTCCTGGTGAATTTACTATTAGAACAGCTGGAGAGAGACATAATTACTGTAGTCCTATCCAAGCTTGTCATTGCCACAAAACACCAAGGATGGCATTTAGCTGAAACACTCCTCTGTAGAGTTTCATTGCTTTACTTTTATTCATAGCTGAGAGCTTAGCCTTTAGCAACCTGTGCCATAGCTAATGAAAATTGAAAAGTTACATTATATATTGTCCTTCAGGGTAAAAATATTAAAACACCAACTTTATCTACAAAGACGGTTTCATTCCAGCTGCTGCATTTAGGGAGAGAAGTGCACGCAAGGCATATACATTATCCAAGTGTCTCTGTCCCCAAAGAATGGATGAAATAATGTTTTCTGGGCATGAATCTCTGTTTTTTGGAGAAGGGTTATGATAATTTGTTGTTTATAGTAGACTACACCATAAGGAAGGTTTTACATGCAGTGTGCAGACTGAGTGATGAAGTCATTCACAAATTCTGCTGGAAAGGGATAGATGGATGGAGCCCGTTATTGAAGCAGCTTCTTACTTGAGTAATATAAAAAGGACAGGATAACAGCAAACAATTTCACTGTCTGTGGGAGCCATCCCTGTCTTTTGTTAAGAAATGAGATACCATGGGTCTGGTTCCTGACTATGTCTGACATAGCAGATGCAACAATAAGCAGTGGTCCAGGGAGTGAATTGTAATGTTCTGAAGCAATTCCAATCACAGAACAATCCTGCATGGTCGGTCCCTGGTCAGCTACTCTTTATGTCACTAAGATAAATTCCTATATACTTATATTAATGGAAGGCAACGTACAGCTGAGCTGACTCTAATATGAGTTCTTTCCCTTGTGCCTCTCCTCTCATAGCAAACTTTCCATCCCCAGTTCTGTGAATACAAAGCAGCAGCAATAGCATTTGTTAGTCACCTCTTGCTTAAGGTGCATGCAGAAGACCCATTATAGTCTGTGTGCCGCTCCTGGGAGTTCTCCTTAACACCAAAACTCCCCAATGTCCCAGCCACACTTTCTACCAGAAAAACTCAGGCTTAAGTGCACTGCCTCTGATACAAGTATAAAGCAATGAGAAGGAGCTTAATGAATTGGAGAATAAAGTGCATGATTATTTTTTTTTACTATTATTTTATATCTCAGATCCTTCTTTTTGCTATGTGACATGCGGCAGTTTTGCCAGGGCCCTAAGGGTTGCTTTGCTGGCACCTCAGTTCAGCAGGAGGGACTCTGGCCTGTACAGTATAGTAGATTTGCTGGCAAGGACTAACTTTCCCAGAGCCAGAGGCTTGCAACATAACCTTTATACTCCAGTAGCTGCTTTTTAGTCGGTAGTTTTTCTCCAATACATCTTCAAAGAGCAGCGAGCAACTCCCTGGGAACAACCTCTGCTGTGTTTTGTGTTCACCTGGATATCTTGATCAAAGTACCATTCACCTTGAATAACAAGTAAATGTTTCTTTATAAGTCTTTTAGCATAAGCTTAGGAAAACACAGCATTATAAGAAAACAAATTTAAAAATGCTGTTAGATCAAATGTGTGTGTATCCCTAAGAATCCCTAAGACAGAATCATTAGATGTGGAGATTCAGTGTTCACATCAGTGCTCCATCCTTCAGGTGGTGTCATTGGTACAGCATACCTCCTTCTTTACCTCTCCCAGAGCTCCTCATCCCGTACTGGTTGTATTCCTGGGAAACTGGGCTTTAGACTATACCTATAGATTGGTCTATAATAAGTGAAAATGTAGGTTGATCAATATGGAGCCAGGTGTTTGTAGAAGAGGAGATATCCCATTCTTGGTTCACATACATCAAACAGGCTGTACCTGTTCTATGAAACTGTTCTTGACTGTTTTTCCTGAGACAGAGCATCTTCCATACTCGAAGACTGTTTTGCCTATAGAAGAGCAATTCTGATGGACGTTATTGCTGGAGCTACAAAAAATATATTGAATTCTAGATGTGGGTTTTGAATACATTTCAAGAAATTGATGATACCTGCCGCATTACCAGCTTCCTGTAGGAACCACACATGACATAGTATTAACAAAGATGACAGGCCTGGTTATGAATTATGCTGCTGGGATAAGAGCAACCTTTTCATTTTCTCATTTTTAGGGATTTCTGTGTCCTATCTTGTGTCTGCTTTCTTTTCATACTTCAGCCATGATATCCTTCTATAAATAATGAGAAGCATTTAGGATTCATCCCCTTGCAGTTAGCTTTGTAAAACAAAACAAAACAGAAATCAGCAAATATGCAGACATAAGACATACTCAATTCCCGTTAACATTTATCACATATAGCCAAGGTGGCCTTATAATTAAGGAAATGACCTGGCACTTAGGAGACCTAGATTTAAACTCTATCAATGATTCTCTATTTATTTCTGCTGCAGAAAAACACTTAAGCATGTGCTACAAATTAAGGACATGCTTAAGCGGTTTGCTGAGTCCCAGGCTATAGACCTTGGGCAAGCCACTTTGTCTTTCAGAGTCAGATTGTGAAATCTTTTATTCAGCTTGATGACCAGTTTCATACACAACTAATGTCATTGATTTTAATATGGTTAGTCATGATAGTAACCACTTGCCAACCTGAGAGTGGTACCTCAGCTCTCCAACTGTAAAATGGGGTAATTAAATTTCTGTGCCTCCCAGAAGTGGTAGCATATTACACACAGGTAAGTTTCAAAATCCCGCTCTTTGCAACTGCTTGAAGTATTTTCACCAAATCTCTGCATACATGCTTTTGAGCAGATGAAATTTTTCATTGTCTTTTATCTTATTTTATTGAAAATTTGCGTAAAAAATAGCATATTACCATACATAAGAAAATTGAAGTGATATGAGAAATGATTAGATAAATCATTTCAGAGGAATATATTCACTCTGTTTACTATAAGTCTATGGCATATTCAGGGAAAATCTTCCTTGCCTGTCATCCTTTAATACCACCAAGTCCATATGCTTTATATGTCATCTACCTCAGAACAAAGCTTGGAGGAAGGTTTTTAAATGGAAAAGAAATAGCCTGCATTACTATAATTTGGTTTTTTGACCTGTATCTCTTTTATCTATTACAATTTTTTTTTTTTTAATCACTGCCAGTAGTGCCAAACCAACTGAGATGTGCAAGATAAGCTATTCTGAGGTCCTTCGTGTTCCATAAATCAGGGTATGTTCTTGATTAGGCAGTCTCTAAAAGAGGGAAGTCACCGGGTAGTTGCACTTAAATGGCAAAAAAATATTTATGAAGAGGAGAAAAGGAAAGGTTGGAATCTGAATCAAAAGACTTAAACTTCACTTGGCCTAGCCTTTTGTATCTCAGTAGAACTCAATGGAAAAGGAAAATAATCAGCAAAGAAGCATCCATTTATGCATATAGATACAGATACATACATGCACACACACACACATATGTATCTATATCTCATATATGAGTTTCACATTCTCCTTCTTTAATCTCAAAACCAATGGGGAATGTTTGATTGCAGGTTTTTCTTTCAAAACCGCTACTAATTCCTTCAGTACATCCAAAATAAAGGCTTTTTTCCCCCTCTACTATTTCTGGTGGCCCCAGAAAGCAATTTTTGAATGTTGAAACTGTAAGAATAGAGTCAGTCATTAGTCCATCTAATTAGAAGCTTTGGTCAAACACAGTAAACACTTGAGTGAACCTGGACAATTACGTCATAGCAGGGGTGGAACTTTAAAGGACAGAAATACTCTGATGGCATAAAAAGTGTCAGACGTCATGGATGTGTTTTTGTAGTAACCAAATTATCCTTGTGAACTTGACCCATTTCACTAAGCTTTTAAAAATGTTGATCGCAAGGCTTGTAATGAAATTTGTTCCACTGTGTGCAATCATGTGCAGTCCTTCAGCTCAAGTCAGCTGGGCTACTGGGCTCCTTTGTCAGGCTGAGCTCCTGCTCTCTATTAACCTCCCAAACAGTGCCTAGCTCAACTTTACAGCTCTTAATTACATTTGTTCCACTTTGTGCAATTAGGCTCACTCCATGCACCCAGTCCACTAGCTCTCACGTAGGATTCCAGAATGTTGCAAGTCATGGATTTTGTCAGAAAGGTATGAAAATCATGGAATGCTAGACTGCCCTGACAACCATGAGAAAACGCCAGCCCTCCATACAAACACAGCACCCAGCTCCACAGCATTCAGCAGTGAAGGATTTTGAGTGCAGAGCAAGAACAAAATAACACAGGAGATATTTATGTGTAGAGGACAGGCTACGAGAGAAGGTAGTAGGAGTCATGGTTACTCCTGTGTGTTGGTACTCCTCCTTTGCATTGATAGCAAGGAGAAGGAACAGTGTTAGCACATTGTTTTATGCCAGCCATATGCCAGCTTCATTAGACTCAGCCGACTTTTGCAAACATTTCTTGTTATATGTCCTGCCTCCACTTATTTGAGATAAATAAGATACAGCCTGCATATTTAGATATATGTATATTCAGAACATTCAGTACAACAGTCCCTTTGGGGGATCAAGAATGAAGTTTTTATTTTGTAACCATGTTGGTATGGGATCAAATCAATTTCCAAGGATGTGTTGCTAAGGGAAGGTGTAATATGCAGTCACCTTGTCTCTGTGCATCTGCTTGTGGTCTCCTCCTGCCCCTAAATTTCATTGAAATTTAGTATATTAGTATAAATCTCAATCCTGATCAAGGTCCTTTTCCTTTTTCAGGAAAGGAGAGGAGACCAGAGTCTAAGACTTGGCTAGGCAAAACCATAGCTGAGATAATCCTGAAAAAAAAATAATATAAGGAAATTTACAATGAGCCATTAACTTGGTGTTACTAGGAAGCCTGTGGGTGACTACACTTCCATGCACAAATTCTCTGTAAATGTTATTGTTATGTAAATGAAAGCTTTCCAGGCAAAACTCATGCAGACACTCCAGTATCCTCAGTCTAATTTTGTCTGCTTATACCATGGCTGATTGTGCCATATTCTACTTGCTGACTCTTGCCTAACACAGCACATAAAATACAAAATAGCGTTTATTAATCTAAAACCCAGGCAATACCTGTGAAAATTGTAAGATAAGTATAAGCACTCTTAGCAGTGACCTTTCTTCATTTCGGTGGTTAAAACATCATTACTCAGATCCCCTCTCAATTTAAGAAGAATTTAGTGTATTTGGAGGGAATGAGGCAATATTTTTCTACATACAGGTCATAATCTGCTCCTTTGAACAACAGACAGTGAAAGCCAAAGAGTTTTTGTACCATTAGTTTAAAATTCTGTGCACAGCCTAACCTCTGAAGAGCCACTCAGTGGCCATTCTCCTTGTTCGTTCACCTGACAGAAGAGTTTGGCTCCGTCATCTTTGTAGCTATCCTTCGTGCTGCCAAAAAAGTGGCTGTAATAGATCTGTTTTTAAATACCTTCTGCAAAATAAATATTAGCTAGAGAAGATTTATTTTCCTGATCACTGAGAAAACATGTGAAACTCAGACCTTAACAAGTCAGCATAAAACACCACTGAGCAAAGCATAAAGTATTTACTGGTTATGCTCCCACTTTTGTTGTGGCAATATTCTGTATGGTGGTAATTCAGAATTCAGTACAGCAGTGCTTGCAGAAGTAATAACCTGTCACCAAAGCATATATTTTTAGTAGTTAAAAATAATAAGTCTTGTTGGGGCTAAGCAATAAGCTTCTCTGGTGTCCCCTAGAGAATGAACCTCTACGCATGCGTCAGCCTGTTGCCAGACAATTTTCAAAGCCAGTGGTGTGACACCTTTGAAGTCTAAGCCAGAAAGCAAGTTTAGAACATCTTTTTCAGCTTTATCAAGGCTCCCCAATGCTTAAAGTTGTACAATGTAACTACATAAGGCTATTTTCCAAACTAATCTAAACTAATAAATGATGAACTTGTTTTAAAACTAGAGATCTGCAGAGAGAAACCACCAGTCTGCATTCATGGCAGCATAACAAGAAGCAACACATTACCATGTTTTGTAGGTAGGACATGCATAAATCAAATACGACTCTTTTACTCTGGTAAAAATCTCGGTTCAATCTTTTTCCTTTTGAAGAACAATTTAAACACACAATAGTCCTCGAAAACTTGTGATGACATCTATTTTTGCAATAAAATCCCTTTCTGGTTATATTTAAGTCTTTTAGATAATGCATGGGAAAGATTTTAGCCTTCTTATGAAATATCCAAGAGGCTGAAATTTAAAACTTCACAGTAACTCCACTGTACTCAGTGGCCTCAGATATACATCTTATCAACTGTTAGAATAATTTCAGTTTGCATCACTTCCAGAGCCTGAAAACTCTGCTATTCCTGGATTTATTTCTGTGGTGCCAGTGAGATATCTGTGCCTAACTTTTTTTGTGCCGTGGGAATCTGTCCCACTCAACTGAAATGAAATATGATGAGTGCAGCCCTTCAGACACCCACTCATGCCTATAGATGAGGCAGTCAGAGGTGGGGTAAATTTTTCCTAGATGAGAACAAAAAAATGTAGTCTGAATTGATGGGAAAATAGTCAGCATAGTAATAAGGCTTTAGAATTTTCAACCTGAATGCCAATAACTCCCTCTCTCACTCCCCCAAACCTGCTCATACTCTGCACTTATCAATGGCAAGGTCTGCTTTCTTGTAGTAGAACAGAGGCACTTACGGATGGAAGTCTCTCTTTGATGCTTTTTTAATTCTCTCTCTCAAACAGAGCCTTCCTTAGAATATTCCTTCTTATTTTCTCTTCTGCCAACTTTAAACTGGGATACCAGTTTCTAAATCCCTGGTTTTAGTAATTCCACTTCTTGCCACTTTTGGTGCTTATGCCCAAGTATGTCTGCTGTGCTGATGCCAGCTGTCCATCATCTGTTTCATTGTTCTTGCACCTTAAAACCAGTCATCTTACCTTATATTCTCTGTGGATTCTGGTCTTTACTTACTGCTGTCCTGTTTTTATGCTTGCACTGTGTGCAGCTTTTGCCTTAAGTCTTTTAGGGACAAATTTACCCTATAATTCAGTTATCCACAATGAAATATGAAATGGGGCAAATTAGGGCATCATAAACATTCCTGACAGTTATTTTAATGATTATGTATCGAGGTAGAGTGTTTGATGGGAATGGTCTGGAAAGTAGTGAGCTCTTGAGAAGAGCTGAAGAACTCTACTACTTGCATTGATGAATAAGCATTTCCAAGTGTCTCTTGGGCAAACCATTGCTGGACAGAGAAGTTTGGGTAGGAATATTTGAAATGCCCCAGTGGCCAAGCACATCTTCCATTCCTTCCTGAAAGTGCCAGCATGAGTGGAAAGAGAGAGGGATGCTGCCAGCCAAAACTACTCTGACAGGAGAAGGTTGTGTGTTGGATTTTTTTTTTTTTTACAGTTGTCACCAGGTGATGCTGTTCATATGTTATTCCCTAATGAATAAATAACACATATGCTATTTTCATATGTGTATATAAATATAGTATAATATTTTGATGTTTAGGAATCAGCTGTAGTAATAAATGCAGCAGCTTCAAGATGTCTCTCAGTTACCATGTTTATAATTTACATGGGGCAAACAAAACCATCAGTTCTCTCTCTGTCTCAACATTTCAGTCAATGAGAAATTTTCCAGTATTCAAAGGGTCTTTTGAACCTTGCCACCCAGTTTTAGGACTGTAACCCTTAGGCATCAGTATAAGCTAAATGTATAGATATTTGTAAAGATAGTCACGGAGGACAATGAGCACTTTCAGAAGGAGATTCGCCTAAATTATTTTAGGCAAAAATTTCATAAAGGATTGAAGTCACTCAAGCTTGTATCATTAAGAGAGGCAGTCCTGCCTTCTGCCACACTCTGGCTTCTTGTTTTCAGCCTTTTGACATCCTCTCTTTCATGTTGCTGAATGTAACTGTGGGTTACATCAGGGAACGGATCTGGATTAAAGTTAACCTGTTTTATGACGGGCTTGTTTCGGTCTGAGTCAGTTGCCTGGCCTGTTCATGACATTGACAGCATTAGGAGAGGGATTCACAGCAGGAATGAGCCACCCAAAAGGAGTAACCTTAAAGAGTGATATTAGATGCTTCACTTAGGATGAGACGAATCACTGTCTGCATGCCACCTCTCTGTGGTGTGCTCAGAGCCACAGAGTTGCTCTCAATCAGAGCTTGCCCATTACACATGGCAAACTTAAGCGAGGTTAACTCTACTTGAAATAACCACCACACTGCACTCTTCTGAGGGCCCCGTTTTTTCTGAATCAGACGGTTTGACCCTGCACACTGCAGTGCTCAGAGATGTGTGCATACTCCACCTGCCACCTTTTGGGAACCCTACAGTTTATTTCCTTAAACTTCGAAATCAAGGAGTTATTTAGAATGACTTCTTACTGGGATCAAAATCAAACAAACAAAAGGCAGGAAAAAAAGTTCAACTGAATGAGCAAACATTACCCTAAGGCTACAGTTACAGGTTAAGAAATGATCAGTAGGCGCTTTCATAACTTCACATGCCACAAATAATTAGGGGCTGTTACACAACAAGTTATGTATATCTAAAATTGTGGCTACTTTACAACTTTCTACTACTGGGCTTATAAATATCTGTAATATTGGCAAATGGTTACGTCAAATTTATGGCTTGGAATGTTGCCTCTTTTGGTAGGAGTTAGGTAAACATGATGCAACCTTGTTTAGTCTGTGTATAATCCTGTTTCCCTGTGCATAGGAAGAATCAAGTGGAAAGAAAATACTTTTGATCCTTACTGTGAATTTATTTCAGCTGTAAGTCAACCCAAAAGCCAAAAGCTTGTATACTCTTATTTTCTCAGGACCGTAGTGTCATTACTTCTACTGTGCTGTCTGGTGTTTCATTATTCCTGTCTTTTCATATATCTATGGGCCAAGCCTTTCTTTCATTTTGATGATACTTTTGTAAAATCAATACCAGAGGAAATCCCTATATTCACAATATAGCTGGAAACAATGCTATTGTCTTAATTCCTTGGTTTTATAATGGACCATAGTGTCTCTTTCTTTTTCACAAATAAAAGCAGCTTTTCTACTCAAGACCTTCAGGAAAGTGCATTCCAGCCTAAACCAAGTCATATTATTAATGTCTCTGATGTGTATATAGAGTTTATCATAACTTACTGATAATGAGTAAGTGGAACTTCTATATAAATTATCAAATATATGTTTTACAAAGTTCATTTAAAGCCATAATATACAGCAGGAAAGATAATGATGATGACAATTAAATATCACACAAACTATAAAATTTTGTAGTCTCTAAACTTTACGAGAAAGACAAACAAGAGTGAAAATAAAAACTATAAAAAAATATAAGAAATTTCATTTACTAGTTCTTACAAATTTATCATGTACGTTGTGATAACTGATTCTTTTCTGAAAGTCCCTGATCCTGTAGTACTTAGCTTTTATTTAAAAATGAAATATATTTCTAGACCTCATAATTGCACAGAAAAGCATGAAAAAGTGAGCTGAGTTCACATGAACATCTCAGAACCCTGAAGTTGGAAATGAAGAGGAAGAAAGGAGACTTTACTGTTAATTTTCTGAGTTTTGAAAGGTTCTCTAAAAGTTAAGGTTTATTATATTGAAGTAATATGAATATTACTTCTGGTTTTAACCTTTAGAATATTGGAATCTTAATGCAGTGTTAGCTAACTGCATTTTTTAAGGCTGAGGGAACACAGAGGGAGAATCATAGGATCATATAAAAATTTAGGTTATAGGGAGCTTTTGGAGGCCATCTGGTCCAGCCTTCTGCTTGGATCAGGGTTAATCTCAAACTGGATCATGTCGCCCAGGGACTTGTCCAACCAAGTTTTGAAAAATCTCCAAGGACAGTTTCCCACAGTTCTCGGACAACCTGTTCCAGGGCTTGATCATTCTCATTGTGCATTTTTTTTTTCCTTAAGTCCAACTGCAATTTTCCTTCTGCAAATTGTGACTGTGGCTTCTTTCCTTTCATTGTGCACCCATGCGAAGTATCTGTCTCTGCACTTTCTACAACTTCCCTTGAGGCAAGAGGGTGCTGCACACCGATACCCCCTCAGCCTTCAGGCTGATCTAACCCAGTTTCCTCAGCTTTTCCTTGCATGTCAAGTACTCCAGCCCCCTCTAAATCATGGTTTCCCTCCTCTGGACTCCCTCCAGTTTATGAGTATCTCTTTTGCATTAGGAAGCCCAAAACTGTTCTATGGACATGACTTCACAAGGGCTGAGCAGTGGGGGATAATCACTTCCCTCAAGCTGCTGGCCATGCTCTGGTTAGTGCAGCCTAGTCTGCAGTGAGCCTTCCTCACTGCAAGGAGCTCGGCTGACTTGTGTTCAACATGTTGTCTACCAGAACCCCCAGGTCTGCTTTTGCAAATTGGCCTTTCTAACCAGCTGGCTCCCAGACTGTATTGTTGTATCTCAGATGGAGGACTTGGCATTTGTCTTTGCTGCGTTTCAAGGAGGTTCATGTTGATCTATTCCTTGATAAATGGGTGCTGAGTTCTCCAAATCATCTTCTTTCCTTCATGGATTCCAGGAGAACTTTCTTCATATTTTTCTTTGGGATTGAAATGAGGCTGATCAGCCTGTAGTTCCCCAGATCATCCTTTTTACTTTCTTTTAATCATAGGAATAACATTTTTTCAATAATCAGGGACCTTTCCTGTGGACCTTGCCACAACTTTTCAAAGATGCCAGACAACTGTCATCTTCCTGATGGCGTGTGTCCTTTCTGATCTGATAGTCTTGCATACGTCTACACATTTGAGTAAGCCCTAACTTGTGCATTCTCTGCTTCGGATAGTACTTCTTTGCTGCTAGCTTTGCTATAAGCATGTAGCTGTGTGGAGTCTGAGAGCAGACCTTGCCACCAAAGGCCAAGGCAAAGAAAGCACTGAGTTCCTCAGCCTTTTCCATATCCTGCTGCTCCACATCTTCCCTGTCTTTCCTAAAGAGTCTCTGTCAAGCCATTGCAGCTGTTTAAAGTGTTCCCCCACATCTCTGTAATTCCTATGACATTGTAAATCTGTGACTACATACAGACATTATGGCTCCCTGAACAACGCGTATTAATATACATGCATTTGAGATGGGCCCAGAATGGTCCTGCTTTCTCAAGGTTGTATAAGAGCCTTCCCTGTTGCCCTGTCCCATGCCTGATTCCCCACCCCATGTTCCCTCACTTTCCCCCACCTCTGGCCTCTGTCCCCTAAAAACTCTAGTTTGCCTAGGGTTAAACTCACAAACAGACCAGATGAAACGCTGAAACAACAGGTGAACAGCATTTTTACCCATGCATGATTAAATGAATTTAACTTATAAAGCATTGAACTTTGATTGTGTCTCACTTTTTAGGACAAATACTATAATCTGATAGAAAAAAGAGACCCAAATTTGTCTTGGATAAGGTGGTAAAATGCTTCTGATATCAGAGCAGCTATGCCAGGTCAGAATCTGACATGATATGTTGAATAACGAAGAGGGAAAAAAAAAGAGGTAATACATTATATATTAGAAAACATGTACTGGAAACCATTATTCTATGCTTGGAAAGCTTTGGGCATTTTTTAAAACGATGAGTATCTCTGCTGTTTTCAAAGATGATTTAAAACAAAGTTTACTTGCGAGCTGTAACTTGAGACTGTTGTGAGTTATACCACTATTTTATTATTCTTAATAGCACCAAGTCAATCCAGAGATATTTCATCTTGCAATTTTCTTCTGTTATGAAAATGCATAATGTTAATCTTTGTAATACTTTATAAAGTGACCATAAACCAATGTTTATGGTCAGTTAATCATTGTATTACTTTGCTTTAGGTAATTTAGTACATTACCATAATGTAACAATCTACTTAATATAAATTTTAAAGTGAGCACAGTGCAAGTTGCAGGGCATTAATATATTATGTCTTCTAACCAGAAATCCAGAAACACAGCTAAAGTTTGCATGTGGGTCAGATATTTTCTTCTTTGATTGACTTAGTGTTTCACCTGAGGAATGCTGTGATTTTATGATAGTCACTACATTATTATTTATTATTATATAATATATAATATATAATTTATTATGTAAGCCTTACAGTTCATCTAGAAGTCCCAAGAGGATTGGAGCAACCATTGCAATAATCACGATACAAGAACATCATATGAGAAAGCCTGCTTGGACACCAGACAGGATACAGTGCAGGGTACTGTTTCCACAAACACTGAAGCATGTAAAATCCCACTGAATCCAGTGGAGATTTAAAAGCTGTTATTAATGGGAGTCCAACTGAAAAGCATTAGTGTTAAGACATGATGACATTCATGATTATATGAAACAAATGAATACAGTGGGTGGAGGATGATGTAAAATTAAGAACTTGTGCTTTTGGAAGTCAGTCTCAAGATGACTTTTTAAACATTCTGTATATTGTTAGATGGTGAGTTAAATATGATAGAAATTGGTGGGTGTCCCCACTAGTAACTTCCAGAAAATTATAAGAGACCACTATGCTCTTTAGAGGAACCAGACAACTGAAACAAAGGAAGCTTCCAGCCAAACCAAGAGACCTTTCACAATCCAAAAAAAAAGGTAAATGCTCCTAACATCACTTAAGAATTTGAATAGTAGTGACAGATAGTTTTCATTGGGTATTGCATGATTAAAGCTCTGCATATTTAAGTGATGTAGAAAAGAGCACAACAGATACAGGCTGCTGTCCCCCCTCCCTGAGAGAAGGAAAACATTGTCAGCAGAACAGAGAGAACATGGATATGAGAAAAAGTAAAAGAAAAAGATTAAGGATCAAGTATCATCATCTAAATGATCTGGGTTTGATTCCTGTTATGGTTAGGGGAAAAAAAATCACTTTTTTTTTTTTTTGTAAGATCACTTTATCACCATTTTCGACTGCATATACCACAACTCTTAGGCACCAAACTTTAGCTAAGTGCTCTACTTAAAAAAAGGGTTGTATTATGCATCTCAAGAATACTATTCCTCCTTTATGTAGCCAATAACAACTAGTATTTTTTTTTTTGTAATTGCTTCTATAGCTTGCTCTATACATAATCTGATACATAGTGTGCTCACAAATCTGCATTTTAACTTGAGGTAGCTGCATTTCAGTGTGATAGAAGTAATTTGTTCATCTGCAAAGCTAAGCCTCTGCCGAAACTGGAACTGTTTGCAATAAAAGAGAAAGACATGGCAGGAAATGGATCTAATCTCTTCTGACTACTACATGGAAAAGAATGAAGTTTATATATTGGGCTTAATTGTTGAAGACATGACACCACCAAAAGCATCGTACTTAATTATGAAGGATAACACACTGGTACTAACTTAGTCTTTCAAAGAAATACCAATACTACTCATAGAAATCAAACACTTTTCACAGAAATAATTGCTGCAGGGTTTTGACTGCTCTTGAGCCCTGAACAAAGGCAAGCATATTTTTGCATTGCCTTAAAGTAAACGGAGAGGCAAATTGTGGCTCAAAGATACAATGAGTCTTCTGGTTTTCCCTTTCAGTGCCTGAGTTCTTACATGCTGGTGCAACTAGGTCACGCAGTGCAAGATTCTCTATTGCGGTTATTCTTTTTATTCGCCCCTTACAGCTCCCCTGGGTATTAGTAATAAAGGAGTGTTTTATTCCTTTATTCTCCCTTCTATCCTGCATAGCCACGCAAACTGGGTCAAAATTTGGGACTACAATTTGTAAAACATGTGTGGATTCCTGCAACACTTTATAATCTACATACGTTCGACCTGCCCAGAACTGTATAAACTTTGAAAGCATTTTATTTGGGGGCAGGGAGGGAGCAGTGCAAAAAGAATAGGTTTTCCATTTTTTTTTAATCCTGTAAGAGAACAAAAACCATAAATGGTTTAATTATAATCATATTTACTGCATGTGTGTCACTGCATGGCAACATTAACAGGGCTGAGATAATCAGTATGATTTCATATTTTAATGTAACGAGATTACATTGAAGTTTAACCTCTGTTCCAATTTCCCAGATTCGTTACATTTTATCCTAGGCTATTTACATTATTTCTGTAATACATTTTGCTCTAAGTTACTATACGTATCCTGAATTTTAAGTTTATATGAATGTAGTTTTTCTTTGGAATGTTATCCACATTTGATTTTATTAATATTACATAATATAGCTTCCTTAACTGTTTACTGAAACAATGACACTTTTGACAGACATTTAAGCGTATATATACCATAGCCTCTAAAACAGTTCAGTTATTTAAAATAGATTAATAGAAAAGAAAACTAAGTTCAAAAAATTTTTAAATACCCACATGGAAAAAGTTAATTGTAGGCTAGGACTGTTTTATACTTCTCATTTTTATTTTAGGACAACCCCCTCCTACCCCCTCCCCCCCAGATTAGACATAAGCCATACTAAATGGCATAAAAGGAAAGATTTTGTGAGAATATTAAACAGAAGTGCAATTGGAATGGGATCTGAGCCCTAACTTGAAATACGATGTTACATAGAGTCCAGTCATTCAAAGAGTGGTAGTAGGAATAGTTCAGACATATCATATAATCCAAGTGCAAACAGGGTGGATTCAAAATCCAGGACTAAAAGGCTATACTGAATGTATGTCCTGGTTTTGGCTGGGGCAGAGTTAACTCTCTTCTTAGTAGCTGGTACAGTGCTGTGTTTTGGATTTAGTGTGAGAATAATGTTGATGATAACACACTGATGTTTTAGTTGTTGCTAAGTAGCGCTTATCTTAAGCCAAGGACTTTTCAGTTTCCGATGCTCTGCCAGCAAGCAGGTGTGCAAGAAGCTGGGAGGGAGCAGAGCCGGGGCAGCTGACCTGAACTAGCCAAAGGGGTATTCCATACCATGGAACGTCATGCCCAGTATATAAACAGGGGGGAGTTGGCCGGGAGGCGCGGATCGCGGCTCTGGCATTGGTCAGCAGGTGGTGAGCAATTGCATTGTGCATCACTGTTTTTTTTTCCTTCCCCCCTTCCTTCTTTTTTTTGTTATATTCCTTTTCATTACTATTATTATTATTATTATATTTCATTACTATTATTGTTAGTATTATATTTTACTTTAGTTATTAAACTGTTCTTATCTCAACCCACGAGTTTTACTTTTTTTTCCTTTCCTCCTCCTAACCCCACTGGGAGAGGGGAGGGGGAAGCAGCTGCGTGGTGCTTAGTTGCTGACTGGGGTTAAACCACGATAATGTACTTTATCATTCTCTTGCCTCTTCCTCTCACACCTTCACGTCAACATTACCGAAGACATTGTTAGTCTTCAGCTGACAGGACTTGTACCAATAGGCCTTTTTTTTCAAGAGAATCTGATTCCCTTCCACCCTAGATTTATTGACCCATTTAGCTGCTGCTGGGTGGCTGGGAAGCCACCACTTTCTTCTCTTTAACCCCTAGGGTGATGCTTCGGGGTCTACCCACAGCAGGACTTTCTGAGAGCTAAAAGAGGACTTAGCTGATATGCTTTTTGAAGACTGAAAATTTATCCCATGGACTTGTGGTAACAAATCTGCTATTGACCAGGGCCAGATAAAATCCCACATGCCTATGTAACTAGAGAGCCTGGAAATGGAATTGGTTGGAAAAATATAAAAAAATTGAAAACAGACATATTTTGTTTAGAAATAACATAGTTCCTCATGGGAGATGGAGATTGAACGACACAATTTTTGGCTTCAAAAAAAATCCCAAAGTTTTCCATCAAAAGAGCAGTTTAGACAAAGTGTTGGAGACCAGACATTACAGTGAACAAGAAAACCAGGCTTAACCCACTTCTCTGTGCAATTATTTGCGGGACACTGCCTACGAAGAATGTGCATCATTCTTGAGAAGGCTGTGAAAGGCAGCCTTGGAGACTGAGCATCAGTCTCCATTCAGAAGACTGTGTATTGGCCTAATCCTACCATCTCAAGAACTGAACAAGGGGCCAGCTGTCCCCTACTTCCTGCACATGCTGCTGTGAATTAGAAACAAAACTGGCATTTTTTTGGAGCTGCTTAAGTAGTCTGAATCCAAGATTTTTTTTTTTTTTTTTATGCCAGGAGACACCTGAAGATCCTACAGAAACTATCATGACAGCTCTGTTTCTAGCAATAAGTGCCAGAGCTGAAGGAGGTCCTGAGGCCTGGGGATGGGGATAAGAAGACAGGAGTGAAAAGGGAGGTGGTTCTCACCATGAGATAACATAGGCTGTGTCTGTGTCTTAAGCTCAATGTATCTCCCTCAGCAGGATGCAAAGGAAGGAGCACTGCAGGACAGCCTCATTCACAGAGACTAATCTGGCAATCAGGTGGCACATACGTTTTTACATAGAATTACTGTCAGTTAAAAAGAAACACTTCTGATACTTTATTTAAAAAAAAAAAAAGAAGGAAAAGGAAGCTCGAGGCACGTGACCTGGTGTGTCTGCTACATACAGATCATCAACCCGTTATGTACAAAACTTCATGAAAATTTGATAGAACGCTGTATACTGGCTTCAGAGCTGTTATTAAAAAAGAGGTGAAATCATATGGTTTCTCTTAAAGTAGGAGATACTTAAGATAATCAATATATATCAGCCTTTTCTCTAGAACATCCTGTATTAATGTGATAAGAACTTTTACAATTTCATTCACCCCCTTTTTTACACGTTCTTCCTGATACAGGATTCCACACCCACCCCCCACCCCCTACCCCGAAAATCACAGTCTACCCTTCTCTTCACCTCTACTCCTTAAACATTTGACAAAACAAACCCTATCTATTCTCCAAAACATACTGGTGGAATAGTTCAGCAGTTGTTCCCTAGGAAGACCTGCCCAGTCACAGCTGCTGAATGTGGGGTAATTGTCTCTCTTTCTGCTTCTGATACCTCTCCCACCTATAGTCTTTCTCGTATAGCCTCATAGTGGACACTCAGCCATGTCACATATGCTTTGTGCTTGGTGCTATAGGTTTCTTCTTACATTTGCTTACAAGTATTTGGATTGAGCTTTCCGTACTTAGTATTGTTTGTGGGTGAAAATTTCAGCTTTAATAGTAATGGCATTTCCAAAAACAGGGTTTACAGAGACGGGGGCAAATTCTTAAAAACATTCAGATGAGAAAATCTAACATCACTTTGTCTTGGAAAAAGCACTTGAAATTTCTGAGGAATTGCAAAGGGCTATGGTTTTTGTCATCCATAAAGAATTTTTGCCCCAATGCATTTAAGTGTGAAGCCAGAAAAAAACTAGTTTGTAGATGCTCAGTAGCAATTTGTTAGAGTTTGGCAGCAAAATAATTCTAATTTTCTGATCCCACTGATCTTCCCAACTCTTGTGTGGCAGACAGCTTGCACATCATCACAAAGCTGAGGCATTTTGTTACCCTAAAATATATTACTTATTTTAAAATAATATCCCTAGAGACATGTGACATTTTACAAACATGTGTCACCAATATCTCTCCTGTAAGGAAAGGTGGCACGCTGACTTTAACTTACCTAATAAAATAATATGCCACAATTAGACTTGTAGCAAGGATGGGATGAAGGAGGAGTAAAAGAGTCCTGTCCTAAGCAAGGTGCCAGGCTGCTTGCTTCTCTTCTTACCACTGTGCTATGGTGAGGAAATGAGAACAACACAGCAGCAAAATTAAGATAATTTTTTGTTTTTCTCCTCTTTTTCCAGTACATCTCTTGATGAAAATGATCAAATCCATGGTACAATCCTACTGTGCTCAACTGCATAAAGGAATTTAAATGTACAGATCTGTATTGTTGGGTCCTGGGAGTAGGATGAATGGAGTGCGGCCAGCAATGTACTCATTATCAATAACTTCCAAATAAGAGTGACAGCTCTCCTGGAATAATATTCCTCTAGTTCACTTGACAAGATAAAACCCTCCCACCTTAATACAGTAAGGTTTAGGTCCCCTTTCTATATCATGCAATGAAAATAGACACAATTTTACTGAAAGCAGAATTTGTCCTGCTGTATTTTATAACTGCCATATATATGTCTGTGTGTATGTACATACAATTTCTCAGTGCCCAAGAATTAAATCCTTGCCTCATAATGTTAGTAATAATAATATTATTATTATTAATAAGGATCCTTACATTCCATGGGAAATAAAGATGGTCTATTACTTTCAGTAGGCACTGGTAGGGAGTGTGCACAGGTCACAGTATGTAAGCTATTAAGATTGAAGGCATCTGCACAAACAGCCTTGACTGCTTTTTAAAGGCTAAGCTGCACAATTTGTCTTTCATTAAGAGCTGTTGTGCAGTTTTGTGATTTGTAGCCAGCTCAGTTGAGCTTCCAGAGTGTGTACTTCTATTTTGAGATCTCGTCAATAAACAAATAAGACATATGCTTCAGTGAGTCATCTGAGCAGAGCAAACTATCACAAGAATCAGTTGACCTGCACTTCCTTCCTGCTACTGAATCTTTCTCTACCTTTTCTTGTTAGCACAAAGTGTGTCCCTGTACACCTCACGAAACAGAGAAGCCAGGGATGGGAAGACAAGGTCTCTTTCATCCATATGGTTTTATTTGTGTTCTGCTGGCACCGTTATAGTCATACAGTAACCAACATAAATTTTTAGTTTTATTATCACCTCTAAAAAGAGACAGAAATGTGAAAATTGAAGCCAGAAGGTTTGTATCACAGGATTAATTAGGCAGGGCCAAGTGGAGTCACACTCCTCCTGGCAATGAGTGCCTCAAGAAGGTGCCTGCCTTCAATTATGGAGTGCACAAAGCAATTAAAAACTCTGTTTCTTTTTCCTGAGGTGTTACTTGTTACTTGATAAATCTTTTTTTTTTTTTTTTAAATTCTCTGGAGATCTGAACTGGCTTGAGGTGTAATCTACTAGGGTAGATATTCATGAAAAATTGATTTAGCTGGAGCCTAAGTGCAATAGGTTTAAAATAAACCTGAAAGGAATGAACAGTGTGTTTCTTGGCTGACATTTTATTGGCCATTTTTTTTAATACACACACACACACAAAAGACCAGATAATTAAGAACCCAGACATTATGGATCTCCAGGAAAGAATTTTGTCACCGGGACATATGAATCAAATCAGTCAGCCACCCTATGCATTTCCTTAAGCCGTACAGCACTCTTGATTAACCTTTTCCTCAGAACTATATATGGAAGTTTTTGAATGGCAGGGTTGCGTGCACATGTCAGTTTTAAACGTATGTTTCCGGCAGCCGTCCTCCCTGGCCCATTGGAAATTAGTACTCTGTTTCACCTATACCTAGTTTATAGGATGTGATAGCCTTTCTCCGGATTTATGAGCCTCTTTGCTCTCCTGGTATTACCAAGAGCTCTACCGCCATCGCTGACTCTGACCCTTTGTACCAGGACTTGACATCTGATTTTGTGCAGCTGGACCCGCACGTTAATGCTTTTGCCACATTCATTTCAAGCATCCAGCTAACTCCTTCCTCTCCTGTTATTTCCCATGACAGATAAATAATTCAAAATATGATACAAAGTATGGTGTATATCTGGTTTGAATAGTGCTCTATCAAGACATGTGTTTGAGCTATAGCAATGACCTCATACTTCCTGTTGAGGAGGGAGAAGCAAAAGGATATTTAAATCAATAGAATAAGGGAGCCATAGCTGTGGATATTGCAGTGTGTGTGAGATTTCTTCACAGGTATTATGTGAAAAAAACATACGATTTGACATTATAAGGATGTAAATAATGACCATTGGTTCATTATTGTTTCTAACATTGGAATGCCTATATTCCCAGGCTTCCTCATTAATGCTGCCTACGAAGTAATTATATTTTTGAAAAAAAGTAATGAGGAATGGAGATTTTTTTTCTCCCATTGTGCACTTTATTTTTATTATTCCCTAGTTTAAATATAACCCACAGAAGAATGAGAAAATTCTTTATAAAGGTCATTAAATAAATGCTGCTGGAACAAATCTTTAAACAGGATCATCACTGAAATGGGAAGTTATGCATATGGAACACTTTTACTTGTAGTACAGATTAAACAGTTGGCAAAATAAAGCTTTAGATTGCCAGACATTATGTGCCACTAGAAATCAATTCTGACAGATTTTATTGAGCCTTTTACCCATATTATTGCTGCTATATTTTTTTCTGTTAAAAAAAATGGGGAAGAGGATTGACTTTTTCATTACAGGTCAGCCCACTTGGCAAAGGCTATCCTGTCACATGGCACACTTTTATACCGATTTTGATTTAATGTGCATAGCATGTTTATCAGAGGCGAATGTCAAGATGACAATAGTTTCACATTTCTGAGCCATTGCCAGAAGAACTCTGACACATTCTTTCATGGTTGTTTCAGGACATTTTAAAAGTTTCAGCAATTCCACCATACACATAAAACAAAACAAAGGAAAACCTTTTTTTCTTTCTTTTCCAAAGTTATTTTTCTTTTGGTTTATGAACCTTCACTAACTATTTCTTAAAATGAAGTGGCAACTGGGGGCAAGCACAGCAATATATATTCTTTCACTCTATCCACTGTCTTGTCACTGGTATAAAATCATTTAGTGCCAGCGGATTTTGTAGTTAGGCTGCCATATCATCTACATATTACTTTCTTCACAAACTCATATCTATTCATACATAAAAAGTACAGTAGTTGTGTAAAGAGCTGGCAATTTTCACATCAGTTAGGGAGTTACTGATGCAATTTACTTAAGAAGGGATATATATAAGGACAGCCACAGGAGAAGTATATAAAATAATATATTGTATTCAGATTGCAAATCTAATCCTGGTATTTACTGTCTTTCTTATTGCAAGAACTAACTAGGATTCAGTTGGAATGCAACACTTCTAGAAATAATTAGGAAGAGTTGTTATATTCTTAGTGCATAGCTAACTTGGACCCTGCTGCCATGAGATGCGTCTGAGGCCAGAAGTTTTGTAGGCTACAGAAAGAATGAGAGTCATACTGTTAGCAAAAATACTTATAATAGACTGAAAAAAACCCAAAGAATCAACAGCTTTACAAGTGTTTTAGGATATTCACCAACAAATAAGCTGGAAAATAGACTGTGGATCCTCTATCAGTAACTTTATTCACAACTGCAGCTGGGTCAAGAGTGAGCTGAGTATGGTGTGTTTCACCCACTAACATTGAATCTTGTCTTTAAAAAGTATTGCTGTACTTGGAAGTGAGGCCTCATTGTGTGAAAATGATCAGTCTTGCTGGCTTTAAGAAATGAGAAACACATTTTTTAGGCATCCTGCCTACTTTTGATCATCTTTCTTCCTCTCCCTAGGTTTTCTTTAGCTAGTCTTCAAGAATGAAGTTCAAAAGGCTCGTTTGGTTAGGATAGGAACCATAAAATTGTTAAACTTCTGACTTTGCTTGGTCTCTCTGGTGCAGGCAGAGGGCTGAAGTCTCGAGTAAACAAACATCTTGTCAAAATTCCTGTGATGCGTCATATTAAAGAGATATTATAAGAAATATAATTAGGGACAAAAACTTAATAACATAAACGAAACAAACAGCCAAACTTTTTGGAACTCAGTTCACATTTTTATTGAGGATTCATGTTTATTTATTGTAGTATTTTTCCAGATGTTCAGATTATGCGGGTGCTGTCCCTGGGCATTGAACAGACTACAGGAACAACCAGATTGCAGATTGCTGGGCTGGACCTTGGTATGCTGGTGCACGGCATTGACTCGAGCCCTGCTGTGAGCCGAACTCTGTGAGAACCTCCGACGGGAGCAGGGGATGGAGGCATTGCTCAAGCCTCCTTGCTGCTCCTTCCTGAGAGGCCAATACTCCTCCATTGTTACATGACAGCAAAGGTATCCACTATGACACCAAAACAGAGGTCACCCGCTAGCATGCAAAGTGATCGCATCAGGCCACTTAAGGGAAATACGAATATCCATAGGAATATGCACCTGCTGCATGATGTGAATAGCTTTGTTTTGCTTATATTGCAGGAGAAAGTGTACCTTCACTACCACATACCTACAAACAGTTACAGTCATTAGTTCTTCCTTTTATACTTAATATTGCATTATACAGTATTACACATTCAAAATACGTACATTTGTCTACCTAAAGGGAAACAGATTTTTCTTTTGAATAACTTTAACAAAATCAGGCTTCATATAGTCATCTGGCTCATTTGCATGCAGATGAACTTTATACAGACCTGTTGTGAGACCAAATTTTTTTTTTAAGAAACATTTTTTTTAGGTAATGACAATGATGGTGTCAGATTTAGCAGCTGATATGTTACAAGAAGGAGCTCTACATGCGCTTGTGGGTGAGAAAGGTGTACAAAGAACAGAAAGAAGTTAGAGGTGCAAGACTGTTCAATGGGAGATTATCCTAGGCTCCTTTATTCCAAATATTGATAAACTTTAATTGAACTATAGATCCTTAATAATAAAAGAAAGATGCAAACCTTGGGAACACAAAGGTCCAACCGGCAATCTGTAGAGACTTATGGCAGGCAAAACTGCAAGGTATTCTGCTTTTAGCAAATTTTTTTGAGAAGTAATCGATGTGCCCCTGGTCATTTTAGGGGCTATTTTAAAATAAAAAGAATCATTCTCTTATCTTTCCTGTTGTCTCTTAACTTCAATAGATAATTTTTAATATAATTATTTTTTGAGGACAAAACTCAGTCTTCACTTGAGGTATCTATCATCTGATTTAAAGCTCATTATGAGCTGAGAATCTCCTGTTCGTGTGTGAAGAACAACATCCAAAGTTGCAATTACTTCCAGAAATATTTTTCAGGACTTCACTTTTATGATGGACTTTTTTCCAGCTTTTTTAAGAAAGGAAAACAGTACTGCAAGAGCATAAAAGGCAGTTTTGATAAGATACATGAGTTTACACTAAGCTACAGAGTCATCTAACAAGATACTTAATAAATCGTACATCAGATTAAGACCAGAATAGATAATTTATTTCTAAAAATTAGGGCTATTTCAGAAAATACTATTCAGTTAATACTCAATACAAATAGAGCTCTGCCTACTAGAAAAGTGGAGGGAGCTATGCTCCATGGGAAATTTCAATAGTGCTTTTGGAAAACATGTGGCTTTAAGGACTCTCCCACTGATTTCACCGGGCTTTAACGCAAAGGCTGGCCAGGAAGTTCTAGTAACAAATTTGCCAAAACATAATGACTTTCACACTGTTGATTTGGACAATAATAGTTGCAAATAAGTGCAAGACATGCTGCCTTGTACTATCTCATTCTCCACTCTTAATGTTAGTTGATTAATTAAAGAGGCTGGAGGAACACAGCTAATCATAGTGGTTTTGATACACTTAATCACATTTTAAGGGCTTCATTGAACTGTTGAACAAATATCTAGAAAGGTAAATTCTGCATCTTCTGGTAAGCATTTCCAGTACCATCTGATGGGTGGGAGAGCCAGGTATAGCCCTTATGAGACTCATAGACAGAACGTTTCAATTAGTGACAGTGTTTAATAGCGTTTTCAGCTAGGGATCTCTAATTACAAGACGGTAAACATATCTACTACATACTATTAATGTAGTTTATCTATATAGTCTCCTTGTGAAGAGCTATTTACATGTTCTTAGTTATTTCTAAGGACAAAACTAAGCTTAGTCTGAAAACAGAGCAGATTTTAAAGTATCCTAAATCAGTCAATAGGAGTCAAGGAAAATACAAGGATTATTCAGTTCCCTGATGGACAGACCAAATATTTTTCAGTTTTTCCTGCTTTTCATTTGTAAAACATAGAGTCAAATCCAATTATTTGTTAACCATCCACTTGCAGGATTGCCTTATTATTTTAAACTAATGTGATACTTAGACATATTTTGATATCTGTAGAGTCCAATCAGAGTATGTGTTTCTTCCATCATCTGCTCCAGTGATCATTTAACAGTGCACTCAGAGGTGTTCACCTACTTCAGCCATAGCTCATGATGTTAAGTGGTGACTAACACATTTTAACTGTCCATTAACTGTTACCACCAATTTAAATTCTGGGAAAAGTTGCCTTATAAATGAACATCCTTCCTTGGCTTTTATATAAAATACTACTGCTCTAATAATAAAGCAAGTCCATCTTCTTTAATAAATTAAACAGGACCCTCATTCCCCTTTAATAGCAAGACAGGAAGTCCAAAACTTATTCTTAAGCCCTTGAATTTAAAGGAACACTAAAGTAGATGCAAATTCTCAAACATAACAGTATTTCTGGTCAGCTACATAGAAAATTTCACTAAATGGCCAACATAGGAGACCACAGTTTCTAACTAGATCCAGATAGGTCAACACTAGCTAATAAATTTTGATCGACTGATTGTTCTTTAGTGGGGAATGAACAAACCGTAGTGCTATGAAAAAGAGACATAAAATAAACTAAAACCATAGCATTGAATGGTTTATTCTCATGTAGTCGCTGCCTGATGGATTAAAAAATAATAACAACTTTCTTCAAGGTTCTCATCAGAAAAATCAATTTGACTGAGACACAAGGGGTTGTTATTACTATTTTTAAGCAAAAGTCTTATTGACAGGAATTTGCTTTATAACAAAATACCTTATAAAATTATACTCCACAAAATAAATATCACAAAGTAAAGGTGAGTCTTGCATTACATATACTTCTTAAAAGGCAATTAGAAACTCAAGTCGTGACACACAAAAAATGGCCAAATTTTCTTGCTTCCACAAATGAAATTTTTTTAACAGAAAATTTTTGATGCGTTTACTCAATAAATAAAAAATAAATAAAAACTGCCAAAAGACACAAGTACTTACAACTCATCTGATACATAGCTCTCTATTTTTTATGTTTTAAAAAATAGAACTGACTTATGCAAAAAACTTCACTCCAAAACACTGAAACTACAAGTGTTGGATATCTTGTATGGCAGTGCCACAATTCCTAGTGAACAGACAATGAGTTTTGTATTAAAGACTAATGCAGTTATATATTTTCTTGCAGTTATGAAAGTATGCTTATTATGAAACCATTGCTAAAATAATTGTTGGGGAAAAGGAAACAACCTTAGGAATTCTTTCCATGAGTGAGTTGGGGAAATGTAGTATGATTATCTTTTTGAGGGTAAAATCATTACTTTAATGAAATAAATAAAAGTATTAATACTGATTTGAAAAGAACAGAACTTCGGAATAATTTTCTGTGGAATAAACCACCTGTACTTTTTTAGATACCAAAGAAGGTGAAAATGGAGAGAGATAATACAAATGTATTTAGGGGAGTTTCAAAGGCAAAAAGTTTTCTAACAAGCCCTGCTTCAAAAGCACAGTGTTTCCGTCCTTTTCCCATTACTGAGGATTATGATTTCTGAGGCTAACTTTGACACCTTGGAAATCCATGTAACCAGAACAAAATTACTCAGTATGTACCTACAACCTCAATGTATAAAACCTCACGTTTTCCCTTTTCATTATATATTTTATTTGCAATTGCAATGGTGTGATATAAACATCGAAAACTGCATTCATGAAGACTTGGATACTGCTGTTTGATGCCATTTTTTATAATGGTGTAACTGCAATTAAAAGTATTACAGATTTCTGTGTTACTTGATGTGGTGCAGAGAGATCTTCTTATAAAGTTTTGTTTCTTATTCTTCAGCTGACTCTTGACAGGGCTGAGCAATCTGCCTGCAGAAGTGTCAGCTTCAGCAAAGCTTTCCCTGCACTGGCAATATTTGCATTATCCTTTGAGCAGACGTGAACCCCGCCTGCCCTTTCTACCCCACTGCCTGGAAAGGCACTAGCTGTGCTGCAGGAAAAGATTGCAGGGCAGGGGACATGAGCCAGCTCTAGCGCTTTCTCTTTTGACAGCTGTACCCTTACTTTCAGTGTGAATTGGGTGGTCCTTGATGTTTCTGCCCAGCAAACTCCTCTCCCAACTTGTGGCAGCGTTTTGCTGATGCGAGGCAGACAAAAGAATCAGGATCCCTTTTATGAGGCTGTATAGCATAGGAATTATGGGCAAAGGAGCAACAGGTGCCCACGCTGCTGCAATAGTGACATGCTTGACTTTAAGCACAGGCATAATGTCAGTTATTTGCAAATAAGTGAATAATAGGCAATGGACATTAGTGTTGTTTACGAGCTACAGAGAAGGAGTTATTTTATGTGTGTTGTGAAATAGTTCTGCTTTATTTCAAGATTTTTTTCTTTTCATGACATTTCATCACTTCTCATTTCCCTCAAAATTAGATTGTAAACTAAATTGTTCATTTTTTATTCCAGTCTCACAGAAAAGAAAAAGAAAAAAACCCAACAAAAAACAATGTTGCAAAATAAATATTGCTGGTGTCTACATAATGCATAGACTTCAACGTACAGTTTATGCTTTTTGGTACATAGTTATGATGTATTGGTAGAAATAAACCCAGTAATGTTGACAAGAGAACAAGAATATTGTTTAGTATGTAAACAGATAAAGCTAGATATGAAGTTTTGAAAATGATTATAATTTTTTTCAGAGAAAAACTTGGATATTTCCTTAATTTCCATCCAAAATAAGGAAAATAAAGAAATAAAAAGTAATAGAAGATGAAACATAAGCTTCTGAAGTACTGGCATGATTTCACCATGGATGTCTAGAGTTTAAATGAGAATAGGTTCCTAGTTTAACTAAAAAGTCATTCCCAAACTTCTACTTGCTTCTCACTTTTTCTTACTTTTGAAGACAAGCCTATCTGTATACCTTAAGCCATGTCACACAACATGATTGTGTTGTGTGACACAGATGTCACTGAAGGCTTCTAAAATATTTGAGATTACTTTTGTTCTATAGACAATTGACAAGATTTCTTTCTTGCCCTCTATGACAATTACAAAAGTACTGAACTTTTCAGTGGCAGAAAAACATAAACCTTCATTTTATGTGAGCATGTGTAACCATTTTATCATGATGTTCTCAGATAGGAATATTTTTTCCCTCCTTTTAAGTTGAAAAGTTTCTCTTAGAATTGCTTAATGTCAATGCTCATCTCAAGCTAATAGCAGAAGACCACAATAAATGCCAGCATTCACCAGCAAATCACAGAATCACAGAAACAAAAAAAGAAAAAAGAAAAAAAAAGAAGAAGGTTAAAGTCAGCAATTAATGGAAACACATATTTCAGAACATTTGCTATTTTGCAGATCACTGGCACCTAGAATATAATTTAAATTTCTCTTAATCTGCCATAACACTCTCAGAAAGTTCAGCAAAAACTTGAGGAAAGTGACAGCAAAGGCACAGGAACATTGAGATGGAAAAAAGAATGACATATATATAACATTTTTAAAAAAACCCTGATATAGTCCACATAAGTTGTAGTCTGAAATAACTGTGGTATTATCTGAACTAAGTAACCCTACCTTAGTTTCTTGCACACTGTAAATATAATGATACTGTAGGAATGTTAGAGCCAAAGGGATGTTTCGGGAACTTGGAACATGGATATTTAAAGAGAAATAGTAACTTTACTTTTAGCTAAGAAAGATCTCTTCTGGAGTACTCTGCTGATTAACAAAGCTGTCTGTGAAATTCATGATGCCACCACAAGATCAGACCAGAAGAGGATAAAATGTCCATTTGGAGATCAGAAAATTTACTTTGCTGGCTAGAGGAATGCTTTCCTTCACTGAATAAATGTATTGTGAAATATATTAGAACTGAGTTGTATTCTGCAGGCACAGTCTTTTTTTTTTAATACCGATTAGTATTTCATTTTAATTGCATGCCAGTATAACTCCTTGAGAATCTATACGAGCAGGCTTATGGAAAGTTGCGAGGCAGATACTGAAGACCATACCTTCTCTAACAGACAGTGCTGTTGTTATTCAGATTTTTTTTAAGAGAGACATATGAAAGGTCCCAGACAATTTGGAGAGTATTAGTAGCAGGTGTCCTCTATCCTCCTTTCAAGCTATTGTGGCTGAGACAGTGATTAGAGATGGACAAAAAGTTTCTTCTGCTTGTAATATGAAGCACTTGCTAGTGACCATTTTGCTCCCCTGGCTCATCTACTTCTTCATCATATAAAGTCATCTCCCTGGTAGGTGTTGTAAACATGTCTGTTAGAAAATCCTGGAGGTCAAAACTTCTTGCAGATCAAAAGGCTACTCAGTAATGAAATCTAGCAGAAGTATGACGTAGTTTCTTGTCTTCCTTGCAAACTGCTTGCAAACTCTTTATATTGAAATCAACTCTGTAAGTTCTAGGCAGAGTTTAGGATCCATTCAAAGATAATTCTTAACCAGAAAAACAGTTAAAAGCAGCCACAGTCTTCTGTCAATAATGTTGCTAAGAATTGTAGCTGAGATTATAACTTGTTTTATTAGGCCCTAATTAGTGTATACCGTTATTGCCTGAGATTTTTTTTTTTATTCAGCAAGCTTGCCTATCCTAACAGATCTTGAAAGGGGGCTGGAAAATCTAGAAACAGTACAGTGGAGACAACATTATGTGCACATGTACGTTATTAATTCTGACACCGTTTCCATTATACAGCCAAATCCAGCCTGCCATGAGCAGGGTCCTGCATCGGAGAGGACCAGCTGTATCCCCTTGTGCCAAGACGTCCCTCGTCCCAGTCGTCAGATGCCTGGGACTTGTCTTTTTCTCCTTCCCTATTAAATACAAGGGGAAAAAACACACTGCTGATGGAAAGCCAGTGACAGAGTATTGACCTTCTGTGCTGAATGAGGAGACTAGGCAGACCTACAGCTCTGAAAATTAATACACCTCTTTCTGTAACAAATGTTATTTCATAACAGCAGCCAAACTACAAAGCCCTCTAAGCTTACATCTTCTCTGGTGCTGCACTACCCCATGTGCTTTTACAGCTTTTGGGGACAATTATTTATGATGCTTTCCCAGTGACGCTGACAAAACCTGTCTGTTTTTTTTGCCACATGGTGGATGTTATAGAAGGCTCTCAATCCTCAAATGTGTCCTTCTATAAATTAGGTATGTTATTGGCTCCGATAAAAGCCTAAAGAGAACTAAAGAGCCTAACTATACAACGTAATCTCAATGTAAAGTACTACAAAATCTTGAGAAGAGGCCTCTATATATGAAAATTGTAGAAGGTTGAACATAAGTTGAAAGCTGCTGCTGGGAGGCCTGAATGATAGATTTTGGCTGAACCACTGATTAAACTCAAGTATTTTTGCATTTGCTGCTTTTAGAGCACAAGGACTCAGCTCAGAGACTAGTTAAAAGATCCTTACCAAGCTCAGGATAGGAAAAATGATTACATCTAGCATGATCATAAGAATGTACAGGTTTGTTTGGAGTGCTGCTTTTTCTGGGCTAGTGGCACAATAATAACCTATTCTTTTAGAAAATGGATGAAATAATGAATGCAAACTTTGCAATATGCTGTAAAGCTCAAGAGGCATCTTAAAAGCAAAATAAAAATAAAGCATTGTTAATATAAAAGTAATAAATACATTTATCTGTAGTGATCTCCAAGAAATCTGCATAATAAAATAGTAGTAAAATGAACTAACTCTCAAACACAATGGCTCATTCTTGGTTACATACATGCTAAGTTTTATGTAAATAAACCTGCAAGAATTTTAATGACAGTGTCTGTTCTGGAGAATAGGATTTTTTTAATTTTATTTGATCAATGTTGGAGAGTATAAAATGTCAGAACTATTATTTTCTATTAACTGTATCCGGCATTGGCTTAAACAGTTAACTTTGCCAAACAGTTGAGTGGGTAAAGAAGTAAGAAAAAGAGAAGAAAGTGTTTATCAAACTTAGTAAAAACTTCACAATCTATGTACAAAAGAACTCATTTGCTTGCACTTCTTTGTTTAAAAAATATTTTATAAAACCAAGATCCTTTTGATATTGTTCAGCTAAAAAAATAATAAAATCTCACACATGTAAGAGTTTGAATGTCTGGCTCATCACAATTTTAATTGTAAATCCCAGGAAATGCAGAATATGAAAATTAAATTAGGAAGTGCTCAATGGATTGCAGAGTAGTAAATTTTATTAAATTTCTTTACAAAATAACATTTGGAAAATAATTTAATAAAAAGCTGTATGTGCCTTACTAAGAAACAATGAAAAAGGTTCAAACAGTTTTTAGTATATCTAGAATATTTTTACAATGTCTGTGGGCTTAAACAAACTGCAGTTCAAGCGAATGTGAATTGATCAAAATCTATGTACCTTTAATCTAATACGTAATTTATGTATTGATTACTGAAAATACAATTTATGACAAACAACAGCATGATTCTCTAAAGCTATCTTATATCAACACCTTTATGATAATACAGTGAATTGCTAACAACTAGTCTTTGAGAGTTGCAATCTAGTGTTTGTCACAGACAACACATTTAATTTCCATTTTAAAAAAAACTGTAGTATTCCAAAACCGTACAGACTTGTGTAGTGTTCTTAGCAGAAGTCATAGCCTGCTGTCCAGATCTGTTCTGGTGTAGAAATCTGCATTTCAAGAAGTGGGCAAAATATTGAATTTATGTATGCTTTTTTCATATCGAGGTATGTGTCTCTCCACACCAGGAATGTCTATTTTTCAAAAGTTGGTCTTTGGAAAGACAAATCAGATACCTTCTCTTATTTTTGCTTCTGTAGTAGTATTATAAACTAGGTACGAAAAGAAAGAAAACTAGAAAAATACATATTTGCTATGTACCTTGGAATAACTCTAGAATGTTAGATCTTATTGCTGAAATATATGGGACTTGTGCCATTTGGATAAGTTAGATGAAGATTTCTGGTTTGATGGGAAGATAATATTAAACCTGAATTTAATCATGCTCGTCAAATCAATATTGCAATATTGCCTTTCCTATTGCAGTTTCATGAAAGACACAACAATGACACCAATATGTCAATCTTCCTTTCAGGACAGTTATTACCCTATAAGGCAGTTGCAAAGTCCTCAGAGCTAGACCTTCAAATCCTCCAAACCCAAAATCTCTTCCACTAGCAATCTGTGGCAATATTTTTCTAAGTCACCTTGTCATGCGAGCCTACTGAGCCAACAGCACAACTACATTTGACAAGAGTAAAAAATACATGATATTTTTCCATCAGATTAAAAGAAAATTCCAGTGTTAAATAGCAAAATCCCACTTTGTTTCTAAAGGACACTGTTCACTACAAACCATTCAGAGTTCTTCAGATTTTGTTCATGAAACAGCTGGAATACTGCTCAGATTGATCCACTTGATTAATTTAATTAGTATGACTAATAATATTAAGAACGGAGAATTGCCCAATACTTAATTATTTGTAACACTGTCAGTGCATACATCCACTTCATGAAATAGTCTATTAAAAAAAAAAAAGAAAAAAGAAAAAGCTTTCTTAAATCTTATAAAATCTTGAGTTATGTCCTCTGACATTGCCAAGAAGAAAAACAGCACGTGAGATGTCTTGCAGATTTCATCATCATGAACTCAGAGTAATAGCTCTGAGGACATTGATGTCATCGGCTCAGGAGAGTGTGTCACACAGAGGACTCACTCCTCACTGTCCTAGTGCCTTACTTAATGCCTGGATGCTTCTCTTTAATACAGTGAGTTGCCTCACATTCCTGAGGATCAGCAGAGAGTGCAGGAAAGCTTTTATTTCATGCCTCATTTCTTCCAATATCCTTGGAATGACTTACCTCACTCACGTTCTCCTGGCAGTTGTGGAAAAAGAAGAGAGTTGCAAATGAATTGATATTTCCTGTACGTGGGTACATAGGTGTAAACATCACAGCACCAGGGATACAGCAACACTTTCTAGCAACAAACATTTCAGTGAAGAACATGGTTATCTCAGCTAATTAACAGGCATTTGGCTACCCCACTTGTATGGACTGAGGGCTGGTGGGGGAGTTTTAGTCAGTATTGATGTGCTTCAAAGAAAAATACTATTGATTTAATTAGGGTTAATTGATGGGTCATCAAGGAGGAAGGTTGCCTGCCTTCTGTGCCCCAGACAGGCCAACATGCAGCCTCTGTCTGAGACACTGCTGAATTGCCGACGTGTCACTCAATCAATATCTAGATGACATTTAACATCCAAGTGTCAAGATGTTTTGAATGTAAGGTCCCCTCTCTCAAATGCAAAAAGGGGGCATATATGCCAATCACATTTGCACCATGGATCTGCTAAATCAGTAATTTTTAATGAAAGATACAGGGGTTTTACAAGAGAATCAGTTGCCAGCCAGTGAAATATGCTTCTCCTTATATAGTCACATGGTAAATCCTAATCGTTTGGAATTGAGTTTTGTTCAGTTTTCAGATTTTATTTTAAGAATTGTACCTGGAAAGCACCACCACTGTCCATAATGCAGGTAGCCAATAAAAAATTAATAAATTAAATTGCTCTATAACTTTCTTTAATATAAAATGTAATATCAATCAGTCAATAAGTATAAATAATACAGGCGCTGAAGAGTTCCACAGTGAGCTTAAATTTAGTAACTCACATCTTTTTGCTTTAAATAACTTTCAGCCATAGTCTGTTCTTCCCCCCAACAGTCCATCCCAGCTTTTCATTATTAATGGTGGACTGTGCTACCCGAAACCACATCTTTTGCGTAGCAACTATTGCTTCATCGCCAAGACCCCTCCATTGTTGAAGGGTCACAGGTTCCATTGGAAAGTGACACTCCTGGCAAGAGTTTCTACACAACCCAGCTCATTCCAAAAAGTGTGATAAAAGGGCCAAAAACTATTATGTCTATCTGACTCTGTCGCTATCCCTAGGAGAGGTAAGAGATTGGATATGATAACTGTCTGTGGCCTTTTTTTTTCAGGCAGATGTAAGCTCACTAAACACACACAAAGGTGAGCAGATGTGAACCAGTTCTGTACTTAAAACTGCAAAGCTGCAATTCATGTGAGGTTGCTCTTACACCGCACATTAGATTTGAACAATAAAATTACAGTAGTGTTTAGTCCACAGGAATGGCAGGGCGATAGACAAGGGAGATAAAGTGAAACTCATTTTCCTACAGCAGCATTGTGATACGTCTAAAGTTAACTACCATGTGGAACCTCAATCTTTAGCATTTAACTACAAATTCACAACTCCCGTTAGAGAAAAACCTGTAAGGAAAGAAGATTTAAAAGCAAGCAAACAAAAAGACAAACAAAATGTAAAACAGAACCACCCCTGTTTCTTTTTTGTTTCTTCTTCAGCCTTCCACATCCTTTTGTATTCTGTATTGAAACCAGAATCAACTATGCAGTATTTATAGTGCTGTTACTCTCCTGATAAAGTATTACAGAGGCTGTGGCAACAATCTAGGGCTCAACAGGGAAGCTGTAAGACAGCTATTTTTGTAATGTTTAAAATTATACTAAATTAATAAAAATAAAATCTCCTGCTGGGTTTCCAGTTTTAAATAGCACATTGTGGTGTAAATGATCAGAGCATCAGGGTTCTGCTAATTTAGTACATATTATAACAGTGAAGACATTAAAAGATCATAGCATTTTTCATTTTAAAAACAACACTGTGAACTGGCTGAATAATTTCAATAGTTTATGCTAGGAATTGCTAATATATGCTCAATGGGATAGAGGGAAATGGGAAACCTGCATATGATAACTTTTAGGGGTTTGAAGGTATAATTGTTTAGAACTCTGTCAGGGAGGACTGTGTCTGTTCCCCAGATTGTAACAGTCTAACTTACTAAATTACCACCTCCTAAAATTAGAACAGTACTTAAAAAATAATAACTCTATTAAATCTTTTATTAAAGTAAGATGAAATATTTCCTAATAAAGAAAAAAAATTGATTGCTTTAGAATTAGAGAACTTCCATTGTCTCATACCTGTCTGGAAAGCTTCTGCAAAGTGGCTTTAAAAGCCCTACCCCAAAGCATATATTAGGTTAGATAGTCACCGAGCACATGTCTTTTGGAATCAGCCGGAAAGCACCCACTAACTTAACTTATACAGTAGGCAGGAGCTGAAAGCATTTAGTCAGATGTTGGAGAGCATGAAGTGCTAATGTGTGTGCAAGACCAAGACCTAAGCAGAATAAAAGAGGAAGGTGATGACATATGTTTTCATAGAAAGGATGTTAAAAATGCAAATATTCACTTGACAGTAAACCTATATACTGGCTCCTTAGATGTTTTTCCTCTAATACTGGAAACCTCTGCTTTCATTGTGGCATTCATCCCTGGTAGAAAAGGACCAGAGTAACGGCAAGCAAAATGGGCCACTGGCAACCAAACTGTCTAATAGGCTTTGACAAGGTTAGACAGATGAATAACAACATTAGCGCTTTGCAAGTACGTATTGCTGCCACCCGTGAGTGGAGCTGTGCCCAGAGTAATGGCAGCAGGACATTTATAGGGAAAGTGCAAGCAAGATAACATACACTGAGACATCTCTTCCTCGTTCCAGTTTTTCTCACTCTGGTTTTAAAATGCCAGAAGCTCTGTTTGAAAGCATGGAAGACTTACAACTACTTCTGCTAGCATTTGTGTTTTCTCATGCCAGACTATTTCTTTTTAAAAGTACTGCTTACTAAGTAAATAAAAGACAGCATAATTTTGGTAATTATTATGTTTACAGGGAGCTGGAACAAGGTGAAAGTCACTGGCATTCTTGTTGAGCTAGCTGATATAATGTGACCTGAAATAATGTGTTACTAGTGAAGTCATGCAAAAAATCCCTAGAGCCAGTACACTGAGACCATGTCATCCTTGTGAAGGGAGCAATATTCCTACTACACTGTGGCAGTCTAATATGTGTGTATCTTAAAATACTGAACAAGTGAATAGAAGCAGTATGACTGCAACTTCTTGGGATGCATTTTAGACAGCAGTTCATCAAAATGGATCCTCAAAGCAGCTCATTTTTCTTAGACACCCTGAGTCTGAAAAAAACACTTTTCAAGCCTGTTCAATTACTTCTTTGCTGGCTCACTCAAGTTTTGATAAAGGGTGAGCTGATTTAGCACACCATTGAATTCAATAAAAATCATGAAATTCAAGTCAGTCTTACTGTAATGCAGAAAACTGACCAAGATCTTTACAACGGGTTTTTTTTTTCATCAGGAACTGCCAATGTTTCAAAGCTGGAATTTTTAATACAAATTGTAATGTTCAGATAAAAGCTTGGATAATGGGGACTGATTAGCAGCAGATTTACATCCCCCTATCCACCAGCCTTGTGGCATCTCAGAGGCCCACTTGGCAACTGGGAGAGCAGCAACTAAATTTTTGATTTGAAGAAGAGAAAGAATTTGAATCTGGGTTTCCAATATAATATGTCTGTATCATGATTGTGGGCTACAGTGAATTCAGAAGCTGAGTATGAATGAATCTTTGCGTACGTGAAAGAGCTCTAACTGATTTTCATTTTTTACTAAACTTCCAAACCCAACTTTTTTGTGAAACCAAATTCTGATTTACTAGCCAACATCAAGAATAGAGGCAGAAAACACCATTTTGGCATAGCCTTATGAAAAATCCCACTTTTGGGGGCTTCACCACTGTGTCTGCAGAGATGGGTTTTTTCTACCACTCAGCAGTTCTGCACTTCCCTCCCAGGTGCTAGGGCGGAGATAACGCATTTCCCCCCCTTCCCTGGAGGACCACAGAAAGGGTAAACAGTTTTAGTCCATAAGATATCCCAAGGATAGAGACTATAATGGTTACATCTATACCAGTAAGTACGTTGGGAGAAAGCCATGTGGCATGGCATGACTGACACCAGCTTTGCTCCTTGCTCTCTGGAGCAGGGAGGCTGTGCTCAGCCCGGCTGCTGAGAGCAGAGTCCTCAGATGGGAACTCACTCTGCAAGCCATACCGTGCCAGTATCGTGCCAGTGAGTGTGCTAATTATTAAGCAATATGATAAATACAGTGCCTGAGTTGAGCTTGTACCCTGGCTTTGTGTAATTTGTTAGTAGAGTAAACTTAGAAAAGAGAAGCACAAAGGAGGGAAAAGGACACATGTAGATCCTAAAGTCTTAGCTAGTTAGACATATACCCTCTTGACTCATATATCACTTTTCTCAAGTTTCTGCTGAGCTGTCCTATAAGGCCATATTTTACTGATCTTCTTCCAGAAAAATCCATGTCTAAATAAGTACCCACTCAAATTTAACTGACTTTATTATTAAGAAAGTAGTGTTTAGTATTAATTAATAAGCAGTATTTAGAAATGAAACAATATTTACTGCATTGAACACAACAGCAGGAAGTTAAATATTGAGGCAAAGGCCAAGGTTTAGGCCAAACATATATCAACATAACCAGATAAAATTAAGAAAGCATGGGGAATAGTTTTCAATGGCAAGTGGTTGGTCAGTACTTCTACTGCTTTGGTTGTGGGTGCTGCCTTTTTCCACTTGTGATTTTTGCTCATGGAGACCATAGTCTTTGTGTCCCGAAGCCTCTCCTTCCTAATCACTTGCACAGTGCCCATCATACTTTGGGTACATCTGGAATATAAATAACTGGAAATAAGACATGCCCCTGTGAACACACAGAAGGACAAGTTTTTGTATTTTTTTCAACCACAAGTGCTCAAGTATTCCCAGTCCTGGCTGTGGAAATGCACAGATGCATGGAGGAGACAACTTGCACCTTACCTCACACACTGGAATAACCTGTGTGATGATATATTTTTATCTCTATGAAATCCCCCATGGTCCTAAAAAGGCCTTTAGCTCAGATGTGTCCCCCAAAGCTTTGTGTTGCAGACTTCTGTCCACCCCACATGCTGGTCATCTGAGTCTTCACCATTATTCTGAAGCACTTTTTATTCTCTTTTCCAACCCTTTTTTGTCCCTGTTTCATTCTTTGTGCTGGCATGTATTCATATGGATTTTTTTTTAACTGTTATTAATTACAGATGATGTTTCTTCTTCACACTTGACCGCAAAAACAGACTGAAATGGACATTTATTGAATAGAGATGCAATGCATTGCACTACCAGTTCATGTGCTGCTCAGGCAGATTCTGAGGCCTTCCTTCCCCCTCTACTGCCCCCATTTCCCCATGTCCATAATTTATTAAGCTCAGCAGCTCTGTCAAAAACCTGAAACTATAGCTCAGCAGCACTAATTGCCACTTCCATTATTAAAACTGATCCATGCTCCCTTGATGCAACCTAACCAAAGAGTAGCAAGACAGATGAAGGAATCTTATGCTCCCTCAGACAAATAGCTACCATTTCTACCAAGCTAACTCTTTCAAAAGGTACATAAATACAAAAATACAAACAACAGCAGAGAGCATTGGCATATCCTGGGGCTGTGAGCTTGCCTGTTTATTCAAAGGATGATGAAAATGTTGGAAGGAATTTCAAGGTGGCCACAATTTACCATTTAGAGAAGAACATTTATTCAGATGAGTGATGCTAAGAAAACAGACAGGATTCTGGAGAACCCATTGTTCTGGAGAACAGCAGGAAAAAGGTTACAAACAAATTTTCAGATGCTATGTAGAACTACAATCTCCACGGAGGTAGAATCATATGAGATATTTATGTGCATGAAACAAAGCACAGCAAAACACAGTTTGTTTCTTTTGTCAAGTGAATAAGAGACAGTTCATTTGTGAAGAACAAATACAGGGCTTACACAGGATTATTGCTGCTGTGACACTAGAAGTAAGAATAAAACCTCTAGATAGAGCACAGGTAGTAAAATGCTGTGGAAATCTGAGCCAGCCCAGGTGCTCTGTGCTATCTCTAGAACCTGTTTCCAAATGACAATATGTTTGCAGAGTTCTTGCCAAGCCCCAAATGATCCCAAAACCTTTGGGACATGGTGATAAAAATGAGTACTTGCTTTCTATATGCAGGCATATACAGGAGGGAAAATGTCCTACTCGGCACTGAGCTTTCAAAAATAGGAAAGAGATGAAACAAACTGTAGAAATAAAAGGTCACTTTTCACATTAGAGAGTGGTTACCTCTGGAATTCCACAAGGATCTGTGCTAAGGTCCATTCTGTTCAACGTACTTATAGGTAACACAATGAATAGAGAGAAGAGCACGTATATTGGTAACACAAACATATTATTACTACAACAAAAGAGATCGTGAAGAATTGAGGAAGGACCTCATGACAGTAAGTGACAGAACTGAAGGATGACATTCAATGAAGATAAAGGTCCAATGAATAACGTACACAGGGAACAGAAAAAATAAATTTTGTCAGTCACAGCTGGCTGGAAAGGGGAGCAGCCCTTCCAAGAATAATCTGCCCCAGCTCCTGTTGCCTCTTCTCAGCCCCAGGAGAAGCAAGCCCAGGGGTTCAGGATGCTTCCCTTCACCACAGGCCTCCACCCCAGTTCCTTTCCTGCCCCAGACTCCCACTTCTGTCCCACAAGCAACAAAATACCATCTTGCTTATGCTAGCCAGCCTAACTGCAATGCATCACTTCTGTGTTTCTGGGTTGTGTCTCAGTCTGGATATTGCAATGCAAGAGCGCCATGGAAAAATCCACTCTCTCAGCGATGCTAATAACCTGAAAGGTCCCGAGTTTCATAAATGAAACTGAAGTACAAATACCAGATGACATAGTCATGGTAGTACAATAATAGTCTTTCTAAGGTGGCCAATGACTGGGCTAACCTGGCTTGCTTTTCCCAGGTGAGTTAACCTTTTCAGTAAGTGTGGACTATGCAAATTGCAGAGATGAATGGGATTTAATTCTCTCTGTGGCTTATAAAGCCACAGTGGTCTTGTACTGTGATTCAGAGTTGAGATTAAAAAAAAAAAAAGGAAGAAAGAAATTAAAGGAGCTGAAATCAGAATTTGATGTCAATAACAAAACTTTAGGACATAGCTATAAACTTGAGTGGGGTGACACATTTTTGTCTTCTGCCCATGGAGGTTTATATCTACAAGAGCAGAAGTAGGAACTGCAAGCACTGCAGAAGCAGAAATAATATTCCAGTGACTCGGTTATAAAAAAGAGAAATTAAAATACTCTCTTCATAGCATACATTCACAGAACAAATACTTTGAAATATTAGCTTTTACCATTTTTTAGAAATGCGTACACCCAAAGAAACATCTAAATCCATAACATGGATAAGAAAGGGAAGATGTCATAGAGTATCTTGATTATGACATTCATAACCAATTCTCTATTCAGCATAAAAGAAGGAACAATATTCCACTGGCAGAAAGGTATGTTAGGTAAACTAAGTTATCTCAAAGTTATAGCTCAAGTTATATATCATAGTTAATTTCTCAAAATACTAGTGTGCAGATCTACAGTGCTATCATAATTATCTTGCATGACTGCTAATATGACTACCATCTTCTTCAGTGCTTTCTTAGGCTTTTTCTCATTTTTTCTCATGACTTTTTAAGATATCTTTAAATAAAGTTAATGAATGCAAGTATTTTTTGTGGCTCTTTAGATTACTGCCTTTGGCCACAACACTGAAAACCTTCATTGCCCCAACTGTTTACTCCTGTCCAATTTGCACTCCATCATAATCATTTCCATGAACAAGGGCATGCTTCTCTTCTTTCTTTGGGTTTATCTCCTTAGCCAGCATCTACTTTTACTGATTTCTGATCCCTACTTCCAAGCCACTTTATTTCATAAAGCAAATTACTTTGAGTAAATAATTTATTCAAGTTCAGACTTCTCTTCCTGCTGTAGAATATCCATAAGGCAATTACAGCTTTGTCTAATTTATTTGGTTTTGAAAGTATTTCCTAATTTTGTGTGAAGAACTTTAACCCTATGGCCCTTTTGTCAGTATTTTGAGTAAAGTCTGTCAATGGCCTACAGCCAGACAAATATAGGATTGTGAACTAAAAGTAAAGTATCCTGGCAGGTAGGATAGTAACTAGCTGGGGTAAAATGCTGTTTCATTTAAGCTAATGACAAGACCAAAATTTCAGGGACCAAATTTATATTGTTTGTCCTTTGCAGAAAGAATGAAAGATATATATTTCTTTGTGAGGATAGATAATATGATCGTAACCACATGGTGATTAAAGAAAGCTGAGTACTAATTTCAACTCTTCTATAACACTGAACAAAATGCAAAAAAGAAAAAAAAAGCATATAAATTAAAAAATTAATTCCAAATAATTACTGGATTGAAATTTTATTTCTTCATGAGGTATGGCCATTGTATTGGTGCTGGAGTTAGCACTCTTTGAGTTGGAGCTCAGGACTTTTCTCTTATGGTGAGATCCCTAGAGAAGACCAAAGACATGTTCAACTTCAAATATCTAGACTTCCTGTTAATATAAAGGACAATACTCTTTCTTTTTTTTTTTTTTTTCTTTTTTTGTTAGTATCATTTTAAGTAGTGGAAAACTCAGGCTGACTAGGAAAGACAGAAATAGCAAAAGCTTTATAAAGAAACCTCTGTCAAAATCTCTCCTTGATTACTTTGTGCCTGCATGGAAAGTCCTTTGCAGCTTGGTTTCAGTCAACTTGGTGGCTTTTTGATTTGCAGCAAACTGCACAGTAGCCTCTGATCCCTAGGAACTTATTGTTTCTGCCATCTCTGAAGCCAGCGCTGTTTCATCATTGCTTCTGTCAGCGGTCTCCAACTCTCTCCTCGAGATGCAAAGCCTGCCTCTGTCTTATGACTCTCTCCTGCCTGCCACATCCTCTAATCCAGAAATTTCCATCCTGAGCAGACGCAGTTACTCCTGGAGACAGGAAGAATCTCTCCACCTAACCCATCATGGTTTCTTTTTCCTCCCCATGACTTACTCCTACTCAGTTTGCTTTTCTTTTCCCAGAGATCAGCCTCTGATGATGCCCTGGATCTGCTTTAGCTATCTGCCTCTTTCAGAGCTTCCTGCTGAGTTTGTCTGAGAGGTGCTGGAGCTATAAACACAGCTGCCTAAAGACAGGGAAGCTTCCAGACACTGGAGAAGGTGAAATTGCTGTGCAGGAAAAGGGTAATTCTGCTTTCAGAACCCTAAGATAGAGACAAAGTAGATAAATGGCTAGAAAAGGAGAAAGGCAAGCCAAAACAATAGTCCTTTCATAGAAGACACTAGTGAACACCCAAATCTTTACAAAAGTGCAAGACAAACATAGTTTCATTAACTATGAATCATGGAGAGGAAAATAAAGTCCATCAGATGCTGAAATGTTAAACTTGGCTTTGAACAGTGCACAGTTCAGAGCAAGGGGATGCAATTTTTGTTCGGCTAATCCAGAGTAGCCCTCTTAAGTAAACAAGATTCTCACCATTTTTCTCCACTTAGGGATTTCCCTCATAAAACAGGGAAGCAGCTTTGTATGCTCCTATTAAAACTTTCATAGAGAACCCTTGGAATTGTTGCTAGCATTCAAGTCTAAATAATGTAACAGACCTAGACCAAATAAGACTTAGTTAACAGATGCATATCCACAAAGCTGTCCAAAATGTTTTGTAGTCACAAGTCACCTGAAACCACACAAAATGTCCTGCAGGTTACCCTTTTCTGGAAGCAAATTTCACACTGCAGTTTGCATTCCTTCTCTGTGCACCATACTCGATGACCTCTAAGAGAATGCAAATATATAAAGATGAGCCATATTTGCACCAAGGAGATAATTAAAGAGAGGAAGGAAATTAAGCAAAGAAAAATACACTGCAAATTTCAGAAAATCTACCTAATAGTGGAATAAGTGGATTGAGGGATAAATGATCTCCCAAGAGAAACAACAGAAAGGCTATCTGCTTGGATTAGTACTAAATGGAATGAACAAAACACTAGAAATTACATTGCAAGGAATAATTTTGCACTGACAGGGGAATGGTCAAGATAATCTAATAGTACTGTTCATCTCTAACCCACAAAAACTACAGGATAAAGTTTCATGAACAACACTTTTTGATTCTCTCTCACTTTGGCACTCCTCTATGCTCAAACTTTTTTTTTATCCTGCCAAGAGCTGCTTATGAAGTGATGTGAAGCTGGGTCCAGCCCGTAAGGAAATGAAGAGAAGGACAGTCCGTGAAATATTTTGGGAGGAGCAAGTGTTTACCATCCTCAGGGTTTTTGGCAGGTCTAGTATTTCAGCAGGTATGACTGTTCTAGCAGGTGTGACTGTTCTAGCAGGGTGGCTGTATTTTTCTTCTTTGCCGTTCAATACCTTGAAGAGATATCAGAGAGAGCTACAGAAGCCTTTGTTGTTTTGAGGCAGCTGTTCTGATTGCTCGCCAACACAGCAGCGCTAGTCTTAGAGAATCTGCTGACAAAGAGAATGTAGGAGACTCACATTTGTGGGGTTTGTTTCTGTTTTTCAAGGGAGCATGCCCCTTGGGAAACAGCCTTATGACAGCAGGCCAGAGGGGTGACATACGTGTGAACATATGTCACTGCCCCCTGCGGTAACGTACATGCAAACATATGGCACTGCCCTCCTGGTGCATATTAGTTGTCAACAGACACAGGAAGGACCTTGCCCTGGTTATGTTTTTTGTCATCCATATGGTTTTCTATTGCTCCTGATAGCAGATAAATTACAACTACTTCCAAAAACTCTGTCTAATAATAGTTTGTGTTTATTCCAAATATAGATGCTTACTCTTTCCCTTTGGTACTTCCACAGAATTCATTGAGAACCAAGCAACATCTTTTCATTGCGCTGCAGGACTCTGATGAATTAAAAACAGAGGAAGCAAAAGAGAAGAGTAAGCAAACACACGGCCAACAGGGTGAATAGCTGGAAGTGGACATGCAGCTTGACTCCTGTAACTTAGAAGGGGCTCAGCCTCATGGGACAGAAAAGCCTTACTTCCACACTGTGTATACACCACTGTGGTCAACAGAGAAAAATAGGATAGTGACCCAATATAAGGAGACAGTGTTTCCCTAAAGAGTTTTACAAAATGACATGACGTATCAAAAGCTGAGTTACAAGATAACAAAATGGACTCAATTAACATATGGACTCATCTATTTCCAATGAGAAATTAATCTACTAGACATTATTATAGTGAAGGCTCCACTGGCAAAAGCACAGACCATCTCTAGATGATGCTGAAGTTTGTATTTTCAAAGACAGTTACATGAACTGTGCAGATAAGGAATCTGAGGAGCAGCTAGCAGTGGTTCCGTGTTAGTTTACTACCTTACTGTCTCAGAGGTAACACCAAACCTGCAGCCAGCCAGTTCAACTGGTATAATAATCAATCCCTAAAATGGCCTAAAAACCAAAGTGTACAAAATTGGTGTTTGTTTGAAAGCACTATTGTGAGTGACATCCCAAAGTCTGAGATACAGGAAAATCATCCAGCTGTCCTGCCCCCTTAAAGTCAACCTCCTTGTCTCTTCCCTTCCACACCCCAATACCCCAGTCACACCGTAGGAGCTCAAGCAGCTTCCATTTGTTTGCCATGCATCCAACAACATACTGCTTGATTCAGTGTTTCTGCTGAGAAAGGAGAAGACGACATACGTATTGCACTAAAACAAGAAGCAACATTATTCTTGAAACGCAGGTTTTAGCATTTTGGCATATTTGGAGATCTGATCCCTCCTTTGCTGTTTGACTGGCAGAAGAACACTTGACCCATAAGAGTGGTTGTGGTGCAGATTGAGTTTGCACAAGTACAAAAGAACGAGGGCAATCAATCACAACACCTTACACTAAAAAAAAAAATGTTGTGGGCTTGTACTACTTCAGTTCAGCTTAGATGATCTTGTGGCACTGAGAAAAGTCTTCCAACATTGCATGCCAATGAAATACATTTGAATAGGTTTATGCAGAAGCTCTCAGAACAGTTTTTGATGGAGTGTTCATTATATGACTGGCACCAAAGAACTCACCTGAGCAAAGTACCCTGTGCAATCAGACTCATAACTTGGGTCCTGAGGATGATTTGGAAAGCACTTTAGTGGATCAGAACTTGTGTTGTTATTGCTAGCTGGATTTAGCACAGTAATTAAGAATGGGCAAAAGCTGAGAGTTGGATGCAGTGGCAAATGCTGCATGGACATAAAGATTTCTCACTTGCAGTTATGACTGAAATGATTTGGTGGAGTCATGCTCAGTGACCATTCCAAATTAACTATATTTTTAACAGTCTAGGAACATTATAAAAATTAACAAACAGCAAACACTTAGGACACATTGATGGAATTGTCTTTTTCTTTCAGGTGGACAGAACTTTATGACAGGAAACAATGCTAGGCTAATGTAAACAACTTATTTTGCCTACCTTTGTATTTCAATACACTAGTTCAATATAACCACATTTCTCCAAAGGCTCGTATTCTGTTATTGAAAGGTAATGGTGGGAACCAACTTAAGAACATGTAAAATGCAAGATTTTTTAATCAATGAGAAGCTATTAATTTAACCAAGCCTTCCTGTAATAATATTGAGACAGACTGTCTGCCTGTTTTTACATTATAGCTAGCTTTGCAATCTGTACGGAATCTAATGAGGTGTGTACTTTTTGTGAATTTATTGATTGAGAGTAGTCCTTAGGAATTTAATGCTGCCAAAAACTTAGTATCTCTCCCTGATTCTTGAGGGGTTGTTTGCTTTCTGGAACAACAAAGTTACTATTTTAGCAAGAGCCGTTGACTCCTGCCACTACACATGGAACTTATTTAGCTGGTCTTCACTAGATCAGATTAAGCTCAGACCTCATTAAGCTCAGACCTGATGTGACCCAATGCATCAGTGATCTGACTGACACCCATGTAAAACCACACTGATGCATCATTTGATAGGCTCATTAAAGTCATGCTGCACACGTGTGGCCCAGCGGCAGCAGGATCCCTCCAGTCCCCAAATAACCACAGTGGTATTCTAAGCAGTTCTTGACCCTATGTGTTCGGAGTTGACTGAAAACTCAAAGCAAAAATTTGGAGTGGACAAATTAATGTATTTTTAAGATTTACAGAAACCAAATAGATCTTCCTAATCTAAAAATATACCTTAGTTTAAGCATCTTTATCCCACCTTCATGATGCATCATTGCTGACTTCAGCAGAATAGTCCACAGCTGAAATCCAACATAGAATTATTGTATTTTGTCAACTGTGGCTTTATCATAGTCAGATTTTATTAAAAATTGTCATTACCTTAGGAAACTTTTACATATATGTATAGAAGGGAATCTGTAGCTAAATATACTCAAAGCACTGAAAAATTAAGAAGCTTTTTACTTGTTGATTTCTTTAACTTAGTTTTATAGTTATTTGATGTATTTTTTATTTGCACTGACTTTTTGGTGTAGTATCTGAATGTCTTCCATTAGGGTGTTAAGCAATATGACTAATGTCTGAAATATGCTACATACTCTGGAAAAATTTTTCTTTGTGTATGGAAAAACAAAACAAATGTACTGGCATGTGGAAAAAATAGAACCAGTGATACATCCCTCACTGTTGAATAGAGCTGGCTGGAAAACAAGTATTCTGTTTTGTGAAAATGTCGAGGTTTTACAACTTGTGTTCATCCCACATTAGAACAAAGCTAAAATAAAAATAAAAATAAAAATAAAATCCACCTTGTGGGTAAGACAGTTTTGCACATTCTCTTGGAAGTGGGAGAGACAGATGAAATTATGTCCCTGCTCATTGCAGGGGGGGTTGGACTAGATGATCTTTAAAGGTCCCTTCCAACCCAAACCATTCTATGACTCTATGATTGTATGAAAATTCTGTGTATTAGCTACCAAAGCCACTAGAGTTTTTACTGTGGAGTATACATGTGCCATCCCATCAGTTTGCTGCTTCTTACGTTCTAGTCTGAGAAATGGGCTCTGAGAAAGCGTGGTGGAATTGAAACAACCTGTCCAGGGGTCAGTCTGCTCCAGAGGAGCTCACCTCCCTTCCCCCATGGCAGCAACACAGACAGAACTAGGAAAGAGCTCAGTCCTCAGTATATATGTAGAAAGGTCATGTGTTATACAGTCTAAAGATGGATCACATGTTAAATATCTGAATATACTGATTAGTAGGGGCACCTTGTTTTGTTGGTTGTCTAGTGCATTTCTGTAACTTTTATCCTACACATCAGCTAGCTAACTGAAATACAGTACAGAACTACAGTCTGATGTTTAAATTTTCTGATGAAAATTTTAGCTATAAAGCAGTTCCTAGTCTTGGAACATTTTTAGTTCTGTTTGACAGAAATAAAAAAAAAAAAACTTTGAGTTTCTAGTGAAAAACAAATTGCTCCTAAAAGTATTGTGCTATTCCACATCAACAGTGGAGCTAACGTTAACATGAAATTATTTGAAAGTTGAAAGAATACTTAAGCATGGGCTTTACTTGTAATCAAAGGAAAAATTACATCAAAGTCAAAGGCAGTTTTATTGACACCTTTTGGGCCAAAAGTTTACATTTTGATTTGAATGGGACAGCTTGGCTGTTTGAAGTTCATGCTTTTAAAGACTGATTAATCAGGACCCAGGTAGATCATTTAATCTGTCTTTCTCTAATCACAAAGGTAAAATATTTTTTAAAAAGTCAGAATAAGCTGATCTATATTCTGTTACCTGTATGTATCTATACCCATTATTTGCAATCAATTTTAACTTAAAAATGGGGAAATAAATCGGTCTGTTATTGATTTTCAGTCTATAGTCGGTGAAATCCTGAGTTCTCTGAATGTCTTCTAAAGGTCACTGTAAAGCTTTTTTGGTTGCAAAAAGTAATGAAGAAAATCACGTGTGTTGCCACACTATGCTACAGTTCAGGATAAAACTCTTCACTTCTACTGTACAATGTACAGGGGTCTGCAAACTCATTAAGATGCAGACTTTAAATCTGCAAATAACTCTTGCAAACTAAAATGTATGTATGATCTGAATCTAAGCAATTCCAAAATGAATTCAGTGGACTTCCTATTTTTTATTATGAACTATTATTTTCAAACACTTCTAAGAGAACATAAATACATACGTTCAGAATAATTCATTAATCAAAAATATTTGACCAATTTGGCGCAGTGCAAAGACTTATACTGTACCCCTTTAGTTAAAGTGAAAACAAAACCAAAACTATAATTTAAAGTGAAAACAAAACCAAAACTATAACAAGACTTCAATAACCACAATAGAAATAAGTACCAAATAAGAATACAGAAAACATAACGTAAGATAGTGGTTCATGGGGAAAGGAGACCTAAGGTGACTGGATATGGATATGTACCCACTAGCTAACAGTGTATGACAAATGAAACATATTTAAGTAGCCTAATTTTCTTTCTGATTTAATAGGATCCAATAAATGGAAACTGTATGGCCAGAATAATGAAAAGAGCACAAAATTTATCTCATTCTGTTGCGTCCTCTCTGTGTTCTTTTGTCCTTTGATTGCACTGGTGGATAATATTATTTTGTTCCCAAGGAAATATGTCCCTTTGATTAGGTTGCAGATATTCTCTCATTTGTCACTGTTCTATCAAGCTATGCCATGTAACAGCAGGAACCCTTGATTATTTAATTGCTTGTAAGAACTCATTAAATCTTACTATCAATCATTGGACATATGGCAAATATCACCCAATGGCATGAGAGGTTTTAACAGTGATCTGTCACTGGGGCATACCCTTTCTTTAGTAGCACAGGCCCTTTGTTTAGTACTCTGATCATAATAATTTTTAATTAATATTGATTTGCAAAAGAGTGTTCATGCAGTGGCCTTAATCTATGGGTACAAGGATAACCTTCTAACAGGAACATTTGTAATTCCATATAAATATCCAGAAACCCCATCTAAGAGAGTTTAACCTTTTTACAGTGTTTTGTAGATGGTGTTAGTCTGATGATAATCTAATTTAGTCTTCAAAGTGGATATGGCTCATTAAGAAAAACATATAATAAGAAGTCACACAATAGGCTTTGCATCAACACCTTGATGGGATCCTATGAAGTATCTGTGATGATATGAAGGAAAAAGACATTTTTCAAAATATAGAATATTAGCTGTAGCTAATAGAGGTAGCTACCTATGCAGCTACTTATTTTGTCTATAACAAAAAGCAAGTCAAAGAACTGGGAAGAAATCACACCAAATATTTTTTAATTTCGCCACAGATCCTTAAGGTTTAGAGATGATATATACACAGATGAATGGACCTAAAATCAGGAAAAAATCTGACTACTGCAAAATCCTACCCTGGATATGTAGAGTCTAACATGAGCAAAATTTAGACTCCACATTCTTTGCAATCAGAACTTTAGCTATAGCTAATTTTACCAGAGGAGGTTCAAAACGAGCAATGCTCTAAAGGCAAATAAGGTTTCAAAGGTGAAAGTTTACAGCAGTTGCCAATGGAACTACTCCATATTTGCAATCATAAAAGTTAGAGCTACATTTGACCCTCTTCTTCTGGTGACGACTCTTTTACTCTACTGGACTCACAACCTTTTACTACACTTTGTTCATTAGTATTACTTGGAAGTTGTAGGAAGCAAAAAAACCAAACGCAACCACAAAACACTTCTTTGATGAATATATTCAACGAAACACTTGCCTTCATCTTTCTTATTGTTGATATACTGCTATTTGGAGAGAAACTCATGAGGTCTAAGCTATTACTTTGTAGTAACTTTGTCTAAAATCCTTTTTCTTTTGACAATTGTGTGTGGAAAACATAAGAATAATTGATAAACAGAGAAAAGCAGAAACTGGAAGAATTCCTTCTCTGAGTCAGGTTTCTATTCATATATGCTGCCTGTGGTGTATTGTGCTCTTTATTTGATCTGTGGCTCTGTATCTTTTTAAGATGACATATAGGTTTTGCCATAGCAACAGTTTAGGTTTGGGAAGGGTGGGTTAAATTCTGAAATTATATTTGTAGGTTCTTGGACAAATTTTTGGATATGGATCACAGCTGGTGTCAATTTGGTTTGCGGTTTTGGTTCAGTGAGTGAGCTCTACAAAAGAAGTGGAGATTTGAGTATCCATAAATAGCAACGAGCCATAGACACTTTGCTTTAAAATAGAGTGGAAGGGAAGTTGTGAGAAGTAAGAAAGAGCAGCAGGACCTAATTACCTGAGATATGTATCTGCTTTTAGGTGTGAAAATGATGAAGAAAAGAGGCAGAAAAGGAAAAGGGATTTGGGGTTTGGTTTTTTTCATGTTTTAGTATTTCAGGCTACATTTTCTTGTTTTATGAACTACTGTCTCTATATGTTTCTGTGTATTCATCCTTGTTCTTTTAATAGCAGTATTGTACCAGACACATATCTATCATTTGTCTTACGGTATGCTGTTTAAGGATTATATCATAGTTTTTGCAATAAAAAATAGCAGCTTTACATTTTCATGAGGACTTCTGTTAAGATTCCTGCACATTTTCAAATAATTATATTGATTTACAAATACATAATAGATATTTTTAATCTCAATTTCTTAATGTTTGATCCTCTTCCAAAGAGCATTCATCTATGTCTAAATGACTGTATGCATATATACAGTCTGAGGGCAGATTATTCAGGTGTTTCATATTCTCTGTTAAAGTGAACTCTAATTCATTCTTGTGGAGGCAGAACTCAGTCCCATAACAAGGGGAAAAACCTTCATGACAGATATTCAGCTGCATCTAATACATGCTTAACATCATTATAGCAGTATAAGGGAAGTAGAAGAGTCATTTTCCTTTCCTGGAAAACGCCATAAGACTGTCTTAAGATTCCTCTAAGCAGTGCTACCTATGAAAAACTATCCCAAGGAGCAAACCAGTTACCATGGCGCATGAGAGAGTTGTTTGGGAAATGTTTCGATGAATATATTCAATTTAATTACTGTTTTGTTTTGTAGTTTACATAAATACCTTGACGAAACATTACAGGTAGATAAATCACAAATTGTAGTGGTTTTATAAGCATTTCATTATTAATTTTGGTCCTGATTCTTCCCAGTTTTCCGTGTTGTGACATTGTTGAAGTCTTTATTGTGCTTTTTACTTCTCTTTTGCTAACATTTAATAACTGTCTAATGTAAGATGATAAACAAATTCAAGTATTCTATTTGAAATTCTGAGCATACTCAGACTATTTGGCATTTTTTCTCAGAATTCAGGGGAACTAAGAATTTCCACTGTGTCCTCCAAACCTATACCTTTATGCCCTTGCTACACTTTCTACAGGGTTGTTTTAGCTAACTGCATGTTCTGAATGTCAAAGACCGGCAAATGAAATACTGTCTGGTATTATAATATTGTCACAGAAACAGTCATGAATGAACTTTGTTTTAAGTAAAAAAACCCCAGCACTACAGATCTCAGGTCTGGACTTGTCATCTCAAAATACTTGTTCATTATCTCTCAACACGATTATTCCATTTATTGTATAGAAATGGGTCCATCTGTTTTACTTCTGTGTAAGATGGTGCAAAAGATCTCCTTTGCCAACTCACTTGAGATTACGCAAGCAAAGTACTCCATTAACCATTCAGAGCAACTGGAAACACCTTGCTTTCCCAAGAAAATGTTTTAACTGAAGGACTTCACAGACAGTCTATTAACAAGAACTACAATACATTACAGTAACTTCATTACTTCCAAGGTAGGCTTGAACCAAGCATATCGTCTCAGGAGTAATGAGTGATGCTTTAGGGTACCAGATGGAGTTATTATTTTTCTCCATAGTGATATTTTGGTGTAAGTGTACCAAAGACACTGTGAGATTATGCCACAAAGTATAGAAAGTCTTCCAGGAAGCAAATGAATAAGCTTTGCTGTGTGAGTGTAGAATAAAAACCATTAAAACCCATTAAAGGAACCCAAACTGTAGACAGAAGGTAAAGGAGGATTGATTTGTTGTAGCCGTAAAGGCAATAGAATGTCCATTTATTAATTAAAAGTACATTTTATGTATTGTGATGTGATAAATAGTTTGACTGTTTAGGTTAATTCCCTCAGAAATGCACCTAAGGCTATTAACACCGATAAATTATGCACTACTAGTTTTTAAATTTCTGATAGACAGTCCTCACAAGTATGCTCCACTTTATTTTCAGTTTTAAGCAGCAGTTTTGTGTACTCATATTTGACATTTAACTATTGCGACTAAAAGCTTCTTAGCCAGAAAAAAAGCCAAGCTTTCACAAACAGTTTTAACTCTGCTTTTTCCTTCTTTTCCTGTCAAGTATACATGCATGTGAAACACAAAGTTTCCTGTTTTGAAGGACTCCACTGAAAAGAAATAATATACTCTTAACTATATACTTCCTTGACTTTATGCTCCCTTTAACTTGGGAGTGCTAAACCAAGTAACCCCTGCATAAAAGAAGTGTTTAAAATATGACAATGACATTTTTAGACATAAATAAATACAAAGAGAATACTGAAGGTGTATATGCATAAATGAGTCTATATATTCACACACACCAGACTCCTGGAAAATATGTTAATCTCTGTTTCTTCTAGTAGGGTATTAACTAAATCAGCTATAGGTGAAAAACACAAAATAATTTTCATAGAAGTCCTGTGTCTTCCAATATATAATGTTTTAAGTTTAATATCTGTATTTTGTACATATATCTATATAAATACAGTGTCTGTATTCAATATAGATGTGTATTCTGAGTACTTAGCACTGAGTTTATTTCTGAAAATCAGGCATCTATCTAATACCAGGTTAAAAAATTCAACTTAATATATTTGTCATTTTCTGTAAATTCGAATGTGTGATCATGTGTATACGTGAGTGAGTGCATATGCTTCTGTATGTGTGTGTATGTGTTCTGAAAAATAGGGTTTTTCGCCACTCTGATGGTGGTGATGGAGGGAGACAAATACCTTTCTCCCACTATAATTTCTAAAGGCATTTAAAGGGTTCATTGTTTCAAATCAAAGAACTATTCATAATAAGTTCCAATAAAATGCAATCCATCACAATTTTCATGAGCAGAGGCTTTCAGCTTGTGCATATTTTGTCAGGAAGGCAATTTAAAGCTTATAAACACAAATCACATCTTTGGGTTTTAACCACAAAACATTTACACAGTACTGACCTACCACCTACAGTGTCTCAATATACAGCCAAGAAGTAGAGCACTCCACCTGCAATACCAGGCAGGACCATGAAGCAAGGACCTGGAGAGAGCGTTTACTTTTAGGGCAGACCAGGTGTTGAGGCATCAATTCAGGAATTCTTAGAAGATTGGGAGAGAAAAGAACATTTGTTTCCTTGTGCTTATATCCCTTATCAAAGTGTTTATTGGACATGATAACTAAAATAGTTATTTTGATGACAGACATATCTGAAACAGGTTTCTACAGCCAGGAAGAAGGTCTCTGGGACCATTTATTTACTCCTTTTTTTCCCCTATGTATTCTATAATGATGCTTGTGAACTAGTACCTACATTGACTAGATGCACAATTGCTATGATACCATAGCATCTCTGATCACTAGCTGATTTGACTCGATCTGTAAACAAAACCTTAATGCATAAAGGTGAATTACTCTTAGAAAAAAATGTGAAGAAATGTTATTCATTCTATTTTACTGGAGGAGAACTGAAGCACAGAGATGCTCTATTGTTTGCCCAAGGTTAGAATGGCTTAAGCGACTTACTCAAAAGAGTCTGAATCAACCATTTCTGTGGGCTAGTCTGTCTTAATGTGCAAACACTACTCTTTTTTCAGCAAAATTCATTTTGCTAGGGAAGTGGTATTCATAGACTCCTGAATCATGGGATAATCTTAGCTGAACCGGACCTCTGTAGGTTATCTGGTCCAACCCTCTGTCCAAATCAAGGCTAACTTGGAAGTTAGATCAGGTTAATTAGGGCATAGTCCAGTCAAATTTTGAAAGCCTTGTGGAAAGTCCACAGCCTTTCTTGACAGCCTGTTCAGCACTTAAGCATTCTCATAGTGAAGAATTTTTTCCTTAAGTCCCCTCGCAAGGTCTCATACTGCAGCTTTTTAGCACTGCCCTTTGTCATTTCGTTGTGAACCTCTGAGAAGAGACTGCCTCTGTTTCTCCATAACCACCCATTATGTACTTAAAGACAGAAAATAAATCACCTTTTAGCCTTCTTTTTTCCTGGCTAAATAAGCACATTTCTCCAGCATGTCATGTGCTCCAGCGCCTGCATATCTCAGTAGCCTTTCTCTGGCTTTGCTCCAGTTTGTCGGTACCTCTCTTGTAGTGGGGAGCCCAACACTGACCGTGGCACTCCAGATGTGAGTGCACACACAAGATTTCAGGGGGAATAAACAATTCCTGTGACCTGCTGGCTGTGCTCTTGCTAATGCAGCCCAGTATGGACTTTGTTTACCTTTTGTTGTGCACACTGTTGACTCATGTTCAACTTGCTGTCCACCAGGATCCCAGTGTCCTCCTCTGCAGAGCTAGCTGCTTTTCAGCCAGTTGGCCCCCAACTTGCATAGATGCAAAACCAGCACTTCCCCCCAAAATAAGGTAACTAAGGGCTATATGAGATACAGTTAGTTGTATTTTAGGAGAAAGAAGCTATTCAATACCATCTCAACATGGGACTGCAGTCTGACAATTACTAAATATCCTGTATTTCCCATTAAGATTAAGGGAACTATCAGGTCCGAAACCCTTTAGATCTCAAAAAGAAATAAAGAAAAAGATTTATAGAAAACAAAAATCACTTTGTAACAGAAAAGTGGATAACTTGCTAGTCATTGTTATGTATAGTGATGTATTCTTTAGCAGTGACATTATTTTATTCCAAACAATCACAAGTCAGCAAATTGTTTTAAAAATGACACATTTACTATTACCTATAATTTGATTCTGTTGCCATGTCCCTGGGATTTATAACTCCGCCACTGGATCTTTACCCCTTTCCTACCATTAAATTGTTATCCTGTCTCTTTTTTTTTGTCATTTTGGGTCCATGTACTTTCGGCATTCTTAAATGGCTGCATATTGATTCTGGAACTGTTAGCTGTTACTGGCTTGTTTGCACAATTGAATCATGGTCCCAAATGAATATTTGGTGTTATAAAATGCTTTCCAGGAACCAACTAAAAATGAAAGGGAATGGTTATTCTAAAATCTTTTTCTCATTTGATGTTAGCGAATTGTTTCAAAAATCCGTATCCTACTTCTTTTCTGTGCACAAACTGCCTACAAAAATGTGTCTGGTGCCAGTTGGAGTGTTTTAAAAGCACATACAACTCTAACCTTTCTTAATCTAATTTACATTTTAAAATGTTTGTGGTTCCAATTCAATTCATGCTGATCCTGCCATGGAAATGTGGGAGGACAATGTTTAAAATAATAATAATTCTTTCCTCTTTCAGACAGCCAAGCATAGAAGAGAAGAGTTCAGAGTATGTTGGGAGAAGAAAGAAAACAGGCCTGGATTCACTCATTTTTTTGCTAAAGTAGAGCCACATACAGAATCAGTATATTCACAGTAGAGGTTTTGGAACAAGCACAGATGGTCTGATAAATAAAGGAAAGAAAGTAGCGAGAGAAAATCAAGCTACTTCCATGTTGTAGAACATAGTTGCGGAGGGAGGAGATGAAGAGACAGAGCCATTATTGCTGGAACAGAGACTTGTTGCCATGGGAGCAGGGATAAGGATAGCTGGTACCCTGGAGGCGGTGACTGGGGGACAAGAACAAAAAAGAGAGGGATAAGAACTTGGAATGCTGTATGTACAGGGGACAGACTCTCCCCGCTGGTGTTTTAGGAAGCCCGAATTGCCTTATTCCCAACCTATGTAATCACATGCATGAGGGGGCAAAGGCCAGAAATGCAAAACTTTGCAAGGGGAATATTAAGAACCTGTTACAGAAATAGTTGTTTTTTTCTGACCAATTTGGAATTCATAGTTCTCTCTTCCCTTTGTGCTCATTTAAAAATATACATAGTATGTGAGACACAAGGTGAACATCCACGCTCACAGGCTGATATCTTGCGGATCACTAAGGAAAAGACAAAGGCATTTATCCACAGGAACAGAAGATTCACAGTTTCTTCCCCTAATAAGTCATAGATTGGCTCGCAGGAGTGCAGTGACAATTCTAATACTATGAGAGTCTGACTTAGGGAGAGATATAATTTTTAAAAACCTTACTAAATACTCCTACTGATACTTTTCAGTAAAATACAGCACAAAAATTCAAGCAATATCCTGATGTCATGGGACATAACCATGGTTCAACAGAGATAAAATTTGCTCTAGGATTTCACCATGGGTTTTTTAGCTATAAATTAAGTTACTTTAAATTAGGTTGCCATTTCCTGTATATAAATCATGTATTGCAGTTTCCCATTTTCCCAAACAGCAGGCATTTTAAATAGAAAAGATCAGCAAAGGAACTTTTCTCACCCCCATTTTCCAGGCACAGAGGGTACAAATGGGTAAATTTTTGTAGCATAGTTAAACATCAAACTTTGGACCCTCTGCCCCATGATTTACCTGCAAGATTTTGTTCTCTTTCTTCCCCACAAGCTTACCTTGCACTCATTTTCTTTCATTCTACAGTATAATCCCATTGTTCAAATTCTGTGACCAAAACCCCCGCTTTGTAACCTTTTTTGAAAGTGTATATTAATAAACACAAGCAGGACTTGTTAGTGCAGCAAAAAAATAAAACTGCCTGTTATATGCAAAGTACATCTTTAATGATGTTTAAAAAGGAGCTAAACATCTCTATGGGAATTCTTAAAACACTTATCTCTTAGGCCCTTATTTAGTTTTGCAAGTCTTTGTTGTTTAACAAGCTGGAGAAATGGGTCATCTAATGTTATATTAATCAGTAAATTAATATTTTAATTTGATTTTCTTTATAGTTGAGATGCTTGCGGCATCTCCAGTGTTTTCTCTCTCCATACACTGATGTTAAGCAGTATCATTATCATATTGTACCTTGGGGTTGTGAGATAACAGGGTCCAGTGATAGCTCTATTCTTAGGAGAGTGGGAGGTTTATGATGACACTTATACATTTTAAATGGCACATGGAGGCTCTCATGTAATGAAATGTCTTACAGCTGAGTCATAGGCTTTTCTACATTGTCTTTTCAGTTCGTATACTTGAAATCACAGCTTTCAGGTCCAAGTAGGTGATACATTTTGCCAATCTTTTGATACGATATTTACAGTGTGCTGGAGTAAAAATCTCACTCATTCGGTTTTTCATTAACAGTCCTATTTTGAAGGTTTTTGATAAGTTGCAAGCGACGACTATCAATAGATGAAAAGGAGCGAAAAGGAAAATTAATTCATTTTTTGAAGGTTAAGTTCTAGTTCAATACAATTTTTCAAATATTCAGTAAATTAAATGCAGAAGAGACACAAACTTTTATTTAGTATTATGAGCTCTTATTACCTTTTTGAAATCTGCTTGGAAAATCAGAATTTGTGATTAGATCAGGCCAGATTGTCCCTGGCCCTTGTGCATCTATACAACAGCTGACAAAGAAAGCTTTCTCTTTTTTGCTCTCTTGTGCATGACCTTATAACAGGTCAAAATAGTGCTAAGACAGAGATGGTTCACAGGTCACTGTTAGGTGAGTACAAAGGAAGAAACAGTCTTTGTTCCTTTTACCTCCTTAGACAGTCACAATCTGACCTTCTCACCTTCTCCTTTCCTCCAGACTCCATAATTGAGGATATTTACTGCATCAAAGATCCCATGCCTAGTACAGGCCCCCTCCCTCTGTTACAAATACACAAATCATACATCCTAGTGCGTGTTCGCTCTGGTCCAATGGTAAGTTACATGTCTGAGTGAAAATATATGCTTGGTGATACCCTCACATACCAAGGTCAAAGTAAATCACATTCACACATTCCGTATCACAGCTGGTTTACTGGCCATACTTCAGCACATGCACCATAACCATATATGACTGTAAAATAGCCAATAGTTTATTGTTTCCTGAGCTTCACTGGCTTTGTAACATAGTCATTCACAAAATTGCATTCAAATGCAGGTTCCACTTACACTCACAATTATGCAAGTGCAAAACAGGAATGTAGGCATGGTGACACCTTCCTTCTCTCCCTCCCTCCCTCCCTCTCTTTTTTTAAAAATTACTTAAGGCCTGTGGTGTTAAATAGCATTTTGAACATTGCATAGCATGGGATTCTCGGTTTGGGGACCAAGTCATGTCTGGAAACTCTTAGGTGCAGTCAGAAGCTTTTTTTCCCCATCTCAGGATAGTGGTAGCAGCTTTCTGAAAGATAAATCCACCTGGATTCAGTCAGCCTCGAGGCCAGAAATGATGTGTGGGCCATTGGCTGGATGACTGCACCAAAATATTTTGCAGTTAAAATGAATGGAAGAATCTAAATGATTCTTAACATAATAACAACAAATTTAATAGGTAATTTTATATTATGAGATCCATGAAAAATTTTGTGATGGTTCATTGAAAACTTGTGCGAATATTCACATTGGTTTTGATTGGTACTAGTTTCCTCTGAGGGAAGTACTGTATTTCACCCATTTTTTTACAAAAGCTTATAAATAGGATAAAAAACCTCTGAATGGGTTTTCAACGAGGATGAAGTTCTGAGCCTAATTCAATGTCAAAATCCTTTTGAATTCAAGAGTAGGTTTACCCCAGTTTTAATATTGAGGACTTGTAGAAAAATATGAAACTTCAGAGGTGTTTGGCTTCATTGTGAACATTTCACACGTCTCTAGCTATCACGCACGTTGTTAAGGTCAGCACTTGCCAATATCAACAGAACGAGCTTGTGTTGTCAGTTACTCCTCACTGAAAGTTGCAGGGACAGGTTTGACTGTCTATATGATTTTGAAGTCCCATCTTCTGGAGTCTTTACCCACAATAAATAACATCTGTCTTCAAAGACCGTTTCACCAGCTCGAGAAGGAGCAAGTCAATGGATTACATAAGCAGGGACAGCAGAAGGTGACTTAAAAAGGTGGGTGCTCCAGAAGTGAACACACACTAAAAAAAAGACAGTCTGCTTAAATTAAACCAAATAACCTAAGGACCCTGGCTACACTCCCATTTTTACAACACATGCAAAAACAAGTCAGGAAGAAGTTGCTTGCTTTAGCTACTTAAAAAGTAGATTGAAATTCCGATTCTTCTGTCCCAAAAGCACAGCAACATTTTTTCTCCCTATTGATTATCAGTCCACTTCAGTTGAAACAGTCCTGACTAAGATCAAAATCTCTTTGAAAAGATGACTTTAAACCTGATGAAGTACCAGCACTACTGCACTATGCTATCAGATGGGTATTTTTGGAAAATGAAAGCAAATCAATATTAATAATATAAACCAGAAATTGATTGATTTTGCCATTAAAATATGTAATGGTGAAAGAGCCCATATCTAATGATTTTTGTTAAAGTCTGTAAGTAACATATTAATTAAACTGGATACATGAAAATATTTGAAGACATTTGTAAGACTTACTTGGGTCAACCAATTTTTAAAAGCAAAAGTTCTACTGTGAATAAATTGGAGAAGGATCATAGCCATTAAGCAATAAGGATGAAAGTCACATGAAAGGATGATTATGAGAAATTTGAAAAAAGAATTTGCAGTTCCATCATTCTCTGTCTCTTACAGTCTAATAAGTTAACTTGTACTGACTGGCAAGAGAGGCTATAAAAACTGATAATTCTTTAAATGACACTAATTCCAGGATGTATGCAAAGCCTCACCAATGCCTTAGCATCTAGCAAGGACATATTAAATAACTCAAGATAGTGGATTAATATTGTGTAACCATCTTCAGAAATTCTAAACCATCCATTCCAACATCCTTACTAGCATTGATTATGAACCATTGAATCAGTACTTTATGTTCATTTCCTTTCATTTGCTTTATTTTACACTGGGGAATATTTGCATTTGTACTGCATTCCTGCTTTAGGTCAAACACACTTGAAAATTCATACCTGCCTTAATGCAATAGTAACTTTGGTAGCCTGTTATTGTCTTTGACAACTATGTTCATCCCCTCCTCCACCCAACAGGGGAGAATGAAAGAAAAAAAGGGGGGGGAAGGGAAAAAGGAAAATAAAGAACTAAAAGGCCAGTGATTTGATAACAAAACCAACACAGAAATAGCTAATTAGGAGATTTGGAAATTAACAGCTAATGTATGTCAATAAAGTTCTAGTAATGATTTCCAAAAAAAAGTTAACAAAAGCACCACCAACAAAATGAGGAGTTAGAAAGCACATTACAGCAATCAGTAAATCATTTTGAAAAAGAATCAAAATCACTAAACAGAACTGAAAACCACTAAGTCAATCCTTATTGTCAAGTGTAATGTGATCCAATGTACTGTAGTGAGGGAATGGGAAGGAAGTGTCTACACCACATGTTGAATTAAAGGGAATCAACCAGCCATTTACTTTCATTTATTTAGTAACCTTCATGATGAGATCATCATATATTGTCTCCTCAGGAATCATAGAAGGCTACTACCTTGCTCTCTTTTTTCTAGCCCACCCTTTCCAGTCTGATTTTTCTGTCAGACTATTCAAACTGTTAAATGCATGGGGTTTTTTAGGGGGAGGGTTGTTTTTGCTCTGTACCAGGAGAAAAAGATACAAAGATAATATTCCAGCAGGTTAATTTTAAGTCACTATGAAGGATTCTCTAGTGGACCTCTGAAGATTACAGTAACATGTTTGTGAAGAGTAATGCTCACAACAGACTATGTTAACTGAGACCAATAAGAAATAATTTTACTGCAAGGGGTAAATAAAAGGAAAAAAGTTTCCTGTTCTGCAAAACCAAAATCAAATACAAAACCCATATGCATTGTACCACCTCACCTATAAATCTAGAGATCACTGCATTAAACAGAGAGGACTTGTCTCGTCCCTTTGTTTGGTATGCAAGTCATCTGCTGTTGAAGTAATTTGCTGTTGAAGGTGGGTCAGATGAACTGTGTTCGTGTTTCTTCTGTCCCACTTCCACAATGGGAACCTGAAGTAACAGCCCTAGCTGTAGATATTTATTCTGTAGACACCTAAAGGAAGGTGACATGGATCTGACAATGGGTGAGAAGACTTCTGTTCCCAAAGGCAGTTAGTATAACTGAAAAATCAGTAGGACATAAGCATCTGAATGACTCAATGGCTCACTGCAGTTCAGAATCACTTATCTGTGCTACCTATCAATGACTTGGTAAAACTTACCTGAAGTTTGCAAGAGCATCCAGAAATACTTTCTTTTGTCACTGTAGTCCCCTTAGTACAGTTCTCTGTCTAAGCAACACACTCTCATTCTGGCTAGTTCAGAATTAATTTGAGTATTGCTATAGGGCTTTGTTTTGAGTCATATTTATAGCTGTTTATGCTATTTTGAAAGCAACAAATGAAGTAAGTGTTTTTAGCTTTGGAGTCTCCTTCATCTACTTTGAATCTGCAGGAGTTCTCGTGTATTCAAAAACCTGGCATTTTTTCCCAACTGTTGCAGTCGGTCCAATAGTAGATACTACCCCGCTTTGCAAATCTTGACTCAATTATGTCAGAACATTGTAGCAGGAAGACCACTACTTTGAGAGTGTTTCCCTGCCTGGGTGTGTACACAGTGTAAAATTAAATTTGCACTTCATATTACCTCTAATACTCGTACTCCCACATAGTTTAAGATGATCTGTTTATTGAAATATGAAAGAGATACCACATAGAAGGGATTTTTATTGAAGAAGTGTGGTTAAATTATGTCTTTCATAGGGGTAAACTGGTTGTATGTGTCCTGTTCCCTATCTGCTTCCATGATAACAGCAGCAAAACCTCAAAGTTAAAACAAAATAAAGACAAAAATAATAACAATAAAAAAACAGTTAGAAATGTACCATAACATTGTTGAAATTCAAAAAATTTGTGAAGGAAGGAAGCCACACGTTCTTTGTTGCTTCTTGGAATAATTTCAGAGACTTAATTTACTCTCTTAAATAGCTTCTGTACAATTCCTTGTAGTTTTTACTTGGTAGTGGTGCTGATTGATTGTATATCTCAACAGAGCTGAATTTTGAAAAATAAACTGTTCATAGAAATTTCAATCTTTTATCAAACAAGATCAAATTATTTTTTTAAGTAGAAAATTTCCAATTAGTGATAGCTGAATTATTCATCATGCATAAATTATCTAAAACAGTATATTACTTTATTCTGTTCCAGATTGTCTGGTAAAGAATTTGAGTTCCTATGAATTTATTCATTGTTTTCATTAGATCTGTGAACAGTTTATGTACTGAACTTCAGTACATAGGGTGATTTGCTGACAATTTACTTTGACTGTTCCCAATCTGTAGAGCGTAACAGTTAGCTAAATCATGTGGGTTTGTTTCTGCTTTTTAAATAGATGAATATTTTTTAAATGTGAAAATAACAAATAATGCCTAGCCAGTAACAAATAAAAAATAATGAATACTCTTTAGGTAATTTCTGATTCCTTTCTTCCTCCCATATTCATGCAACAAAAGCTGTTTGAGTGAACGTTCACAAATACCAAAATGAAAGGGCATAGGCACACAGGAAGAATGGCTTTTCAATTGGTTACTTAAAAGTCTTCCATTAGGTGTCAGCTGCTTACATTTCCAAACATTATATCCCACAATAATGAATAAAAGACTTCCTAATAAAAGGAAGGCTTTTTAGAATGAACATTATGAGTACCTACTCAAGACTAAGGTTAATTTTGTGCCTTGCATGAGCACTTTGGCTTGCAGATACAGAGCTTGATTTAGGAATGGGTCATACTCCTCAGACATGAAATATCCATCTGTTGTGTGAACAGTCGTACTCAAGAGTGGATGAAATTTCTCTGACCAGATCAGAAGAAAGTAACCGAGTATTTTGTGATACCCGATCTCTCCCCCAGCTGTGGAAACCTATTGAAGGAGCTCTACTTACAATACATTTGTCAGAATGCTAATTGGAAAAATGACTTCATTGTGTGAGTCATACAGTCACCTCTGTGGACCTCATTAGACTTAAATGAGCAGACTGAAGGCCAGAGCAATCATTCTGAGCACAGCCATACATTGGTGAAGAAGCTCTCACAGAAACAGGCTTGTGGCCAACTTTGGGTACTTAAAAATGACTAGATGGAAGATGGAGGTCTTGGTGGCAGGAAATACATTGGAAACACATATGTAGTGTCTTCCCTCTCGTAACAAAAGACAATTTAAAAACAAATCTTCTTTTAAAATAGCAGATTCGCTACCTGGTAATTTTTTAAATAGTTTGCAATGTTCTGATTTAGGACAATGGTATTTTTAGGTGGCAGTAGAGCATGCTTGCATGTAGCTGTGCGGTTCTTTGCAGGACAGGCCGTAGCAATGGTTGGAAGTCCTTAGGAACACAAAACTTTTTGCTGGGCGACAAAGTCATTCCAGCCTGACTTCAAAAATTAGCAGTGACAATCAAAATATGTTATTGGTTGAGATAGTGACTTTCCTTGAGAAGCTAAGCTATATTCGTGCAGCTGCTGCTTACCTACATTTGAGAATTAGGTAGATCTGGATGAGGGCTTTAGTAGAAAATGACAACAACTTTGTCTTCTCCAGCAGCTAAAAGGTAATCTCCAGCAGCAGAACTAATACAAAGAGAGAGACATAATCTACTGCTTCATTTAATTTTTTTAACCTGGAAGATTCTGCTAATAGGATAGCCAGATTCAGAAGGGCTGAGGAAAATACTATTTGAAGACATCTCATAGTAAACAAATCTTGATAGTACAAGCTAAATGGAAGCAACATGGGAGAGTGATCTCCTTCTGATGTCATATAAATTTAATATAAATTTGGAATGAGGCTTAGGGTGACTTACAAAGCTTAATTAACAAACAGGGAATTAAATTCCATATACTTTTTCAGAGGAGTAAAAAGTTAATAATATAGTCATTAAGATTTATGGAATAACCTCGCCCAAAACAAAACTATTGAGATACCAGACTTTTATGACTACAGATATGTCTTACCTTAAATACATCTGTTTTGAAGCTATAGATTAAGGTACTTATGCAGTTGTGAAAATCTCAACAGTCTGACCTTTATGAACTTTATGTCAACTACTCATATATGTCTGAACTTCAGAAAAGTACATATTTTGCCTCATTTTCTCAGTTGCTGTGCACACAGTCCTTCTTCTATCTTACCTTGAAATAAACAAGAATGAAGAAAACATTTTCAAAAACTGACAGCTCACTACAACTAAGCAGAAATAAAATAGGAGGCTTTTAAAAACCTACATTGTTACCACGTTTAAACTAGCAGGAGAGCTTCAGAAGGTTATTTTAAGTAGAGCTGCCAACAAGAAGACTGAAAATCTTGACATTCCCATCATCACTTGAGAGACAGAGTTGTATCTACTCAACTCCGCCTTCCTGCATGATGAAAAATAAATCTGAGATATGGCCTTGAAGTATCAACCCCCAAAAAACTCTGCTCATGTGAGTTATGTTCTTCCAACAGACATGTTTCCATTACGCTTCTCACTGTCATAATTGGTGACACAGAGGTGAAAACCATTTTACAAAAATGGCCATAAATTCCTAAGTTCCCATATAAAAAGCAACTAAAAGTCACAACCAGTTTGTAGCAAAACAAAAGGATAAAAACTAGGAAGTAAAACACATTGGCCATTGCGAGAGCCCTCACATCCAACCAACACATGGTGCTTTTCCCATTTATTTACCTGAGACATGGAAAATCCACCCCTAAAGCACAGAACAACAAAACCAAAATTTTTAAAAAATCATTTTTTGAACACATGCAGTAACCTGGGTATCTGCACCAAAATACCTAAAATTTAGAGGTTCCTGGCCTGGTTTCATGAAAAGATTTGGGATTCACAGGACTTACCTAGTCTTTATTTTTACTAAAGCTCTATTCAGAAATGATAAGCATCTATCAATTTACATATCACTTTTAAACATATTTCCTAAAGTAATTTGTTATTTCTATGGTTGGTTGTGGATGTAGATATTGCTATGTTACTAATATGACTAATCATTGTTACCCAGGCAGGTACACCTTTCTAGGCTTCTTCTTCAACGGTAAAGAAGTTTCACAACCAAATCATCAAGCCAAAAAGTTGTCATCTGAAAACTTCTTTCTTCCTTTCTTTGAAGTCCCTTTGCACTTAGAGGTGCTGGCTATAGAATAAAATCTGGAATGCACAGCTACTTTCACCCTCAATATTTCCAACTTTAAGCTTTTTCTAGAAAACCAACCAAGGAATGAACAGCGCTGAAGTTCACGTGAACCAATTATTCTCTATGTCAGCACTACAACGTTATGGTGGTATCACTCACTTAACCACAGTCCATGCAATCCCTGTTGTCCTGGTTTCAGCTGGGGCAGAGTTAACTCTCTTCTTAGTACCTGGTGGTGCTTAGTTGCTGACTGGGGTTAAACCACGACACCTGTGGATAAACAAATTCTTTGTCCTTGGTGTACCAACAAATTCATTGTTTCTTCCTCCCAGTGTCTGACTTCATGTCCCTCCTTAAATTATTAAGTCCTGCAGCAATGTCTCCTTCTTTGAAAATACTAAAACTATCTGCCAGTTGTTGAGTGTTACCATATAAAATATGTATTTTTTATAATTACATTAAAGAAAAATGTAAATATCTGAATGGTAAAACTCTGCTATTATTAACTGAACAATTAGATTCAAAAGCAGAGCTGTCATTTCTTGAAGTGAATGTCCATATTTAATTTTAATACTTAAACATTTATTTCAGTAATCAGTAGAATTCATGGGAGAACTTGTGTTATTGTCTACACACAATTTATCACGGGTATTGCTTGTAGTCTATTTAGTTCCATAAAATGGAACTGTGGTTTGAACATTTTAAAACACAGGTTCAAGCATGTTCAATGTTTTGTTCAGTTATACTATTTGCCAATACTTCCTCCAATGACAATAACACTTTCCAACTGCCTTTTCATGAAGCCATCTTTCTCATTTATCTTTTTTGTCCTCTTGGCAAGAAATATCCATAATGATGACTGTTTCCCTAACCTTTTATTATCAGGCAGGATAAATAGTAACATCAACCACATGCTTCTCTGAAGTATAGCTTACCATTATTTGTTCCCCAGACTGTGTAACACATAACAACGCAGAAGGTACTTTGCAGTTTACTGGTTAGACTACTAGTAAACTTGCATTTTTCTGAAATTGCCTACTTTTTCACAGATCTGTTGCCCGTATGCATTTTCTTCAGGCATATTGCTACTTTGCCGTTGCAGAATTCACATCAGAAAATGGCAGGGAGAATTTAGGCCTCCTGCTACAAACACATAAGCCTCTGCTCAGTGCACTGCACCTATATTTCCAGTTGTCCATACTTCCGACGCTCCACTCCCAGCACTGTTCAAAGCTCTTGAACTAAGTGAAAACTTCCATTCCGTGGAGCAATAACGTTGCCTGCACAGTGGATCAACTGTTAAAGACCAGCCTTTACAAATATTTGGGCAAGTCTTGCACTGCATCAGACACAGAGAACAATACACGTATGCAAGAGTGAACTCTGTCTCTGATTTGAGGTTTTCTTCAGCCTGATCACTGTCTACCAAATTTAAACAAACAAGGAAATGGAATGCAAGAAGCTAAAAGTCACGCACCATTAAGAAAATTAAATAGTTGTTTCAGAAATGCTAATTTTTTCACATAGCATATGCTGTGGATTTAATTTATTATTAGTTATGCTGTTAAATTGACTGAAAATGTATCATTATACCTTAATAACCCTATTGTAAGTGCAAAGCACATCCTTAACTGGGGACCCATAAGTGATGCTTCCATAATACAAAACAGACATAGCCTACAGAATTAATGTATATTTCAAGTGTTCATAAAATTTTTAAATATGTGTAAATTAAGGATTGCTAAAATATGATTCTGATAAACAATAATGTAACTCTTTTCAAAGTTTCACAGATCATACCATATGCCAAATAAAGTTCCTCTGCATAACCTTGGCCACATGCTTTCAAGTTTAATACAGTTAATTTTCCCCACTCAATAACTATTTTGAGTCTGGTAGTCCAACTTACTTCACAAGTTGTGAAATTCATCATGTAACTGTGGCACACAGATACTACAGCTAGTATGATGTACATTTTTTCCTCTTATCTGTCTACCTATTACCTACAGAAGAGCCATACAGCACATGTGCAAATTAATCTATGGGAGATGAAACTATTCCCTCAGTTCACCCACTTTACCATATGGAAACAAAGATCTTCAGTACTGAAAGCTTCCTAGCCCTAGGGCTTACAGAGCATTGCCATATGACATATGTTTCTGCATGTATTGTTTAACTGTTGTTTTGGACTAATTTTTAGTAGTTTAATTACATCATAATAATAATTGTATTTATATATCAATATAGATTTCAAAAGTCTTGGAAATACTTGCTGTAATTACTAAAAAGTGTTTTGCAACATTTCCGTTCTCTTTTTTATTGTTTCCCCATTACAGAAGTGCACCAAATCCATATCCACTTTCCTTAGCTAATGTCAGTTGGTGTATGTCCAGGCCTGCGGTGGAGGCGGTTTGGTCCCATTCCCCAACTGGCTGCTAAAACCTGCTCCTTGCAAGCTCCACTCCCCACAACGCACCCGTTCCCCACGGCTGCTGTGCCCGGCTCTGCACACAGCTTCTCCTCTCCCTTCAGCCACCCACTCAAGCCTGGCCCCAGGCGTCAGCACCCTGGCCCCCTGCCCTCGCCCCCCCAGCAGAAGCCGTCGGTATTTATTTGGCAGAGCAAGGTTTGGCGAGCTCTGTGGCTCTGGAGCTACAGCACGGGACTTGGGGCTGGCCTTATCAGACTGTGAAATTCCACTGAAACCAAGGGGATTTCTTCTGCTGAGTCGAAAGCATGCAGAAAGGCTGTCAGGATCGGGGTCTTACGTACTACACGAGTGGAAGAAGGAAAATGGAAATCTTTTCAATGAGCCTGTTTGCTTTGTAATATAAAACCATATAATGAAAGCACATTCACATCGTTGTAATTTTCTAATGTTTTATACTTTAGTTTTATTTTTCATAGCAGTTTCTCTGATTTATCCATTTCAATTTTTTATGTTATTTCTTTTTTTTTTGTTGCCTGTTTATTATTGGCATATATTTTTAGTATTTTTCCTTTGGATTTTTTTTAAATTGACAAGATTTCATCTCTGTTTGTTAAAGAGAACCAGCTGTTTTCTTCAAAGATAATTTTCTGAAGCTGTTGTGCGCCATAATTACACTGCAATTACACAGCAATATCCATAAAAGCAGATGAGGATTCTATGTGTCCTTCTGACTCATTAGAAGTTGCAAAAATGATGGATGCAGTCTTTCCTAGCTTGACTATTGCCCTCTGTCGGCAAACCCAAGTCCTCTCATATCGAGAAAGAACTAAAGCAAGGAATAAGAGAAAACATTTGAAAGGAGATTAATTTCAGTTTTGGTAATGGGAACAGTGAAATAATATTGAAGCTGGAAAGTATTTTCTAGGTGCATTTTATGGAGAACACTTTGAGTGCTTTAGCTAATGTTTGCAATAAATCAACATTATATACATTTTGCGTTCCATTTTCTGATAAATTCTTTTTTCATATAGTCAAATTACTTGATCAATTATTCTCTTTTCAGTTTAGTCTCATATTCATGTAATTTCCTTATAAAAACCTTCAGACAACTTCTTGTTTTTAAAGATATGATCAGATTCTATTCAGTTCTCTTTTATTCAGTTGTTCTGACATGAATTAGTTGAAAAAAGTCAAAATATTCTCATATGGCTTTGCAATACCTTAGATCTTCATGTTCTAACTGTGGAGGTGAATAAAATCAGAGAGCTTCTTTCTTCACTCAGACCAAAGCAGACCAAATCCAATTTCTTCTGAATCAACAGACCAAAAATAATTTATTTCCAGAATCAGTTCTCAAATATTTGAGATGAGAGAAGAGAGTAATTTGGATGGGGAGGGGGGTGAGGTTTGGGGGCCTAGGGGGGTTGTTTGAGTTTTTTTCATTAAATATTGACACAGGTGAGCTATTTAGTTTTGTTGGTTCATTTTCTGGTTAGTGTTTAGCTTGGTGACTTCTAAAGATCCTGCATGATGAGCCTGAGCCAAAGCTGAGAGGCAGTGAGGTTACTTGCACTGACTTTCAATGGACTCTTGTTCACTCCTGTCAGAGCAGCCACTGAACTCTCTCTGATCTTGATTTGCAAAAGGATTATGGATGGAGCAGAGCTTCAGAAAACAAATGAGTTTCATTAAGACCCCTGCGAAGTTTAATGTGAGTTGCAAGTCAGGAGAGACCTATCAGCACATTAGTTTCTCCTGCATTCTTTCAGTTTCAACCAGAGCTGGATCCTGATACGGTTTCAAAACATTTACTTTGGCATGGGCAATAGGGAGTATTCTGGTTTTGTAGCCAACTGGTCAACCAAAGCATACAAGGCGATTATTAGTCCTCTAGTGACTTTCAGCAAACAGACCCTGTTTAAACAGCAAACTTAAACAAAACTCAGTTTAGAGAGTCTATTCTGAAAAAAAATGGCATTGGGAAATGAACATATGTTTTATTTTCAGTTGTATTTCTAGCTGTCATAGCATCTACAATGTGTCTCTTAGCTTGCAGAATTTTTAGATGCTCAGAATTAAAGTGTCTCCTTTAACTGCAGGCAAAGACCAGATTTTGTTAAGGCTAACACAAGCACAGGAATAAGTTTTCTAATGCTCACGTTTTCTCAGGATTGATAGCTAAGGCAACTTGCGTGAAGCTTCATAGGTCAGTTACTTCTTGTTTAGCATCACACAGTTGACCTGAAATTATTTTATTTCGTCTCTTCCCTCTCTTTTCAGCAACAATTCATTAATATTTCTGAGAATCTTTTTCCCATGAAATTAGACTTGCACACCAAGACACCGTGAACGTAATAAGAAACCTACACCAGGAAAACGGAAATGTGGAAAGACACCACACTTGTAAAATGAGGAACCAGCTGTCTTTGTCCACTGCAAATGCACTGTCAATTTCCTGTTTCTGTGTAGGGCAGTAGTTCTTTCAATATATAAGACAAATGCATAATTGCAGGAGTTTCAGCTTTTCTTCCATCTAGTGATTGTTGACTGAACTGTGTTGATTAGCTTTCAGTACAAGGCTTGACAATGGTTCTGCAATCATTCTGCACAGCTCATACCAAGCAGTATTTTTCTTTGTTATGAGAAACACCTGATGAAGTCTATTGTTGGAGTCACAGCTTTTAATCTGCTGGTCTTGTAGAAGACACCACTTTTGATGCCAAGCGTAAATTTTCTGCAGTTCCTTTACATTTTGCTTCTACTATCACTTTTCATTCAATATTTGGAGAGTATTCTTTTTAACTTAATTATTTACAGCAATAAAATAAAAAAAAATCCCTGTTTTGTTAAAGTAATTTTAAAACAGTACATTTAACAATATTATCAAATTTCTAGTAGTGAAACAATAAGTCACTTATCTTTGCAAGCTCATTTTGAATATTTTTGCTACTGTATGTACTTAAAACACCAATAGATAGGAAATTAGAATTCAGCTACCAAAGCAAAGATACATTTTCAAATATTGCATAGAGCACAAGCACAAAAACCACGATAAACCCGCTATATCTGTGCATATGTAACGAAGACAAAATATGCAGCAGTTAAAGCTCATACTTTTCACTTTTCTCCACTTTTACAGAATCTCTACTTTTTTTGATGCATACAAATCTGATGGTGAAATTGTGACTGCAAAAAATTAAAACATGAATATTATCTATCTGGATTCATTAAAATGTACAGATGAAAAGAGGTAGACCCTAAAGTCCATTTAATCATCAATCTTTGAAAAGTATGATGTTATAGTTAAATGCAGTCATTTAAAAAAAAATCTGAACTGTCTTTACTGGCTTTTCAATTTTCCTAAATGCTTATTTTATTTGTGTTGTCAAATCAAAGGTTGCATACGTCTCATTGCAAGAAATATAAGAAAAAGAGACTGGGAGATATGTACTCTGGTTATTGCATGCAGGAACTGCAAAGGTCTTTGCTTCAGAGATAGCAGGACACACTGTCCTGCTGTAAATATAATGGCTATCAGGGATTGCAAATTCAGGCTCACTGCCACAGGAGGTGACGTTTTAGCTTTTTTTTTTCCCTCAATGGTTGTGCTGAGATTAGTACATAAGCAATGCAATGTTTCTGCAAAAACTCTTACATAAAATGCATACTGCCATTTAAATACTAGAAACTCATTTTGAAAAAGACTGTTTCTGTTTTCCTGTACCTGAAATCCTCAGTGGAAATAGTTTGAAGATGGGAGTGGTAAAATGAAAGTGCCAGATGCTTAGCCAACGTACGTCACTGTAAGTTAATTGACTTGGAACAAGCAAATGTCAGTTTTCACCAGATGAAAATGTGGTGAAGATCTTCCCAGATAGTTATATATTAAAAATGTCATTTATAGCTATAGATTATCTGATTACAGATGAAAAATGAAAGATGTCTTTTAACCCCTTTTAAAAGATTTTAGTGGGACTAGCAATGACACTTCCAGATGTACAACAATCTGGATGCCATTCAGCAGTTCAAGCTATTCTCTTTTAAATATTTTACTTTTCCTTTTGAAAGTATATAATTCATATCAAATCTTTTACTAACTTCTGCCATCAGATTATTTTCAGTTTATTTTTAAACTCTCTGTTGCACTGGTGTTAGGTATTCAATGATGCTATATGTATGTACAGTACATTGCTCACAAACACTATTAGTTTCATTATTTCTGATTTAGGATTAAGATTTGTCTTTTGAATTCATAGTTTCTGTCAACTGCAATCATTTTCTGCCTGCCTTTACACATAAGATCAATGCTCTTAGAGTTCAGGTTTCTGCGAATGTCATCCTGAAGTTGATGGTATTTCTGGTTCTTTATTGCCTTCTGACATATCAGTGCACTTAAGTACAATTTTTCTCCAGTGGCTGAGGCTGAGTTGACTGAAATGGTCCTTCAGTTGCATTCTGTCATCTGTGTGTTGACCATGACCTTCATGGTTTATTTATGATTAGGAGGTTGTGTCTTTCCTTACTCTAGCAACGGTATTTTAGCATAGGTTTTCACAAAATTTCTTAGTTCTGCAAATACCTTGCCAATTTGGAGGCTCCCTCTCTGCAATATTCTGCAATAAATAATAGGAAGCTGGCCTGGACTTTTAGAGAAACATTTCTAGATATATTTCCAGTGTCAGCTTAGATTGTTGCTCACATTGTCTGCTGTCCTCCAGAATCAGACCAATAATGAACAATCTTTGCCATCTCTGGATCATATCATTGTACTATGGATTCTTAGATGAGGTCTTACTGTGAGGTCTTTAATGTTCTGGTAAGGAATCTGCTTGATTATGTATCATCTGCCTGGGAGTGAATATGTCTGGTAAAGACACTGAAAAGAATTAAGCATGAACAGTTTATGGCAGGATGAGACTTTTATGAGCTTTGAATTTCAACAGTTGATAAAATATGAACTAGACGTCATTAGCGCTTCAGACTATGTATAGCGTTAATTGCATTTGGAGTTTCATCTGGGATTTTTGCTACTGTTTAAACTTACACTATAAATTGAGGAATGATACTTCCTTGAGCAAAAACCCTCAATGAAATTAACGACATGATTCATGTCAGTAAAGATAATAAGATGAGCTTACTTTCTAGCTTATTAGTCAGAACAGGATTGTTCTATCAACATCAGAGAAAAAGGATATAAGTCTTGCATCAATAAAACTTGGGCAGATCTACCAGCTGAAAGCTACTTGTCTGCACAAGTAAATAACTCTAAGTAGCTTCTCACACTTGCATTTTCACAGACATGTGGATTAAGAAGAAAATCTACAAAAAAATCTATGTTGCTGTCCTAGAAACATAGATTTCCTTCCAGATAATGTTTGTAAAGCTAGTGGATCATATCTTTCTTAAAGTCATTTCAAAATTGTTGCCCTTAGGGATGTTCAGCTAACACTAGTGCTAAGATCTTCATCTAGGCATTTTTCACATGCAGGTTTTATTGTCACAATATCCTTTATGCCGTGCTTCTTGTAAATGCTCTGAATTTCCTTTGGTAATTTTGAAAGCAAACTAGTCTTCTAGGTAAACTAAATAAGCCGATCATATCACTGCTATGCTTTGTTTTGTGCACTGCTTCCAAGTTCATCAGTGCAATGACATCTAAATCTTGCATCTCTGCATATAAAGCATTTCATGATATTACGTCCTCTGCAGTGTCCCTAGCGGTGTAACTGCCCATAGACAAATACTTCGCTGAAGACCTTAGCACACATTTTGATATTATACTAGATCCAGTCCAACTGGAAATCAGTTAAACCCAACATTTTTAAGTAGGTTTAAGAAGAGAAGGCTTCTTAAAGGCAAGAGTACACATTGAAGTCCTGGTCTGGCAGTCTGCACTTACTGATCAAAGCACATAAGCCCATGATTTTATTTTTGGTAAATATGGAAAATCCTACTAAATGCGATTTAAGCACTTGTTTAAAGAAAAATAAAGGTATGGTTGCATTTTTTAATTGGGCCCAGGGAAATGAAAGCTGCAAATGAAAATGCCATGTAAAAGAAACACGCCATTACCTCCATCGTCAACTTTGGAATGAATATTTGCATGTTGTAAAATTATCTTCTCCTCCTCTTCCTCCTTTGCCCTCCTCTACAGCTCAGCAGTAAGCAGAAGGATCACCTCCAATCCCGTTACAAGACTTGTGTGGGTGTGAATATGCTTTTCTGAGCATGAAAGCCATACCTCTTTTTGGAGGAGCAGCTTCTACACAACATAGATGCTCTTACAGGAGTCCCAGACACAGATATGTTTACCCGAGCTCATAGGTTTTACACTTCATCTGAATAAACTCATCACTGGTCAAGTGTCTGAAATTAGTATTAGGAAAGATCTGCTTATCTGTATGGTGGATGCGATTAGTAATGCTGACTTAATCTCTTCCGTCGTACACACTGAAGATATTAAAAAACCCCAAACAACAACCCACCAAAAATGCAGAATCAGTTGATCCAGACACATTTATTACAGATGAATGGAAATGACAGGACACAAGTCCAGTAATGAGTGTCATAGTCCAAAGTACAAAATCACAGCTAATTTGTAGAGCTGTTAACACACATAACATTTACTCTCCTATTTAAAAATCTGAAGTATTCAAAAGGTTTAAGGGGAAAAGAAGATAATAATACTTGATGATTCATTAGTTTGAGAGGCATACATGCTCTTGTTAAGACAATTAAGGCTTTGGTCACAAATCCTTTGGTTTTATTGATTTGCCAGAAATCATAACCCTGGCTCATTTTATTCTTAACACTGAAGTGCTCTGAACAAGGGGGAAGATAGGTTAAGCAATTATTCTGTGATATTTGCAGTTGATCCTGCAGTTTCAAAACACAGACCAGTGAACAAATGCTGTATTATGATATAACGTGGCCACAGCAAGTGCCATTCATCCTGCACAGAAAGCAAATAGAAGGCTTCTGTATTAATATCTTGAAAATTTGATAGGATAAAATGTCAAATAATTTTTGTGCAGGTTCCTCAGGGAAAAGCCTTATATGTATAGATGCTCTGATATGTTCGCTTCTAAATAGTAACCTTTGATAGAAGGAAAAGTGTTACTTACAGAGGCTGCAACTTTACTTCCTTTATAAAGGGCTCTCCAAATAAACTGTTGAAATCTGCCTTGCAGTCATTAGACTTCCCTTATGAAAGAGTTCTATATTTTAGCTTCTTTAAGCCCTCTGCTCTGTATCAGGCACATGAAAAGCTTGTAACAGAGACTTACCACTTAGTAGACAGATGCCAGAACCATCGTGGACAGTTCTCTAAAATCATTGGCTCAAAGCCTAACAGCTGCCAAAAAGAAAAAACAACAATAAAATGCTGAGCATCATCAAGAATATAATTGAGAATGGACAGAAAACATAATACTGTCACTATACAACTGCGTGCAGTACTGGTGTCCATATCTGCAGGACATAGTGGAGTCAGAAAAAGTACAGAGAAGAACAAATAAAATGATTAAGGTCATGGTGCAGCTATCTTGACAGAGAGACAGCCTAACTAGCTAGAACCAGGGTTACCTGCTGAAACTTGTAGCAGCTTGGATTAAAACAAGAAAGTGCTTCTTTATACAAAGAGTAATGATTGTGTAACTTGGTGTCAAAGACAGAGTTGGAGCAAATAACACGTTCAAGAAGAGATTAAACAAACCAATGGACAATCAGGTTCAAAAGCAGATACTAAAGGGAATAGGTGGAGACGCATCCTCTATTGTCCCTCATCTGTTGCTTGTGGATGTTAGGGGAGGCATACCACAGCTAGTGACCAGGCTTGTGGGCTTCTCCTACTGCCAAGGCGGACGAGTGAGCAAGATGGATTTATGGATTAGTTCTGGTCAAAGAACATGTTTCTTTGACCTATTTTACAGATAAAGCAGGGGACATGTTACTGCCATGAAGAGTCTCCTTAATTATGGAAAAGTTTTATATAAATATTTGTGTTTCCTGCTCAAAAAATCATATGTTCACTTCAGGGAATTCAGTAAAGATGAATTTAAACCATGTGTAAGGAGACATTAAAGATGTTTTGGGTTATCTTCTACCATTAAAATGACAAATAAATTAGATGAATACTGAAATATATGTAAAAATATTTTACAAAAATTTTAATATATACTCTTTTTTACTATTATTTTGCCCTTTCATATTAATTTTCCATCTTTTATGTTCACAAGATGTTAAAATATGATTGTCAATCTATAACATTTCAAGCAAGCATTATGGACTATTTCAGGAAGTTTATCTGAAATTCGTAATTGCAAATTTTTGCTCTAGAAGCCTGCTTCTGAAGGTTATATTCAGAGTACTAAAAAACAGAATAGTGTTGTCTAGTCAAGATAATCTGAATGTTTAAAGTTAATTTGAAATGTTTTTAAACAACTCATGCTTTTGTTATTTATAGAAAATGTTTGGCTAAAACCAGAGAACAATATTCAGGAGACAGACACAGTTCAAAACCAGTAAACATTACCATTGTGTCTCCCAATTTATTTGTCACGGATTATGAAACTAGTTCTAAACTTCTTGTGTTAAAAGAGTTTTGAATACAGGAAACTGACACTGTCCAAAATGCTTGTCATTAACAGTAGGACCTACTAATTTTAATTCACAACTAAAAATATTCCACACACAAGATAGGGTCTTTACTAACTCAAGAAGTATATTATCTAAAACTTCCAATACTATTCAGCTCCAACATTTTAAAACAATAAGATATGGTAAGCAGCTTGTCAGAAAAAGGTGGGATACTGCAAAATTAAAAAAAAAAATGTAAGAAAAAGGCACTCTCCTACTTCTCTGTAATGTCACTGTAAATCTATCTTGATTTGTGCTTACTTAATTCTTGCTGCAGGATGCACCAATCCTTTGATGCCCTCAAATAATCCTAGCTAGTGAGCCTAGCTAGAACCCTTACACGGAAATGTCCACAGAAAGAGGCTTGACTTAGTAATCAGCCTGATATTTAATGCGTTAGCATCTCAGGAGATGTCACAGTGATAGGTAGTAGGTTCAGACTAACTGACAGCTTCATTCATGTTCTGTAAGAAAAGACAAAACTGCATGCTTGTAAGATTCACAGATAACAATAATCTGTGAAGACGTGATCATGACCAGTAATAGAGAAATGATGTCAAGTTTAGATACCTTTTAGAGAAGTTAGGTAATTAAAAACTAAATCTTACAGAGACTGGCACACAAAGAGTTTTAATCATAGCACTGATCAAGTTGTATATTGTGTTAGAGATTTACTCATGTGATCAAGTTTTCTAAACACACGTCTTGCAGGAACGGCTTGACAGACAGCAGCTAATGTGTGGCAAACTGATGAGCAATTGGGAAATGTGCCTGCAGCTGAAAGTATTAGTCTTCATATTTGATGATACTTCCGGGTTTATTTTTTCCTATGCTGCAGAAGGCTGAAGTCACAACCTTTCTGAAATTTCCCATACATACCTAAAGACACATGCACAAAGATTGAGGTTCCAGTTTTGCCACTCTGTCACTGCCTCAGCAAGACAAGATCACTGAGTAGTAAACTACTTACAATTAAGACCCTCTCAGTCTCCCACCAGAGATCTGCATGACAAAGTTTTCATTAGTGCTGGTACTTGGGCCACTGTGGGTCTTTCAAAAATTACACGAAACATTAAATCACTTGGCTAAAGAACAGGTTTTCCTCTTGGCTTCATACACATAACAAAACTCTCCAACAGGTGCAACTGAAAGAGTCTCACTCAGAATAGCCATCAGTCAAGATACTTTGCTTCAAGAATCACAAACACAGGCTCACAAGTTTGTTTGACTTGGTCAGTGCAAGGACTTGTGGTATTTATACACACATTGTTCCCACTGGCTACTAATTAATCCGGGTCAGAAAGGCAGAAACTTCCAACATCAGCAAAGTTTCACTTTATTTTTAATCATTTTAATGATTAAATTTAATTAATGATTAATGATTTAATTTTTTAATCACCTTTTTTTTAAACTTAAAATGTTTCGTCTAACTTTTAAAATCAGCTCTAAACATACCACTATAAGAAGGGATATAAAAAATGCAATGAGCACATATCTGGTATCACTTAAAGCAAAAATAAAGTGGAGTTATTCAGCAAAATCAGGAAAAAGTGTTATGTCAGGAGAAACAATACATCAAGGTAGGTAACAAATGCACACAAAAGGCTTTTGGGGAGTTACTTTTAATATAGGGGTTTTGTATGCACTTTGGAGGAAGCAGTGCCACTTGTTAAAATGTACTCTTTGGGTTAGTCATATCTTAGGAGTTAATAGGGAATTAATCATCTGTACACCAGGGGAGAGTGGTTTGATCAATACTGAAAGTATAATCTTCACTAAGGCAACACATCTAATAAGTACATCTTGAATAAAATTCCTTCATGCACTGACTCATTTTTCTTAAAACATGAAACCAATAAGCATTAGAATCCGTTTGGAGTGAGGGTGATCTCAGCAACACTTCTGACTGGTCTAACCAAAGTGTACCCATCTATGCATCCATAGATATGCAATAAGCACATCTAATACATTATTAACATCGAGTAAAAATAATAATGGATCAAGAATTAATCTTTCATGAGCAATATGAAGGTCTGGTGTTATGCCTATAAAAAAACCCCAAACCCAAACCCCACGTTTATCTAAATTAACAAAGAGAGTAAGAGATTTCCTTCTCAAGCAAATAACTAGGAAAAAAAAATCATTACACAATTTGAAGCTATTTCACTGTGAGAGTAAATACAGTAAATAGTGCTGAATAGTTATGATTTTTACAGGATTAAATTAATTGAAGCATTCTAAGAAGGGAGTTATTAGATCTAAAAAGTATGGTGTAAGTCCAAAGATCTCTTTTGATTCTTTCTCCCATTTGTCCTTTTCTTTTATTTTTAATAGCTGGACAGAGTCTTAAGTTGGAGTAAAAGACTGGCAGGAAAAATGATTCTTTATTTAGTATATCCAAATGCACTTTACAAGCATATAGGTAAGTTATTCCCTGACTTATCTATGCAGTAGTCAGAGAAGTTACCCCATTGATCTAGTTACCCTGGGACCTACAACTTGATATAAAGTCTATCACCCTCTAGTGCACCTTCTGTATTCTGTAATGACCAGGGGAAAAGAAAGAAGTGTAAATGTTGAAAGTTACTTAGAGGCTTACAAATCAGAAAGACAATAAAGCTGCAAGATTTTTAAGCAAATCCCCTACTTTCACGCCTTGTGAAACTATTTCAACAAATAAAGATTGCTTTGGTGGGACTGATTTAGTATAGGCAGGTGATTTACTCTGTATTTTCTCATGGAATAAGTAGAGGAACAGAGATAACTAAGAAGAAACCATCAAGTCAGTTTGGAAGTTCAGAGCTGATATGCTTCTGCCTGCCTCACCAAGACTGAAATATTCTATGCTGCTTCTACAGAAGTAGGTAACGCTTCTCCTATTTCAGAGGAAGCACTTGGTATCTACTTCGTTTGTCATACCAGTTAGATGCAGTTTAGAAATACTGCTGTATGAGTATTTTAATTTCATTAAAAATACATGTATTACTATTTCCAGTGTCTTTTTGATCTCCTGCAGTTCTCCTCCAAACCGTTCCAATGGAAACTCATCACTTCAGCCAGACCTCTGGCACTGACCACCACCCAACTATTTCCAAAAGCTTACCAAGAAATTCTGCTCTGGATTTCTATACAACTTCATTCCCTCACTCATTCCTGTATTTATTAATCCTTGACACTAACTCTATGTTACTAAAAACATACAAACAACATATGTGTAGGCAGTAGTACAAAGACAAGGAAGCAATAACTTGAAAATAATATAGTCACAAAATGGGCATGAGATTTGCCCATGCCTTGAGAAGTTTAAGAAAAAACAACAGGAAGCAGTCTTGGAGACTGAAATTAAGGTCTCTAATCCATCACTGGGAATAATTACTTTGGGACAACAGTGGTTCTTGCCCCTGCCTGTCCACTCTGTGGTAGTGCTGTTTGGGAAGTGGGTAAGCAGAGATTTTAAAAAGAAACTCACAGTATTTGTAAAAACTACAAAGACTACTGCGAGCATATAAGCACCACTCCTTGGGTGGGTAATTTATTTGTTCCCATGAGACTAATGCCACTATGCCATTTGTGCTCCACTTCTTCAAACATTTATATTCGTGATTTAAACATTTATATTCATCACCATATACTAGTTCTTAAATGTTCAACTGTCCCAAACAAGTTTCTGTAATGCACTCTTGAGGAGGGCTGTGGCTGGGTTGCACAGGTGGGAGATGCCCAGCCAGTGAGTCAAATCAGCTGCAGCTCATGAGCAATTCAGATCAGTTTTAGTCCTGTGGCTCTGTTACAGGACAGGCAGGGAGGTTGTGCTGCAATGGCAGATGTTGGCTAAATTGAATCAGCCGGGAAGAAGAGAGCATTTCCATTGACTCTTTCAGGTACACAGGCCTGTGCCATGGCTCACAGGCCTGTGAAGAACAGAGCTTTGTACAATAAGAAAGACTAGCAGCACCTCCCATTCATAGAGTGGGATTTTTTTATTTGCAATGATATCAGGAGGCATCTGTCTGTACTGCAGGGATAGGTGAGGGAGCACTGGGACACTTTAAGTGTGACAAGTTATAGAAAGAAGATGCACAAGCTACAGCACACGAATTTAAAACACAATGCTGAGATATGATTGTACATTACATAGCATTATTTGTGGTTGTCTGGAGATAGCTGCAGTTTCATATGGTCTCAAAGTCTTGAATGAAACTAGCTGAATAGAACCATGTTATTCTATTATGTAAGTACAAAAAGTAGAGAGTAAAAAATTAAGTAGATGGAAACAACAGTGGTTAAAATTCTTTTGTTTTTAAATATTTAAGCTGCAACTAGTAACAAAGAGAAAAACTAAAAGTCAAAAGATTATTATCCTGGCAGTGCCCCATCTAATAGTGTTTTCAAGCCCACGATCATCTTCACTATCTTGTGCTGTGAAGAGCTTGGCTTGCCAAGTTGAGGTTAATAGGTGCAGTAAGTGATGCAATGCCCTTACTGCTCCTGTTTTCTCAGCAAACAGACGATAAATAATAATTATCATTCGCTGATAGCTCTGAGTGTGCCTCTTTTTAGATCTTGTATCCTCCACAAACTGATTTTGTACTTACAAGAGAATTTTCAAAAAATCAGTCTGTCAACATAATATGGTCTTGTTATTGCAATATCTTAGCTTCTAACCAACTTTCCTGTTTTTTCCCTATTTTAGATGAAGACTGAGTTATGTAAGTAATGTCATCTTTATGCTTAATAATGAGCTATATACACAGGGACTTAACCTCTGTTGGAAGGCAAAAGACGCTTAAAATTCAAAATCACTTTTTAGAAAGCTACAGGAACTCCTACGTCTTTTAAAAATGAGACTGAAGTAATTTATCGACTGTCATACAACGAAGGCAAGAATAAAAAAAAACCAAAAGAGCCCTAATTCATTATTTCAGTGTTTACTGTGAGCCATTCTTTCTCACATTCATGGCAAAAATAATTTTAATGTAAATGCAGTCAGGTACAACTTAGCATTTAAAAATAGAAAATTATGATGTCTGGGGCTCAACTTTCACTTTGGCCTTATCAAGGGCAAATGTCACTCAGAAGTTGGAAGACCACAATAGCAGGAGAGGAAGAAGAATTTCGATAACTGCCAGAAGCATGTGCACTGTAGGAGACATCAGGGTCCTGACCAAGTGTACACTGTACATTCAAATCTCAGCAGTTTTGTGAATACTTAGGTCATGTTTCTTTCCTCCCCTTGAGGAATGAACTAAATACCCTCTACTACTTGGAAGGATAAGAATGTTGAAAAATGTGTTCATTTACACTCCAAAAACATTCTTTTTCTTTCTTTTTTCATCCACAAGTTCAAAAACTTCTCTTTCTTTCAACTACTTTTTTTAAACCTTTGAAGCTTGGCAATGAGGTCGATGCACTTAAAGAAAATACTAAAATGTTAAATCTGCTGTTTCTAAGAGGGTCATTTCCATGCTCATCAGAGTTTCTTTAAATGCAAGTCCCAAACTTGCAGAAAATGAGTCAACATTATTCACTGACAGAAACCGGTTGGGACCCCCCTCAATGCCAACATCACAACCTTCTTAATTTATTTCAAACACAGTCTTTAATAAGACATCTCAAGACATCTGTTTGAAACTTACCCTCCTCATTTTGCAAAATCTGGATGCCTGAATACATAGAAGCTATGCACTAATCATGATCAAAAGCCCATTCCAAAAATGTAGGTTTGCACCAACAAAATATTAGGGTGGAATCAAAGAATACCCACTCCTCCGCCCCCAACCAAATCTCCATTTAGTAATCGACTAGCATTTAATCTCAGTTTAGACTTGGGTCTGGTAGGTATCCCCTGAACATACTTAAACAACCCAGCTCCACACAACATAGAAGAGTTAGGACAGTCTCCGGTTACAGACAAAGTAAAACATCCTCCTCTGCTCACAGAGATTTAACCCTGAGTCTCCCTGAAGTGTCCTAACTGTCCCACTGTCTGATGGCCTGCAAGCCAGCTTGTTCACCTTGTAGGTGAACACCTACGAGGGTGTTCACCACCCTTCCTCCTGAAGCAGTGCTATTGTGAAGAATGAAGAGAGGAACAGTGATTCAGGACATTGATTTACAAGGGATGCATAACTTTTATGCCATTTATCCAATGACAGGATGATGTGAAAGACTGAAATACCACTTTGGGAATGGACTCAATGCTTCTTCTTTAAACCAAATTCCCAGACTACTGAGTTACACAATCAGGCATGCTTTTAGTCCATTCCTATGGCCTGACACATCATTGATTATCTTCTGCAGAGAAAAGAATTGAGCAGATGATCTAATCTCTAGGACCTTCTCTAAAAAGAGAATGGCACCACCATGTTATCAGTGTTTGATTGTACTGTAAAAGAAAGGTATGAGCCTTACTTCATTTTCAAAAGCAAAGCACAGATAGCCCCTTTCAAGGAAAGGTTTCTGAGACTTCTGGTCCTCAGATAGTGTTGCCTTAGAAAGGTAGAATTTGCCACGCAGCACTGTCAAGTTGCCATGCAACTTGGTGAAAGGTTGGGTCATTTTTTTGCATGCTGGTTAATCTTAATCCCCATCACCCCCTATACCCCCCCAAATTGTATAGGGACCCTGACAGCAAGTTCCTCATTCTTAGGGCCAGGTGTCTATAAATTTGGCATTGCAGTACCTGGTGCAGCTTGTGTCTCATTCACACAGTAGGATGACATGGCAATAACAGATGCTTAATACTACCCAGCTATAAACTGACACGCTTGTATGCATAATACTTCTGAAAAGGTTTTAGTGGTTCACCTTAGTTCAGTTCACCCATCTTCAGTCATCTGTGTCTAGACTTACAAGTGATGCTTTCCAGAACCATGTAAATCCTGAGACTAAGAAGCAGCAGTTTCTGTCTTTGTCCATTATTACTGCATTATTTTACAGTATGAAATCAGAGCTTGACTTTATTAGATTCTGTCCTTTGCCTCCCATCCCTCCTTCAGAGTGGGAGTGAGAGAGAGCAAGACAGTAATTAAAAAAACCCTAGAAATCAAAAGCATAACATTTCCCTCTGTTAACTTTATGAATTTAGACTTTACCAAGCAGAAAAATACATCTTGAAATACAGCCAACATTTGTAATCTTAACTCATGTTCTAACTTAATTTTGCTTAAAGGTTCTAACTGCAGGTGTTTAAGGTTTTTCCCTCTCCATTTTAAGAAGTTGTCTGCTGTATGCTTGTTGCATCAGACTAACTTTGCTGAGCTACTGAGTTCCATTACACTCCCCCCCCAAAAGTACAGTATCACCTCATAAAACACTTCCAAGCTTCATCATCTGAGTAAAGATATGACAAGGCTGTTTATCAGTAGGTAATAAGACAGATAATTTAACTGTACAAGCTCTAATTGGTCTAATTCACTAACTGACCTCTCCCCACTTGATTCACTAGTACAATTGAGCTCTGATAAAGCCTTTAATTGTAAATTGCACACAGCTGTGAGCTGCTTCTCACGCTGGCACAAAAACACTATCATCGACTGTTTCATCTCTGCGACCTGCTAATTTGGAGCATATGTAACTGTTTTTAATGCTGAAGGCTTGACATACCACAAACAGCAGATGTTGCAGCTGCCCCTGAGACGCTTTATTTAATTCAATTACGTCTTTTGGAGATATGTAAAAAAGCTAGGCGAGATGGGAGAGGGCAGGAGAATGTTAAAAATGGAGCCCCTGGTTGAGGCCCAGGTGGCTCGATAGGCAAATGATTGGGTGAATGTCTAAATGATCTTTTTAATTGAGTAGACTGACGGCTAATCAGGGTCATGAAGTGTTATCACACTGATGAGCTGAGTGGAGCCCTGGGCTGCTCTGCAATTAATGCTGCTTTTGTGAAAGGAGAAAAAAGGAAGATAATGTATACCATCTGGCAATTGTTTATGATAAAAGCAGCAGTTTGCTACAAATTCAAGTTAAATGCTATTCATAACAGTATTTCTTCTGCTGCTGTGGAGGGCAAGGACATAGAGCCCAGGCCTTTGTCTGACTTTCTCATTCTCTTTCAACAAGCAAAACATTCATTTGCTTCCACGTGTGTTGTTATTAATTATTCGCCTGCTTGCTAATGTATGGCCCAAATGATGCTCTCTTTGAAACGCCGTGAACAAGTCCAGCAATCTACGTTTTGGATGCTTCATGCCAAAGCATCCGATGAGGGAAAAACAAAGCTAAGGTCTCAACTTGTAGCTAAAAGCCAGAGAAAACAAGCCTGTTGTTTTGTTGGTGGCGGGTCCCCGTCCCGTCCTGCCCCTTTCCCCCCCATTTCATTTTAAAGAGCTTGACTCTTTGAAAGACACATTTAAAGGTTCGGCAAAGAGCATGTTTTTGGGAAGGAGGGGGAAAATTGAAGCCTGTGAACACTTATGCAGAGAGTTTTCACTTGGCCTAAGAAGGCTGGGTTTTACAAAAGAGAAAAACAGTCAACCGGTAAGCCAGGGATGTTCTTGGGACTTGACTCTAGCAAGGTATGGAGAAGTAGACAAATACTAATGACAGCATAACACTGAACTAAAAACTAGCATCCCTGTAAGTAGAATACTATTCTGCTATTAGGTAGAAGGACATGACAAGTGAAGAAAAAATAATCCTGCCAATTGTGCTTTAGGTTTTAAACCAGTTGCAAGCTGGAAATAATACTGCTGGGGACCTGCCTAAAAAGGACATCCAGCAGTCAAGTTAGGGAAAACTTAACAATATATAGTGTCACTTCTTACAAGTACCCGGAGACAAAAAGATGAAGCCCTGGCTTAGAATTTAGATGTGAAGTGCTTATTTATTGCGCACAGAATAGTTCTGAAAATCAGGTGATTCAGATTCCCTTCCCAGCTGTGTCACAAATATATTGTATGTCCTTAAGAGAGTCACTTAACTTGTATGTGCTTTGTCTAACAGAGATCTAAAACAATAATTCTTTAAAAACAGCAGTCAAGTCAAAGTTGATCAAAATTAACAAATATCTGTTTTGACTCTGCTTTAAAACTTAAAGGGCTAGAAACAGAGGCTCTGGCTCTGCCAGAAAAGATGGAAAGAGCTGGACATTGTAAAGTTTATTTAATTCTTGGGGGAGCTGGCAGTGCATTTGGTGTATTAGTACTTTTATTGTGTTTTATACTTTTTTACCTTGGGGCTGGGTTTAAGCATTTCTATCACGTAGGTCTTCAAAGGAAGATGTTGCTGGACTGTACTCTAGTAAAAGGAGTCATAGCCTCAAAAGCAAAGGACATCTCAGCATCAGCTTCAAGCTTAGATCCTGAGACTTTTTGTTAGTTTCTAAGTTCTGTGGAGTACAGATGAATACACCACTTGTTACCTGTTATCATTTGTTATTTTCTGTCCTTACTAACCACTGTATACTGCAGATGCAATATCAGTAATGCTTGCAGACACCATGTGTTTACATCAACATATAGAAGATAAGAATATGCTGCTTCAAGGATTTCACTCTGCAGTTCTCATGCTTAAACTGTGCTTTCAATCGAACTTCTAGCTATGGTTAACAGACTCATGTTATAAATATACGTTGCAGACTCCTTAGCAATTTCCCACCTTCTTCATACTCTTCCAGATACTGTAATGTGCAGAAGTGGCTGGGAAACTGTTTTCTCATCCAAGGGAAGTTTTACAAGATTCTTTAAGTTTTCTTGTTTTGAACCAGGAGAACAACAACAACAACAGTAAAAATTCAAATAAAAAAAGAAAGAAAGAAAAAAAGATTGGGGAGTAGGAAAAGAAAACCAGAGCAGGAGGGCATAATACACAGCAGGATTTTTTTCCATACCACTGAAGAGATCCTCAGCTATAGCTGACCTGACTGATGTGGTGCACAGTACAGTGACACTACCCCAAACTAGTGTAGGCATGAAAGAGAGTGGCAGTGCTGGTAATCTAGCATACTGCAGTCCTCAGCACAGGTAAACCATGTAGGTCCAGCAGCAGGCTGACAGAACCATACTGCTTCCAGATTTTGATTAGTCCATGCTACCCTGTGGGCTGGCAGTGCCATGCTCTGCTTTACATGTAGACATGCAGAGGGCCTCCCTGTGTCATCCATTAAACTCTGAATTATAGATACAAGTTGAAATGGTTCTACAATACTTCGTGAAAGAAAGGCACATCAAATGTTGATCTGTCCCCAGACTCAATTCATGGATTTAAATATCCTAAATGAGCCAGCTGAATAGTGGGTCAGTGCATCTGTCTGTTTCTCCCTGATCAGAAATCCTTGCCTTATTAAAACAGGTACATACCATCTTGAAAAAAAAGTTTCAGTTTCAACAAACCAGTGTATTCTGAGAAAAACATTCTTAAGAAAATTCCCAACTGTGTCTCTTCAACAACAGCTGTTCACAAGGCTACTGCGTCACCACTGCAGTGGCAGATACAATAGCTTTATTTGTACTGGACAATTGAAGTAGAATATTGCCCTATTTTATTCTTCAATAAGGGCAGAAAGCGAAAATACTAGGAAAAAATGCTGTGATAATAATATGTTGTGAGTTGTGTCGGGAAGAAGTGCCTGCTGAGGGTGTTTTGACAGTACAGGTAGTTATCAGATATTGTAGCAGGCAGCTACTCTTGTTAAGACTATGGAGTCAGACAGAAACGTTACTACTAACACCGTGCTTCAGAAGATAGCTCAAAATAATACTTAGGATAGTCTTTACGACACTTTGAAATCATTGTATTAAGCTCAGAATTATGGATGAACGCTGCTTTATTTTAGTTTAATAAAGGTATCCCACTCTTTCTCTCAGACTAGTATTAGACACAATAAAAAAGAAACATTCTTTCCAAGATTTAATATGCTATTTGAGTTCTCTTCTGTAATCACAATTTCCTATTCCCTTTCAGATTTTTCAGATACAGACTAATGTAAAATCTTCACACATAAAAAAGAATTTGAGGTAACACTTCTACTTACTTCTGGAAGAGTTGAGGAATCCTATGTTTTATATACATATAATGAGACAGCATATGAATTCTACAGTATTAATATCATTATGATGTGACAGAACTTTTTTCAGGATGACTGGGACTGCGTGAATAACTGAATTTTCATTTTGATGACCGGACCTAAAAACAATATCATTTTTAGTGAACCAGATAATTTGTTTCGGCTCAAACAAAGAAAAAGAGATAGAATGACTCCGTATTGGCACTCTGAGCAGTCCTCTGGAAGTGTAAACCTGAATTCCAGGTCCTGCATCCAGGAATATTTGAATACTTTGTAAAACTATTTCATCAGAAGAGATTAAGAGAGATCCTCAAATACTCTCTTCCACAAACTTGGTTCAGAGTCCTGTGTTTGTCCAAATAGAGAGAAGTATTACTACTCCTCCTTCCTGATCTGAAAAGCAATGCTACTTTGCCCTCCGTTCAAAATTCAATATAGAGTCCATTCTGCTCCATCCACAGGCTTCCCATGTGATCCTAAGGTGGTAATACAAATAAATAGCAAAACAGACTAAGCCTTCTGGTTGGTAAGAGTTTTGGGGCTTCCCTGAATAGGTTTTGACACACTTTGCATGTGGCTGGGGGAGAGAGCAGGATATCATTTACAACCTACAGAACTGTCCTATAGGTTCATCAAATGCACTCTTGTAGCCTGAGAGCAGAAGAGAAAGCAATCCTCTGGGAAGGACCTTTCCTCTTTCAGTTTCAGTGTTACCAACAGCTTCATGTTCTTTACAAGTACTGGTGTAGCCAATATTCTGATCCTCAAATTACCACTCTATTTGGCTATAGGTAGTGCCAGAGCATTATATCAGCAAGCCATTTCAGCACCATAGCGTTCTTACATAAGGGACTGAATTCCAGAGGCACAGTGAAATACATGTGAAATCCTGCTAAATACAGTGTCTTCCTTAGATAAAAGCACAGGTAGGGAAATGTCAGGTAGACTTACACTGCTACCCCTCTGAACCTAATAAAGAAGACTTAACCTTTTTGCCATGTTTTCTTCCGAATTTACTTGGAAATGTGAACATCCAAAGTGAACAGTAATGCTAAATGGTAAGAAAATATTTATCCAAACTGTTTTCAGGCATCTAACTTAGTTTGTGTGAATAGTATTCTGGAAATGCCTATGTCCCTCTGTTTAGTGTAGACACCTAACTTTAGCCTACTTTAGGCTTCTAACTAGGATGTTATTCAGAACAACTACATTAGATTACATGAATATTCCCCATGGGGTCAAAATCCAAAAGGTAACTTTGAAAAACCTCAGTTGCTAAGTTTATATATTCATCGAATGAATTTAAAATTCGGTGGAAAAAGGCCAATTATGTTTTGTAATGCAGTGTACAATTCTGAAATAAATCCATGAATAAAAATGTCCAAATATAAACACAGATTGATATAACTCAGAACATCCTAATCGCTCTTGGAAACATGAGTCTCATACAGTACATATAAACTGTGTCATCATGACAAAAAGCACCCCTGGATCCCGGAGTTTTCTACTGAGTTTGTTTTAAGTTTCTGCTAAAATAAAAAGGAACTATTTTCAAAGGCACAACAGATAGCTGGATGTCTAACTCCGGGCAAAGTCAACACCTGAGATGGTATAATAAAATCTCAGAAAGATTTCCAAAGCCTCTAAAAAGAGATAGGCAGAATTCAATCACTGATAGCTAAGTGCAGTATTTTAACCTATGTAAGACAATTTAAGATTGTTCTGCTGCCAAAAAGGCTATTCCTGACTTCCCTCTACCTCATGGCCATATATTTTATTGTACCTTTCTTGTGCTGGAACTAGGCAAAACACAAAGGTTTTTTTGTGGGATTATTTTTCAGTTTGTCTGAGGCACAGAAAGGCAGGAATGTGTGGAGGAAGGCAGAAGCACTATGACCTTAAAATACTTTTAAAGTTGAAGAAAGCAAAGCAGAAGGTGCACATTGTTACATTTAGAGATCAAAATTTCCTATGTCTCTTGGCCCTAGTTAGTTCTTCAGAGGGGCTATTAAGTATATGTTAGATATACTAATTAGATACTAAGTATATGTAGTATCTGTTAGATATATTTGAAGCTTTCTAGCTATTTCAAGACAATGTGGACACAGCTATGTAAATACTTTGAATTTAATCTTTAGAAATCAAGGTTCTCAACACAGACATATGGCATTTGCTGAAATTCAAAGCAAATGTGGTTTCTAAGTCACTTACTTAGAAAAAGGGGAGAGGAGACAGAAGGATCTAAAATGCTGATAGGTGCCTACTGAGAAATTTCAAGCTGCTTCTGTGTCTATCCTCAATTCTCAGGTACACTGAAAATTTCTCCAAAGTGCCTATTTACTTTTTTGTGTGTCATACCTTTTTAAACTGACTTTTATAATATTTAAAAAAAAAAAATTGTTAAAAATTTTCCTTCAGATTTTTACCCTATTCTGCAAGACACGACAGTAGTCAGATTATCATTACCTTACAATACATCTCTCTCCTCATAATGCAAACGGAGTTGAAATGTTTCTCCTCACTATTTTCAAAATAAGCATATTCATTTTCAGTTCAAACTGTCCTAAATTTTAGTTTCCTTCCATATTATTTTAAAGGCATTTTTTTAAAAGGAGAAAAATCCAAAGAAGTATCAAAACAAAATGTTTTATTTAACCTCAAACAACATTTTTGCTCCCTCCCACTTCTCATTCAGAACTGCAAGCTGACCAGGGCAAAGGAACAATCTGTTTTCCCACAAAACTTCAGCCTAAGGTTATTTGCATAGAATACAGTATTTCAAATTGTTTACAATGAATGACAGTTCAGTTCTAAAAAGGCAGCTAAATTTCATGAAGTTCTCTTAATAAAATAAATGGTTACAAGTCTTCCTTCCCTGAAGAAAGTGTGTGCATTTGAACTGACTGCTGTTTCAACACCTCTGTTCTGCCTACTTTTAAATCCAAAATTCCTTTTCATATACCTTAGATGAAGCTCAGATACAGGTTACTTTCTTATAATTTTCCAGGCAGTTTGGGAAATTTTTATTAATACTGACTAGGAATAAAATTTTAATGTAATAAAACACTACAGTGTATAAATAGAGTGTATACACTGCTAAAAAGATTGCAAAGTAACTCCTATAGGCAACCTACATTTTTAGACAGAAGTGGGAAGTAAGCAACACAGGGTTTGACTCTAGTTTATCCTAGCGTACAAGACCCCCAGCAATATCTGTTCTCTTTCCAGGAGGGTTGACATTAGATTACAGCAACAGAAAGCAGTATCATCAACTCATGCTTAGCCAGCCTGATGCTCTTTGGAAAAGGAATATAATCGGGGTCTCTGGGGATGCAGTTTTCATGAGTCACTTCCAAAAGGGACCGCTGGTGGAGATTACACAAGACGAGGTCCTGCAGGGTCCACTATACGTACACCCAATACTTGCAGGAGGGAATCAAGCCCAAAGCCTGTTCTTGTACTGCAGTATTTCTTGGCCAGAAGAAACCAGAAAATACCCACATTCACATATGGATTTGTTTCCAGACCACAGAAGTTTAAGTAACTTTTCAAAAAATACTTTGAAGGAAAACGAGTGAACTTTTAATGATAAACAATTTCTGTGAGCCTCTCTGTATATTGACACTACTCAGTTCTGTGCAGGGTTAACGACAAAGGGCTTGAACGGTCTGCAGCGTGCCATGGTCTGCCACCCTGCAAAGGTCACAGTGGGAGCACAGCTCTGCTCCCTGCCTTCACCACCCATTTGGCAAGGGTTTGGCTGGCCACCCTCCCTCTCCCCTTAGTCATCTTGCAGTCTGGGGATGCATGATTTGCGATGGTGAGAGAGCGAGCTCATGCTAATGAACCCTCCTCATCATGCGGATCTTTATGCCTAATTCATCAGGCACTTTAGAGAGCGATCAACTCATCAACAGCCACACAGTGAATTTTTTAGCTCAAGGCTGGTGTGTGCTCTCTTTTCTGTGCACAACTGTGGTTAGAGACTGAGTAGATGAAGTATATGTTGATAGATGAAATGTTATCAACACCTCTACTCACTGACCCACTGCCTGCTGGAGTCTTTTTCCAATATTAACAATATTGAAGTTAAAAAAGAGAAAACAAAAAAAAAAAAAAAAAAGAGGAAATTTGAAATAATTCCATGTCCTGATAAGCATTTTTTAGAAAAATAATCTCTCCTGATGTATATATTTCAATGCATTTGAGGTAATGAGAGATTTCCTGAACCCTTTCTTATTTTTCTGAAAGGTTTTGAGTACTCTACCATTGTGATTGCATATGCACATGTCCATTCCCTCCTGTCTATCCTATTCTTCCTGCTACCCAGTACCTACCAGTTTGCTGTCTGCTATGCTCTGACCCTCTGGGATTCTTTGGGAAGAGACTCCCACCATCAGCAACAGGCTGAAGGTGCTGCCAAATGCACAGATACACATACACACATACACAGAGAACGAGAACGAATTTTCCCTCAGTTCTCCTTCACTTACTGGCTTTAGATCTCGCATATTGCTATAGTAGCCCTTGAATCTTCACATTGAATTTTGAAGGCTTAAACATTTCATTTGGTGATTCAGACTGTTTCCCATCATGATTAGCAAACTTTAGCAACCATTCATTAGAAAAAAAGACATTAAAGCACAAATGGGCAATCTATATTGCCAATCTGTATTAGGAAACTAATCTGATTGGCAGTAAAAACAATGTATGCCTAGAAATAGAAATAAAAATTATCCCAGTTGTGTGTCCTATAGACTCTCCAATAACTCTTTGAAGTACAGTAAAAAACTTTGGATTTCCAGTCTTTTGCAGTTCAGCAAAACGGTTATCAAAAAAAGGGAACCAAACTAGGCCAAATCTTACAAGATAATATCCCTGCCCTGCAAAAAAAGCAACAGCCCCCCCCAACCCTCACAAGACAACATCAAACCTGTATGAACTGCATTAAGTCCTTGATTCTTAAGCTCTTCTTGAAATGCTCTTATTCCTTAGTAGATTAATATATCCTTTGTTGCTGTTGTGGCTTTCAAGCACAGCATGGCTGCATCTGTTTTGGGGAGGAACTTTAGGATGTGCGCTTCTCTCAGCGTGCAGATCCATCTCTGATGTTCATGCTTTGGCTGTCTAGCCAAGGTACTCCTAGCTTGCTGCCCCTCCTCTCCTCAATACAAAAGGGTATCTGAGACTATGTGGAAGTGATTATCCTCAGATGGACAGGAGAGTTTTGAACCTATCTATCTATCTTCTGGCCTGTTCGGGTATATAAGATACTTACATATAAACATATATATATATATATGTGTGATTTACAACTTCCTATGTGAAAATATTTTCACACCCTTCTGACATTGTAATAGTTTCAAGAGGTTTTAGTTTTCTAAAACACCCAAAGACCAACCTGACAGAGAACTGGGTCCCACTGATAGGGTCATGATCCGACTTGGGTTTCTGAAGATGGATGACGTGATCATAGATGCTCACTGTCCTCCTAGAACTTTCACTCAGGTCACTTCGGGGTCTGGATACCCAACACGACCAGCATATTTTTTCCACTTGTTGAGCAATGCCTGACTTCCCACTGTGTCTGAAATCTATTGTGATGATTTAATGATTATGAAGATTTTAATGGTGCCTTTGCTGAAAGTTTCCCTGAAGTCAAAGGAACGAGATCCTCTGGTCAATTCCAGATGTCTGAATTTAAAAAACAACAAACAAAAAACCCAAACAAACGTGACCATAGTCCTTTGAAAACTGAAGACTCATAGTCCAGTTTTCACTTTGAAGGGTTTTGGATTTGGGGCCCTAAAAAACCAAATGATTTTCAAAATGTCTATGCAAAATGAAATAATTAGTTTCTGTCAGATTTTAATTGGGATCTTCATTTATTGTCCAGCATAACCTAGTAGCTACTGATCTATATGAGTTTTGTTTGTTGGCTTTGTTTGTTTCACTGAAAAGTTTACATTATGCTGTGGTGTCTGCAGTTTAAAAACCTTGATCACATTTATAACAGCAGGAATCTTCAGTAAGGCATTTCTGAAGAAGATAGATATAAGATACAAGAATATAGGGGCCTAATAAGAAAATCTATTACTACTTTTATGTCTCACAGGCCTCTCTCAATATGTTCTTTAAAACTTGAAATAACTTTATATAATTTTGTCTGCAGAAGATCCAAGCAGAAACACAACTGTTTGCAAAAGTTGAGGAAAAGCATTTAAGTCTACTTGGCATCATTTCAGTTCTTTACAAATCTATTACATGAAAAAAATCACTGCTCCAGGGAGCTAAGCTATTGTACCTGAACTGGAAGGTCTGACCCAGATATGGATTGTACCCATTATGTAGAGACCATCAATTGACAAACATTTGAAAGTGTTCAGACTACCAACAAGAATAATATAAAAAAAAATAAAAATCCATTGGTACAAAAATGTATCATAAAACACCTGAGATCTAACAAAGAAGCTAGTGCTGGTTCATTGTGAACAGATATTTTCAAGAGTCTTGCAGTTTTTACTTTGTTTTGTAACATGCTTAGTGGAATTCAAAAAAGCACCTGGCTCTCAGATAAATGCTTCTTTTAAAGAAAATCTAGAAAGTTATGCAATGATTCTGGGCATGTGGTCTGGAAATTTGGAGTACCCTCAACACTCATCAAAGTTTGGGGGAGGGGAACGGGGTTTCTTTATTTTTTTAAGTTGTAAATGATGAAAGTTGAGTGCGTTTTTGGACAATGGTGGCTGTGTTTGCTATAGATGAGCTATCACAAATACAACAGCAGTGGTGCGAATGAAAACCAGATCTACAGGAGAGTTGGGCAGAGTGTTGGGGAGAACTAGGGGATGTGGGCTAAGGAGGAAGGGCCAACATTTTCCTCTTTGACAACCAGATTTGGGAAATGGAGCTGAGTCTACAAGTTAAACTGCTTCATAGGTTTTACAGGTGTAAACCAGAGGCTCACATGACTAACAGAATACACATGCTCTGAACCTCATGCCGATTTAAACCAGGGGAAGATCTGCCTCATACATGGAGCTATTGTTAATGCAACATGCCTTGTGCCTTCTTTGAACTTCTTTGTGCGACAATCACTCAGGATCATACCAAAATGAAAACATTACTCTTCATTTCCTTCAATTCAGGGTGGAGCTAATGGAGTCAGAGGAGTCTTTCCATTGATTTCAATAGGATTTTGTTCAACATTTTCTAAAACACCCCACATTTTGTGTCCTGGTGTATAAAGCAACTTAAGTTACAAAATACCTCTTTTTGATGATATTAGCACCATTCTGAAAAATAACAGAAGAAAATGAAATTTCTGGAAAAAATATCTCCTTTGAATTTTCCCCTGTGTAACTTCCTTGGTTGTAATCTTAAGCAGAGCAAGAGCTGTGTGCTTTTTATGTGAGCGCGATATCAAGCACCACAAATGTTCAGCTTAGAACTGTCAAGCCACACATAAAATATTGATACCTCACATTGCAGGGTTAATACAGTGTTATTTTAATTGCAAACACACTGTGGGTGATTAGTCAAACTTCGTGCGTCTTGAATTCTAAGATAAAGATGCCTTCTGGCTGGACCTCCTATGCAATTAGCACTATGACCCTCATGTGCTCTTCTCTGTTATTAATATGATTGGTCTAATATGAGTATTAGATATCATTCATTAACCTGTTGTGAACTGTCTTAGAAACCATCTTTGAATAATAGACTGTATTCCTTTTTCTAAATCCATTTACTAGCAGGGAGTGGAAAGGATGAAGACAAGCTTTCTCCATTAGACTGACTGGTATAGTGTTAAGCAATATATAGTGTATGAAATTATGAAAGAACAAATTAAATAACAGGGCATATCTGGCTCATTAGTAATGGATGATCAGGTGCTCATTATGTTGAATTTCCACCCTGTTCAGAAGATGAATGCACATGCCAGAACAGAAATATGCTAACTGACCCTGCCTGAAAATAAACTAATGTGCATCTGGAAGTTCACTGGTTTGCCAGCTCACTACTGTTTATGCTGGCTTTATCTCTTTCTTTCTTTCTCTCTTTCTTTCTTTTCTTTTTTTAAACCAAGCAGTTTGAATTTGAATCTTTTACTTGTTATTAAAAGTGCATATGCCTACACACTAGTTATTCAAAAATTGCAGACTATTATTAGCATTAGGTGAACAAAAGAAAAAAAAGGAAAGTCTCTTGGAAGGGAAGCGTGCTCTTTTGTGGGGCCAGATCTTCAGCTGGTAGGAATCAAGTACTCCACTGGCTTCAATGGAGTTACGCTGTTTACATCAGCTGAGGAAAAAGCCCAGTAAAAGAACATTATCTACAATAAGCAAGACTGGATTGTTAACAGGAACTGATCATAGTTTTTCTGACTTTCCTGGTTCAGTATTTTGCCTTAATAACACTCTGAATCGAGTATCGTTCTTATGTTCCTACGTGAAAGCTTGATCATTTCAAATTTTTTACCCATCTCACATACGTGGACCTGTCAGAGTTCCTGGCTTCTGATGTGTGAGGCACCTCTTCTCTGGTCTGAAGATAAGGACACACATGTGGCAGGATGATTGCCTAAGAAGGGTGTTGAGGTTTACCTTATCTGATGGGTAAGGTGAGCCCTGTCACAGGGGAAGGGCCCTGGATTTAAATCACTGAAAGAGGGAGAGAGAGGGTAGGATGAAGGATGCTCCCTGGTCTCTGCACCCCCTTAGGAAGCACACACTCCTGGTTTTGTGAAATTCCATGTGCTCCCTCCAGCTTCATGGGCAAGGGGTCAGCTGTGCTGGCACGGGCACCACTGGGGTCTGGGGTGCTGCCCTGCAAATGTGTGAGATGTAGGCATGACAGCGGGAGAAGGATCCTCTTCAACAGGTCCAGCTCATAATGCCTGAGACTTGGCAGGTCAGTGTAAGAGTAAAATAGTCTTTCTGCAAAGGAGAAATCAGTGTCCGTGTTTCATAACCTATATTTGTTTGAAGTAGGACTCTTTAAGTGTGAGTCCCCACTAACACAGGACCAAATTTTTTATGTTTTTAAAGGAGAAGAGCCTTCCTCCGTGAGTAGGTATTTATTCTAGATTTTCCTGTTGGAAAGGATAGGAGGCAGAAGATTTGCTGATTCTTCTCTCTGATATCCAGCATGCTATTTCATTAAGGCGTCATATTTTAAATCATGCTTCCGAATTACTTGAATAAGAGTAGCTCAGAGTGATTGCCTTTGACATCTGAACAAGAAATACTTGTTAAAGAACTGAACAGTGTGTCATCATCAAATGAGTATTGTGGTGTTTTCATGGAGATTTCCAGGGCCTCTTAGAAAGAAAGTCATACCTATTGCTTAAATTAAACATTGAATCGTATGACTTCTGCAGAGGTCAGCTACTAATAACTTAATTCTTAATCCTCTGCTAACAACCTGGAGATCGGTTCAATTGTTAGGAATTCTAGCAATACCAAAATTACCACTGTGTTGAATTATTAAGGGTTTGTATCAAAGAATGAGCTTAAATTGCTTTGGTCTTGTGTAAAAATTCCTCTGATCTTCGGCAATCATAATTTATTTACAGCTTCCATACGTTCTCCCTCTTTCACAAAGAAATAGGGTTTCTTAAGTATGGCCAGGAGGTACTGAATTTTCATGTGTAGGTACTGTCTCTCAGTTAGAAAGACAGGGAAGAACTGCTGGCTTGAAGGTTCAGCAGCCAGCTTTTCTGTGTGAAAGGCAGGTTATCTAAACATTTTCTTCCCCTGAGAGAGATATTCATAATATTTATTCTAAAATACAAATATTAGGGCTCTTTGCTCCATGTGAATTATCCTTAGGTATAGTAAATACAGCTCAAGTTAAAATAAAATCAGGGCATAGCAACAGCTGATGTTTACATTTATAAAAAGTACATGTGGAGATTATTGCAGGAAAATGTTCCAGAATTTATTAAAAAGTCCCCCTTTTAGCTGGATAAAGAACATTTTAACATTTGGACTTGAACCCAAGTTGGCTGTAACTGTGTATTGTGGCTTCCATAGAGTATCTCTCTGTTTAATGTGGACATCTTCCCAAAAGTTGGGATTGGTTCATTTTGCAGAAGGCAGATTAATACCAAATGTCCTGGTCTATAAATTACACAGGACAGGACTTTTTTTATTATTATTTTTTTTATGTTCAGATTTGATCTATCAACTAATGTCTTGACAATCCTTTAGAGTCAGAGATAAGATCACACTTTTGTCAGCGTTACTTGTCTGTGTCAGACATATAATTACTTGAGGCATCTGATCAGCTATAGTGAAAATGGAACAGAGAAGCAAAGAACGTATTTGATATACCATTGTAGTTCGTACTTAAAACTGCAACACAATTTTAAACGGTGCATTACACTACTTTACAAAGAAAGGTATATAGAAATAAAAGCCTAATTTTTTGTTTCTGAAAATAATTGACACTACGTTGTTGCTTTGAACTGATGTCCTTCTGTTGTAATCTGTTGAAGTTCACAACAGATATGCACAAAGACCTGATTTTCTTCAGAAACAGGACATAGTAAATGTTCCAAGCAAAATGCTTGCCAAATTTTCATACAACAGTTCTCAGTTCTGACAGTTTTTATTTAAAACTGCTTGTACACAAGCAAATAAAAGGAACATGACTTTTAGTTGCTATTCCTTTCAGTCTCTAGAAATCAAACTAGCTGGGAATGGACAAGAAATCCTCAGTGTGCTTACTAGTTTTGTAATGTTTAACTGAAGATGCACTCAGATTCTTAGCAGGGTTTGATGGTTCCAGCAGCATGAAAGGGAGAACCATTAGGAGGCTCACCAGTTATTTAGTTAGTGTATGCCATTATTAAACCAGAGTAATATAAAATAGCACCAGACTCTTCCTGAGACCTTTTGCTAAAATACTTATGGTTTTGGTCTTATCGTTAGGTTCTATCTTCTCTCTATGGTAGATTTTCCCACACAGTTGCACAGTCGAATTATACGGGAAGGTTGGTCTTAATTACAACCTCTATTGCAATGCCCCTGGCCTGCTTATTTTCACTCTATAGCATTCTTTGGGAGTAGATATCAAATATAAACACGTTCAGTTTGCTCTCTCTCTCAAGTAATCTTACCTATGACAAGTCAGCTCTGAAAGGGTTCGCCTGGTTCTTGGAGAAGAAATCCACTTCTCTGAATATTTGTTTCACTGAATCAACAAATCCTGGCATGGACATGTAGGAAAGGCACATCATTAACAGGCAAAAGGCACTGCCTGCTGATAACTCCAGACACCCGTGTAGCATGCATCTCTATAACCTACTCTCACAGTGAAGTTCTTTCCAAAATGCTCAGTGCTAACGCAGTATTATCCCAACTGAAATAGCGGCAATTAAATTTCCATTGCAAAGAAAGTATGAACAAAGCTGAACACTCTTGTAAAAAAATACACTGTTCATATGGGGAAAGCAGCTCTGAATAGCTGAGAACTCTGTCAAATCAACATCAGTTCTCATCAGACCACTCCAAGGTGCTTCCCTTTGCAATAACATATGCATTTCAATTTCTGTCACTAGCAGTTTTCCATGCTTAGAAAAACAATGCTACATAATTATTTTCTAGCTCTAAAGACAGTGATTTTCCTCTCTAACTCTCCCAACTAAAAACTAGTAAAATTAAGCATATATAATAGCAAAATTAAAACAAAGTGCTAAACAGAAAGTAAACAGCAAGGATGTGGGGAGATTGCATCTAAAAACACCCCCTCAAAGTTAAAGACTTCAGAAAGTTAGGAGTGAAAATTGAAGGTTAGAATGAAAGCACTTTTGAAATGTTATCTGTAATGGTTATTGCAGTGTCCTACAGTACTCAATTACAAACCCACTTCTTATATGATTCCCTACCTTAAAACTGCATTACATATTTAAATCCTCTTGTTCATGTATGCAAGAGGTAAAAAAATTTTTTTTAAAAATCCTTACAGGAGAATGACCTTCATGAAGGTAGCTCCCTCAGATGCTGAAAGAAAATAGGAACACCTCTCTTTATTAAAATATGCAGATGTTCAGGGTTTTTTCCTCTGTTCTCAAGAAATACACTTTTTAATATATGCTGTTATATGATTCCACACAAAGAAGCATATTTTATTTTACAATATGTAAATATGCTGCATTTATCAAAAGCAATCCTGAACAATTTTTCTTTCATTTGGGAAAATTAAAACATATTTTACAACTAACTGTGCAATATTATTGTATTTAATATGATTTCAGCTGAGGGAAACCAATGAATACAAGTTTGGGGGAAAGGTTTTGAAAAATGGCTCCCCTCGTATTTAGTATAGTGCTTTGTTTATAATCAAGGGAAGTACTCTGGTTAACTGAGAATGAAATCAAATCTCCTCTGTCACTTCAAATAGGATAACCCTGCTTGCAGTTATCATCCAAACAGCCCAGAAATTTGAGGTGTTTGATCAGAGTCCACTTTCAGACATGATGAAATATTAGATGTCTGGAAATCAATCCAACACAAAAAAAGCAATAATTGGCATCACGGGAAAAGTAATCATGATGTTATCCTCCACTCACACAAAAAAATTTTAAAGTCTTTAACAGTTTCTCACAGATCACCTGTACAGTCAATCTGCTGTGGGACGCTTTGCACTTGGATTGTGGCGAGTTTTAGTGGACTGTCATTTCTATCTGAAGTAAAAATTGTTGTCCTTTCTGAAACTCGGAGATAATGTTTTTGTTCTTTTATGTGTATATACTGGTATTTGACTATAAAATAACATATTCACATTGGCATACAAAAGAGAGATCATGTGGAGTTAGTCAATTATCCATGTTAGCAAAGGGACTGGCATGCAGATTAGGGCGAGGAAATACATCTAGGCTTAAATCCCAGTTCTTCTGTGAGCCAGCCATCTTCATTTCTGCCAATTTGAGAAAAAATACTCCAAAACTGGTTCATAATATGTGCTTTAGTCTGACCTCAATTACGATCAATTTATACCAGCCTAATTGTAGGAAAACTTTGGACCAGAGCTACGGCTTTTTTAACTTTATCCTTTGAGATCAAATCTTTGCATCATGATGCATGTGCCATCACCATATTGCTAAAGGTCATTCCACTTTGCTGAAATACAGATCAGTTACCAAGAACAGTCTTGCAGTGTTAGACTTTTTCTCTGGAGTGTGGGAACTGAGGGTGGCCTTATTCATTTTCCTTAAACTGGCCCAAGTACACTACAGTCAGCATTAAGTCTTACCACTTGGGAAAATTAGTAAACAAAGTTTCCAATTTTCTGTGAACTGATTAACGACACAGCAAGCAGGAAGAATTGGCCCTGTGTGACACCGGGTTCTGGAAGTTCACCAAACTCAAAGCAGGAGTCCAATTTTTCCCAAGGCACCTTTTCTCCAGTGAACTTTCTATGCTTCAGTCAATAAGTGCATAGAAGTTTGACACCATCAAACAGAGCCTTGGTAGTCAAGAACTACCTACGTGAAACATTCTCGATACAGGCTAAGAGTGTCAAATGACTTCTGCATTAGAAGACGCACAAATGTCAAAATTTATCACAGACCCATTACAGGAATGGATATTTTCAAAGCCTGCTGCTTACGGTCTTACAAGCTTTTCTTACTATAATAATTTCAGTGGAAAAGTTTTATTCATCCATTAAACTAAATAAGCAGGAAGAAAGTCCCAAAAAAACAGTCTATGACAGTCTTTGTAAAATTAATAAGAAATTCCAGGAACCAAAACAAAATGATAAAAACAACCTAAGCAAAAAAAAAAAAAAAAAAAAAAAATTAATCCAAGCTTTTGATCATTCTTCAGCCATCCCTCTTGGGACTGGGCTTTACCAACACATCTCTCCAGTAGTTACACTGCAAGGCAATATAGCATTACATTTATGATGACAAAGTAAATTATTCAATAAAGAAATTCATGTCTTTTTTCCTCTTAAATTTATGCAGCAGTGTATATTTGCACATCGCTATTTATCTGTCTAGTGAGCATTTTTAGTATATGAGTGCCTCCTAATGAGTAAATAGCCAAAATCACACTAGGATGATGGTATATCTTTCCTTCTACTTTCTCTCAGTTCATTTAACCTTTTCTTCTTTTCCTTCTTTCTGTATCTACCCAACAACTCTTTTTCTCAACTCTCTTTCTAAATAAATTCACTTGTACATGCTTCTTATCCCCTTATTCTTAATTTTAGTTACTTTCTAGGGAACTGTAAAAAAAAAATCAGAAATAAATTTTTTCTTCCATTTTCAAAACAGTCATATCTATGATGGTTTGAATTTCCTATACCGATAGGCTTCTTAGAATAGTTGTTGCTCTCTGCACAAACTAGACTTCTGCATTGTTCTACTGAAAGAGCTGAAAATGTAACAGTCCAACTGGAAGCTAGAAAGTAAAGATCACAGTGCCCAAGTTAGCTGAATGGGTTATCCGAACAGTCTGGAAACTGTCTTCTAACCAGTCACAGAAGACCATTAGCTATTTCCTCTCATACCAATTTGAACATGCAGCAGCAGCATAGAATGCAGGCAGACTCTTAGAATGTAAGTCATTGCACTGAACCAATGGGAGAAAATATTTTTGAAACAATCAAAGTATGTCAGTCTTTCTAAGCATTTTATCTTTTTTGAGAACAACTTTAATGGCTATCTTCACCTGGCGATAAATTTCAGGCAGATACAGAACTATTTAGTAAGAGGTATTTGCACCAGATGAAGACTAAGGTTTTCCTGGGGCACTAGGATCAGGCAGCTATTCTGAGGCTGCAGCTTCCTAAAGTTGCTGGGAGAGACCTCACCATGACGATTTAAAAATCAGCTCAAGCCTTATGGTGTTCCAGACATGAGTGAGCATGTAGAAAGAATGAGTCCGTCCTCAAATCCTAGTTTTCAGGGAATGACTAGACTAATTCATTCAGTCTCTGATCTTCAGATATATCTTCATGTTTTTGAAGAAGCACAAAGGTACCCCATACTTAAATCATACACATGCACCATATGCAGAGCTGGAAGTACTTCAAATTGGAGAAGGATCACTCTAAAACTAGTGACCTGTCTCTTTCATGGCAAGGTTTAAAACAATAATGCAAAGATCTGTGAATTTGATTGAAAAAAATAAGCAATCAAGTATTTTCTTTACTTTGTTATTATTTTGTTTCAGGAAAAAAAAAAATCTTTCTCTTACCTCTGCTTAAATTCCAAGCTGCTGGTCCTTCTTTTTTATTTAATCTCCCAGGAGGAAGGGAGCAATGAAATCCCTATTTTTCACCTTTTCCTCATTAGTAAATGGAGATACCTAAAATAAAAATGTAAAGAAAATATAACTTCTTTTCATCTGAAACTTTTTACTTAAAATATGGCATAAATTTTATTTGGAAATCAAAGAATCACAAATCTTATTTCTTGTGATTTATCTTTAATAAAAGTTCAGCTTTTTTCACAGTTTCTGCATTCAATAAAGTGACATTACATTGCAGGAGACAGTCTTAAAGGTCTTCTGGGTTCAGAAATGGCTTATTGCTAATGAAGTCTTACAGTGCAAGATAATAAACCTTTTTTTCAGCTCTTACAGGGTTGTAAAGCAGACAGGTATATTCTTATTGAGACAGGTGATGACTAAAAAATTCTAGTTCTAGATTTCTTGATTCTCTAAATAAGCTGAAGTCACAAAAACATTATTTTAAAAATCACATCTTGTTTTTCAATGGGGTTGTCTTTGGAGATAGAATGATGGTAATCTAGGTTGACATTCATCCTCCAAAAAAGGAATTAGTTGAAGTAATCACTCCAAAAGAAATGTAATTTCTTTTACTATGACTGACATACAGAATTTTAACTTGCCCATGTTTTCTGCATAGGACATGAAAGACGGTTTTGCCTTTTTGAGTGTCAAGGGATATATGTAATCTGTGTATTCAATTTTTGGGTTGATTTTTTCTGAAATACCTCTTGCCTCCAAAGATCAGATGATCCTTTTCTGATTTTAAGATCTTGAGGAAATATTCAGAACAAAGTAACTCCCTTCAGTTCCTTCCTCCTCTTCTTCCACTTCAATATTTTAGAAAGAATAAAGAAATCAAACCACAGTCATGCTGTTACTATTTATTAAGTAATTTCTTAACCTGCAAAAAGGCGAGAAATTCACTGGCTTAAAATAATCAGAGTCTCTGAATATACCTCCATGTTACCCTGTCCTCTCTCCCTTGTATACTCTGGGAATGGAAAAGGAAGGGGAAGAGGTGGCAGTGAAGGAGGTTTCTCCTCTCTCCCCATTTCCTGCTCCTGGGGAAAAAATCAAATTGGGTTGTCAGCAGATGTGTGCTTATATGCTCCTCCCACAGCCAATATATATTTGCTTGGAAGAATGGGCTGGACATGGCTCACTATAATTTTCATCTTCAGTCTCGCAGAATTTCTTTCTGGTTGAGGATTTTGTAGGTGTAATACCAGCAATCACGTTAATGTTTCGTGAGACAGTAAGCATCTCCCAGTGCTTCTGCAAGGCCATATATGTTTTGCTGCGGACTGTGAAACGGAGTCATTTTTTTTAAGAAATTGTTTTCAATAATTATTGAAATGCAATTTATATTTTTTAACTAAGCAGTAAAGCAAAATGCAAACCAGGGGAAAAAAAAAAAAAAGGCATTCTAGTTCAATCAGATATCTCCAGAATGGACGTCTTAATGAGTACCTTGTACTAGCCTCCCCTCCCCTCATCCAAATAAGGTGAGCAGAAAAATCACACTTCGATCCTCTTGGAAGTCATTTTTGTTAAAAGATAGGAGAAGGTGAGGATTTCTATAGCACCAGAAGCAAATGGAAATTATTTTAGGTTTAATTTTAACAGAGGGAGAGAGACCCTCGTGGGACATGGAGGTACAAAATTTCAGCCCCATGGTATTCCATAACAGCATTCAGGCAGTCTACCCAGGAGAAATGCCTTTGGAACCCTGCCCAAACAGAGGCTCATTTACTACAAAAAGACAATAAATGCAGAGGTTCATTTTTTAAAGTTAGTATCATTTGTTTGCCCAGCACTGAAATTAAAGACACATTCTAAGCAAACATAAGGGCCACTTTGTTAGAGATACACAATCTGAACATATGAAATTAAAATTTATAGTGATAATTGCCCCTTGAAGAAAGTGCTGTCTGACAGTCAGTATCAGAGACGGGACTAGAATCTATTGAAAAGTAAAAATCTTAGTACTTTTAGAGACATAGAAAGTGTTTAAATATCTGATTGGGTAACTGGAATTTTAGCCTTGATTTACTATTTGAAAGTAAAACTTCAACAAATTCAAAACCTCCCATTTTTGCATCAAGGCAAACCTAAGGCTTTTTGAAGTTTAAATCATAAAAATAAATAAACAAGATATCCTGGAAAAATTGGGAGTTGGTAGCAGCAGATTCTGACTCCATGTGTTTCCCTGTCTTGGAGTTCTGACTTGGATCCCAAGCTTTCCTACCCAAGTTACACATCCAAAGCACTGGAAAAAGAAGTCTGCAAGTTACATCTGTCTCAGGGAAACTTTTTAATTTTGCATAGTTGAAAAAAAAAAATACACCACACTCTGAAACAACTACTTATTTTCACACATGTAAACTTCTCAGATACTCAACATCATCTCAAAACTACTGTTTCTTGAAAACAAATACTCACATCTTTAGACAACGTGAAGAAATAATCCCTGAAGGTGGTAGTTTTCTTCTAGTCATTACATCACATGATCAAGCACAGCTAAAACTCTTACCTCTGATCCAACTTCAGGCTTTGTCTTACTCAGAAACTATAAGTTATACTATCTTTCAGGTGGCTGCATTCGACCTTTGCTCCAAAATAAAATGAGCTCTGCTTTGTAAATTTTGTCTTGTATTATTTACAAATATCATAAGCGCACTTGCAATTTTTTGTTTTATTTGTTTGAGATAAACAACATGCTACGCACATGAAAAGAGGTCATTAAAACAGGTGAAAGAGAATGAAGCTAACTTGATAACTAAGGTTTCCGTCATTCACCTGCAGTAGGAGACCCAGACGAAGTCCTCTTCTTTGAAATACTAAATTATTTCTACAAAGCAAATAAAATAAAATTATTCTAGGTGGTCCAGACATGCAGTGTTTAGGGTCATCTTGACAATGTGAGAAAAGCAGAGATTTGAACACGGATTTCTGAGATCTGACATCAGCTGCCAAACTAGTGTATAATTATGACATAGGTTTTTATTCTTCTCCCACTATTCATTAAAAAAGTTATCTTGGCACTGAACAGCCTTCTCCAAATCTCTTAGTGGTATTACTGCCTTCAATTAAAAGTATTGATTTTGACAAATAAATAGTAGTTGAAGAAAGATTGTTCACCAGAATTGTCCCGGTCAGGTTCAATTCTGAGTTGATGTTGACAGGTTTGCACAGTTTGAAATGTTTAAATCTGTCTAGCTTAGCATAAACAGTTTGCTATGTATGTTTTCAAGTATGTGTCAAAAGCAATGACAGTTATTTGAATATACTATCAGATTCCAGAATGGATAAGATGTAATTTGTTATAGCAAGTAGTACATACTGAAAAGGCAGTATTGCTACTAGGCTTTATAAAACTTGATCATCCTTTATAAATTCCAAACGTCATATATGGATGAAAAAATTTAAACCTTTGGTTGAAGGAATTATGCCAAAAGAATCTTGCAAGCCAAAAATCAAAGAAGGCGACAAAGCATTCATATCCCCCCAATCAGTTTTCAAGGGCCACAAATAGGTGTATTAGAAACCAGCTGGAACCATTAGAAGACTCAATCAGTTGAGTAGCTCAGGAAGAAGAACTTCTAAGAAAATCCTTTGTTTATTGATTCTTAGTTCTGTATTAATAAATTATCTAACAAAAGATTTCATTCCATCTACTGTATTATTTTAAATTGTAAACTAGTCAAAGGGTTTACAGCCCAGGAAATAAATGTCTTTAGTTCTGAAACTTCCATTGTTTTCGTTTTCCATTTTGTATGAATTCACATCCCAAAATGCATTTTTGGTTTAAAAGGAAAGCCTCACAATGTTAGGTGGTAAAAACAGGGAAAAAAACAAATGAGAGAGTGCAGGGAGATGGGAGATATTATATTTATTTATTTTTGTAGTTCTATGTGTGAATGGTTAGTTCTGTGCTGCTGCTTCTACAACTCTAAAATAGCAAAAATAACTTTTACAGCTCTAAAAGCATTAATGTCTATACCACCAAACTAATCATAGATGTGCTTTAGGATCACTTTCTATGACAGTACCATACTACACTCTTATCAGGGAACAGGCTAGCTGGCTGTTCATTTTTTTTTTTTATTTCTTGAGATTTATTGTTCTAGCCTTAACTATATTGTGATGAGATGAGATCTTGTGAGCACCACAATAGTTTAAACTTCAAGTATGTGCTATTGAGTAACTGCCCACGACAAAGAAATAAGGCATAAACCCACAGACTTAGTCTCCACACAAATTAGTCGTACAGCTTATTCAAAAGGCTTCCTCATTGACACATCCCCTACTCTGTGGGGAAGCAGGTACCTGACACAGTTTAGGCTTTTTAAACATTTTATTATGATGTTACTGTTAATTTAGACACTCTCCTTACTGATTGGCAGCATTGCTTTTGATGGAGAGTGTAATTTCTTCTCTGCTAGATCCTGGGAAACTTCCATTTACCTCAGCAGAGCAGTACAGAACATTCACGCAGCTATGTGGTACCTGGCAGAGTTCAGCTAGCAGGTCTGGAGGAAAATCACTACTTGGAGGCATATTTCCTTATCTACCAACATGTAGCAAGAGACCAACATTTCAAACATATGTTCATGACATAATTTATTTTAGTAGGTAAAAAGACAAATACATTTTAGGTATGTAGTTTACTCAGAAAGGACTATTCACTTACAATAATTAGCTTTGCTAGCGAGATTCTAATAATTTCATTTTTTAATACAAATATTTGGCTAATAGATATGAAAGGTATTTATTTTCTCTTCAGTTGGCTTTCTTTCCTAGGATTAGTATAACATGACAGATGGCTGATGTCATCTTTACTTGGAAGAACTCAGCTGGCAATAATAGCATGGTACATTTCTGGGGATTTGCAGTACTGTATGTCATGAAGCGGTTTTCAACCAAAAAGAGTCCAAAAGGGAATTCCCAGAAGTAAATATCTGCCTATGATATCCTACTGCGTCTTGTTGATGCATCACAAACAGAAGGAAGCATAGAGTCTTTATAAAACTCCATAAATATTTACAATATTGTTGAAAATACATTGGAAATGCCACAGATTGTAAATGGTATGGGCCCCCTTGGCACTGTATCTTTAATTTTGCTGTCGAGTGAGAATAACAAAAACTGGTGCTTTATATATATCAAAATCTGTTATGTATATATTTGAAGTTCAGTGATTTTTGTCACATTTGACATTTGTGTGTAATAGAGTGAAAGCATTAATATTATTAGAATGTAGATACCCTGGTTGATTGTTTTTCATTTTGCTAATGATTGCTGTGATGAGTAGACTAATGTCAGGGTCGGAGGGTTAAAGTTAATGAGAGGTTTCCGTTGCGCCATTGATTAATGGTGGATACTATAGCAAGAGATTGTCAGATTCCTCCCATATAAAAACAGAGAAGGTAAAAATGGACTGATGCCAATTTAAACACTTTTATTTTGACTACCTACCAAAATGTTTCTAAACCTCCTGTCATAATTACATCTAGGCCTGACAAAAGCTGTGAGAAAGTATATAAAAATATATAAATTGTATCAGATGCTTGTAACAATATAAATTAAAGCTTGCTTTATAAATCCACACTTTCTCCATCTGCACTAGGCTAAACTGTAATAGATTTTATATTCCTCTAGCTAAATGCATGTTGAAGAGTAGCTTGTTCTATAGGTAGAAGAATAGGACAGATTATAGCATAATACATGTTTTAGTATTAGAAAAAGGATTCTTGCAATAGCTGATTTTATAATTAGAGTTTAAATACATCGACTCTGGTTGATATCTGTCCCCTTTTAATCCAAGAACAGGCTTCACTGACTGGGTTCCAAAGACAGAGGGCATTCATTAACATCCATAAAGCTCCAACTCTTCTTGAAGAAAACAGGTATAAATGTAAGAAAGCAGACCAATGTCCACGACAAACTGAGCAAATATTTTTGACAATTATTTCCCACTTCAGTGCTTTTTCCTACTCTGTGTCACAATGAGAAGGAAAAGCAAGGCTGGGAGATATTGAAAAGATGCATCTTAAAAAACAAAAAGACCAGCCCACCCCACCAAACCCCCCCAAACTAACCTTACTTTCAAGAATGTCATCTTGTCCAACAAAATGTATGTTGTTTTTACATTTCTACTAAGAACTTTTCAAAATATGGGGTTTTTTAGCAAAGAATATCATATAACAGGTAGAGTAAGAAAGAACTTAATGACTTAAGACAAATGTCTCTGCTTGTCATATTAACCTATTGTTATATATCTGAGAAATGCACAAATAAAATACGACCATGACATTTATATGAATATTTTTATTCCTTTTCCATTTTTTATTAGGAAATAAAATTAAATGGCTGCATGTGCCATGGCTAAGAGAAATTAAATCTTGATCCATCACCTGAGCATTATGGCCCAACGAATGATAATTGACCCATGATACCTTTTAGTATCAATGTAGGCTTTGCCCATTATACGAACAAATTTGAAACAGGCTGGCCTTATAATAGGCAGCATAAAGCTGTCATGTTCCACTGTAGTTATGTTGATCGTGCACTGAAGAGACCATCATACCCTGCAACATGGAAAATAGTAGGCTGGTAGGATTTTTAACGTTTTTCTTTTGTGGTACACTGTACTTTCCTAAGTATGATTAAATAATCATAAGAACTCCTCTAAGGGCTAATCTGCGTTATTTCCCAGATTTTCACCTTGGGGACATATTGTCCCTTGTCACTGAAACCTCAGGGACAGAAGGGTACGCCACAGGGTGGCACAGCAGGAAGCTGAGATACTGATGAAACAGTGTTCAGTTAATGAAGGCATGGCCCATGGCCTCTGCTGGTACGCCATATGTTTGAAGAAATGCTAATGACTACAATTCAAATACCTTTTTCATCTTAACTATATGTAAATGTGTTTATAAATGCTCTCTTATAAATATACTATCACATTTTTAAAAGCTAAGTGCTAATGTTGCTTTCAACATCTATAATACACAATAATTAAAACTTTAGCAATTCTGCTTAATTATACCTTATGGGAAACTGTACAGTAATTTATAGAAATTAAGCAGAAAAACAAAGATCAACAGAAATAAAGCAGCAATGGAAGAACTGAATAATAAATCACTTAGATCATTAATTTACAAAAACAAGATCATTGTGAAAAGACAACTTAGGGCCCAATTCTCAAACAGCTGAGATCTGCAAGGGGAAGATGAGTTAAAAAACTCAAGGCATTCCATTAAAAACTCCTTCAGCAAGTTGAACTAATTGTGACTTTTTTGAACTGTCAGATCATTTAACAAAACCCAAACAACAGAACTACAGATTTAAGAGCAAAAATTGGGGGATTTTAATTCAGCAGTGGCTCTTTTCTGCTTTACCTTTGTGAAAACCCTGTAACACTGCAGGTGATCATTAGCCACAAATGGCATTTTGCAGTGAATCATCTCCTCCACAAGTGGCCAAAACAACATCTCCATTGCAACAGCAGAAGTGCTATTCAGGAAGAGCAGTTGGTGACCAGGTTAGACTACATGGGACACTACTATTTTTGCTGCAAGACAGGACACCCTGTTGCAGTCATAACTATTCCAAAGAAACTCCCTCAAGATCCAGGTTAAAGCATGGTGTTATTGCTAATCTGTGAATCTACTACTTGCTTTTTTTTTTCCTTAACATAAGTTGGCGACCTGACTCACCCATATGCAAATTTTGCCTAACACCTACTACAGAATTTAAATAAACTTAAGATGAAGAAGGGCCAACTATTTTAAAATCTCTGAGAAAGTCTACTTACATGGCATCTCACATAGGCAAACCCATGAAACTTAACCACCAGCTAACTCCATTTTCTAACCAAAAATCCAGTTCAAGCAACAAGGAAACTAAACTATAAACTGTAACAGCTGCCTGAGGGATCATTAGGACACTCTGAGTATTAAGGTAGAACATCTGCATCAAGCTATTTTTTAGCTTGATTACTTTTTTTCTCTTGCACCTTAAGAATTAGGATGGAAGGAATTATATGAATGAGCTTTACTTGTCCAGTTTCAGCCGGAACTGTCCTACACAAGTGCTATACTCCCAGTGGAAGACTTTTTCTGCTTCCCTCTCACCGAAAAGGGTCAAAAATTTGACCTTAAGGAATGAAGAGAAGAACTGAAAAATTATACTATTTTGTGATCATCTTACAAATTAGGCAACTGTTTGAAAAAATAATTTCTGAGTAACCATATATTGTGGAGCACTCCATGGGAACTCAAATCAGGCTTGTGTGTGTCTGGTTTATATAGTGAAACATTGGAACCTATTTTACGGTCAAGGTACTGAATGCCTTAACTTCTATTAAAGTGAATTTGAAAGCATGATGCACAGAGGAGGATACCTTGAAGGCAAAAAAAAAAAAAAAAAAAAAAAAAGAAGAAAATCACAGTATCTCAATATCTTGGTGGAAGGTTCTTTAGGCTGAGGCTAACCTCTTTATCAACTCTGCCATCTCTCCAAGGTGAATTTATCTTCGGCTGCCTCAGCCAAAGGCAGCTTTCTGGCCTATGTGCCCTCTTCAGCCAGGCAAGACTATCAGTCAGAGTCAAGAATTTGGCCCTACATATTTGACACATAGGCTCTGAATGTCTCATTTTTTAACCATTAACATTGACTGGTCTGTTGAGGTGTCATTCTCTTCTGGAAGGCTGGTGAGGCATGGGCCTTTTGTTGGCCCTTCATACAGAAGAAAATTTCACACTATGGCTGTACATTATTTTTTATTGACAAAAATGTAAAATATGGAGGACAGGGTAATGGACTACAGAGTGTGTCCTTCAGCTTAGTAAGTCAGCTCCAGTTTGGAGAGTAGAGAGTTATTTTGGCACTTAGCGCTTGCTTACTGACCTCTGTGAAGAATATGAGTAAAATGATTTTAGGCACCTTCCATTACCACAGTTAACGAACTCCAGCTATCTAAAAAGGAAAAGGCATTCCTTTATTCCTATTTTACACACAAGGATGTAAGGCACAAGAGGCAAATGTTTGCAATTCTAAAAAGTAGAGGTGGCCGATCCAGTGATTTTGACAAGAATCAGAAAACTTTAGATAGCTCACCCTCAGGTTCAGACTCAGTAGATATTTAAACATAAAATTGGGATTTATGTAGAATTTACCTGCTTCAGTGCAAAACTATTAAGCTGGAAGCTTCCATTCAGTCCTGAAGAGCATCAAACTATTCTGTCTCCACCTATACTACTGCTTGTGGTTTGTTTGTTTGTTTGTTTGTTTATAATTCTTTAAATTAAAAGTTCTTAAGTGCTATGGGGAATGATTTAACAAGTGTAATACGTGCTAGCTGGTTCAATCTAATTCAAAATAGGGGTAAACAGAAAGGGTTTTTTTGTAACAACCAGATGAATATATAATTTGTGTAGGCTACAGAAATGCAGAAAGGGAGTGGCAGTGACAGAGAAAGACTTCTGAATTTTAGTTCCCGTTAACAAGGTTGTCTCTCTCTCCTACAAAACAGAGAAACAGTCTTAAGGGAAAAGGCTTGACACCAGAGAAGATCTTTGCTTTATCGTTATTTGTAGAGAGGGGGAAACTTTGAAAAGCTGTATTCCATGGAAAAACAACTGCTACAACACAGTGATCCTTGGAATGTCTGTAGGATCCTCAGTCAAACATCAGGATATTAATAAGCAACTCCTTTCTGTTTGCTTGTTTCGGAAAAGTAGACTATTCACCGGTGTATTGTTTATTACTCTCTCTCTCTCTCTCTCGGTAAGAAATTGATTATGTGTCATTCCTCCCTTCCCATCATCACTTACAGGCCATGTCTTCGGGCCTTCTTCAATGGTATATCTTGAGCTTTCAGTGCTCTTTGGACCTGTCTATATGCCTGCATTTTTCATCACTAACACCCTTCAGAAACCTAACCAAGCCTTCTTCCTTTTGAGGGATGATGGCTAATAAAGCTGAAGTTTGAAGACCAAATCAGATGGGCAATATGACCACTGGAAAAGATAACTTGACAAAAACCCACTGAATTGGTGGGAGCTTTTAAATTCAATCAACGTGATTAAAGATATATGCAGGCTTACACCTTTGCACAATCAGTACAGTTAGACCAACTGTTCATGTTTCAGAAAAATTATTAAGAGAATTGATTAAATCTGGAATTTCATAGAAAATTTTGGCCTTTCAGAAAAATTTTTACCAAATAGAATGAAAATAAAATTTGAAGTTTCTTACAAAACAATTTTTTTGGGGAAAAAAGCATTTAAAGGTCAATAGAAATAATATGGAAATCTTTCAAAAAGACTTCAGTTCTTGGGTATGGATTATATCATAGTTACTGTGAACCTCAAAATGAAAAACAATTTTGAAACAAACAGCAACATTATACTTCAATAAATGTAGAGAATTCTGTGAGCCTATTGAACTGCTTTGTTTCAAATTACAAAACACCTTTCAAACAAATTTAATCAAAATTGATACTTTCCTTTAAAAAGTTCAATTTTGTCAAAATGCTGTTTCCTGACAGCTGCAGCTATAACTTATATTTAGAAGCCTCCAAAACATTTTAATTTTGAGGTTATTATACAGATACTTCCAGTGCTAGAAGAGAATATTGTGAACACTGAAGGCTTAGAATAGCCTTTTCAAAGCAGGATCAAAAGCTTTAAAATGTTGCACATGGATATGGCTGGGAAATTATTTCATGAGACAAAAAACATTTGGAAAATGTTTGGAAAACATTGCTTTCCCTAAATCTATACAAAGAACTGAAGTCTCAAGCATTTGCTAGGGAAAAATACCATATCACATCCTCCTGATTATTCAGTGGTGATGTATTTTGTCTATTTACTCACACATAGCATATGAGACATGAACTCTGGGGCAGAGGTGAGCAGACGTCAGTAAGGGAGGCTGGTGCCTGCTGAACAGCCTTTATTTACACCAGAAGAGCTGACAAAAGAAGAAAGAACATAAAATTAGAAGATAGGAATCAAAGGCAATCCTGATAACAAGGAATAAATAAATAAGGACTTCTTTCTCTCTCTCTCTCTCTCTCATTTTTTTAGGTTTTTTTTTGATGTAGAAGACACTTAAGCTATTTTTTAAAGGCACTTTCATGCCACCATTCCTTGGAGTCGTACGTAGAACACACAGTACCTACCATTGCTAAGCCATAGTTCATTTCACTAGAGGTATCCAGAAAGCTAATTATCTCCTGAGAACTTGCTATAATTTTAAGGGTTATGCACAAGATGTTAACTAATCACACAGCTCCCAGATATTTGTAACATGCAATGTGACTCTGAGGTTGCATTTAAATGAGAGACAGGCATGACTACTGATGTGTTGTTTGTTAGTGCTGCACAGCAAGCAAAATGCTACATTACACAGTGCCAAATTCACAATACTTCATCGGTTATGCTTCAGAGATAACAGAAAGCATACAACACTTAATCAGTGTTCAGTGTTCCACAGGCTATATTAAATAATAATAATAATAAACTGAGAAGTACTTCAGGAAAAAATAGACTACAAAATTAATTACAAATTGCAAATATGATGCAAATGAATGCAAACAAGAAAAACAAAATGTGTATTTTTCTACAAAACATGGACCTGATTTGGAAACCCAGGCTCCTTGGGAAATGAGAGGTCACAGGGCAGGCCTTATATTACCTATATTAGCTCAAAACTATACAAATTTGAGGATGTCCAAATATGAAATGTAAAACTTATGTCCTTAAGTTGTTTACATGATTTCTGTTGGTAAGCACACTCAGAACATCTTCTCAAATTAGAATTGTTACTTTTTAATAAATACTGAAATCAAAACTGCTGCGGACAAGTATCGGACTTTCCGCTTGTTTTCAGAAATGGGTACACAAAGAAAATATGGCTTGCTGAATTTGAAAACAATAATGTTGACTTCTTTGGAAACTATCAATAATGCTATTGAGTAGTTTTCCCCCCCTGTGAATAGAAGTAAAGACAGCCAGCTAGTCATTTTATGACAAATCCTCACTTTTCAAAGTTGTAATTTAATGCAATCATTCAGTCAATAGCCAAAAGTGAATATACATGTTTTCCATTGTATAAATAAAATATCTATCTATCTAAAGACAACAAAAAAGAAAAAGAATTAGAAAATAATAGTATACCATTCCTGCAAGAGTTAACATTTATGCCTTGTCATTCATAATTTGAACAAAATTATGATAGATAAGTATGATAGATTACTGTTACCTCTAAACTTCTGACATGTGAGTTATTTAATTAATTGTTCCCATTTTATGCTACAACACTAAGCATATTTCAGTATGTCCATACATATTTCAATAGGTGCATCTTTTAAATTTAGAGCTATGTCATCACCAGACTAAATTAGAGACTAGATAATTAATATTTAACTTCTGTTGAAACATCTTGACACATGTAGGCTTAACGACTGCCCTTCATTTAAGACAGCCACATGAAACATCTATTTGTAAATTTCCACTTAATTTTAAAGCAAATGAAACACAAATATAACTTCATAGGGCAAATAAATGGCAAAAATTCAAAGAAACTAGGGTTTTAGCAACCCAGAGAAACCCTATATCTGTGTGTGTTGCAGAATTTATTCCCTTCTGATCAGAGAGTTGAGGGGAAAAAGAGGGAACCTCAGATGAACTAGAAGAAAATCTACAGAGATTTTTTTTAAGGGCATATCTAATGACTGATGTGGATTTTCAGTTTAAGCTCAGTGGAAGAAAAAAAAAATGGCAAAAAACATTCCAGGAAGCTGTGGTATTTGCCATAGAAATTGAATCTTGCCTTGAAGCAAGAAGCAGCTGTTACTGAGAAATATGGAAATAATTTACCATGAGGCAAATGCATGAACAAAAGAGATTCTAATCTGGTTCATGATATTATTGAATTATTAAAAAAAAGTCAGAAAAACAAAAGAAATGGGCAAAAATGCAAGCTGTCAGAGATAAATGCTGACACTATGAGGAAAAACCATTAAAAGATCACTTAGTTAACTAGAAGGCCAGAGTGGAGGGTCTCAGGTGTTCAATGAAACCTGCCTTCTAGCTCAGAGGGAGTCTGGTTTAAAGTAGAGAAAAGAGAGTCACAGACCTGAAGGATAAAAAAGCTGTTTACACTCAAAGATAAAACTACAGGTCAGAAATGCTGAAAAGCCTAAAAAGTCTGCAATCAAAAACAGAATCTCATAATTAGCTATTCCTATTTAGGAATTGTGCCTACTTAACCCAGATTTCTAATCTGTCTTTGAAAAGTGAACTAGAGAAGCTCAGGTAGCCGTAATAAAAAGGATTAACTGATCAGTGTCTTGTATTTCATTACAGCCAAGAACTGTATCCTATCCCAGAAAAAGGACTTTAATTTTCAGTGTCTTAGACAACAGACAAAAAAAATTTCCACAGAAATAAAGTCTTATTCAATGGCAATATTTTTGCCAGCTCTAGTACTCAGTTTGAAAAAGTCATTTGGGAGAATAATTAACTTTAAACCCGCCTCTCCCCAAAACAGAGATTTTCAGTATGTTATTTAAAGTCCACAGGCCAAATTGTCTATCAATTAACTCTGACTTCAGAGAATCAGCAAAAATGCAGCTGCAAAGAGTAGAACTTTGCTAGGATGAAAATTTCTTTCCAGCTATGTAGCTTTGAAAGAGCCTAGCCTTTTAAGGTCCCATTTTTGAGAAAAGACAATGATGAACTCTTCATTTCTACTACTAACCAGTCTTAAGTACTTGCTAAAACTCACTCACGTCATTGAGATTTAAACACAGTCAAATAATTTCATGAATAAGGGCCTATATATACACAACAGTTTTTTATGCTTTTTTAGTTGTGATGACTTCACAATCCATTTTCAAGCTTTTACACATGAGGAGCCATTAAGTTCAAGAAAAAAACCAGCATTACTTGCTTAAAATTTCCTTTTCTAAATAATCCTATAATTTTTGCTTCCACACAACTTTGCCCTGACTTTTTTTCAGAAATCCAATCTAGGTCACCACATCATGTCAGAGCCTTCCTGTATCATACATAATTTGCCTGAAACCTTTTGGTTTCTGATGTCTTCAGTGCTGGATTATATCCTTTTATTTGTGCATTCCTTTTGATCATTTCATCTCAGTTCTCTGTATATATAAAAATAACAGCTGATGCACATATGAATTTGAATGCCATACTAAAATGAGTATAGAAGATGGAGTAAGACAGAGATTCAAAATGCATGTGCAAGAGATGAGACTGGAAAGGTTCAATGGGACATTTTGGTGTGTAAAAGAAGCTCAGAATTTTGGATGATTACCTAAATTTTATTCTGAAAACATTTAAATCTCATTTTCAGAAAGAGCTCAAGCTCAGCGAGACCCCTAATGGGATTATTACTTCCTAATTCCCTCCAAAAGTTTGGAGCTGAGTCAAAATTAAACTGTGGGTGACAGTTCAAATATCTACAGTAATTTAATTAAATGATCATACTAGTGGTAACTTCTCTCTCAAAGGCTTAGCTGATATCTTACAGAGCAAAGTTGATGTCCACTAAGAAATTCCCTTAAGATAGCATTGGGAGAGAAAGCTTAAAATGGCAAACAACCAGAGCAACTGACAAAAGGGTATCCACATTTGTTAGATTGCTGCAAAGTGTGGTAGGGACTAATAGGGAACATCAAGAAAAACATATGACAAGGTTGAGTGACATTCCACATTTGAGTGGCTAAAGAGCAAAGCTGTAAGAAAAACAAAGTGATTGCCTGGAGTGCAAAGATCCTGTCAACATGAAAACAAGTTAAACAAACAATTTTACTCTTTTAATTCATATTGAAGACTGTGTCACCGTGATGTAACTGAACTCTTTAAAATCAAATCAATCAATCTCTGTAGCACTTTGTGGAAGAGCAAGAAGCAGAAAATAGAAACTTGACAGCCCAATCTACCTTTGCCCTGATGTTAACTTGTCAACATTTATAACCCCAGAAGGATAAATCAGACAATATATAAATTATTCTTAACAGCAGTGACAGCTGCTGTCCTTTTTCTCTCAATGCATGCAAAACTCGTTGGCTTAGTTTCATTATTATTATTATTATTATTATTATTATTACTTTTTAAAAAAGTCTCCCTAACTTAATCTTCAAGAGACAGATAAAAACTGCTGTAAATCCAAAAGAAAAATGACTAATGCTTTGAAGTGTTGGGGCTGGTTTCATTCCACCACCAGCAGATAAACAACTATCTTGTTATTAGTAAAGATGGCTTTGAATAGAAGCACAATCCCTCTCTGCTGGAGTCCAGGGCTTCTCAGAACTGTGATTACAGCTGAACAGAAATGACATCCAGTGCACTGAAATGACACTCCAAGCCTTCTGGACCATGGAAACCTCAAAAGAACCTCAAAAACAATGGTAAACCACTCCACCATTCAGGGCAGGAGTGATGCTGCTGACAGCTCTGCTTCAGAAGTGATGTCCTTCCCGGGCACTGCTCATTGGAAGAGACACGAACCAAATCAAACTGTTCTTTGTTCCCCTTCCAGAACTCAGCAAACACTGAACAACAAATGTAAAAAGTTCCCTTATTTTGATAAAACAAAATCCTTCAGTAACTTTTGATGAATTCTGACGTGTTGAAAAGTCAAGAGCTAACTGGAAAAACCCACAAACACAGTTTGGCTCGCTGCAGTATGGATGAAGGATGGAGCTGAGAGTCTTATTGTCTTACAAGTCTTTCAGTGTTATTGGCTGAAGCCTGAAAAGAGAGGAAGTCTATCGATTCTCAAAGCAGGCCTTTCAGATCTTTCAGATCTTTCAGGATCTTTCAGGTCCTCTGGGAGCTCAGTAAAACCTTCGGTGGTTATAACCCAGAGCATTTGCTTCATTTCTCCTCCTGCAGGCTGCAGTTGTGTGTTTTAAGGCTTTGGGCACTTCAGACCGACTTGTGGATCTGTTTTCATCTTGGTGAGCTGCTGCTGTTGTCCAAGCGCTCAGGTGAATAAAAGGTTTGCAGTTTGGTCGGTACTATATGTAAAGAGGTCTTTTTTTGAGGCTCAGAAAAAGCATTATGAACTAGATTATTATGTCTTTAGAGGTGAAAAGAGCTAAAGCAATCAAAGGAGAGTGTCTAGGCATGTTAAAAAGCAATATAACTTGGAAGCAGGACCAGTATTTTACAATGTCTAAACAATTTGTTGAGGAGGCTGGTAAGAAGTGTGAAAAGAGACAAATTTGGAAGGATAATTAGAGAGGATCAAGATGAAATACTAGCTGTCAAACTGCAGAAAGTATTTTAAACTAGCATTAGCAGATGCTTCAAATATTACTCAGAACAGACAAAAGGAAAGAGAGTGTGTGTGTGTGTGTGTGTGTGTGTAGGACCCTAACCCATGAGACTAAGAAAGGGATTGAGTGATAGGGTATATAAAATACACTGATTATTGATGCAGTTCTTTTGCTTCTCTCTCTGCAGAAGACAGAAATGAAAGCTGTATATGTAGTCTGCAGGTAAAAGGTTAGGTAATTATCCAAACATGCCTGAATTACTAGTCTAGAAAATGCACTGAATGTCTCATCTAGGATTTGTCAGCTGGTTCTTCAGTATAAGGACAATGTGTTTCCTTAGTGGTAGTTAGTTTCTTAGTGACTGTTTCCACCTCTATTCCCTGTACCTTCCAATTAAATCCCAGGCTGTGCCAAGAAAATGGAGTTAAAATAAAACAGCAGTCCTTCAGTAGCTAGAAATAATATGTTTCCCTTTATCTACACACAGTGAATGGAGAAAAGTAAATGATAAATTCTCTTGCTCCCACATGTGTGTCATATTGTTCTCATAGCATGGGACAAACAGAAGGCGGTATGATCTGTTGCATAGCAGGGATGGGGCAAACCAGGTGGATCTGAAGCCGTACACAGCAGATAGCTTTGCTGTCTGGAACTGCTGGTGTTTTAGTCTCCCACTCCGACTCACTGTTGTCTGTAATTCACATGTAGTGCTGTTGTCTTCTTCATTCTTTCAGAGGTAAGAGGTTATCTCAACGTATATTTGGGGGCAATTAACAAATATGAACATCAGCATTCCAAATGGCCACAATATGCTGTGGAGTAACAATGGCAAATTCCTTTATTGCTTACTTTCAAATCATAAAAAACAATCCAGTAATCAGTATTTGCCAGAACAAAAAAGAAAACAAATGCACACAAATTCTTGATATGGGACTGAGCAAATGAAAAGATACAAACATATGTGATTCATTTTTCAGGTTGAAACACTTATTTATGATGTCTGTTATAATTAAGATTGTGAAAACTTAAAGATCTTTTATATACTTTACACATTTTCAGCTAATCAGAACTGTTTCTTTATTGGCTGTTTCATGTGAATGCTGAATAGCAGTCCCTTCTTGTAGCGTTTTTTCCTACAGCAACTACTGAAGTCTTCATTTACACTGCACAAATTATCCTTAGCAGCAGGTAGGAAGCAATCAGCAAGGTGTAGCTGGCAATAGGTTTATTTTCATTACAAGATGGAGAGAGCCAGGGGACATGACATTTGTCCAGCATAGTCAGGGAGGACTCTATTAGGAAAATCGACTCTGGAGAATTGTAGTCTTGCTGAGGAGACATTGAAAGAGGGATGTGGGAAAGAGTGGTTATTTTTGTTTTGGGTTTTGGGGGTTTTTGTTTTGTTTTGTTTTGTTTTTTCTTTCTTTTTCTCATTACGGTAACGAAAAGACAGAAGTAAGAAATAATTTAAATCCTTTAAAAACTTCCTACAATGCCATAAAATGTATATAATTCTCCTGCTCTTGAGTACTCTGAGCATTTCAGAATACATCTCTGAAATGGTTTCACAGCGACTCATTACTGAAATTATCAGTAACAAACTTGGAGGAGGAAAGCATGAGGATTTGGGGGATAAAAGAGAACCACAGCTAATGGAATTATATCACACCGGGTACATTTTTCAAGAAATAGCAGAATAAAACAGGGGTGGGTGGGAAATGGGCAAACTCATAACTACCTAACTTTAGATACCAAATTGAGATAAACAAATTCAGAAACCAAATGTCCCAGAGTGTCCCTTGAAGGTGACTTGAGTGCCCCAAAGTTCTTAATTATCTTTTGAAGGTGACTATCTCTCTTGAACTACAATGGCAGGAATTTTCCCCATAATATCTTATTATTTCTTGTTTCAGTTTTCCTTTGAGTAATCACTCTGGCGCCTCCCTTCAGTAAGCAGGAATGTTGTATGCTTTAAAGTATTTACTGAATGTCTTACAAGGAAATTTTTTTTCTAGAACTGTAAATACAAAGAACTCCTTTAAGCAAATGAATGCCCAGCAGGCTGTATTTTGTTTCCTTTTTAAATAATATATTTGGTTGCTATTGGCCTTGGAACTAAACTTCCTACTTTACCATATAAAGTAGGAATAAAAGTATCATGTTAAGTTTCAGAGTAATAACTCATTTTTTTCATATTTAGTCAAGCAAAATTCCTTATATAGTAAACACTGTAAACTCAGACTTGAATATAGGCTACAGTCTCTAGCTAAAGGTATTAAACACAGAGACATCTTGAGAAATTCTTGTATATGTATATCTTAAATGTAATCCTCTTAAGAACATTAATATTTACATATATTTACCTGAATAAAATCCCTAGAATACAGGTGGATAGATACCTTTTTCAGGGATGGGGAAATGAAACATCAGATTGCTTGCTCAAGAAGTCTGTAGCACAGCAGGATATTGAACCCTTCTCTTCTGAGTCCTAGGTTAACATTTGAACCACAGGAGAAGCATGCCACCACCTTCAGTGGATTATACCTTTAATTGAAAATGGAAAGGAAAACGTATTAGTTCTCATCTCTTCACACATCATCCACCTCTCTCAGAACCTGAGCAAGAGGACTCCGTCAAGCTTCTCAAGGAAATTCTCTCTTGTGGCCTTTCTGTGGGCTACAGAATCGCAGGTCTTTCCCAGGTACCTGACAGTTAACACACGTGTGAAGCAAATGAACATTGGGTGGACAAGCTAAGTTGTAGCAAAAGCATTTTTCTAAGCATTTTTATTTTGTTTTAAGGTCTAAAGGCTAGAAAATGTAATGGTTAGATCTCGGACAATTGCATAAAATATTAACATCACTTCAGAAAAACTCAAATGTGGTACTTCTCCTGATAGGAAGCATAGTATGGCTACATGTTCAATAGAGTAAGAGACATGGAGAAGAGCTGCAAAGCCAGGGTGGGGGAAGGGGGGAAGGAAAAAATATAGAAGAATAGAACCGACACCATTCTTATCTTCATGGAAGATCTCCAAGTTGATGCAACTACCCTGAAGTGTTGGCTTGGTCCTGGTTTCACTCCTGATTTTAGAAGAGTATTCTCAGATCAGTTTCTTTTTTGTTTGGTGTTGGATGACATGCTTTGCAGAGGGCACTTGATTACCCTTTCAAGCTCTCTCAAATGCCATCTAATGCCAACTGCATGTTGCAGAAATTCATACTGTGCAATATTGGACAACTAAAATTCAAAAAATGAAAGAGGTCTCAGACACACTGTCTCCGTGTGAATTCTGAACAACAAAGAGAAGTCAAGTTCTAGTTTCAACTTTTTTTAATTGATCTCTTTATCCATATATTTTCTTTTAATTATCCTTTATCACAATTAATCTTACTGCCTAAGGCTTTGCATGGTTTTCTTAGGAACAAGCAGGTATCACTCACCTCACTTTGCAAAAAAGATCAAACAAGAATGGTGCATAATTACCATCCCTTGATCCTCAGTCTGCTTATATCTCCAGACTACACTAACTCTTTATGGCTCTATGGAGATACTTCAGCAGCCTGAGATTATTACAGGATAAAGCTTCTTGCCATAGCTATACACCAAAAGATTCCTTCACATGTTCCCATAAATACAGTTGATATTTCACAGGCTAAATTTACCAAATCTAGAGATCCCAGTCAAAAGCCTTGAAAATAAAGAAATTAAACACGATTATTCTGAAATTAAGTGCGTTTTAAAAATTGCTGCAGCCATAGACAAAGATTATGTGTAGGGAACTTCAGCAGCTTCATTCACTGAAGAATGTTCACTCTGTTCAAGAATCTCCAGCCTAACCTCAAATACTTATTAATGCAGGGTATGCATTATCTTCTGTGCTCTCTTTGTTGCATGAAACAAGGAAAAATAGTAAGAACAATGGTGTTAAGTCAAAAAAGTTTTTGAGCTGAACACTGAACTTTCACGTTAATGATTTTCTTGTAGCACTGTATTAACATAATTCTATGAAATGAACCAATGGCAGAAAACATAACTACAGCTAAACCTGCTAACCTTAATTTCTATTTAATTCCCAGGAGAAAAGGATTTTATTCTGCACTCCATGTCAACTGACTCAGGTTAAAAGCTCCTTTATATTCTTGAGTAGGTGCAGCAAATTTAGCTCTTTCCTTTCATATTTGTTGTGATGTACATCTCTGCTGCACTACAATATACCCTTTGTTGTACCTGTTTAAATATCTTTCATACATGAAAGGCAGTGAAATCATATCAGCACGTCTTTACTGAAAGCAAGCAGTGTTGGAACAAAATGAAAGCAGCAAATAAATCCATCCTGCTCCTCTCCAGTTTTCTAAAACTTTCTCAAGTTCTGGGAGATGGGGGAGAAATGCAATTAAAACAATTCACTAAGTGCTTTATTTGCCACCTGCCATTCGTTGAATACCTGCTGATAAAAGTGAGTTTTTTTACTTGCAGATTTGCCCTGATAGACTGGAATTATGAAAGTTCGTGAGTGCTCCAGGAGCCACATGAGGATAAATATAGATTCAATCAAATCAAATCAAATTTGGCAATAAAGAGGTAAAAAGTGAATTACTTTCAGCTTGTCCCAAGGATATTTTTGTTTAACAGAACCAGAATAGTTTATGAAGGCAGTTTTGTCAAAAATGTAGAAAATCTTGTACTGATCAATTCTTCTGTTACGTTGTTTACTATACAAATTGCAAGCTATTACAATTTTCAAAACTTATTTTATCCAAAACTTATCATACATTCAGAGATGCTTATGGAATGTTACCTTCATTAAACCTCTTAACTGTCACTTTTTAGGCTATTTATTAAGAAGAAGATGGTTTATATATTTGTGATGTAAGTGTGCATGACCTACTCCTATCCTTATACCAACATACTCACTGGCTAATTTCAGTGAATATGACAGAGAAGGAGAGGTCTCAGGGGAGTCGCAGGTGTGTCTACATTAATGTTTTATATTAGATCACCCCTGCACTTCTGAAATGAATGTCCCAGCTGTTCCTCTTTACCTTGCTGTGAGTCACATAATGGGTTTGGCTCCTTCTGAACAAAACAGACTCAGAGATGGAGGTCCAGGAGAGCTCTCACTTCATGGGACTGGACAAGAGCTAACCTGAGGTAACTGATCTCCCTGCATCCTACTCCATTATTTGTAGTGTGGTCATCAGATTCTCAGACAGGTCTTTTGCCTTACATATTTACTCTTGCTGGGTCGCACTAATAGTGTAAGTTACTACACGTTTGTGAAATGAAGAGAGAACCTTGAATTGCACAGCACTGAAAATGCTAAAAAGCAAATCCCTCACTAGACATCAAAAAAGAGAGCGGGGAGAGGGAAAAAAGAAATCTTTTCCATTACTACTATTGCTTAGGGATCTCCTTGTGAAGAATCAGTTGGTACAACAGTAAGGTGATACATATGTGCAAACCCAAGGTACCTGGAAATGCAAGATTTGAACACTGAGTCCAATTGTAATTAGTAGTACAAGCAACTAATTACTACATCAAAATTTTCTTTCTATTTAAATTTTTCTTTTTCCTTCTTGCTGTTTGCCTCATAATGTAACTATAGAGAAAAATTGTCTGTGCTCACAATGTGAGTATTTTTCTTTTAATTAGAGAGCTTTTGTAACTAATTCTCACACTGCTTACTAAAATTCACCTCATCCTACTGATTAAAGATGTTGGAAGAGCTGTTATGTGCAGCATATCTGTATGTCATAAATCCATATGATCAGATAGGGTAAAACAGAAATGCTCTGTAAATGCTGAAGTATGTGTACAATCGACAGTGTCTATTCATCTGACCTGATATGTTAGATCATGGAATCGATTCAAATTCAGAATTCAAATACATAATGTAAGTTACTTTGAGAACTTAATGTAATTACAGCCTCAAAGCTTAGTTATACCAAGAAAAGGCAATTCAACTGCAGTAGTCAATTTTCATTGCTTTTAGAACTGGCTTCTTGCAGATCTGTGAGAGAAGAGCTAAAAATACAGACATTATCTGTACCACAGTTATGGTGCATGAAACAGAAGACTTCTGTGTACACATATAAAAGGATAGGAACTATTCTTGGTATACATAGAACTCCATTGCCTTTTGAGGATATTAAACACAGGAATTGTGTGTAGACAGCCATACTGATGTGGATTTTATTTTTAAGTTCACCTGAATACTTGGAGGTCACTAAGACCTCCAAGACGTGAGGCCGAAAATAGTGGCAACAGGTACTTGGCACCATTAACAAACAGGGATAATTTGGGAAAAAAAAAAAAAAAAAAGAGTCAGAATTAGCTAAGTAAAGTTTATAAACTAATTCATTTTATGTTAGTATTCTTATGAACCAATTTAACTCAGTTTATAATGTCAGCATTTACAATGTCAATAAAAATAGAGCTTTATACTATAACATTGGGCAGAGTTTCATTTTAGTAAATCAGGGAGATGCAACATTTTCATTTCAGCAAGTCATTCCTAGTAAAAGCAAGGTCATTATAAAGTCATTCTTTCACCAGACTGATGGGAGGCAAATCTAAAATGACCCTGTAAGGATTTTAACTAGCATGTGGTAAAGACATCGTTAGGGTCTAAAATGCAGTAACTTCAAGTGGGACTGAAAAATAGTAATTTCTCTAGTTAAATACTTTAGGTCCATGACTGACTCAGTTTCTAAATCTTCCATACTGGATGCTAAACGAAAACTGAGCTAAGGACACAGATTTGTTGTTAACCCACCAGTAAGATGTTAATTGCTTTTACATGGACCACGCCAAGGATATAAATACAAAAAGAAGTGCAAAATAAATATTTTAATGCTACAAGTTTCTTTTAAACTTAAAAAAAAAAACCTATGTAAAAAGTTTTTTTTTTTTTTTCCCTCTAATGAAATGAGCTCTTTACATATAAATTATATTGTAATAACAGAGCTCCCTGGTGGAAAAGAGTTCCTTCTCCTGCTGGCAAAAATTAAAATAATCACAGATGGCTAATGATCAAAAATACTGACTGACAGCTCTGAAGTACAAGGCATAGATAATATTCTCAGAGCTACAATTTATTTATACTCAGAACTGGCTTTAGGCACCCACAAAATCTGCGTTCATGAAGTCCTATTATAAAAGAGATCTTTTAGCCACCATTGCAGTTTCTGCTGCCAGGGTTTTTCCTTAAGACTAAATTGATCTCCAATTTCACTAATAATTCACTCTAATAATTTCACCAATATACTTGTGTTTCAGTGTACTGGTTATTTGAAACAATCTATAGCTGAATTTACTCAAACATATAGACTCCATTATTTTTATTTGCATTATACTTAAAATGTATATTTGGAGTTCTTAGAAATACTGTATTATACTTCAGAGTTAATATACTGCAGAAGTCAGTCAGTGTAAAGAAAGGGTCCTGAAACAGGTTAGTTTCTCGTATTTGAATGATGGTGTACAAAGTGTCTTGTTTCTTTGGTAGTGTTCAAAAACCTGTCAGGAGTTTGGTGTTGTTCCCACTTAATGTTAGTTGAAATGTTTAGATGATTCAGCCAGGAGGTAGATGAGCTTATAGGTAGCTCTGTTTTTCTCAAATGTTTCTTATTTATCATTTTACAGCTCCCTTGAAAAATGTGCTAAACATTTTGTAGAGCAGAAACCTATCTCCAATCTCAAAGCACTGACTGTGTTGTAGGCTTGTGATAGCTATAACTTTTCAGTACATATCCAACTTGCAGCATCAAGTGTTTTCTAAGTGAATGTCTGCCTTTTTGAAGTGTAATTTCTAGCTCCTGTAATGTAGACAAAAAGCTGGAAAGATATTCCAGACCTATTTAAAAGGTTTGGTAATAGGAATGCAAGTTTTAAATACCCCCAAAATATTTCCATTGGGTATTAGCAACATTTCCTATGAAAAATTATGTGGGAGTGGATATGTAGAAATGTTTCTACTTCTTCGTTCATTTAACTTTTAGGTACATATGAGAAGATGGCACAAAAAGGTCCAAGTTTCTTTGAACTTCACTATTGATTTTTTGAAAATCAGATACCAGAAAACATAAAAAAGAGGGAGAGAGAGAAAGAGATGCTACTTATGGAAAAGCTACATAAAATTACACATCTCACTGGACACCAGAGAATCCAGAAGGAAGAAACCTTCAAATTCCAAAACTGCAGGAAAACCTACAGTCAGAATTTGTACTTGCTTAGACTTTGCAGTTCATCTCCACAAGCACCACAAACCAGGCTTCATTAATCGCAGAGCTCTCAGAAATACTTGCTTAATAAACCTTTTGATTTTAAACTAAGCATGAGTTTTGGACACCAGCTAATGATTTTTGTACTGACAGTAGTAGCCTTGCTGATATGATGCGTAGCCTCAGACTGTAATATTGGTTCACATTCTTTTCATTCAAATGTGTGACTGGACCTCTGCTATATGAGCTGGAAGCTCTGGATATAAGGAGCACCATTTATCAATGCAGCTGCTGTTATGCCAGGACAGTGTAAATTTTACAATGGCAGGCATGGAGCTGGGGTAATAATTAATTTAGGAACTTTTCCCCATGCAGACAGTATTATTGTAGATATATTGAGCTTCATCTTAAACATGAATGATTTCAGCAAATAAGTTATATTATTTCATCTAAACACAAGTACAATTTATAATTAATAGACAGTCTGTGACTTACTAGTATTCCAGTAGTCACAAAGTCTTCCTCTGGTAGCTAGCTCGATAATGACTTCTTATGGCGAAAGCTGGTATACTATGTTACGTTATACCACACAGAAGTCAGTCACCAAAAAAAAAAAAGGGAGAGAGAGAGAAAAATAATTGTTTTTCAATAAAAGTGGTGTTAGGAGCTACAGGGGCTTCACAAAACAGCACTTTTAAAGAGCATATATTGGTTCTACCCCTTTTGAAATTCAGCTACAGCTAAGTGAACTATCACAAGTAAACTATTTCACTGAACTGAACAACAATAAACCAAAACGAGTAGAAGTACTAAAAGCATGCCTGAGGCAACAGAAACTTTGGTGTTAATTTCCATTTCTTTCAAGTGCATTTGATGAATGATGTGACAAAAGAATCCTAATTAAAGTCGAAATCCTGAATACTAAATAAATTAGAAGTGCCACTACATTCATCTTCTACAATGATAATACTGCCACTTCTGCTTCTTCTCTGTGCCCCTTTGCTTACATCTGTGGCAGTAACTCAGCAAAGGGCACTGCCAGCACAGATGGGGGAATGGATACTGTTCCCCCAAATAGAGAGGTAATAGGACAGACTGCTTTGTTTCCCTTCACAGCCTTCAATTTACACAAAGAAAGCCTATCATCAGAAGCATTCAAACTATTTTTAGATATTTATTTTTCCTCTCAAATGACTTAAAACTTGACAAGCAACACTGCACTCTCTGGTCTTTAGTAGCACCAGACAAGTTGCTGTGTTTATGGCCATTAATTTTTTATTTCTTTTATTACTGGAGAATCATTAAGTACATATATACTTGGAGTAATATATAATCCTAATGGGTTAGAAGGCAACACTGAAGGGATGAAATTCTATGGCTTGTGTCACACAAGCCAGGCAAGACAATCATAAATGACCTTAAAATCTATGAATCTTTCAAGGAGCTGCGCCATTCAATAAGCAGACTGGAACATGAATTATGACTCCCGAGAGACATCCTTTCCCTCCTCCCCTTTTGTTCCAGGGAGCAACTCTGAAATACTTTAGGGGAAGTTCATATCCCCAGTGTGCCCAAGCAGTAGGCTTGTGTTTTTCCATGCTCTTTCCACTTCTTACAGAATGAGGGCTGGCAGAGGAGGAGGCCCTTCACAACTACACTCAAAACCTGCCAATGCAAACAGAAGTGATGCCTCAGTGTCTCTAAGTCCCATTTGTACTGTCTAAGGCGGGTGACAAGAGAAGTCCTAAGAACAGTCTGTAGTCAATCAAGAACACAAAGGGACCCATGTAGTCCAACATCCCAACTTTGTCAGTGACTGATAGTGGCTGCCTGTTAAAAAAAGTGTGAAAACATGACAAGCACGTAATGATACTTTTCCAAATTATTTTCCCAAACTGTAGCAATTTATAGAAAGTTCTGATTTAGAGTTCATGCCTTTATAATTAATGGCCCATGAGGTCGTGCACATGCAGAGAACACACATGACTTGTCTGACACGGTAGAAAACTCCAACCCTACAATAGCATAGGGGACACAACAGAGTGACTTTTTTAATCTTCTCGCAGTGATACCACACTTCTTGGCTCTTTTTAAACAATGTGGTTTCTTTTTATTTTCTAAATCACAAAAGGGCCAGAACTTCTCTGTCCTTTACTCTTTTAATTTGAGGTTTTAAACAAGTTTTCAGATTTGTTCTATGAAATTCTTTTTTTCAGAGGAAATGACAGAGAGAATTATCTTAATGAAAAAGATAGATCACTTGCTTATATCTATCTGATGTATTTTAAGACCTGATTTGACTCCTAATCTAGCTAGTGAAATTGTAATAGGCTACATTTTTTTAAGTACTGCAAGTAAAAATGCAGCTTGTGTATACTCAATATATAATTTCCAGAATTCTTACCAGCATGTGAATTTTGTAGCACTAATTTTCTCCTATGAATTTTGGATTGATATTTTAGAAAGGGTATTTCTTGATCCTAACTGTAATAATGATCATTTCTGTGATCACGGTGGGTTGTTGGGCTAATTATTCTATATAGGTAGGTATATAGAGATTTAATAAATTGCCTAGGTAGGACAGACATGCTGAGACGCATATTGTGTCTTATTATTCGATGAAGTGCCTATCTTAAACATGTAAAATTCAATATTTGCAGCACCAGCTCTTGAATTTTAACTTTGCATTCAACTACTAACAGTGAGATATTTCATTTCAGTTTCACTCAGCAAAAAAATTTTCACCCCATCTGTAAAAATGCACAAGGATAGAACTAATTATCTTACTACTTCTCTCTCACACAAACACCCTGTGATACAGGCACGTGACCTGCATTTTCCCGTATGCTTAAAAAATTCTTACAGTTTGTCAATCAAGTATCAGTCTTCCATTTTTTCCTGTTTTTCGAATGACTTCATACTTATGACTTGTGGAGCTGGTTACGGTAGAAGGTAAGCAAGAGAGGTTTGAAAACAAATGGTTGGAATTAGAGAACTTAGTAATTCAGATACATACTTTGTAACAAAAAGGTGAACAGAAGCAAGAAGGACTTCTCAAAACAAATGCAGGAGAGGAAGTTGGAGATTTAACTTACCTTTTTTCATGTGGTGTTGCATGGTATCCTACATAGTTTAATGAAGCCACTGCAAGCTTTTCTTTCTTAGGGCTAGACTAGATTGCATTTGGTCTTCACCATCACTTTTACTTCATTATCGCTGACCTTGATCCTTTCTGCCACTGTCAGCTGTGATCCCTGGGGATTAAGTGCCCAAAGGTTATCGACTTACATACATGTATAGGAGTTGTCATCTCTGGATTCTTAATAATTGATTGTCAAAGCAGTTTTGCACAATGCACCTTGCTTTTTTGGCAGAACAAGTGCCCTTAATTCAATGTTCAGCTACTCTTCTTTGGGGTATGCAAGTGTCAACCAGCATGATAAAGCGTAAAAATACAAGCTTGTCAGTAATGACCCAGTTGGTAACACTCTGAACCCTTGGCTAAAAAGTCAGAGAAAACTTTTCCAAGTTCTTGTGCTGTTTTGTTCCTGGGACTAGTGAAAAATATAGCACGAAGCATTGTCATCAGGAGAAAGCTAGATTTGACTGTGAATTTCAAAGGAAATTATCCTCTTAGAGAGCCAGAGAAGAAAAAGGTATTCTGGTCAGTGTTCTCAAAATTGCAAATGATCTGAAATGAGTTGTAAAACTACTACGGGGTCAAAAAAATATACTTTGAAAAAAATTCTACCCATAATCTCTGATCTGAGATTTATGTATCCTATAAACATATAGGTAGGGTTTTTTTTAAGCTTGTTCTTTTAAAAACTTTTGTTAATTTTGAAGGTTAGGAAGTGTTTTTACAGGCTGGTAGTTTTGCCAAGGTCTCGGCTAAAATTATGTTTGGGGTTTTTTGTTTGTTTTGGTTTGTTTTTTAAAAAGTTTATAAACTGCCCTGCCTTCAACGGTTTTACTGAAAGATAGTTGACTTGAGCTACTGAATTCATGTTTAGATCACTCCTGGTAAAGATTACATACAACTAGTGGCCTTGCATGTTGATCAAGTTTAGAAAGCAAGGTTAACTGAACACCATCATTTGTTAAATTTGTTGCACGCACCAGAAACGTAATGATAGGTTGATTAAGACAGGTTGGGTTTTTTTCAAGGGGCTTAGTCTCAGAGACATAGAGGAGTATCTTCTTGTTACCAGACAATGTTTGCTGGAGCTATAGTGTGCTATAGTCACCACAAGACAAATCTGTGATGTACTGGACAGAGTAAACTGTTCCTGTTGTGTAATGTTTCCCTATTCCTCTAAAGGCTTATAACATCTTTTATCACAACAAGGGGAAATTTAGATCTTTTATCAACTAGTTCAACAAAGCAATCCATTTAAATAATGTGTCTGGAACTGTCGTCTATGGAGATAATCAGTAGCTTATTAACCTTAATCATAACAACACATTATCACTATTTGGTTTCATGTTGACTAATTTGCAGAACAATGGGGAAGAGCACACTCAGCACATAAGACTGCTCCTAGTTCTTGGCACTGCATAAGTACTGTGACCCTCACTTGAAATGTCAGAGACTTAAGAAAAATCTGTATCATATGATGAAGGAAGAGAGTCGGGGGAAAGAGGATCATGTAATCAGAGAGTTAGTTAAAAAGTAAACACTTGTTAAACCTCTGGACAAAGTGAGATCATCATCAAACAGATACCTAGAGCACAGAATAAAGGTCAGTTACCTTTTATCATGTTTGTGTAGCTTCAGTTAAACTAACAAGCAGCAGCATGTGCTTAAGGTCATAGTTAAACACTTTTGCCTTGATAAATGAGCTGTGTATTCAGTGCTTCCCTTTCAAGAGCATGGCCATATTGGAACTCTGATCTACAAGAAAAAGACAGACATCAGAAAAGGAAGCAATTTACCTCGGGACAGAAATCAGTCATTTCAGATGACAGAAGGAAATAATAATAAGTCAAATAATAAAATAAGTCGAAACAACCAAAATGCAGTGGATAAACCTCAAAAATAAAACAGTTCACTTCAATTTTGGGGAGTGAAAGTGCAGAAGTTTTTTTTTTTCTCCAGATTTGTCAAAATCACCAAAAATACTTTGCCTTGAATTATTTCAACATTAAAGGTGTATTTCCTCATAGCTGCACACTTCTCGTGGAAATTCTAGTTCTTGATCCTAATGAACGTACTATTTCATATGAATGCCACAGATAAACCTACTACTCAGGAAGAAATACGGCCATAAGCCTTATGAGAGATTTAGACGGCATAGACTCCATCTTGAAAGGAGTGAAGGTGGATGAATAAACTGCACCTTCTCAGACAATGTACCATGTTATATAAGAGTTCATTGAATTAATTTTAAAAAGCAAATTTTAGGGGAATTAAAATAATTAATTTCTTAGATAACGTAGGGCTATAACTTTTTCAGTGGGAAAAAGTGAATGCTAGAAAAACTGCAGTACACATCTGAATAATATTCCAACATAAAAAATTCAAGAAGTTTTAGTTTCTGTATTATGAAAATAACTTTCTTAAAACTGTTTACAAAGTAAAATTCAGGTGCCAACACCTCAAAATTTATGAGAACCAGTTCTGGTACAATAAACTGAAGAAATCCGAACCACTTGACCTTCTGCCTTTTCACTGAATTATGCTATGCCACTATATGTCTTTAAGTGTATACTGCAGCTTAATGGTTATTGAGTCACAGGATAGCAACAGTTTCCTTGCATGATTTGCACTTCATAGAAAAATGTGCAAACCTCAGTTGGCCAGAGTCTTCACACAAAATAACATTCTGCTACAGGGTAAACTTTTTTATGATGCTTGGTTGTAGCTGTTTCCGTGATGGAAAGAATAATAACAATATGTTTATGCTTTGATAAGAGTTCAAAAACTGTTTGCTATAAATCACAGTAGAAAAGTGAATACCACTAACACAGTGGTAGTGCTGCTGCAGCCATGAGGGCTAAAAGAAAAGGTCATTAGACATTGTTTTTATTAGATCAGCTTGTAAAGTTGGAAAAAATAAAAAGAGAAAAGCTTTGGGGACCAACTCTTCTTCAGGTGTCAAACAGAAGCAGCAAGGCATAATATATCCAAAAAATTCTATAAAAAATGGAAGAAGCACTTCTTCCTTCATAACACAGGTTTAATTCTTCTTTTTCTTCTTTGTTCTTCTTAATATCAAACTAGAATAACAAAACGTAGGAAAATTTCTTAAAATATCAAATCAGTTTGAAACACTGCAGTCCATGTTCTGATATTAGAAGAGCTGAAAGCATTATAAAGAGTATTTCACGAAGAAATTACTTGGCAGAGCATAATGATTTTGTAATGGAAGTTTTAAACGAGAAGGAAGTAAAATAGAATGAGAGAGGTAAGCATACAGTAAAACTAGGAACAGTAACTGAGACTGATGAAGAAGGTCAAATCTGAGGATGCTGGGTAACTAACTGTAAAGTTAAAATGAGGCCTCAGCCAATTATTCTTGACCAAAAGCAAAACAGCAAGGTTTGGGAGAGAGAGAAAATTACTTCAGTAAGACCACATTATTTCAATGATACATAATCACAATTCTGTAAATGAAATTATCGCCATTTTGTCTCATAAATGGCGCAGTTAATAAGGGCTCTACAAAACAAAACTTCTCCACATTTTCCTGGTAGCATCAAAGCTCTCTGCCTGAGGGCATAACTGTGTTTTTTTCCTACGTGTCATTGCCCTACCAGTCCTAGACCACAATTGTGGTATTGCAGTAAAGTATCTGATAAAGATCTGCAGTGATTTGGATTCTAAATCTGCTAGGGACTAGACAGAAAAAAACCCAGTAATTCACACAGGCCACAGGATAGGACTGAGACAGAAATGTCTCACATGTACTATACATGAAAAGACAATGATCTCACAACAAATTTTAGCTTATCCCAGATAAATAATCTTGCAGATTCAGGGCTCTGGAAGCAAATATCTGTCTATATTTATGTATTTTTATCTTCAAAATGTTTAGCGATACTGCTTATAGATAAGCACAGATTCATGTTATCTAAAACTGTATCTTCTTCATTTCACAGCAGTGATGAAATTTGCAACTCATTTTATAAGGCTGTAGAATTTGAATTTTACTGAAACGAAGTGTGCTGTGAGCAGATTCCACTGTTAATGTACGTATGTTGGTCTGAAGTAATGCAGAAAATGTATCTGATTATACATTACTCTAGGCAAATATTGCCCATAAACTTAAGCGACTATTTGAGACTTTATCTAAATGGCAAGCAGTAAGTATAAAAACTGGAATTAGCTTTCTGGGTGTTATTTGGTATCTAAGAGTGACAAACTACGAAAACATTTAAGTGTGAAAACAAAAGCTGATCTCATCTCTTATCCTTTTGCCTGACTCTTAGTCCTTTACCATGCATTTTGCTTATGATCAAATTGCAATGTGTCTTCACTTAATAAAGAAATTATGTTTTTATTCAGTGTTTATGTTGATATCTTAAGTATCATGCACACTGCTATGTAGTGACAAGACCAAATGCACTTTGGCTTAGTTTCAATATAAAAATTAGAAGGTGTTGATTTTATTACTACTCTGGCAATATATTTGAAAGCATGTTAATGAGTATTAATGTCATACACTTAGCCAAAAGAATTCCTGAAGTCAGAGTGCTATTTTATCTGCTTTAAAGCATTAGTAATAAGGAGTTGAATATGTATTTTGATAAGTATTTTATATCCTGTTAGCCAATAGTTAGATACAATTGACAAATCTACCTACTGTACACGCAGAACTTATGCTGTATTTTGGTAAAATAGTAAAGCTGATGAGAAAAGTAACTCAATTACAATGGAATCTATCAAGAATATCCAGACAAAAACAGAAGAAATTATATTATTCAGCTGAAGAATTTTCCAGTTGTCAAGATAAACATTCTTGAGTTTTTATTTGGATTATTTTAAGAAATTCCAACCAGTCTGAACAACTAATTACGTGGAAATCACTATGAAACTTTTTATGTTTCCTTTAACAGAATGTTTTACATTTTTTTCCTAACAATTTTTTCAATCCCAAAAGAGACTGAATTCATCAAGGAATTAGATGAGAAATGGAAGCTTCTGTTTCAGAAGACAGAGTGGCAGCTAGACAACAGAAAACAGATGCCAATTATTTGCCAGTTTCTGTGGTAGAACAAAACATTTTATGACATTTACTTTGCCTTAGCAAAGCTGCCATTGATGTCAGAGAAGTACCAGTCAGCAGGTTCTGAAAGGAGGCTCTATATGATCTAGGATTGCAAATAATTTCTTACACTTTTGTAAAGATGACAAGATGAAAAATACATAGTACTTCATATAGAGTAGCAACAAAATTAGCTATATTAGCACAATCCGGAAAAATACTGTCTTACACTGTAAAACTGGAGTTGTTTAATAAATTAAGTGAAAACAGAATTTGTACTGCTTGGACTTAGCAGCCACAAAATAGGATTTCTTTTGTCACACATTGAACAGGGAAGAATTCAAGCTGTGCAATAGAAAATAAAACCAATCTTTTGTCACTATATTAGCTATCTTTGTTTGGCCTGAGTACATATTTGTAAGGTGGGCTAGTCTTCAGCATGTGCCATCCAAGGAATACAGGAGTTGGTGCCACTCTACTTACCTTTAACAGACCAGCTTAACACAGTATTTATTAATGGTAAATATTAAGTCAGGCCAGCAGCAAATAATTGTCTTAAGCTAGGCTGACACTCAAAACTTTTAGTTTGATTCTGTAACAACGTTTTTTATCTAGCAAACACTTTAATTAGATGGTTCCACTGACAAAATGTGGCAAACTGTTTGTAGTATACCTTATTTTATGAGCATGAACTGTAGAGACAAAATGCTTTCTGGAGATGGAAATTGTACTTGTATTAGGAAACTATGCCTGTATCATTCTGCCAGCCAGACCTTTCTAGCATTGACTAGGTCTTAGATTAAGGGCAAAGAATGTCCACCCGAAGGAGTGTACCTTGAAGATCAATGCTGGCAGTGGAAGATAATGCAGTTGAATAGTTATTTTTTGCACAGGGCTATGTGTATTACGTGCAAATGCATGAGAACTAATGAGAAAAAAAAAATTGCTGTATTTGTTTACATCCAGTTTTCAAAAGAATTACAGATCATATTACTGTAATGTCATACAGGGAACATCTGCTACCTGTGGCAAAACTGTAATATCTCATGTGCTCCCTTAACTGAAGAGATCATTGTAATAGCGCAATCAGTGGAGGTTCAGGCATTGTTCAATAATGGGCAAGCAGTTACATGTGACCTACCAAACGCTACACTTCACATCAATCCTCCTAGGCCTGACTCATAAAAGAGGTGTCTGTAAAGGCCTTTCTAATCACATTGTCTGTGTCTTCAGTTCAGCTTGTAGTTTTGGAGCCTTTCGTTACAGTGGGCCTATCACCACCCTGTCAGTGACTACCACTTACATGTGTGCAGCTTCAGTTCATTTTCCTCTTTCCAATCTTCCCTCTAAAATACTAATGACTTCAAAGTATTACGACATCCCAAGTATACCATACCTCAACCGCCTCTCTAACAGAGTACCTGATGATAAGAATAAATCGCCAAGTCTCATTCAAAAAACTATTAGCACAAAAGTCTGGCGCTCACGTTAACAGTTATTGTTTTGGTGGCTGCATTTCAGAGAGGTCAAGTGGAGATAAGTGCCTGTGAGATTTTAGTATGGTTTTCTCAGGGCCAATATACATTATGAAATGAGTCACGACACAGAGAACAAACTAGCAGTGACCAAAGCAGCTCCAGGATGACATCATTATAGCACAGTGCCCAAACTTTGTTAGTCGCAATTTCACAGGGTCAAATTTTTCTGCAGTTTTAATTAACTTTTTTTTTTTTACATGGTGATTGAAATCTGCAAAATATACTTTCTGGAGGTTTTTTTCTCTCTGAACTTACTTGCTCTCCCATGAAAATAATATTCTTCACAGACATTTTTGTTAATATTTTCTGGAAACAGAAATTATAAACTCAATAATATTGACATTTTTGGCAAAAAAAGATTCACTTAAGCATGTTAAGCATGTTGAGCTATGACTTTACTAAGAACAGAACTTTTTTGGGGAAAAAAAAAAAGGTTGCTTTTCTACTAATCAAGAATTCAGATTATAAAGAATCACTCTTCGATTAGTACATTTCTTGCAGACTAACCAAGGGCTAAGCAAGACTGAACTCATCCACCCTGGACAATGATGAGCCAGCATGTTGAGGAAGAGGGGCTGAGAGGTAGAGGAAGACTTAATGATGTCACGGGGAATGTACTGTACTTCCATGGCCCAACAGTACATCTTTTACACCTGTAAATAGTTCCACTGATTTCAGGTGAATCATCCTGCAGGATTAAGCCACTGATGATTAATAAATGTTTGAAAACAAGGCCAAAGCCCCGGTCTTATTTTAAGCCTCAAAGACAGGCTAGTTTCTATCTAACCTAATAGATCAGAACCTCGGTTTGCTCATTAGCTGAGAACCTCTGCCCTCCTTATTAGGCCCAGTTCTCTCAGATGAACTGTCAGATGGAAACTGCTGCAATTGTACACAGGACAAACTCCATGTCATTAATGGAACAGGTGTTTAATGATTTTGGATGCATCAAGTTTACCTAGCTTCTTAAAAGGTCTCATCTCACATATAATAGTGGCTGCGACACCAAGGCTCATTTGCAGAAAAGATTGGCACTTCCCAGACCATGAAACCATCAGCTTTATGTGCTCACATGGTGAATTTATTCAGGGAGTTTGTATTGGTTTCTTAAAACAGTCTTTAGGGTTGCTGTTACTAATACTGATGAGCCAGTAATTCAGCCTCCACTGAGATCAGTAGGAGCTTTAACTAAGTAAGGCCCACAAAGAATTTAGGATTCGGATCATTAACTATCATATGTAACTTTCATACAAGAAAGGTTATGTTTACTTTAGAAGTTTTATTTCAAGAAAAAGTTGATAAGCCAAGAATGTTTTAAATCATGGATATCTACAAGTAATATTTCTCATCTATAAAAATATGAACAGATGCAAAATCAAGCTTTATCACAGTGAAAACCCTGTATTTGACTGAAGTCCCATAAGCTGGACTTTAGCACATTTTATTACCTGATTTTATCCCAGCTGCCTTATTTTCTATAGTGGAATAAGAGCCAAAGAGCTTGGCAGAATGGAGCCTGTCAAGTTACATGGCACCCTCCCATAAAGTAAAGGGAAGAGAAAAGAAAGATTCCTGTACTGGGATGGGAGAGACCTATTTTGAAAAACTTTTGCATGAAAATGTAGATATAAAGAATAAGAGATTTTCCAAGCAAAATTAGGCCAACTGTATTTTAAACACTAAACCTCACTCAAAGAGGAATGGAGAGTTGTCATGTTTCTGTTACAGTTACTAATCTCAGATTTTATTCAGGCTTTTGTGTTAGTGTGAAGAATCTTTGCTGTCAACAGGCAGTGGAGCCATATTAAGAAGCCTAGCAAATTTAGCTGAAAAGAACAAGTTTCCATCTCTAATGGAGACGTTTTGTTCTCTATTGGTTTGTCATATTCAAATTACAGTTCATTCAGGACAACATTAAATAGGTGCTCTCCATGCAAGGAAAATTTTGCTATGAAATGAAGAAACATTCTTCTTTTTAACAGGACACCATCCAGATATGGATAGAAGTTTTGAAGGCAACTACTTGAGGTTGCATACCAGCGAAGTGCAATGCACACCCATCTCTCAGCTGCTTCTTGCAAAGCCTTGCTGCTTAACTCAAGCTGCTAATGAGATTTTAGCCAAGCCACTTTGGTCTTGGGTGACTGAGGTGTCCCAGCTATCTTCTGATCTACCAGATTGGCCAAGGAGGCAGCCAGAGATGGCAAGTATTTCAGCCGCCACAGCTAGAGTCATTGATATTCACTTGCCAACAACTCACCAGTTGGTCCAAGAGAGCACCTTACTGGAATTCTAATGGGAGAGACTCCACAGAGGCTAAGTGACATTTTAGACAGTCTAGGGGTTTTGGTACTTCCCCACAATAACGGCAGATGCAACACAAGATCTGACAGGAGAGAGAGTTAAAATGGCACCATAGACCTATGTTTAAGTATCTTAATTCTGTATCCCTGCACCAGGTCAGGTGACAGAGTTGGTGGGAATCTTGTGTGCTTGGCGGTAGATATATTCTCATGCATCAAGTTGTATCAATGACACCTCTTCCCAGATCTCACAATGAAAGAATAATTTTGATACTAGGCCAGCCATCACTTTTGCCCATAATGTATCTGTTAGTTTAACCAACTTAGCATGAGTATATGGCCCCACCATGTAGGACTGAACAGTCTGCTTTCTGAGAAACACCAATAGAAAAATATTTTGTTCCTCTTCTCCTTTCAAAAATGTTTAGTCTGGATATTTGACTTCTGTCTTTGATTTTCTAGTGGAGTGTCTGTATAAAGAACACTTCTAGACAGTTGGAGTTCATAGGTGAAATAGTTGATGTGGGACAGTATGTTGTATCAACATCCTTTTACTTTTAGCTTCCCAATATTGCCAATGGTGAAGGAATTGAGAATATCTGAGTAAACTCATTAGGAGTCAGTATTATGAAGTGGTTTAAGACCCTCTGCCACCCACAGGCAGTTCTCCATAGCTGCCAGTCCTTGTGGCAACACCAGCTCATCAGGAGTGGGGATCCCTCCCAACAAAAGAAATGCATCTGCAAGAGGCAGCTATGCTATATGGGCTCCCGACCTTAGTGGGAGTGAGAAGGTCATGATCAATGCACTTCACAGTTAAAAGTTAAAAGATCCTGCAAAGTGACAGCAACTAGATCCCACATCTGCTGAGCTGACAATGAAGCAGGAGCTGGCAGTTCCCATCTGGGTTTTGGGTCGTATTTTTGTCCTCAAAGGTAACACACTGCCTCAAAGAAGCTCCCACCAAGTTCTGAATGCAGATACTTGCCTTTTTGCAAAGCCTGGACTCTTGTTACCCTGGTATTTTGAATTCACTGATAGCAGGAGTTGCTTCTTCCCCGCAAATCAAGGACTTGCCTCTGTGAAAAGCAGCAGTTTCCAGCCTTCCTCAGTCTACCCTGAAGTCAGCACTGAAGTCACAGGGCCACCTGTGACAGGCAGGTGATCACCTTCTGCATGAACACAGTGGGAGCAGAGATCTTTCCTGCTTAAAAGCAGTATTCTGCTGATCAGCAGCAACTTGCCTTCTCATAGAGCAAAAGGCTGCTTTGAAACCATGCTCTAACTTTGTCATTGCTGTTGGTTTTTTCCCTTGCTTATAAACAAACAGAACACAGGTTTCTCGTACTGATACTAATTACATTAGTGTGGAAACGATTCCTACTCACAGCAGTGTACTTTTGAATAAAGAAAAAGTATCATCTGTTTGTTGAATACAGATGGTCAGCTCATGTTGTCCATTTCTACCCTGATTGTTACCATCCTTTATCCAAAGAAGAATATTCTTAGCCCATTTTTCTTACCAATCGTCTCCATCCTCACTGAAATTTGTCTTTAGAGAATCTAGGATTCTCTTCTTTCCTTCCTTCTTCTTCCAGATCTCTAAAATAAATCTTGTTTCACCAAGTTTCTTGGGATATGGTTTGGCAGCTGCAATATTTTTGATTTCAAGACTCTCATTAAATTAGAGAAAGAAAAAAAGTCTATATTTCATATTTACCTTTCTAAATCAAATTTTCTCCTTCCTTTTTTAAACAAGAAAAGATGTTATTTCCAGGATGCATTTGCCCTGAAGTGTACTTCGCCAGACCAAATATAAGTGATTATAATCATAGCCCAAACACAAGTCTTCACTCACAGTCTTCTAAATTAGGGTAGAAGAGCAATACCTCATACTTTGTTCATGGTGCTTGATCTCTGGTTGAAATATGCAACCTTTTCCAAAACATCTCTTAATAAGAGGTCAGCATCATCACTCTGGCATCTTTCATAAGCAATAAGTTGTGAAGGAAGAGAAAAAGGAAGCCTCAATTGATAGGAATCACTAAGAGCAATCCCCTTTGTAACTTTCCCAGTGTGACTATTTGTGTTTCCCGGTCTGGGGAGGTATGCAACAGTTGTTTCCGCATCCCTTCCAATATGGCACTGAAGAGAGTTTTCTTTTAACTATGGCACTGATATTAAGAAACAAGTTGAGAGATCACTTTTGGCATATCCCTTCTATGCCAGTGTTTTATTTATAGTTCTCTTCTATGCCACTATTTTATTTATGGTATTAAATATATAAAGAGATTATAATGCAGCAAAAAAGGCTATTACGGAAAAACAGAAGCTGTTTTGTCCAAGAGCTTATGAACAAGGCCACCTGGCTTAACCCACACTGATATTCAACCACATACAGAACTGAGACCTTTTCTCTTTTTTTGTTCAATCAGATATTTTATCTGTGTCCCACACTGGTGCTTAAAATACAGGACATTTCTTTCTAAGGAACTGACATGAATCAGATCTTATCTTTTCGGAGAGAACAGTGTTCTGAGTTTTGTTTTTAAATCAGGCCCTTGAATATCTTCGCTGCCTGGAAGTACATTAGTATTAAACAGAGAGTTTATCCCACAAGTTATTATGTAACCATTGTAAATAATATATAAATACTTCAACTTTATCTTAGCTTAGCACTACTTTTAGTACTGAACTCATTTTATTAACACTTTTTATTGGAATTGTTAGTAAATCAATCCCCTAAATTCTCTTTAAGGCAGTCAGCTCCTCCTAGTGGCTACTTGCAACCTGCAACAAAACAGTCTCCAAGATTTTCTGCATTTGTCCTTGGTCTTCGCCAAGCAGAGCAATGAAGGTGGAGCTGTAAATTACTTTTTCTCCTTAAAATATCGAAAAGAATGGGGAAATATTTTGTCATTCAAAGTTATTGATGGAAAAAATAAACTGAAACAAATGTTTGCATTATTCCTTGCGTTAAAGCTTCTCCTACTTTTCATAGCCTGAATCTTATGAGTCATACAAATGTGAGCTGTAAGAGTCTATATTGCTCGATTACTCATATTCCTGCCTCTGCTACATCAATACTTTCTGAAGTGTTTTGTAAAGCTGAGCAGTAAAAGCCAAACTATTCTATAGACTGAAGGCCAAAAGCCTGAAAAAAATATTTGTAGTAATATCTTTCCTTTTTAGATCCTTCCTTCCCTTAATTTCAGCAGCGCCGCTCACACGCGTAGTTACACACATATTTGCATGCTTGTTGGAGTGGGTCTCTGTCACTCAGCCAGGAACACATTTCTGACAATATCTGCCTGGTTTTCCTTCCTTAGTTTTACTGCCTAACTGGCTATTTCTGCCATGATGTTTTACCTGTTGAAACTGCCCAGTGAAACTTTTGAACAGCACCCAACATTGTCACTACAGTTGTCACTTCTCCTTTCTTACATCTGAACACTATCAAAAAACACAGAAAAAAGCACAATCTCTCTCTCTCTCCCCTTGTATCTTCATAGCAGACTTGGGGAATGTCCAAATAAAAATACTCGCGCTGAACTGCAAATTATCAGTGCAATAGAAGACCACAGCGATATCTATATACTGAATTTAGTATGTAGGACCACATGCAAAACTTAGTTATCCCTTGATATGTAAATCTTCTTTCAGAAAAAAATTAAAAACCATTTGAGGCAAAGAACATAAGAAATTTCAATAAAATCCACTGGCAACAAACTATCAACTGCATGGCAGGATGCTATCCACCTAATTTTCAGCAAAGGGCAGAACATCTGCTGCCAGTGCTCAAGTTACTGCATGCCACCAGCAATTTCCAGATTTTAGGTCCCTATATTAAGGCAGTACTCTCAGTTAACCAGTAAAGATGTGCTTTTGGTGGCCATCTTAAAGTACCAGCAAAAGTCCCAGTTTTCAGAAGCAGGTATTTAATACTTTGTGAGTAATAAGGCATCATGCACCATGCCAGGCACCTACAGAGAGCGCCAACCCAAATCAATAGCTAGGATCTTAGCAGGAGGTTAAGAACCCACGCACAGCACAGCAAGCAGACAAGACAAGCTTCATTTCTGATATAAATACACAATGCACCGAAGAAAGCCTACAGGCATGGAATCTTTCAGGATCAGTGTAATTAGCTTACTCAACTATTTTGATATTGAAAGATACAGCCTTATGTGCCAAAGCACATAGGCAACAATTAGCAAATAAATCTCTGTCTCTAGCCACTGGGAGGGAGAAAATTGTAGGTACTATCTTTAATGTCAGTAAAAGAACACAGTAAAGGCTTTTTGAACCCCCTACTTATGATTTTTGGGAAAAAATGGGGAGTTATCTTGTGGCCTGAGGTAGGTTGCTCTAGTACTTAAATTCACATGGATTCATGCTGTCCTCTACAACAATCTAGATGTAGACATGGTCCAGGGTTTTATTGTTATACAAATTTCCAAGACTGGGATTTTAATTTGTGCTGTACATGTGAAAGTCATCTGACCAATAAATCTTTCTGTAGTTGACTGTTGAAGATGGCTTCAAGCCAATGCTGAAGAATGTTCACCTTAAAGTAACCCCTTTTTATTTCTGTAACAGCTTATTTTTGATTGAAAAATTACTATTAGTTATTATACTGGTGCCTTCATCTAAACTGAGATCAGGGACTTACCACATTAGATGCTACCCATAAAAACACTAAGGAACAGTCATTGAAAAAATTAGTTCGTAACTCATATAGGCACGACAGATTCAAATGAAATACATTCCACTTCCTATTGGAAACAGGTTCAGAAAACTTGAGTTGAATGAAAATCTTTATTCTTTTCTTTATCAAAAGGCTTTCCATCCATTAAGGATTATTAATTATATTCCTAGAGTTACTTGAAACAAGGACAACTTGCATTATTCAGTGTTTTAAGATTATAAAATATGTAATAAGATTATTCAGTGTTTTAAAAAATACATCCCACATATGAATGAAAATCTGAAATTTTGTATTTTTCCACAAAATTCACAACCTGCATGAATTTTGACTCAGGATTATCAAATCAAGCCTTTCATTAGTGTCATTAAGGAAAAATAATTGAACAAACAGATTTACTCTTTAAGAAAATACAGAACATATTAAGACCATGCATATGGATACTTCCAGAAACTGGATGCACAGACTAGTAGCTTGTTAAGCTACTGAAAATTATTTTTAATTCCAGTGTGGGCTCTGAAGCCAGCTTTTGACCCCATACTGCCTAGATAGTTCAGCTGTTCTTTGCTGGCAAAAAAAAGAAAAAAAATGTGGACCAAACTAAGCAAAATTAATTCTGTAGCTGTCAGGAAAGCCTATAATGTATTCTGCTCAGTCCTGGAGTCAGGACAATTTCTAAAATTGCAGAACTGCAACTGACTCAGAACCCGATCTAAAGCTCCACGAATTCAATAGAAATTCTTCCAGTGAGTCTAATGGGCTTTGGGTCATGGCCTCATGCATTAAACTAATTTATATAGAAAAAAACCTATTTCCTTTTACTTTCAATTAATCAGAGGACTGGGTGTGACCTATTGGTGGAATGGTAAATAACACAGAGAACAGGTCAGTTTTACAGAGTGACTTGCATCGCTTAAAGAGGTCAGTTCAGATCCAAACATAGGTTTTAATGCAGCCAAGTGCAAGGTCTTCTATCCAGAAACAATGAATATTTGTAAGATGAGAAAAGCTATTGTTGAGAGCAATGATTCTGTCTCAAGATTGATAAAAAGTGACTGTAATGGTAGATGACCAGCTGAACCTGATTTCTTTCAGTGAGCTAACATGATCCTTAATTGATTTGCAAGCAAGGGAACATGATAAAAGTGGTAAGGCAGCATTAATGGCACCATTACTGTAATTCTGTGTCCAGAATTAATATCTATAATTCTAAAAGGATATCAAGGAATTGGAAGTGATTCTGGAAAGATGCAATGATGCAGTCTTCAAAGTATGCTTCACTGTGAGAGATGGAAAAAGCACAGCCTATTTGGTAGATCTGTCAAATGACCTAGAGATAACTTGCACATTGGTTATGTGGAAAAAAAATATTTCTGATAGCAAGTAAGAGCTTAATCTGGCACGAAAAGGTATAACAAGATCCAAAGTGAATCTAAACAAAATTTGACTAGAAGCAAAGGGAGGATTTAAAACGGTGAGGAGAACTAAGTTTTGGAACAAAAAGGATATTACAATTACCCAGCATTGTATGATTTATGTGAGACTTTTTTTGTCGTCATCTTTTACCCCAAAAGAATTGTGATTTGTTAAAGAAATTAATGGATTACATTCTTTGATTTGTAGTATGCTGACCCTGACATAGGAACCAGAGGTACAAAAGAGCAAGTTGCGCAAGGAGTTTAGGGGGAATGAATGGTCTTGAAGCTAGCACATACAGGGTGTTACATGCGGCAGGTTGCTGATTTCATGTGAGAAGTACGACTAATAGATAACCTTGTACGTTGGCTGTAGGTACATCTAGAAATGAGGAGCTGATTTAACCTGAGTCCATTCAGGGTATGTGTTTGAGCACTGTCGTGTTTAGCAGGGATTGTTATGTATGGTATATCAATGGAATGGTTCTAGTACGGGTATTGTGGTTATTCTGTTGGTCATTAAACTATTAATCCTCTGAAAGTAGAGTATGGTTAAGAGGGGTATGCCCATCTACGTATCAATGGGTATGGTACATATATTGAATGTATTACCTGAGTTAATGTAATGTAATGTAATGGGTTAGGTAGGTTAAGGTTGAAGGTGGTTATAGGTGGCTATAATGTCTTTTCACTTAAAAATCTATGACTTTGCAACATGAGAAAGATGAATACATGATAGTTATTTGCTGAACCACATGTGGCATCTTTTCCAGGTTGAATTTGGTAGATGGCCTGTCTGCCTGAGACCATATTGATGACGATGTCATTAGGTTTGGAATCCACCACGGATGTTACAATCCCTTATGCGTGGAGCTTTGTACATCCAATGTCACTAATGAATGCCAGATCTTATTCTCCAGTTGCAGATGCATCCCACCACCCTGAGTCCCGCCAGCCTGAGCAGACAGGTAGTAAGACATTGAGATGCAGCAGATGCAGAGGACTGAGCAAGATCAAGCATCTGTGTGAAGAAGTTTGCTCTGCTTTAGTAGGAGGCTAAAGGTTTATATGGTGTGGACTAGAACCACAGAATTAACAGTCCATTTAGGCACCAAATAGATTAGGATCCCAGCAGGAGTTTACACCTAGGGGACCTCACAGGGTCTGTGCCCTGGGACAGCAACCAACACAGTACAGAAGCAGGCCCACCCAAGGGGACGACTGGATAGGTCTCCACCAGCCCCTACCAACTGTGAACCGAAAAATCCCAATAAATCCCACCCCAACCACTCGGTGTCGTGGGCATGCAGTGTCATGTCTGGCAGGCCGTGTGGGAGCTCATTCCCCACTACAAGACTCATCACAGTGCAGTGACGTGCCACTAACGGCCTGGAATTTTTGCCATTGGGATGATGGAGGAGGACCAGCAGCATTTTCGTATGCCTGATGCACAGCCACTACTTTGCTGCCAAGGTGCACAGACCAAATACCCCAACAGGGGAAGGGCAACTACAAGTATGAGTTGCCACCATCACTGCTGGAACAGTAGTGCATTTATTTCCTCTGGTATGGATATCAAGCCCAGGTAGGAACTAAGAGAGTCGTAGTTATTCCCACCATAGTCAGACATTTCTTTTCTACTTTACCAATCCTTCTCATAGTAATTACGATGAATCAGACAGTGATGAGCAAATAAAAAGCTAAAACCACTAAACACATAAGAAAATCTAAAGGGCACTTAATAAAACTCTTTGATTTGCTATTTCAACTTTTAATACACTCTATCATAATTAATTTTGATGATCTTAAGCTAAATTAAAAGCAATGGGTAGCACTGCATGGAAGGAAAAGTATAAGGGTACCTTAATGGAGCCACCCAACATAGTGCCCTGTAGGCAACCATAACTTAATTTAAAAGCACACTTGATATGCAGCAATACACCCAAGTAAAATGGCAGGTGATCCTCAAAACAGAATAAGAAGTAGCTGTTGTATCCATCCTCAGCCACAGTAAATCTGTATGAACGTGGTGCTTTTCATTAAGCAATCAATAATATATTTTATTAGTTCCAGAACACTGCATACAACCCACTAGAAGCAATCTCACTCCACAGTTTTGAGTGTGAATACCACAATTAAACCAAGAAAAAATAAATTAGTTTTTCTGAAATCTGGAGGTTTTTGAGTTGTAAAAGTCCAATTACAAATTAGCAAGCTGTGAATAATCAGATTTTTAAAAAAACCACAGTTTCAAAGCTGCATGAGCTTTACTCGTAAAATCCCTAAAGATTTATGAAGTTAAATAGTAATTGGTGGCAAATGAGACCGTCGATGATAGCTAACAGAATCACTGTTTTTCACCTCTAGTTTTGGAAGTAATACCTGGCCTTTTGGGAGCACCACAATCTTTCTGCAACACAGATGTTTGAAATATACCCAAATAATGAGACAGCTTTGTGCAATTCCAGGGTACTAACAAATATATCTGTGTTTGAAAACATCCGATCTTCCAGTCTCCTTCCAGTACAGCAGCGGACTAGATTTCCAAATGTGTTCATCCACCTGCTCCCGTTAAGAGGGGGAGATATTGACTCTTAAAAATGTTTGGAAATCTGGTTTACTTCATTACAGCGCCAGACTGGAGATAACCATGTCTTGAAACTCATCCAGATCTAGATGCTGAGGACTTCTGAAAATCTTCCTGGCTTCATATCAGCATACTAATATCAGCTAGCATGTATATGTTTCATATGGATAAGATGCATCTCTTCAGCATGTCTGTAATTCAATCTTGGCATGGTAATTTTTAAGTTCTAAGAAGGAGATAATTTTGTATATCACTCTCCTTTTAGCATGTGAGAATGTAAAAATCAAACATAGTGGATTTTATTCAGTTGCAAACTCTCACTGAAGTGAATGACCCTTTAAAAAATGTTAGGAAGCCAGGCCACTCAGAATATGAGAGGCACATTTCAATCTGGTTGCATCGGAAATACTCAAGAGGAAGAGTGAATAGTGAGGAATGTATTTTCAGGCTTACAGAGCACCTGTATTCTCGGGGACTAGCTGAAATTGTGAGGAAATCAACCCGATAAAGTGAAAACATAAAAATAAGAAAAAAACTGTGTCCCAAGGACTTCGCAGTCTATTCATTAAATCCCGTAAGTGCTGTTCAGGCAGAACCTTACATACGCATTGACTAAGAGATGATTATTCAGAGACTTAATGACTAATTTCAGGAGTAAATGACTGTAGATTTAGGCCTGTAAAAACAGAGAAAACCTCCTGTATAGAGCCACCACAAGCAAAAGAAAGGATGGCCCAACAGCTAGGACATTTGCCAAAGATTTAGAAGACTTGGGTTTATATATTTATTCATCCATAAACTTTCAACAAATGACTTAAGGTACAGAGCCTACTGGTTAATAATAAAATACTGCTAAACTCTCTTCTCTCCCACAGCTATTGTCCAAAATATTTACTGGGAACAGTCCTTGGTCCAAACTATCTTCCAAACCATGCTTGACAACTGTCTGGGAAAGTATTAGATGATCCAGTTGAAAACTGTGCCAAGGAGCATGCTAATAATAGTTGAACTTTCTGGGCAATTGGATGCCATTGCCTAAGCCTGTATCCCATCTCTATTTAATATACTACTGTAGTTAAATCCGTTGTGAATGTGTGAAAAATGCAACAAAGAGCACACTCTATTGTGCAATACTCTAGCACTATGGGCAAGAAAGTTCTGTGAAAACAATAAAACCTTTCCGTAAAATAATGAAAATAATCAGTGATGTAGTCAGGCACCCATGAAGTACAAGAACTTCTCTTAGATTCTACTCTTCCAATCACAAACTCTGCCTTTAAGTCATGGGGCAAAGTTATATGACTTTGTCAATATAGATGGGCAGATGTGAACTGATATCAATACATGCGCATTGTACCCCAAAGCACAAAAGCCCACAATTATATATCACATAGCCATTCCCAGGTTGTTAGATTTTGTGTTCCTTGAGAAAAGTGATGTATTGTTCAAACACACACAAATTCCCACTGGATCAGCCAATCCCTTCATAAGCCAGTCTTCAAACTATGGTCTGTTTCAAGAATCACAGATCAAATCCCATTCACTAGGACTGGGAGGAACTCAATCTCTCTGGAACTGGCCCAGAGAAAGACTTTTTAATAGCATTTTAGGACCAACTTCTTGAACGTGATGTTTGTGTCCTAATTTTTAGCAGAAATGGAAAGGCAGCAAGCAGTCCCCAACGACATAAGTGATATTTAGCATTTCTGAAAAAAAACAAAAAACAAACGGTCACTTGATTTGGAGACTTAACAGATATAATTCCACTAAGAGTTATTAAGATTTACACTGGTATAATGTTTAGGTAAATTGTCACACCTCTAATCCATAGAGTTATATCAGTATAGAATAGAGATATGATTGTTTGAACATTACTGTTTTTACCGCTAGTCTTCTTTGCAAACTTAGCTGATATTGCAGACAGAATCCATGCAGTGCAAATTATCCTCTATTTCAAAGATACCAGCTTTAAAATGAAGTTCATTTTCTTGCATAAAAAGGATACAATATAAACAAAGGTTCTTAGACAACTCAACATTGAGACTGAAAAATACTTTCAATCTGTGCTAGTTAGCATAAAACAAAATTATGTTTCCCTGAATGGCTATACTAAACATTTAACAAAAAAAGTCTACATTTAGAAGCCATAATTTGACTGGTTTCAGTTGCAAAGCCTTCTGATTACTACTATTAAAAAACTTACCATGATTCATGCCCATTTCTGAAGAAAAAAGCTGGCTGGGAACAAAAAAACACAACAATAACTTGTACATTTTTCATTAAATTATGTTTTTCCTACGAATTTGGAGGATTTTAAAAGCTTTTTAAATAGAAATTATTTTTAATTTCAATTTTTTTCCCACTGTGCAGGCTATTATTTTTATTTAACCAGCAAAATGGAGAGAAAAAGAAGAAACATAAAATCAGAGTTAATACATGAAGAAAAAAAGGCAGGACATTAATGGATCTTTATTAAATAAATATTTTTTAGGGCTACTTGTCAGTAAGAGAAGAATTTTAAATGAATGATTCTGCAACTGTGATGAAAAGTCAGGTGAAACTAAAAGTTATCGTGTAAAATTTTTGTAGAAATCTACTTTCTTGCTAGTTTCTGGGGAAAAAAAAAGAACAAAAATTAAAACAAACAAACAAACAAACCCACCCAAAATCCCAACAAAACAAAAAAGCAACACTACAAAGAAACAAATACATTCTCCAGTACAGCACAGAAATTTCTGGTGGCACTCTGTAGGTATCCAGCTACCGCTTTAGGATCACAGAACTGAGGTTGTTGGAAGAGGGAGAGCTCAGGAGGTCTCTTATCCAACCTCTGGCTCAAAGCAGGCTCAGCTATGATTTCAGACAAGGTTGCTTGAGGTTTTTATCCAAGCAGGTCTTCAAAACCTCCAAGGACGGAGTCTATCACTGATATTGCAAGATCTTCTTAAGGCAGAGAGGATATTCTAGTGTGACAAATAAGTTTCCTCTTTCCAGTCATGACATGCAAACACACACACACATACACACAGGCTTTTGCGGTGGGCCAGTTGTTTCTCTTTTCATATTACAGACAGATTAAGCATAGCTCTTAGTTTAGGCTTTCCAATGATTCTTAGATCAGCCTTAGTCAAGCGCTACATATCAACACCCACAAGTTACTTGCAGGCTCCTCTTTTAAAGGCTTGGCATCTAGTGTTGATTGGGATGTGATAGGGTGGGGTGAGAGGAAAGGTAACTCTGGCTGTAGTGTGATTGTGTAGGAGGACATTATTCAACCTGTTCTTGAGTTTATATAATGTAGCTATCAGCTATGTAAGCATCATGCCTTGTCGTGTTGGTCCATCATGGACACTTTCAGCTGTTGTACATTGGAACATCTTAACATTTTGGGTGCAATTCATCTATATTGTGGGACCACAAGCAAGTTTTGCTGCCAAAGGCAAGAACATAGCATCTCCAGATGTCAAGAGTTACTACCTTGGTAATCAAGGACAGCCTTTTTTTCTTACATGCAAAAGAAAAAGTAATCATATCTGGAACATATCCGGCTTTGGGCTGGGGGAGTATCATGTCTAATACTTGAGTACAACAAATCCTAGACAACACCTTGGAAAGGAACCATCTCAGTCTCATGGCTTACACAGTACAATTACCTGTCTGAAGCTCGTAAATGATATGATCTCCAATTGACATTTTCAAATCAGTTTTAGTATGCATAATAGCCTATTTTAAACTATGTTATTTAAGAGCTGGTTTGTTCTCTGTGGAACTTTCAGCTGGACAATGATGTAATTTTCAAGTTTTGGCTGGTCCATTTTACATGGAGAAATGTAATGAATTATATGCAGTAGTTTTATGACAGCATGACACTTAATCAGTCTTCTCATATTGTTATATTTCTTGGGATTACATGTATATATGTGTGCATGTATGTATGTATATATATTCATATATATGTAATGTTCACTCCAGTTCATCATCTGCTTAAGAAAAGATTAATGATGAGAAGTACTGTAGGTGTCATTTCTCAGGTAGTTAACATGACTATTAATATTAAATTTAATTTACTTATTGCCGAATCAGCAGCCCTTATTAAAACAGCAAAGTTACGTTAAGAGAACAAAGTATGGATTGTATTCCCTGGCAATATGAAGAGTTCAGGAAATGAAAAGTGCTTCAATCATATATAACATATGGAGTATTGTTAGTGCAGAAGTCTTGTATCAACTTCAGTGACCCATTTACTGGTTATTCTTTCATTGTTTTAAAGGCATTATGAATTAGAGCTCTGCAGTTTAAATAGCATCAAATACATGAAATAGAACCCCTGTGCCTCAGTTAACCTTAAACAAGTTTCTGAAAGCAAGAGAGACAGATTTAATGGATGTGATGTCATTACACTATATCATACATGCCAGAAAGAAAGAACAGAATATAATAGAATATCAGGGCAACATAGGAAACATTTTTTAGCTATTTAAAGCTTCAGAAAAGTGAGTCAAACCTGTGAGGAAGAGGCTGAAGTGCATGTAGTAATGCATCCTAAAACATCAAGATATTTAAGTTTTCCATCCTCTTTAGCATTCTGTATTAAAAATCTGATGCTCTTCCAACAATACCCGGAAAAAGTACTTTTACTGCTTCTGCAACCTGATACTGTATCCACTGAAGTTCACAATGAAATCTTAATTTACTTCATTACATTGTTCTGCTCCCCTTTCTAACTGGCTTCAATGGAAACAGGCCTTCAGTTGCAACAAATATTTGCACTCGTTTGCAATAGCAACAGTCCCTTCCTGCCCTTTTGGAAATTACTATGGCCCTAGCTTTAACTCAAACTGTAAATACAGGAATGACTATGTGATCCATATGGACTCTGTACAAGTTCCATGAAGCCAGAGGGAAACTTCCATTGATTTCAGTGGGAGCTTACTGGATGATGCTGGGGATACATGACCTTTCGACTGGACACTTTCTAACCCAGTGGTTGTTTTTTTCCTTTTCTTACTTTCATTTTAAAGCAAACAAATTCGAAATCATTAGATGTCAAAGTCCAGTATATGGCATCAGGGACATGCTCTTTGGTAGAGAAGTCTATGTGTTATGAGGTTTTAATTTATTTACCTTCTTCATGCAAATCAGACAGATTGATAAAGTGCTCTGAATAGGTAAGATAATCAAGCCTGACAGCTAAAAAGTCCTGTCAGCATTTAAGCAGAGCACCCAGGACAAGGCTAGCTGCCTTTTGAGAACAGGAGCAGAAACTTTGAAGACTGAGGAAAGAGTTCTGAAATCTCCGCTAATGCCACTGACAAGAATGCTTTCATTTTGCCAGATGAGTCCACCTCAGCTTTCATTGTCATTTCCATTATCGAATGATCTCCATTCTGAAAAGGGATAACTAGTTATTGATTCAAATGTCAGCAGCTTAAATGCTATTACTCAGGAGCAGCATCAAAAAGGAAGGCCACTGCATCAACAATATTGTACACTCCCACTCTGCAGGACTGCATCTCCTATTCTGTCTAGGCAGGCTTATGGCTCAGCATAACCGTGGATCTCATAATCATTCATATATTTATCCTCACAAAACCTCTGCTGTTGTTCTGACCCTTATTTTAGAAGCAGGCAATACATGCCTAGGATGCAGGCTGCAGTGGAGCATAGGATTGCCTGAGCTAGCTTTTTCTGTCACACTGGTACCATGAGCAGCAGTGTAGCTGCAGCGGTATGGAAGTTGGTGCAGGTCAATATGCCCTTAGGAGAAGGAAGGACACAAGATGCTTCAAGTGCTTGCATTCACTCTTGTAAAGCTAATTCAAGTATATCCTAAGCTGCCTGACAAAATCACAGTGGAGCTAGAGCTGAACTGAAGCCTCCGAGTCAAATGACTGGTCAGTTCTTTCATGCTGTGATTAGCTTGAGGTGTCCACACAGAGTTTGTTACGGGTTATTTCTTTCTATCCCAGGACTAGCTAATAGTGCACAGCCTGGACACAAAAGTAGGCACTGAGGAAGCAGTAAGAACATACACAGGCTGCTCTCTGAACAGCTAACAGCATAATATTACAAAGCAACATACACATCTAATAAATGAGAAGGTTGACTATGACAAAGTGTAGTAATAAATATTTTTTATGCACATGGTTCTGGGGACTCCTAAGAAATAGCCTTCATTTTTTGGCCTCCAGGAGATTACTGAATCTCTAAATATCAATCTGAATTCCTTAGACATCCACACACATGATCTGGAGCCTGAGCTGTCTGCAAGCCTCCTGTTTCATCTCTAATTCAAAAGATCACTTCCTGGAAGTTCTGAAGGGAAAACAGTGAGGCATTTCTTTCCTTTTTCCTCTTTGAACCACCTTCTATGGATTGCACCAGTGAAAGGCAAAATCTAGACCTAATTTCCTGCCAAGAAAAGCATGTATTTAACTTCACTGGAAAGTACAGATCTACACTTTCTTGCAGAATTTAGCCCTATCAGAAGGAGACAATAAAAACTAGCAGATTTATGCCTCATAAAATGGGAGTGTTTCTATCAGAACTAAATGACTATTTTTCTCATATAGCAATCAGAAGGGTTAAAGGTAAAAATTTTGCTTCATTTTTTGCCATCTAGTCCATCTCTTGAATAAGGCTTCTTTTGAGCTGCTGAGCACAAAAGTGCATCTGGAAAATGTCAGCTAATGTATATCAAAGTTATTATGTGAAAATAAAACCCCTGAACATATTTTTTTATGAAACTTTCCAAGAAAATTCACTTCCGAGACCTGGCTTGAGAATGAGCAGGAGACATTTTTCAGCCCAAAATAATTTTATGAGAAAGGTTTAAATGTTTGGAAAATATGTTGGAACTGTAATTCCTCCCTTAACCAATAGCCTCAGTGATGGATTACATGACCAATAGAGTGAATCTATGTGTATACACACGTACACACACCATTTCATTTGTTTACCTTTGGATCAAAAATAGAATGTTACAACATTTGTTTTATCATTTTCAATCCCCCTGAGGCATTGTGACATTTGGTACATTTATTTTTCCTGTTAAGAGATGATTCTTTAATTCTTTGAAGCAGGTGGAGGAAATATTTAGCAGAATGTTTACACTATGACAACTATACATCGGGGAGGGAAAGGGGGAGTGTGTTTGAACATGCACAGAGAGCCAGAAGTTGATTCCATTTCTTTCTTCTGCACAGCCCAATGTACAAGCTAGAGAGAACCTCTGTCCCCGGTGGAGCTAATAACAAATATGTAGATTTCAACGGGGCCATAGGCATCTTGTCATTAACTTTGCTTCAGCACCTAAGTCAGGTGCGAGTACTTACAAATATGGGCAGCCTTCTTACTGTCCAGTTTTGAACACTAAGCTTGACGTTCTTTCTCATAGTCAACAGAAAAAGGTAAATTCCTCCAAAATTCCTTTCAGGGGATCAAAAGTAAAAGCCCCCCCCCTACTCCTTACTAGTTTATGATGTCAGGAAACTTAAAACAAAGGTCCTGGTGCATCCAGAAAATAGCTACTTAAATGTCGAGTTTAAAACTCTTCTCTGTACTTTGGATAATGTCTATGCTCTTGTTTGGACATGTTTTATGATTCGCAGTATGCAGAACAAACTGACACGTACAGCTGACCTCCTAAGCTCCAGTGTCCTCCCTCCAAACTGGACAAAACCAAAGGAGCTGCATTAAAACATAGCTGTGCATGACAGGCAGGGCATGCTAACTTAAGTCCAGCAAGGAAAACCTGGGAAAATCAGCTTTTGTTCTGTTAGTGAGGTACTGTTAAAAGGATGTGGTAGAATACTGTAACTCACAGGTCTTAGTCACACAGCTACGGCTGAATCCAGACCTATTCTCTTTTATTGTTCTGCAATGAAAGTTTATGACTGCTTTTTCTGTCTTTTAGCAGATGGAACCTCTGTGTAACTGTATACCTTAAACTCCTAAGGGATTTATCAGGATGACAGTAGGAAGAGACTTACCTCTGCCTTGCTTCTCCAAGGCAGCCCTCATCTACTGTCTGTTTTCAGCAAACCCCAGTTTCTTGGGGAAACTCCAAATTTCAATCTACTTGGTGCATGACAGAACTCTAAATGCCATATCAGGAGTTTTCCTGAACTGTTCCACTTCATAGGCCAGTGAATGGAGCACAGCTTTCCTAAGGCTTAGATGGGTATTCTGGCCACTGGGCACTAAAAATATATCTTTTTGTTCTAGGGTTAATGAATATTTAAATATTGATATGGGATCTTCAACACTTCTGATGTTAGAGAATGCCATATAAAATCAGCGACTACAGCGTGACACACAGGATATCTACTTCTCTCAGAAAGACGAGGAATTTGGATTTCCAGCTTCTGGGAAATTTATTTGAATCTCCCTGGACTATTAGATAAAAGGGCAACTTTATTTCCACCAGTAATACAGCATATCTGTAACTATGCTTTTCTCTTTGGATATCCTAAAACAAATATCATGGTTAGCACAACCTGAAATAATTTAGTTTCTGATTTGAATGAGGAAGAACAGAGACACTTTTATTTGATCTGAACCAATTATGATTTTTTGTTGGTTTGTTCAGACACAAAAATAGTTTGAATATTCAGCCAATTTGCTACTTACACAAACTTGTTGTTTGAATAATCATTACCAATAGGCTCTTTGTCCAGCTAGATGACTAGCAAGTAAATGGTTAATTGGGTAATGCTGTTTTTAAAGCATACACACATATAAGCAAGCCAAGACATACGGCATAGGCACCCACAAAAAGCCAGTTCTTATTATCTATAATGAATGATGGAATTTGCAGGTCTTCAAACTCCACTCAAAGTTTTTTGCCACTAAAATTGCCAGGTCCATAATTTTTTCCATAGTACTTTGCTCTTGTTTACCTCTCAGATGATTTGCAGCAGAAGTTACTGTTTAACAGGAGGAAAGCTGATGCAATCTATCCCAGAATAATTTCCATCTTTCTAAATCAGACAAGTATATAAATAAGAACATCCTGTATTAATAGTTTAGTCTACTCAATGATATGACACATTTTTTGTGACAAAGATTTTTGTGACAGAAATATTCTGACTCGATATAAAGGAGATCATTATAAGTAACATCCAGAGAGCTGTCGTGTCACCCATATTTAAAAAGTAAAAGTAATAATTTGCAAGTTATCTAGTTCTTAGCAGGGTCCACTAGAACCCCAGGGATCTGCCCTGTTTCACAAAAGTCTATGTATTGTATCAGATATTGTATCACTCCACTCAGTAAATTGATGAAAATGTTTCCCTTGAATTTTAAGCTTTTTGCAGAATACACATGGGAAAAGTAGTTTGATTTCATGAAAGAAAAGCATTTTCTTTTTCCTGGGTAGAGCTGACTTCTGTTTTATATCTCACTGGCAGTAACAAATTTTCCTCTGGATACCATCGTGTATTTCCCTTGCTACTGAAAGGATGGGAGCTGGAAATTTGCTTTCTATTTTAGCTAAACATGTGTCTTTCTCCAGAAAAAGAGAAAAAGAAATTTTTTTTCCTCTTCTTGAGCTATTTCTGGAAAGCCCAACTTCTTTAACTATCTTTGCCTACTTATTTTGTCACCATTCAAAGTCTTAGTATGGCCCCAAATTCTGGTGTGCCTGCTCTGTTTTGAAATAGCATTTAACAAAACGACGTATTTAAGTCATAGTATCATGGAGGCTGTGATGTAACAAGAAGACAAGACCAAAAATCAGAAACCTGGATTCTGTCCTTAGCTTTGTCAATGACCAGCTCTGTGATTTTGGACCACTCTGCTGTGTTCTTTGGTCTTCCAGACACTTCTTACTTTGATCTACTTAAAAAAATGAGCTCCACTGGGAAGGTACAGTCTTCTGCTGGATACAAGTGCACACTGTTTAACACAGTGGGGCTCTAATGTCATTTGAGACCTTTAGACAAGATAGTACTACAAATAAATCATCGTAATAATATTCTTATTTGCAGTTAAGATTAAACCTAAAGTTACCTTATTGGAGTGTCATCCTGGTTCCTGTGATATTTGTCTGAAACTTTCTTCTTACAGTATAACAAATGTGCTTCAACTCCATTGGTCAGCTTCTTCCTCTAATGCAGACAGCTTAATGGATTTTTCTGAAGCCCAGTACAGCTTGTTTCTTAGTATTAATTTCAACTTCAGGTTATTGTGCAAATTATGTCCTGGCTGGAAATTGAACCACGTTGACCACTGAAAAAGAAAAGCCTAATACATGACCCATATTAGACAAATTTGCCCAGCCAGCAAAGTACAGCTGGATTGATTTTCACTCTGTCACAATGAGATAGTTTGTTAGACAAGTTCTCCACCCAGTGGCTGCAAGTGTTCATGGGAACAAGGACATGATCCCCAGTATGATATTACAGAAGTGCTGGAGATGTAAATCCTGCATATATACCTCAGTTGACTTGAAGGAAGACAGGCAAAAGGATGTTTCCTTCATTTAGACCTAAGAAATCTATAAAACAAAAAGTTGAAGTAATTTAAGACAAAAAATAGACTCAAGAAGTACAACAGATGTAACTACTGCCCCCCTGCCCCCGAAACCTAAAAACCTACAGCAGCATTCTCTACATTTTCTGCTTTTCAGAATAATTTATCAACATGGGTTGGGAACGGTGGGAGTTTTTTTTGTTTGCTCATTTGCCTTCAGCACAGAACTGCAAGCCAAGTATTCCATTTCCAACCTGCAGTCAACATTTTAAAGTTTTCCTGAGAGTTATATGCAACAGGATTTAGCACTTGAGAAGAATTGCTTTATACGTACAAAATGTACAGACTCTAATACAAATAACTGGTCATCTCTTAGGTATGTGAATGCCTTTTCACCGTAACACAAGAGTGTCACACAGGTTTAATACCGTGTAACTTAGCTATGCCCAGATAAATTTGGGTAGTAGTAGCAGTTGGGAAGGTTGTTTTTCAGAGGAGTTGCCCAACATGTGGAAAGGCTGTGGTATTTTGCCTGATTTTTACCCACAGCTTATCTCAAATGTAAAAATGACTTTGGCTGAATTTCAGCCAGGGCTAGGCAGTTTTCTGTACAACAAAGTTTGGCAGTCATCCTGTCTCCCTCAGTGGCAGGACCAGAAAAGCTTTGCTGCATTTCTTCTTCAAGCTGACAGCAGCAGCAGTGGAACCTATTTCTGTCTCTGTGTTTTTGATAGAAAACAACTATAAAAATAAAAAAGAGAAATAATAAAAAAAAAGATTCAGCAGCAGCATGGGTTCACATGTGTATGTAATATGAGATTTACCACAGTTCATTTTTTTCTTATAGATCACTCACCTCTGCTTTTCCCAGCTCATGCTTTCCCTCTCTCTCCCAACAGTTTACATGTTTTGAATTTGGCCTTGCCTCTTTCTCTGATTTTTGTGGGTTCTTTTCAGTTATTTTTATATATATGCAGAAAATATATTATTTGATGAATTTGAAAGTTACTGTATTTTTATATGTAAACTCTTGTTTATTGATGATATATTTTGGGGCCAATTAAAAATTTAAAAATCTATCCAGGTTTTTTTACTTTTTATTTCACTTTTCAGATTTATAAAATACAAGCTGAACAAATAAACAAAAAAGACAGTACAAATTTCTCCCTCCCCCCCCCCCCACTTCTCACAGGACTTTGCACATTGGATGCCACTCTACTGTTCTCTGGCAAAACTGGGGTTTAGTTTTGAAAACAAATTTTAGCTTTTTCATTTGAGAGGGGAAAAGGCACTATACTTATATATATAACGGTGTGAATTAAGTATCACAAAATACAGGAGAGGAAATTAAAGTTTACAATTAGGATTTTGTCCTGCGAGTTTAGCAAATAAGTACAATGAACCATAACCTAGAAGGAAATACTTAAATATTCTCAAAATATTGTTGCTTTCCTTGCAAGACTATCATGCTTTATAAGATTAATCTTTTAAGCAGCAAAAATATCTACTTTTTCTGTTTTGTGCCACTGCTCACCTAGTCATGCAAATATTTCTGCAATTAGCCAACATTTATAACATTCTAGCTCCCCTAAAACCAAACCTGAAGCTGAATTCTCACTTTTTTTCCTGTTAAACACTGCTATGTTTTCCCAAAGCTTTTTCTATCAAAAAGTATAGTTTGGGTACTCATTCTAGTTATGATTAAAAATGAAAATAAATAGCTTTATTGTTAAATACTTGGGAAACTTGAAAGGGAAAGGTGATGTCTAAAGCACAGTGGGATTTTCATAGAATCATAGAATCATTTAGGTTGGAAAAGACCCTGAAGATCTTCGAGTCCAACCGTTAACCTAACACTACTGAAGGATGGAAATGTTTCTATACAACACTGACAATTAACCCCCTCCACCTAAATTCTCCTTTCCTGCATTCCACTCCCCCCAAACACATAAAAGTCAAAATTGTTCTCTTTTCCCCATAGTTTTTGTTACCACTTTTAGATAAATACAGGGGTAGGGGAGAGGGGGAAATTTGGGGATGGGGGGCAGGGGGGAACTGGGGGAGTAATTAAACATTTGGTTGTCTCTAAAAATTAAAAAGTTCAGACAGTTTAGGAAAAGCAGCTAGCATTTAGTTTTGTGTGTGGAATTATCCAGCTCTTCTACTTGTTTATTCGTATTTTTTTAATGAGAGAAATTGTGGACAGGAATCTCACAGTACAGATTTTAAATGTAAGAGAGATTTCAGTGAAAGAGAGAAGTAGTCTTACTTCAAATCTCCTTTTCACTTTTCCACTAGAATCTAAACTATGATTAATTTCATGCACGGAGTTTAGAGTCTCTCAAATCAGGAAAAAGTGCAGAAGACATAACTGTAAGCTGAAGTTTCATTTTCTACCGCTTAAGCCCAGTCAAGCAGGAGGCTCACGTTGACTTCCCATGCGGACTGGACTTACTCTTTCGGGGAGAACCAGCCCCAGATCTGCGGGTTCCCCTCCCCGCTGAGCCAGCGAGTGTCACGCAGCCTTCGGAGGACGAATCCACCCCCCACGCAGGAAAGCGCATTGATTTTGCAAACTGTTAGCCGGCTTCACCACCTAGTGGCAGTACCGTGGAAGGTTTCGGGCTAGTGGTTACAATTAAATCCCAGGAGAAAATTGTGATGAAGCACAAATGCTCCGAAATAATACTATGCTGGAATTAGGGCTATATAATTGCACAGAGTCTGCACTTCAGTGCAAGTATCCCCTCTAAAAACATACTGTCATTTCAATAAAAGCAGAGTAAATATACGTCTGCCCCTTCTGTATCCCCCATGTCTTTGACAGATACTAATAGTTCACATTTATTCCCTGTAATGACCGACAAAGCCACTTGACATTCAGATGTCTTTCCTAATTTAAATCCAGGTGACAGAACAATTTCAGTTTACCCATCAAAACAATAGGGTCATAATGCCTAGCAATGCTTTGCAGAGTGCAACAGCAAAGAAGGCACTGTATTTTTACAAACAGTATTCGAAGACACAACCAAGTCATCACTGAGAAAATGCTCTAAGCCCTGTATGACACATTAATCAACTTACAGTCGAATTTGGTGCATCACAACAATATTTAGGCTTATCACTAAGTCCGGTAGCCTCTACCCACAATGAACAGCTGTAATACTAATTTATATTCTTTGATTTACCCTGCAAAGTCTAGTTAGCTGAGATATGGCTTCATAACCTGAAACAGATTTGTATTTCCATCTACTCTGCCGCTTAAGAACAATTACTGCTGAGATGATCGTTAATCAGGACAGAGTTAGATGCAAGTAATATTAAAGAAGATATCATAGCCTCACACTTATGATTCTAAACAAAGAAATCCAGGATGATTTCCTGAAGTTTTGGTTGTGTGCAAACCCAAAGTATAAACTCCTACATTCAAGTTTTTGTGTCTATGTAGAAGAAAGTTCCCCCACGTAAAAAGCTGACTTTCCCCTAAATTGTGAAGGGTTTCTGTCCATCTCTTAAATTTATACATTTCATTTTCTAATTTTGTTTTCTTGATTGACAGTTGCTGTTTTGGTCTTCAAGGGGTCTGAATAGTTGACCAGTTGCCTCTGCAAATGCCAGGTATTTTCTATGTAGCTGACTTTGGGTAGTGTGTAGCACCAGAGGCACCTGCTGTGCCATCTTTGTTTCCCAAATAGGGTTTGTAGTGGTGCAGAGCTCCAATTTCATAATTGTTTCAACTGATCTCTCCTGCTTTTACAAGAGGGAGCAACAGAAACAATGGCTTGACAGATTTGCTAGAAGTTAGCCAGCTGCAGCACACCTTAATTAACAGGGGAGAAAAAAAGCCTTGGAAGTGAGGAGAACCACCTCTCCATAATATTTTATTACTTAGAATTTCAGACATGCATCTTCCCTTTGTTTGGATGGATCCTCGAATTTATTCTTGCAGAGATTTTTCTGTTAATACCGCCCACCTTATTATGCCTATCAAAGGAAAGGTGTAGTCCTTATTCTCACAGTTACATGGTATGCAGGGTTCGCTGAAAAGCCTTCAGCTAAAACCCCAAGAAGGCGAGAAGGATACCTGTCCTGAAAATAGAACATCAAATAAAAAATCTGCAATGAAAGTGAACATTTCAGGTCTTTTTTGTCCCTTTTTTGTTTACTGACTGCACTTTTAAAAAGCTTTTGTGAGACATGTTAATACTTCCATGTTCATACATCTTTGACCAGTAATGCTGATAACCTCCTGGTGTCAGTATGGCTCTACTGCAATTCAACTCCCTTTGCAAAGCCCTGAATACAGAGAAAAAACTCCATGTTTGAATGTGACAGCTAAATGCACTAGTTAGAGACTGGGACTTCAGTATGCTAGATGAGCTTCTTAACAGCATTAGATTATTTCCTTACACGCAGATCCTTTGCAAAAATGCTTGTTCTACCTACACTCCTTGTACTATTGCCACATTTCTGCTTATGAAGGTGATACCTTGATAGTGTTGTCTGTACAATACAGCCACTAGTGGGCATGTGTTGGGGTTTAACCCCAGCCAGCAACTAAGCACCACGCAGTTGCGTGCTCACTCGCCCCGGTTGGGATGGGGGAGAGAATCGGAAAAGTAAAAGTGAGAAAACTCATGGGTTGAGATAAAGACAGTTCAATAGGTAAAGCAAAAGCCATGCACACAAGCAAAGCAAAACAAGGAATTCATTCACCACTTCCCATCGGCAGGCAGGTGTTCAGCCATCTCCAGGAAAGCAGGGCTCCATCACGCGTAACGGTTTCTTGGGAACACAAATTCCATCACTCTGAACATGTGTGTCCTGTCCCCCCCCCAGCTTCTTCTTCCCCCAGCTGTATATGCTGAGCGTGATGTCCTATGGTATGGAATATCCCATTGGTCAGTTGGGGTCAGCTGTCCCAGCTGTGTCCCCTCCCAGCTTCTTGTGCACCCCCAGCCTACTTGCTGGTGGGGTGGTGTGAGAAGCAGAAAAGGCCTTGACTCTGTGTAAGCCCTGCTCAGCAATAACGAAAACATCCCTGTATTATCAACACTGTTTCCAGCACAAATCCAAAACATAGCCCCATACCAGCTACTATGAAGAAAATTAACTCTATCCCAGCCAAAACCAGCACAAAAGGAAAGAGAGTTGGAGGGGTGTTCTTGTACATTAAATGAAAGGGGTGAGAAGGAAGATAGCCATGTGAAAAAAGAGATAGCTATATGGGAAGTAGAGGGGCATACTGAATCCTGAACAGAAATTATTCTAATAATTGAGGGAGAGAGAAAAGGGATTGGCTTCCATTCTCCTCTTTGAAGCCCTGAACCTACCCTAAATCCAGAGCTCCCACTAACTCTCCCAGGCCTGTTTTCTCCCTTGCCCTTTTCCCCAAAACTATCACAATGTTAAATTTTACCAACAATACTGAGGTACATTAAATTAGTTCTGGGACAGCCAATTGGAATGGGAACATCTTGTGTTTATTCTTCATTGACATAAATTAATTTTAAGTTAAGAAATGTTCTGACAAGTGTCTTGTCTGAAATTCCATATAATGGATCAGGCTGTAAAGAACTTTAAGCTTCTTTTAACATAGGAGCATAGCAGGCAAGGCTTAGACAAACTTCTGTGGTAATGAGTCTACTACTTCTGGACCTTAACAAGTCCCTCTTTCACATACTGCAGCACTCCACCATGAATGTGCCAGCATAAGTGCTTTCTGAGATGTTTCTACACTGTTCTCCATGAAGCAATGGTTTAAAATCCCCTTTGCATAACTTTCAGAATCCACTTATCAAAATCATGTAGAAATAAAGTTTAAGTCCATTGTTCCTGAACAGTAAGTCCTAGGCTGATGTGTCTTGTTGCATGGGGAGGAGGAGTTGATATTACTGGGAAAAATAAGGTGTCTTTTGGCTTTAAAACAAGATTAGGACCAGTTTCAATAAAGAAAGCGGATAATGTGTTTGTTCTCAGGAATACTGTGTACAAATAACTATTGTTCTAAACTACTTTTGTAGTAGTTTAGTCTAAACTAGTTTTGTACCTCAAAATTGTTAACTATCGTACAGTTGCTGTAGAATGATTTGATTCCTAAGCATGTTATGGAGAACAATTCTGTTTTTTTTTTCAGTTTTATTACCTAGAAAACAAATGTCATTTTGGCATTTAAAAAGCCAGCCAGGGACTTTTGTTGGCAAAACTCACTGATGGTTTTCCCACAGGGATCATGATATACTAAGCTGAACTTCCATTATGGAATACTGTTTCCAACAGATCAATTTTTCAAAGAGACTTTAATAACGGTTTGGCAGCACATTTATTCAGCAGGGGGTTCCTAGACTATCAGAAGATCCCAGAGTCTGGAATTATTTTATTGCTTTCCTTTGAAGTAAAACAATAGTAGATGGTTCACTGAAGCATCAATATTGCCTCAGAAGCCACACAGAAATCTTGAATAAAGCTGTAGAATAATTGGTACTTCCAAGAGGAAGACGATGAAAATTTCATGGAGGTACAGTCACAGTTGAGTATGTTCATTTGGATTTCAAAATAAGTCAAATTTGTTTGCTCACCTCAACTAATCCTCCACGATTATATGGAATTTTTCTCCTTACTTAACTCATTAATCTTCTGGGATTTCTGTCAAAACTGCAGGCTGCTTAAGTTGATGTTACAGACAACATACCTTATATAGCAAAGTTCATGCTCACAAATGTAAGGAAACCTAAGGAAAAGTATCCGTTGCTTATGGTTAACTGACAAGTGGCTGGTGGGAGAGAAGTGATTTAGGGATTGAAACTGATAAAAGTGTAGGTAGGATCAGTGGGATAGACATGAGGTTGGAAAGAATTTAGAGCTCACTTGTATTTAAACTGGAATTGTAGGAACTCAGATCTTCTGAAATTCTTTATAATCTGAATGATATTTTCTGTCTCATACTCACTGTCTACATTTGCTTGTAGTTCTGGAAACTCATCCATAATTCTAGGACTGCTTATTTAGTTTACCTAAAGTGCCCCATTATCATTTAAAATAAACATAGATTCAAACCTGTTCAAAGTGAAGTTCATATTTCATTTCCAACCATAAAAAACATCCAATCTAATGGCCTACCCACCACTCAGCTGGAACTTCCAAATTTCTATAATCATAGTTCATGCTTATTTTTTAAATTAACAGTATAAGAAATCTGAACATCACTGGTACAACCTCTCTCTCCATCAGCCTCTAAATTCTTGTCAATGAAATTACAGAGATTGTCAGAGTTTCCAGCACAACCAACCAGATTATTATTAGAGAGAGATGCTGTAATACAGTGCTGAGGCTTCAGCACTAATTATAATATGAGCGCAAGTACTGGTATTGCACAAGTTAATACAGCACAGAAGCTGCTTGTCTTGTGAAGTCTGTGGATCTTCCTTTAATTCCTCTCTCTTTCACTAAGCAGCAGGGTCACCTTTAGTATATTGTGTTGTCACTTCACATTTGTCACTCCAATCTTTCCAACTGTAAAAATGTGCTTTATGATACCCTTTAAGTTCATCAGTAGAAATACCATTCTTAGTAGATACAGTCTTTAGTACGGTCTCACTCCAATCATGTCTTGCTCCTAGCTCTCAGAAAAGGCACTTTAGCTTACATGGAGTTCACTGAAAGCAATTGAAGGGTGAAAACTATAGAAGATATTTGGGAATTGAACATATTTCACCCACTTTAATGTAATGATTTATGTTAACAAAAGGGTTCACTGTCCCTACTGGATCCCTAGCCCTGAAATCTGATCTACCTCAGGTTGTTGTGTGTTGGCCTGGATAAAATAAATGGATCCAAAGAATCCAGAGAGAAAATACCTTTGTATTAACATTAAACAAGGCCTAGAGGCTCTGTCTACAGAGACCTTTTAAGAAGCAACTTCCCATTAAGCATTTTTTTTCCTTTTTGTATTTTTGCTAATGTTCACCTTTAGGTGTGTAGAGTTCTTCTAAGGAAGAAGTCCCATGTGAAACTTTAAACAGTTAATACTATCCTTTCTAGAGAGTTTGGGATTAACCAGGATGCCTGTTGTAAAGTCATTTTATTTCCTTTGAGGAAAATAAGACAAAAATTATCCTAAATAGAAGAAAAGAAGACTCAAAGATGATGAAGGTCCTCTTTCTGGTGTCGGTGGCCTGATGGGGCCTCTGGCCTCTGGTGTGAACTCACTGCTGGAGGAACAGCACAGCACAGCCATGTTGCCTGAGCTAGCAAATCTGCACTAATGTCGAAGCTGCTTTCACCCTTGCTCTGCACCACTCTCAGTCACAAGATGCTCTCTTGATTAATTAACCTAGACCCTATCTAGGGCAGCTAAAGAGTGAAACAACACACCCTCTCCTCATTTAAAAAAAAAAAAGAAAAGTGGGATAATAAAGACAACATCATGTCAAGGATGGCATAGCTCTCATATATCAGCTGTTCTTCAATTTTTTCTTCTTTGGCTACATAGGTTTGTCACCTGGTTTCTCTTTCCAGCTTGGTGGTAGTCATCCTTAGTTGAGGGGGATAAGAGGCCAGGGAGTTGTATGGTCCAAGAGACTGCAGAGGAACTAACCTTTTCAAACCACAAATCAAGTCAAGTGGGAGAAGAGGACTCAAAAGACAGAAAAATGGAGTAGTTTGTTCTGGTACTTCTTTAACTCTTATTTCCGCCATACTAATTCTGGTCTATCCAGTTCAAGTTCTTTGCTCCCCTTAACTGCTTGAGACATTCAGCTTAATCCAGGGACTATACTAATAGGTGTTTTGTTTGAACAAGCTCTGCTTTTTTCTCTTGAACTTTTGCTGAGTTGCATAAACAACTTCATATAAAACAGGCTAAGCTGGACTTCTACTGCATTGGAAATTAGGAGCACAGACTCTAGCCATAAAGACGAGGAGTCTCCATGTGAACCCACAGATCTACCAGTCTTGCTTATATGTACACTTGGGTCTGATGCAATTCCCAACAACTTGATCAGATTGGGGATGATTTGGGAATCTTCAAGAATGCCATTGTTTTCTGGATTATGTTTCAGAAAGCCCAGATATTCTCATTGTCAGATATTGTGTCCCTTTTCACTTCTGAAACTAAAAATGTCTCTAATAATCTTTAAAAGGGGAATTTCCAGATTTCAAGAGATCTTTCAAAGTTGAGGGCTATATAGATAATAGCTAAGTGTATTTTTATTCTTCCTATGGTGTGCATCTATTTTAAGCATCAAAGATGTAGCTGAAGGATAACTACATGCTACAGTGAAAATATTGGCTCTCAAAATGTGAGCAGTAGCTCTTCCCTCTCCTGTATAGATGGAGTTGCTATAAATAAAACATCTTTTGCCACTGCAGCATTTCTTCCAGTGTAAAGAAAGCTTACATGAAATTTTTACTGCAGCTTGGATAGTGTCAAAGCTCTGGCATAGCGTTCCAAATGAGTAATTTCTTTATAATTAATCCACAAGGGATGTGCTTACTCCAGAACTGCCGGCCTTTTGATCTCAAAGAATGTAACACCGTTGTACTAGGGATGCCTCAAAGGCTACAGTGCTTAAATAATGCAATCCTTATGTCTACTGCCTCTTTAAAATCTCAAGATTTGAAAAGTCAGTATTCCAAAGTATTGGAATAAATAAAAATAACATAAATAGTATCTAATAGTAAAAGGAATTTTATAACTCTGGGCTAAAAATACATACACATGGGAATATATGAACTGATTTAAGGTCATTATTCAAATCAAGATGTATTAGGTATTTTGTAAAAATATGCACCTCCTTTCCACAACCACAAGATGAATATATTTATTTTAAGCAGCTACACTGAAAACTGCAGTTATTGATTTGACACTAAGGTATTTATCCTCTTATAAAGGTGGCTATTACATCCTTTAGAAATCTGGCCATAAAACTTATTACAGCAAATAGAATTATTGCTTCTAAGGCAGAGAGTTCTGAAGTTCAAGATTTGTAGAAGGAAAAATGTCTAGGCCAACTTAGCTACTTTAAATTACTGAAATGTTTCAGAATTATAATGGGTTATAAAAAAATAAATCTCTATGGCCTTCTGTCTTAGTGTAGGGGGTTTTGTTTGCTTTTTCTCTTTTTGAAGAAGAGGGGGGGCAATCAATATCCAAAGCCAATACTTCAGATAAAGATATTAAGTAGAAACAGTGCTTACAAGTCTCCTAGCCCTCAAGTTTTTTGAAAGCTTGTGCATGGATTTAGCCTTTGAATCTGTTGTTTTCTTTTGGGGACATCTGGATTTTATTATTTTATTTCTTTTATTCTGATGGTTGTTGGTGATATATGACGAACACATATATGAACACATTTTATTAGTCTCCTGCACACCATACAGAATATTAGACTCACTAATACACTATTAGTTATGCTTTCTGGTTTTGCTATATTGACATATTTCATCATGCTTTTTTAAGATAAGTAAACTGGAGTAAACTGATAGTGTTTAAGTAAACAGGAATATGAGAAGGTAACAATACCTCTAATGAAAAAGAAGAAAATCTGTCTTGTATCCCTTTTACTGACAGTCAGAAGTAACTACTATCCAAACTTCGGATTTTTTTGAAAAAAGTGCTTTTTTTGCCTCCACTTGGGGGAAAACACTAAAAAATGTTTTATCTGGCAAGGGCAAATCAACAGTGCCAAGAAGAGACCACTTGCCTCGCCCTTTAGCCCTGAAACACTAGACAGTTTCTGAAATCTGTTGGGAGAAGTAACACTGAGGGGACACACTAGACATCTGTCATGAGACAGGAGATATTTTGCCTCCCTGAGCTGAGGTATAGATTGCTCTGTATACCACACGCGCCTTTTTCCATATTGCCTGTATCTGCTTTCCCTTGACTGCTCTTGCCCATATGCTAAAGACATACATCACACTCGGCACAGCAAAAGCAATTAAATGCTTGGTATTCCCTTTGCCTCAGGTTTGGTACCTTGGTGCCATGGGTTTGACTTGCACCCTACCTCTGCTCATCTGTCTTCCAAGGATACTCTCAGTAGTTTAAAATTCAATCCATCTTGAATTATTCATGCTGAGTGCATTGGTGACTACTATATAATTCACCGGTCTAGTCAAACAATGTTGTCTTAGAGCAGTAGGGAAAGGAGGTCAGACTTGCATACAACTCCATGTGCTCAGTACTCTTTAGAGCACAGGGAGACCACACACCTTAGGACAGTACAACATGAACTGCTGTTTGTATCCAGAGAGTAGGATGAGGTATTATCCACCTCCTTACCCCTCTCCTGAAAGAAGATTTCTTGGTTTTCTACTGTCATTAAGAAAATGCAGCTGGGCGTGGTGTCCAAAAAGGGCCAGTCTGGCCCAAAAGGTATTGGACTGACAGCCTATCATGCTAAACTCCTTTTCAGCAAAAAAGGAACAAATATATTCACTCAAGAGACAGAGTACCTGCAGCAGCACTGCAAATATCTCCCTTACGACTTGTCCATTTGCCAGTACCCTAGATTGCAGAAATCGTCTCCAGGGTTCAAAGCATAGCTCCAACTCCCAGTGCATTAATCCTCTGATGAAATTAGAGTAACCATTACAGTTTACTGTGTAATTATCTAATTAAGCAGGTACCTTTAGAGAAAAAGGCCCTTTCAGTTAGCTCAAATACAAAAGTCTAATGAATACAAGCACTATCTGGTATCCCAGCCTTTTTTCCTCAAATGAGTATACTATTGTAGCAGATTTACAAGTCCTTCCAAAATGAGGTTTGTAGTAGAAATGTGAACATAACTTTACTCGCTGCTATAAAATCTCCAGTCTTATAAAAATCGGTATTTGCACCTTCAAGGTTCATTTATTATAAAGGAACTCCTTGAAATATTGCTTCCAGCAAAAGAAGCAGGATGTAAAATTCCTCCTAAAGGGCTCAGTCTTGCACAATACACAAAATAAATAGCAAAAGTGTGGCCTGGGAGTGGAAAAGATCCAGATTTCACTAATGAGGTCTGTTGTTTGGTTACCATTTTATTGGGGGTAACTACAAGGCTCAAGAGGACAGCAAACAACTAAGCATCTTGTTAGAACAATACAACAATCCTTCCTTCACCTCATTAAGACTATAGCAGACAGACTATAGGCAATGTTATATTTGCCTACATCCCTACCATATTCTCCATTTAAATCCATCCTACAAAATTTGTTTATTCTCCGGTTTAAGATTTGAATTATCTAAGCCTTCCTAGTGCTCTGCCTCAAAAACAGGCATAACTGACACTTGCCTCCCAGAGGAACAAAGTTGTTATTTTGGCAGTGCCAACAGTGCTCACTGGCTTAGAAAATGGAAGGCATTGTTAGGTCATGAGATCTCAGAAACAAGAATGTGGGCCAGCTTGTAACCTCAACATAAGCCCGAAGAACCATGTGTCTGGAGATATTGATGTTAGCAATCTGCTGTTAGTAACAAGGCCCTTAATTTATGTGATCTTCACCAAACATGACTTGTCCTTCTCCCTGCTCCTTCTCTCTCAGGTGTCGCCGAGCATCCCCTCCCTAGCGCTCTGTCCTTCCACCCAGTTTTGCAGGGCATGTTGACTGTCAGAACACAGGATTGGACATCAGATCTCTGATCTCTCCATTGCCATAACAATAGACACCCTCAAAGCTTCCTTCCACCTTTGACTCCCTCTTAAATTGTTATCTATCCTGCCAATGGCCAACCTCTAATCTGCAATTCCTGCTTCCTTCCTGCCTGCATTTTCTAAATTGTTCTACAGAAATTGTGACACCAGGCTGATTTCTCCCACAAAATTTCTTCTCTTTGTTTGCCCTTATGCCATCCTCTCAGCCAAAGAACTACTCCCACTTACACTGAATCTACAGTTTCAGTAGAAGACATTTTTTCCCACCTAAACTCTCTCTCAGTAAAGTTAGTTTTCTCACTACCACAAATCCCTTAAATTTCTACCAAGAGAAATATGATCAAATGAATGTAAAAGCAAAAACAGCAGATCTGAGCACCTGCTTGGCTTCTCTACCTTCTAATTCCAAGCTACTGCCTCCATCATCCCAGCATCGGAGCAGCCAGGTGATAATGTGCTCGCCTGGACGATGGCTGAAGACTTTTCGCATATCTCGCAGAGGAAGGTGTCTCCCCCATAGATTGGCTCTCCAAGGAGAAAAGGTAAAGGGTGTAATTATTAATAGTTTCTGCTAGATAGCTCCCAAAGTATGGAGATAAGGGCAATGCTGAGTACAAATGCCGGATTACTCCCATGACCGATAATTTTATTGTACCATAAACCAGTGTTACATAGTACAGCAAAGCGAAAACTTTAATCCACCTCACCTTATGGGTGATAAGCAGAAGCGCAGGGACTATATATGACAAGTAAGGTGATACATAACACAACTCTGAGAACGAGTGCCACAACTCTAAGAGCCAATAAATCAACATTGTGACCAGCGACTATTAAACTAATATAATGAATGCTTATAACAAATTCATTTTAACACACTCTGGACAGATCTGTTGTTATCTCAACCCTTCGGGCCCCACGTTAGGCACCGAAAAGGACTGTTGTGATTTAACCCCAGCCAGCAAGTAAGCACCACACAGCCACTCCCTCACTCCCTGCCCCCTCTCAGTAGGATGGGGAGGAGAATTGGGAAAAAAGGTAAAACTTGTGGGTTGAGATAAGAATGGTTTAATAACTAAAGTAAAATATAATGCTAACAATAATAATAATGAAATGTAAAAATTGTAATGAAAATGAATATAACCAAAAAAAGAAAAAAAAAAAAAGAAATAAGACTCAAGGGAAAAAAAAACATTGATGCACAATGCAATTGCTCACCACCCGCTGACCGATGCCCAAGCAGCAATCCGCCCCTCCTGGCCAACTCCCTCCTGTTTATATGCTGGGCATGACATTCCATGGTATGGAACACCCCTTTGGCTAGTTCAGGTCAGCTGCCCCGCTCTGCTCCCTCCCAGCTTCTTGCACACCTGCTTGCTGGCAGAGCATGGGAAACTGAAAAGTCCTTGACTTAGGATAAGCACTACTTAGCAACAACTAAAACATCAGAGTGTTATCAACATTATTCTCACACTAAATCTAAAACACAGCACTGTACCAGCTACTAAGAAGAAAATTAACTCTATCCCAGCTGAAATCAGGACAGGTTCCTTTGTCATGACACTTTCCATCTCCCAGAAAAGCATTTTTATTTATTATTTTATCTTTTCTTCTAATTCCCCATCTTCCAAGTTTCCTTATGTTCATAGGCTGTTTCTTAGTTTTCCCTCATACATCACTATCTTTGGGTGCTTCACTCTAATTCTAAGGAGAAATATAAAAAATGAAGGGTCACCTCCTGACTTCTGTTATATTTCATCCATGTATTCCAAATCCAAAAAATGCAACATCTCAAGTTATGACAGAAAATAAGCCATATACTACATAATCACCACCCACATGCACTCTTGTGCCAAGAAGGACAGTGTCTGATGTGAAAGTTCATAAAGGAGTAATAGGGTTGGATAAGGTGGGATATTTATTTATTTCCATGGGTTTGAAGGACCTGTTAATTAAAAGACAATTCAATTTGACCCAGTCCTGTATGTGATTTAGATGCCCTAGAGGCATCTGTTCCATATCAGCTAGAGAGGCCAACTCTAGCTTTGATCACTTTGACCCTTATTTCCATTCTGTAATTCCATAATCACAGAACAGATGTTACCAATTCTTCAGATAAAAACTCTAGTTAACACAATGCAAAATGATGTGAATGTATAGCTAATAGTACATGCAGAGAAATCATACTAATGTAACCTGAAATAAAGTACCGTTTGGCTGAACGCAACAAATAGACTCCTGACTTTCAGCTGGAAAATGAAAAAACAGACTTGATCAAAGTCCCATGTCTGTCCTTTTAAGCAGAGCGTATCATCTTTTTAGAAATTGTGGGTGACACCTTTAAGAGATTTTAGCTCTGTTGATTTCATCTGTAAGTTGACTATAGTAAATCAAATAAGATCAAGATTGATCCAATTCCTCAAGCTGGTTAGTTCAGTATCAATGTCATCAGCAGATACGATTAATTAAACAAAATCTCTTGACTTAACTAAACAGAGCTATGAAAATTATTTACACACCCTTTTCTGTGTTATCAAAGTCTCTAATTTAAGACCAGAGGTGGGGAAGTGAAAATTATTTGTTATAAAGCAACAATTTGTGACGATGTATTGCATTTTAAAGGTAGTAAGATAGGGACATACCCTCTTCATTGAGGAAAAACAATACTTAAACTCACTTACTTGCAGGAAGGTGTTGCAAGGCACTGGAAGTCAAATCTGTACCCTTCAAGTCCCAGTTCTGTGTTTTCTCTATACATTGTTTTAATTATATTTTCTCTTCCTGAAGGTATCTTTTGGCATTAAAAAGAAAGTGTTTTTGAAGCACCATTAGCAGCATACCCTGGGCTTACCAAGAGAAGTCAGAAGGAAGGACTAGAGAAAAATGAACCAACACTTCTTTAATAAAAAACACAGCTCCATAATACTAAAATATTTCATATTCAGGTTTCATCAAATATTACACATTGAAAATTACTCTTTCCGAACTAAATCAGACTAGTTTAATGTTTTGAAGACATTTCCTATTTTTTTTATAGTTATGCTGTATTATAGGTCAACTGCCTAATCTTTTAATAAATGTGACAAAAGAAATGTCATATGGCTTTTAATTTCATGTGATAAAACATTGAAAACTCTTTGATACGGCTTACATACGTATTAAGGCCCACAACTATGTTTAGATTCCTGAGGAATGTTTCTTCCCAGCACAATGTATTTCCAAACTGTAACAGACATATTTCTTTATTAACCAAGCTTCTCCACTTCTCATTTTTCCTACAGCAATTCCACTTATCCATGTTTTCTCTCATATGCTTCGCTCCCCACCTAAGGCAGTTACACTATCAGTATCTTCTTCTAACACTATAAAAGCAGTGACTTGGCATTTGTTCAGCTAAATGAACAGCTAACTTGAGAGAAAATCTTTGATGTCAGGCTTAGACATGTAAGCTAGTTGGATCCAAATAATGGTATCATATTGCCCCAGAGGACTGACAGCACAAATCTTTACATGGCATATATTTTAAAGGCAGCAAGAAAGGGACATATTATCTTCATCGAGGAAAAGTAATATTTAAACTCACTTACTTGCATTAAGTTGTTGCAGTGCACCAGAAGTTGAACCTGTATCGTCCAAGTCCCATTTCAGTGCTTTCTCTATATATTGCCTTAATTTTACTTTCTCTTCCTGAAAGCATCTTTTGCCATTAAAAACCTGCAATGAGTAAAGTCCTCTGTGTCATATAAAATGCATAGTGTCCCTTCTTTGGTTTTCACAAAAAAAATGTACTTGCAAGAATGTTTGTAAATACTGGAAATTGGTCTTATCTTTATTTAATTAAAGTCCCATCAACTACACTAGACACTTTTACTGCAAACCTGGAGCCTGAACTATTAAACCATAAAAGAAGATTTCACTTGAGCTTTAGGCTTAGTTCAGGTTTGTGATTCTTTCTGTGTTTCAAAAAAATACGACAGGCTGAAATATTCCAATTTTTTACTGTCACCCTTTAATCTCTGGTGGTATTTTGGCATGGCACTTGTCATGGTTTAACCCTAGCCAGCAACTAAGCACCACACAGCTGCTTGCTCACTCCCCCCTGGTGGGATGGGGAAGAGAATCAGAAAAGTAAAAGTGATCAAACTTGTGGGTTGAGATAAAGACAGTTTAATAGGTAAAGCAAAAGCTGCATGTGCAACCGAAACAAAACAAAGAATTCATTCACTACTTCCCATCGGCAGGCAGGTGTTCAGCCATCTCCAGGAAAGCAGGGCTCCATCACGCGTAACAGTTACTTGGGAAGACAAACGCCATCACTCCGAATGTCCTCCCCCTTCCTTCTTCTTCCCCCAGCTTTATATGCTGAGCATGGCGTCATATGGTATGGAATATTCCTTTGGTCAGTTGGGGTCAGCTGTCCCAGCTGTGTCCCCTCCCTACTTCTTGTGCACCCCCAGCCTACTCGCTGGTGGGGTGGTGTGAGAAGCAGAAAAGGCCTTGACTCTGTGTAAGCACTGCTCAGCAATAACGAAGACATCCCTGTGTTATCAACACTGTTTCCAGCACAAATCCAAAGCATAGCCCCATACCAGCTACTATGAAGAAAATTAACTCTATCCCAGCCAAAACAAGCATACACTTCAACACTCGTCTCCTGGAATAATTGAGGTCAAGTTCCAAGATACAAAGACTCCTTTTACCTGAAGCTTGCCACAATGGAGAGATGAACACTGACAGAGTAACATTCAAAGGTCCACTCAAATAAGAAACAAAGTTTGTGTTGGAACGAAATATAATTGTTCATCTGATCGAACGTCCAAAATGCCCCAGTCATAACACTGGATTTGTCTCTATTATTTACATTAGAGTGAAGCGGCAGTTCAGGAACACAGCAATTCCCAACCAAAATGATTTTTTTGACTCCCTAGTCTAAGGTCACCTACCTGAATGCTGATCATCAAATTTCTTGCTATATGTGAAGAAAGCAGCACAATGGAAAAGTACAGGAACATTCCACCATGAGAACGGAAATTATAGGTATCTTACATACACTGTAGGACAAGCTTTACCTCCTGTTCCACTTTGCTACTAGAGGTAGGCTTTACTCTCTACTTGATGTGAAATTCAGACATACACATTTACTGAAAGTATCCATAGCAACTACTAGTCTCATGGCATCAGAATTTCTCTACCCTCTGATGCATAATAGTAGAGTGTTTAGTCAGTCCAGGAGTTTGGACAATAGTGTAGCTTGAGAAATTATTAAAGTAGTATATTGATATCTAATTGTTTTGGACTAGCTATGTTACACACAGCCAGTGAATTGCTTAACTTTTCAACAAATGTAGTAAATTAATTAAGGAATAATGATCAGAGGGATGGAACACCTCTCCAATGAGAAAAGGCTGAGAGAGTTGGGATTGTTCAGCCTCAAAAAGAGAAGGCTGGGGGTTGGACTAGATGACCTTTATAGGTCCCTTCCAACCCAAACCATTCTATGATTCTATGATTCAATGATCCTATGATTATACTCAGTGATGATATGATTTTTATTAATATGTCAATTAGGAATATGTACTATGCATACAAACTTTCTGTATACATGTAGATGGATAGATACACATCAATTTTACTTACATTAATTTTGACTGAGACTGAGTTCATCTTCATTCTAAAGAGACAATATGGAAAAAGAAGGAAAAAGATTAATATCTAACTACATTCCCAGTTTCGTGAAATATTAGAGACCTCAAAGTTTTTGTTTAAATCGTAAATAAGAAATTCTTATATCTCCGACACAAACTTCCTTTGACATACTTTCCATGGTTAAATTTAATTTTAGACTATGATCTGAAAAGCCTTTTCACCTGTGATATCTTCATAAGAAGGCATGAACTATATGTATTTCTTTGGTAGTGTAGGGTTCATGATGGCTGTGGGAGTAAGACAAGGGTCCTTTACCAAGGACAAAAAACAGCACAAAAACTCAGTCAACATTAGGGGCTCTTAACCAGTTTTCGCACAGATACAGGGAGGAATGAAGGCTTAATGCAATGCTGATGTATTACTCAAAGTTGCATGCTAATGCAATGGTTGCATACCAATGTTAATATATATTGCTTAAGAGTTGGAACCTGTCAAAAAGAACACTTAAGCAATTGATATGAAGAATTTAAAAACAAAAAACATCTCTCTGTATGTACTTCATATATAAAAATACATATAAAAATACTAAATATATTTAGTGTGCATCTATATATACTTGTGTGACAAAATGTACAATGCAGCATATAAGAAGTGTTTGCAGAACAACAAATGTTACAATTAGATTGTAAGAACTGTCAAAGATTTCCATGTTGAAGAACTGTGGAATTCTAATTCTAGACACTGGATTTTTACTGTATCTTATAATTTAGATAGAAAATGTGCATTTCCAGTCTTTTAAGATCCATTTTATTGTATCTCTAGCAAAGTGACAAATACTATGCAAATTTTGCTAAACATATATTTCCCCTGTACCTTTAAAAAATAAAGAAAAAGGTGACCAACAAGTCACTTTTTGGTACATCTCATAACATAGATGACAAATTTAAAACTTTGAATAACACATCTTTAAAGAATTTGAATGCCCCTATGTTCATTTCGCTTTCTTTTTTGCTTTTAGTGAGTGTTCCTGTCATGATGGAAAATTGCGAAGTTATACAAACAAAATTTCAGCTAATATGCATTAAGATTTCTGTAAGTTAAATTTAGCACGAAAGAAAGAATACTACTTAGTTCTTCCACGACATTTATTGTTTGATATCAGAATACTAAAAATATGCGATTATACTCATCTTTCTCATCTTATTTATGAAGAAAGTACATTAAAATCATGGATAATTCCATGGAAGACTTTATATTAGTGGGTTTAAGATAATGGGATATTTTGAGAATAGAGAGATCACAGACAATAAGTCATTGCACAGTTTTGGGAATTTGGGAATGCTCAGAGAATTAAGAGAAAAAAAGTGAACTGATAGTTTGCAAATTAAAAACTTGACGAAAGAAATACATATGTGAACAATCATAGAATTTTTTTTATTCAGTTTGGCCAGATTTACTAACAATGAAGAAAAAATAATATTCTCAAATCAATTTTTAGGCATCCACTTAAAAATTCCTTTTTATGGCTATGGCTTTGAACAATATTGAAAGCACAGTTATGATTTCCAAATTAATTGAACTTTTTCCCATGTAGTAAAACAGTAGAAGACTGTATCACTTTTCTAGAGATACATAAAAGATGTAAGCTGTTTTTGAATATACTGTTCTTCAAGTGATATCCCAATGATAAGCATGTAGACACAATCTCTTCCATAAGTTCAGAATTAGAAAGGGAGAGAGAAAAGCAAGGTGACAGATGTCTGTCAATTTAGTAGAGTTCTTCAGCTTACAGCATCTCCAGATATCTCTTTGGAAGAGGGAACTAAAAGTTCTTCCATTCAAGAGAGACAGACCACTCCCATATCAGATCACCCAAAATTATAATTTTCATTTAATTAATTATGTTTCTTCTGTTTCAACACAATCAGGGACTTACTGGTTGAGACAACTGTGATTAGCTGCACCATTTTACTCTACTTGCATTACTGATCTTGCCACAGAGAGGATGAGGTTCAGTACTATCTGTCAGCAAATGTTTAGTACACAAAATCTTTTGGAATGTGAGAACATTGGTTAGGGGTATATGCATTCCTAATATATTTTCATTATTAAGCCTGTGTATTTGTACTTCCTTTCAATAGGACACACACGACTGTAAAACTATTCTGTTAGGGTAATTGCATGGCCAGGCAATACCACCTATCACCTCGCTTAAACCTAAATATGTGACGGAGGCCAGATTAGCCTAAGATGCAGGCAACTGGCTCTCATATTGCAAGCTCTTCTGTCTCTGCTGACTATTGAATTCTTGTATTTCAGCAAAATGTACACCTCCATCTTACTTTCTGACTCATGCTTTGCAATTCAAAAACTGAGCACTGCGAAAATCAATACCAGTCTATTAGAGGCTGAATCTAAAATTACTTGGGAACTGTCACAGAAATAAAGTTTATCTTTTTAGGCAACCGCTGGCCATTGAAAAACATCATATGCATAATATTCTTCCTTTCATTTAAGCACTGCAGATACGTTATGGGACATCTTTTGATTCTCAAAATGTGAGCAATTCATTTGGATGCATATTCGCTTTCAGTCAATAGCAATAAAAGATGGGAATTTGCTGCAGTAATACTTTGTTTTCTGATCTTAGAAACATTCACAAGAAATGAATGTGGTTTCAAGCTGCCCCAATACACTGTTTTTTCAAGAAAAAATAAAAGTCTTGGAACAGCTAAGATTAATTATGAAAAATTCAGATGAGACAAATCTGCGGGCAGACCTAATCTATTTGTTTTCTCAGTGGTCCCTGCTCCCAAGAAGTATATTAAATACAGAGGAATGTCTCGGTGGATTGTGCAGGAGACTTCATCAGCCTTTTAAAGTAGGCAAAATGCATACTACAATGCTGAGAAATTATAAACACGTATATTGGCGCAGCACATACGGTGTAAAATATGTAACTTGCACATACACCTCCCGCCCAGGTTTATTTGTGTGCATTGATTCTTATTGTGGAAGCAATGAACAAATATCAACATAGTTATCTCAATTGCTGTTTCTGAGATCAACAATTATGAAGGAGACAAAAATCAATCCACTGATTAGTAGAGATAACACAAACAGGCAGAATATCAAAGGTTCATCTCTGAACACTCTGAATGCCAAGAGAGAGGTGTGAACATTAAGATAGCACAAGGTTAATAGAAGAGGCAGGTCACTACAGAGTATGGTTGAGAATAAAATCCTAATTTACTTCCTTTATACTTATTGATTGAGGAGCTTACCTTTCGTCACTTGCTATGAGGATGGTCTAATGTTCAAGTTTATCAGTAACCTTGTGATGGGTTTTACAGGGACAGATATTCATGCTAATTGAAAGTAATACAGTTTTCAGAGGCATTTTATGTTCAGTGATACTAATTTTTTCCCATTTTTTGGATGTGATGATGGATCAAGGCCACTGCAGTTGGAAGTCCCTGCCCACAACCACCAGTAGCAGTTAAAGAATCTCCCAAATCACAGCACTTTGTTATCCTGGCATTCAGATCGCTCACCTGTCTTCAGAAGGGTTTGATTTTGTGTCTATGCAGCCATAGAGCCATCTATTTTCTGAGAGTAAGAGGATGTGCCATAATCCACATGAAAAAATGTGTGCTTGGTTTGTGCCCACAATTACACATATATAGTCATATAAATAAGTATGACTGAAGTCTAGCAATTCAAATATTGTAACTATTTCAAAGACTCTTGTGACTATGAGTAGAAAGTAGGATTTTGGTGAAGTTTTGTATAGAGTCATCTTTTTCCTTCTCAGTTTAAGCACAATTTCCATTTGAAGTAATCAAAGCAAAGTATTTTTTAATAGAAACAGAAAATGTTCATTATAATCAATTTTTTTTCACAATACTATTTACATATAGTAACTGTGAGTACAAAAGTAAATGTTAAATAGGAATAAATTAGTGAGTGAAGAGGCAGAAATTTATCTTTCACCTCTTACTTAGAGAATAGTCAGTTAAAAGTATACTATTTAGTCACTTAAAAATCTATTATTCTCCAGTAAAATTAAAACAACTGTGAATGCTTCTCTCCCTGAATCCTTCCTAAGATCTCTGGCTATTACAGTGCAAAATGCTGACTGCTGCAACACCACTCTGACAATAGTAATGGTCTTCCAGTAGGAAATCAACAGCCAGGTATTTTCAAATCCCATTAAAACTGTGCAGTATATATTTTGCAACAGAACATGGCTACACGTGATTAAACTTCCATGAGTAAATCACAAGGCATATCAGTTAAGAGACACCATGGATGTGAGAAGTCATTACAGGTTTGCAGTGAATTACAACTCAGGTTTGTAAATTGGAGAAGCATTTCTGTCACTCCACCCATGTTGCTCACAATAGTAACGCTGTCAAAGGGCAAAACCCAGTGAATACTGAGCAGAGAAATGATCTGGAGGTGGAAGTATTTCTCCTCTTAGTATAAACAGTGAAAAAATAAGGCTTTTAAATGTAAGCATGTTTTCTTAAAAAGCAATTAGGAATACAATATCATAGGTCAATGAAATCATGCCTCAAGCTGACCATAACATAGAGAAGAGAATGGCTGGAAGACAGGAGAGTTACAATCAGTGTCATGCATGGATCTTCAAAAGTATATAGTATTTGCACCAAAACATTTTAAGTAATTCCTTCTTTCTCTTCACATTCACTCTACTACAACCATCATACTTGTCTTCTTGTTCTTTTCAATTCATCACTGTGCATATCACATCTACCATAAGCACTGCTGTGAATTGTTGTATTTATTACAATGCTTTGAATTAAATGCTTTCACCTCCACATGGTGCTAAGCAACACTTCACGATCAAGAACTAGTAATTAAGACAAACACAAAGAGAACACATTGGTAATACAGCTTTTCTGAGTTGCGCTAGAAAGACACAGATGTGCAGCACCCCAATTTCACTTTGAAATGAAGTGATCAGCTAGCTTTGAGGGCAAACAACACAAGTAAAAAAAGTAATGTCAGTGGGATATTAATAGAAATTTCTATACCTAAAATCAGCTGTGAACAGATGGAGGATGATGAATTTCATTCTCTATTAAAGTATTTTTATGAGATGTTCCTGAAAGACCATGAACTCTTCCAAAGGGTTTTCATTCTTTACTCGGTTCTATAGGATGGTAAAAACAGAGGAAGTCTTTTTTACGTTCTATATGACTCATAAAGGAGAAAAAATATACCTCCTGAGATGCAGAGCCTTATTGACTGCATAGGTAGTGTTGTGACTGCATTATTTTCTGGATTTAAAAAGTAATACTGTCAAGTAAAAACAAAAAGCGACCAAGTCTATCGGCTCTTCCAGTTTAATCCTTTCCCATGAAATCATTATGAAGCACACTATGCAACACATGAAAAAAAAATGTCTTAGTGAAAATAAGGCAACAAAAAGAAAACCAAAACAAATCCAGACCAAAGTAAACAAACAAAACACTCCTCTCCCTCCAGCTTTTGCTGGCTGTTGATATGTTTATATGAAATATAGAACAGTGTTTAGGAAGTTGTAAATATAGGGTATGAACTACCGGGCAGAAAGAAGTATGCTACAGCCACCTAGGAAGCTGAATATGCTCATTGACCCCACTGAAAACTAAATCATGTTTTGCTGATGAAGAGTTACTCTTCAACCCTACTACACACAATCGCTTGAACCAATGCAGGGAGAGCAGCAACAGCATGCAGCTAAGATGGCCCTTTTAGTGAGGATCACAATTTTAGATCTCCTTTAACTTATTGTGAAACCACACGCTAAACCATAGAAAAACATCTTGTAGCCTGAGACAGCCTTCTGTAGTCTTACGAAATACAAATAGGGTGGTTCTGCAGCTGCTGGAAATTGGTGATGATGCATTAAAATCATGCAATTCCTTTATTTATTTTTTGTTTGTGCCTTTTTAGTAAGCTGTCTCAAAGTACTTTAGTAGTCAAACCTGTAAATGTCTCTTATTCTAAAATAAACAGCACTCAGCATGACACAAATGACATTTTGTGAGGCTCCAGGAGGGAGTAAAGTAGCACTGCTACACAATTCCTTCTTCCTCTCTAAATGTCATTACACTGTTTGATATAGTAACAGAAATCACTTAGCCAGTTGGGCAGCACAGCAGGTCACTCTAGAAGTGATTTTAAACAATTTTAGAAAAAATGTTTCACACATACAAACACAAAATAAAAAATACAAAACAGTCCCAAATGGTTCCTAATAGTTTACTTACTCAGCACTTCATTTGCCAAGATTATTGTATATGTACATAATAAACTTGATTGCATGCTGCAATAGTCTTTTTTATTGGTTCAACCACATGAACTCATTACATATTCATTTTGGTGTTCATCATTTTTTTGTCCACATGCTGTACAGAATCCAAACAGTTGAAACAATATCGTGTGCATACTTGGTGCAGTGTATAATAAGATTATGCTGAAGTTATTACCCCTTACCTGATTTAGAGCAGAACAAAAAGATCTCAAAGAATGCTAAACATGTAGTGCTGTAGTTGTCTGTGAATTTTCAGAGTTCTGTTCAGTCTTTTGTCAGGTAAAGCAGAAGTACAAAAGCATCTATAGATACATATATGATCAACCAGTCGATACCATTCAGATACAGATAGGTTGTGTTAATCTCTTTAGCCATGCAAAGAATCACAATCAAGAAATGTCAGATAACAAACCAAACCAAACAATTTCCACCATTAACATTCAAGGGAGACATTGGAAAAAAAAAACAACTCCCCCAAAATATTAACAGAAAAAAATATGATACATGCCATAAATAATGTTATTCATTGACCTGTGTGGCTGTTCCCATTTTATTCACTTTGCTCTTAAAGCCCATCATTTTTTAGTCACTAGGCGGTATAAAGAGAAAGAAGGCAATATAGCAGAACATTTTCAAGAAGTGTTAGAGAAAAAGGAGATGGACAGAGGGTCAACTGAAGAATAACAAAAATAGATATTTCATTCCCTCTTGTCTGAGCAAAATGCAGCACGGTAGATTTTCCAACCTCCTGTTGCATTCTGCTAGCTTTTGTTTTAGGTTATCACATCAAAGGGCTTTTTCTTCCTTCATGGGAGAAGTGTTCCAAAACATCTGCAAAAGAATGACCTTGGCATCCTACTTAGTTACCTCAAAACTCCACATTTCATGACAGCTACCAAACATTCGATAGCTAGGCAGTTAGTGTGACATTATTGCTTAAGACATCAGCTGTAACTGTCTGAGTGTCTCCCACATTCCTGTTCTTTTTTGGCTCTGTTCTTGCATTCATTCTAGGCTTGAACTGGGAGCATGAATGCTTTTGGGACACCACTTCTTCCTGAATGCATTAAGTTATATTTTGGAGACCAAACCCTGACTTGCCTTTGTCTGCTACTGCAATTATATTTTATGAACACTATCATCTGGTATGTAATCAATGACACTGTCACTTTTATTTTTTGTTAGGGAAAAAAAAAACCAAACCTGCAAAGCATTTGGCATTCTTTTTATTCTTTAAAGTTCATTAAAGTTCACTGCTCATTAAAGCTACCACAGCTAGGAAAATTTTAAAGCAATATGAGATACCTGTGATTCCTGTAACACACATCACTAACAAGAGGAATATACTTGTGAAATATTAGTAAACTAAACCAAATGTTTCAAGTACACATCATTAATTTCATCTTATAGTTGGGCAAGTGTAACTAGAAACACCATAAAGTTTACATCTCAGAATTATAAAGCTGGCAGCTACCACATGATCATAAGGATGGTGACAATTCCGTAAGCAATGTATGGTCTTAGCGTGCTTCACTGTCCCAGACATTCTTTCTCTGCCTTCTTTCTCTTCCTATCTCCTCTGCTAGTTTCAGCACATTTAAATGTATTATTTACCATCTTAAGTTCTGGGCATCTCCTCACAATAAAGGAGAAAACAGAATAGCTGCAATGGAGTTATTTCCAGAGTGAGGATCTGTATAGACATACTAGGACTGTCCTGCACTTAAATTAATTCCCTGTGACGAGAGGCAGTTTAATAGTTTTACTAGCAAAGCACACGTTATGGTGCTGATACCATCATACTGCTTTTGGTACTAGAATTAGTATCTCTGTATGATATCTTTGTGTTAAGTGGCATTGTGTCAGTTTTCAGACATCAGTAAGAATCTGTTTATTACTGCTTGTTATATGATGAGGCAAGATTATGGTTTCTTAAAAAACACTATTTGCAGTAGGCTGCAACACTGATACATCATAAAGGTATTACGAAGGAGAAAAGGAAAAGAGTGAAAGACACCCCCCTCAAAAAAAAAAAAAAAAAGAGGAAAAGTCATTCTAGTAAAATATCAATAGTGACACAGCAGTCACTATTTTACATTATAGTTTTCTGCTTTCAGCATTTCAACTTAAAAAATATTGTAGCACCTATCTTTGAAGCAGTGTTTTTAGGCACTATAGTTCCAAAGCACTCAGAATCTTCAGATATTTTTAAACAAGCCATATAAATACCTTTGTTGCATGCTGAATTAATAAACTCTTTGGAACATTTGCAGTAATATAAATCTTTAATGTCTTATTTAATTGTGTAACTGATCAATACGTTTACTTTATAATTTCATAAAATCATCTTGTCCAGTTGTTTCATGGAAACAATTTACTATAATTGAGTTTCTAACCAAATGTATGTGGTGTTTACTTAAAACATTAAAAAAAATTAAAGAAATATCAACTACACTACTTAGAAGAAACAATTTAGCATAAAAGTGGGCTTAAAATAGACTCAGAATAGACTGCAGGAGACCACAAGTATATTGTGAGTTTTGCAATATGTACGACAGCTGCTAGCACAGAGCCATCTATAAGCGTTAGTTAGTTTTTATTAAATTGTTGAATTTTATTATCCAGAACCATGCATGACTCAAAGTTTTACATTTCTTAGCCTGAAGCTAAAATTCAGATCTTACTCAAAAAGACGTCTCTGTTTAGGTATATTTATCAATCCCCTTGGCTATTGTCCATTTAAAAAACAATGGAATTATTGAAGAATTTAGTGTTCTACCTACAAAGTTTTGTCTTCTTTTCCACTTTTAATGTTGGCATATGACCTTGCCATAACCAGAAAATAGCTGTGCTTTTCCATGCTCTTACCTTATTTAGCATCAGTGATACAGAGGCAGCACATCTAATACTAATAAAACCCCTAAGAATTTCTGACCATGGTAATTATAATTTCCATGTTTGTTATACCTTTGGCCTATTGTTTTTAAAACAATAGTTTTACAAACTTAAACCCTTAGTAATAACAACTTTACTCTCCTAAATTTCCCCTCTTTCCCAGTACTGGAGTGCTATCAGATTTTTGATGCATTTGCTTTTTGTAATGATGTTGATTTTGTATCATTTATATTGCTTTTTTGTCCTGATCACTAAAGGACAAGGACATCCCTAGAAGAATCTTTCATTTACATGATTTCATATAACTCACTTTCTATGTTGAGGATGGCATTTTCCAAGGCTACTAATTATATATCATTTTAATGGTAACTTTTAAAGGCAACATTTACCGAAATACTTTCAGCTCTGCTAATTTTACTACAGAGAAATCGCTGTCTTCTCCTCTAACCAATGTGAAGAATTGTCACCTGGGAAACAGACTAGCAGTGCTATTGTAACACTTTCTACTGTGTAACTAATGCAGCATAAAAAAGGCTTCTCATATTTATTTAGTAATCATAAAAGCTCAGATAAAACATAGCAAGGATCAGGAGCACAGATTATTTTCTGTATGCTGTGTAATGATTGCAATACAGCTTTCCTTTAACAAATGAAAAAATTCATAGAATTCGGAAATTCATTTCCCCCACGTTACTTGTTTTACAGGATTTTCATTTCTTTTACCATGCAGTGTATCTGAAGATGGTGGCAGATGGAGAAAAGTAATGGGAAGATTAGAACCACTAGTTATATACATCTGTTGAAAAATGTATCTTGCTGGGAAGAGTTACGTATCTATGAAGTGCTTAGGCAAAAAAAACTGTTGTGACTTCTGCTTTTTATAACCTCTTTCCCCATCCTTCTTTCTCACCCAGTCATATTGTACTTGTTTCCTATGGATGCATTGGCTGCAGCAATCTTCCTTACAAGCACTGTACACAGAACCTGCCAGAAATCCTTGGCATTACTATCCTTTACATAATGACAACAGAGTGCTAAATTGTTTGGCTGTAATTCCTTCCAGCTCCTAAATGGCAATTCTTGTTTTCATAACAAGGGGAACATCGAAATTTCCTTTGTTACACCAGTATTGAGTCTTTTTGCTGAATGACCCTCACAATTCTTTTGCCACTGAGGCAAAACATTAGAAAATGTTATAAGCTTTTTCTTTTACGCTATGAGATGGGGAAGAGTATATGAACTAAAATTGTTCTATTGGCTTCCTGCACTCAGTTTTCTCTCCTGCTAATCTTTCTCCAATTTATAAGTGATAAAATAAGGATGGGAACAAATTTTCAATGTGCTAAGATATAAGTGGAGATTTAAACAAAGATGACAAAGTCAAGAATGTGAGAACAAAATTTGGTCTGGTCAGCAGTGTGGAGATGTACTTGGCGTTAAACAAATGTTCTTAGATGTATAAATCCTCAGCAATACATGGCTACACACATGGCTACTCCTGAATTCTCAGTTATGTGGCCATTTGCTAAATGGTCCAGTTTGCACCAGAGATGGTATCACAATTCAAAGCCAGGAAGACGCTCATCAAGCTTTAAGAGTAAGAAGGAATATTTAACAGAGCAAATTCACTTTCTGGTTGTCACAGCTTGACAGCATCTGTTGTGGAGGTCGTTAGTAACAGGGTACAGATTGATACTCTGATGAGGAGTTGATAACAAGAAGTTTAGTGTGTCTTTGAAAAATGATTATATGACTAAGACTAACCTGGTAGATACCGCACTCTAATTGCTGCATCAACAGAGAACCCACTCAATTCAGATGGTCATTGCTGGCTCATGTCTTCATTTCAGACCTTTAGACTTTCCTTTCTGTGCCCTAGAAACCCAGAGGCAGTACCTGTGGTATGAAATTTGCATTGCATAAAGAGAATACAGAATGTTCAAAAACTCTTCTTCAGTTACGCCTCTACAATGCCAATAACTGCAGTGATTAAGTGAGTAGAGTGTAAAGCTCTGGCACAGCTACATTTTTTTATGTGGGTTAAATCCCATAATTAGAAGTGCAACTACTCTTCTATCTGAAATTCACCAAAGGATGCAAATCTTTAGATGAAAACTGAACCTACAAAGATCAACATTTCATTAGAAACTGTATTGATTTATGATAACTTCTATTTGAATTAAATTAAAACATTTAGTAGCCTTACTTTACAGTGTCATTATTTTCTCTTGCTGCTAGGTCAATGTAAATCTAGCCAGACACTAATAGCTGGGTTCTATTCTTTTATCACCAATAATAATAAGATATTGCTTTCACTGTAGTTCATTAATTGTCAAGACGAAAATGGTGTTCAGTTAGCTTACAGAAGATAATTGCCTTTGAGAACTGCAAGTCAACGAGCGTATGGTAGCCATGTCTTCACAACACTCCCTTCCACTTAGAAGGAATCATTTTATAATCCGGCACAGTTTTGGCCTCAAGTCCAAATTTAATTGCATTTGAAAGTCATCTTTTGGAAATAGACCTGTGGAAGTAATGTTCAAAAATGTAAAACGTCTTAGGTTTAGCCTGTCAAAGATGGGTCTCCACTGAAGTCATGATTGCCAAGGAGACCATTTTCAAACACTTAACAGCAAAAATGTGTAACTGCACTTTAATTATGAGAAATCTAAACAAAAGTTCATTCCAACTCCATTAACTTCAGCTTGAAGTAGAATGATCCACGGACTTCATCAGAAAAGGCAGCCAAATAACATGCCTGGGGTCATTCATCTTGCGGATCTTGAAGAAACTCTGTATTATGTACTACATGAGCACTATTTTGTTGATTTGCCTCTTACTTTAGAGAAATACCCTTTTTGTTATGGCTTAAATCTTCTGCCAGGCAGTCTTTACTGGCTGTATGTAAGCCTTGAGACTATTCTGCATGCCTTCTTTATTTAAATAGATATATATTTATATATAAAATTGATAGAAATACGTATTTTTTTCTGACAGATCTCACCAAACGAATGGCACATGGAATTTCACCTAAGTGGTTTTTTTTAGTAAATTAGCAAAACATTACTGCAAATTTGAGAAACTTTTTTTAAGAACTGGAATTCAACGAAACTAAGGAAACTAATTGGTCAATCATATTATTAGTTTAATTAACTATGTTCATATGTGCACAGATACTCTAAATGTCATCAGTTCTGCACAGAACAAAGAATACTGAAGAGGATAACCAAGTGTACCTGTATCAGGTTACTGCAGCAAGTCAGTACCTATTGCAACTTACATCATCAGAGTTGAATCTAGCTTAAGTTAATTACTACTTTAACACTATTGCAAGAGCTATATTTTCTCATTCTAGTCTTTACAAACATATATTGTAGTATTTGATAAGATATTTCAGTATCTGATATTTAAATGCATTAGTCATACAGAAATGCTAGTGTTGTCTCCAAACTGGTTTCATTTTCCGCATACAACATATGCTATGCTATCAACGGGTGTAAAAATCAAAACAAAAGAAAACAAAACAAAACCATAGCTATATGTTAAAATAACATGGAGATAATAATTTTATTCATAAACAAAAAAGCTAAGAAATCCTAACTTTAAGAGGCTGAAAGTGCTACATGAACCTTCTAGAAAGTTTTCATGTACAAATTAGCTAGAGCTGACAATAGAAATGCAAGGATTGCTTCATGTTTATTGAAGTAATAATAATTTATTTTTTTTTTTCCCCTTCCATCTGCCCACTACTCATTATGAATCTAATGCTAACTACTACTTTTTGCTTTTTAAACCAACACATTTTGGAGCTATGAAAATTTACAGCTGAGAATAATTACACAAGTTTATCAACAAAATGGAATTGAAATGGAATACAGCAGATTGTATGCCTCACAGAAAAGACTACACAAAAGGAGCTCCTTTGAGTAGTGCTTTAGCAAAGCACTCAGGTACACTTTTTATCTTCTGTTCTCAACTCCCACTAACTTCAAGGAGATGAACACGCACTTGACTGCTTTGCTGCACAATGATAGGATTAGTCAAGTGCTTGAAATAAAGCATGTGTTTATGGGCCATAAACAACATGAGTTATGGTTTACCTTAGAATGTCAGACTGTAAATTATGGGAGTTCAGAAGAAACTCAGTGAGCTGTGCAGCTGATGACAAGGCAGAAAATGGTAACTTGGCCAAGTGTTGCAATGTAAATTGTTCCAACTCATGAGTCCAAGCAATTAAAATACCTGCGTGCTTCTTTGCTTGGACTAAAATTCCCTAGGTAGCTGCAGCTGTTCCTACATGTGCTGCACAAACTGCCAATGTCTGAACAGGTTAATAGCGCCTTTTGCTTAAGCCTCATTGAATCCAGGAGCTAGGGAAAACAGTGCTGAAGTTTTCCAGAAGTCTCAATCAGAAGTCCTCCAAAGGCTTCCAATCATACTTAACACAATTTCAAGGGGCTTCTTTCTGAGGCTAAAAAGCTGTTTGCAGTGATGTAAAGGGTTCTTTATCTACCACTTTAAAGGAACTAGTATCTAATACTGCAATGAGAGAGGCTGCTCTGTAAATTCATGCAGCCTTTCAGACCTCTTGAGGACGAGGCTTTGACATCTGATGAGAAAGGTTCAGCTGTGTCAGGACAGAGCAACACCTGAGTACACACATAAGCAAAACCATAGGTGCCTGGAAGCACGTACAGCAGCTTGGGAGCTAAGTGGCAGCTCGTGGGGGTTTTCAGAACTCTTTTTTGGAGATAGGAGGAATTACAAGAATAAATAGTGGCACAATTCCCGACATGTAAATGTGAGTAGTGTATTTCCTTATCTTTCATAGATATTAGAAGATTGTTCTCTGATACTTTGCAAAAAATAAGGGTTACTGTCGATTCCCATTCTCATCAAGTGGGTTTTGCAGCAATATAATAAAAATTAAAAGAAAAGTAGACAAGGACATTGATACTAACATTCACTGGAAAACTCATCTCTTTATTATTTCCTGATGCTTAGAATAATAAAATCATTAAATGGAATTTGGACTTCACTCCAATATCCAGGCATGTACTTATATAGTCAAAATACAACTTGTGAGAAGTGAGTCATGCACACCTGAGCAGCAGAAAAAGTTCTAACTTCAATGTTTAGTAAATGATTCAGCATTTATTTTCCACTGTATTGTTTAGTAGAAATTTTCTGTGTTTTAAGAACCAGAGACATTAAGAAAAATATTATCAAATTAAAATTGCATATAAAGCCCTAAGCAAGTTTATAAATGAACAATCAAGAGGAGAACAATAACTGTGTTTGTCATAACTTTCATACAAAGTTTGCATGTTTACATTACTGTGAATCTATAAATTTGCTTCCTTCTTACTTCCTCTAACAACCCATCCTCTAAAATTTCATTGCTGCCACAATACCTCATATTCATTTTCAATATGGCTTACAAAACTTTGAAGTCTATGATAATTAAAGCATAACTATATAGCCACATGTACTTCCTTGAAACTTGTCCACACAACCAAAGAAAACATTTAATTTCTTTTTGAGTTTTAGCCTATGCAGAGAATTGAATTAAGCAGATACACTCATGCTAAGACTTAGATCCATTTTTAAATTGATGGCCTATTAATATATGGATATAAGGCCAGCTGGTAAAGCATAACCAAAATACTTTCAAGGCTTCTCTGAGGAAAAGTTACAATCTCACATATACCATATTTCCAGAAACAATGAATACCCTACAATTAAGAGTTATAGTGAGAACATTGAACTGCTTAATCCAAGAAATTCCTGCCAAGCTATCGTTCTCATTTATAATGGCCTTTGTTAATCTTTCATGCAATTAATCATCCCCACACAATGCGTGCTTTCAATTTTTACTCCTCACTAGATATAATTACATTACCACCAGGAAACAGTAATTTTTCAAATTAAAAGCATGCACAGAATGAAAGCATAACCCACACCAAATATTCTACTAGAGTTTAGAAACCCTAAGAAGTCTAATAAAACTCAATTGTTTCTTGTTCCTGGTCACTCATGGATAGCTCCTGTAACCTACTCAGTCTGCTGGTTACCAGGTTCATTATATCCTGCTTTCCACGCCCTTAGTCCCTAGTTCACAAAGTCGTATTTGCATTTTGGCACAGCTTCACAGAGGAACTTAGGAGCTGTGGTTAAGTGCACCTATGGTTTTTTGCTCCTGGAAGCACAACATCAACCATATCTTTCAGCTGATGCCCTGAATAGCCTGCAGTAAAAGACACTTCAGAATAGGATGCAAACTAGTCTCCCTGCTGAGGGAGTCGGCAGCAAGCACTGCAGATAGTCTGACACTTTTCTGGCTGAATGAATTCTTAAGTCTTCTATGCAGTTACCCTGGCACATCCATTCAGCCTGGCAGGGAGTGATTAGTGGAAAGCAGGAGATCCTACATTATGTCAGGAAAAGAAATAAGCCCGTGGATTTTCACGTAGGTTTCCATATGTTCTTACTACCAAAAAATAGGATCATAAGCACAGTCTGTGCATACTTCAGTAGGTATACTATGAACATACTACCAAATCATGCCTTCCCTCCTTCTCCTAGCAAAACAAATGGAGAAACATCTCATCTCTGAACTCCACAAATGTTGAGGTCAAGGGTATCCTTAGTCTTCCAATATCCTAGGCAAGTTCTAGGCTCTTTATGTCTGTTTATAGGGAGTAGCTAATGCATGACATAACGATACTGATATTCTCTCTCCTTTGGCAAGCAGTCATCTAGCACTGAAATCTGCAGTTGTTCCAGATTTCTAAGACTGCAATGTTGCAATACTGAAAGCTGTGATAACTCTGGGATATGTACAGGGACATAAAGGAATCTGGTGGTGAAATAGGAGAACTTTAGTTCAATCACAAAATAGAAACTTATGTCTCCCCTGCCTATCATAATAGCTAGAGCAGTGGAAATCTGTACAGTGTAAGGAATGATGGAGGGGAAAATTGTGCCAACTGGAATATTTACCCTATTTCAATTGATGCTTTCTGGGTTTCTAATGGAGTCATAAGTCCTTAATAGTTTCTAGAAATGTCCACACATTATTTTATTCTTGTTAGGTAATTAGAAACAGTTGCACACTTAATATTTTTATTTAGACTTCAGTGTAATCTTGAGCCCAATGCATCATTGGTATAGTTCCACTCACTTAATTTAGTTATGCCAAGTCTGAAGCTGGCCTTTTGTAATTGTTTCCTGACAAGACTTTTATAAGCCTAAACTATGAAGCAATATTTATAGTGATCACTGCAAGTGCAGATTCAAAATTATGGTATTGAGTTAAAAGCTAGAGGCGTCTGGTTGAGTAATCAAATCTCTTTGTTCCAAACATAATTGTTTGAGTCTCATTCACTTTGTTCTATTTAAAGACTAACTGAAGACTTGCAATATTGAGGGCTTACTTCAATAAGCTGGTATCACACTTTCCATTAAGGAAACAGAGAATGATATTACACTTCATTTGCAATTTGTAGTGCTAGAAAAGTATTTGGTTGGATGTTAAAAGTTATCTTTAATTTCACAACTCAAATCCTTACACAGATTTTTCTTTTCATAAAAATGTATCTTTGTATTATTCTACTGCCTCTCTGCATCTTTAAAGATAGATGAAAGAGCTAGCCATCACCCCTCCCCCTATTGCTATAAAGGACCAAGTACAAGCAATGAAAAATCATAGCCCCATGCTAGCTACTATGAAGAAAATTAACTCTATCCCAGTCAAAACCAGCACACTCCTATATGTTGCTGGTGACCAATATTGCCATCCAATTAGTTAAGCTTAAACCGCAGTAAAAAGGATGAAAAAAATAGGTCAGGCTATCCGAACAATAAGAAAACCATCAGGAAATGCACTTAGCCCACCTGTTTCCTTGGTCAGTCAACTCTATTAATCAAAATATTAAAAATAGCACAAGAGCAGAGTGTTAAATACAGTCTCTTGAAATCACCGTCCTTCAAATCAGAACCCTAAGATCTGGACATTCATCCTTGTCTTTGATCCAGAGCAGAGAACAGCTTGTTTTCTAAAAAGCAATCAATGGTGTGCAAGGCTTTCCCTTTCAAACCTCCAGCCAAAGTCAATGAACCAATCTTATTAGCTATGATCTATTAGCAGGGTGTCTGCTGTGGAATAAGCCAACCATACATTGTTATACCTAGAATAGCATCACTTTTCTCTAATGCAAAAGAAAAGGAAAATGGAAGAAGTGATAAAAAAAATTAAGAACATCCACCTAGTGCGAGAAAGTACTGTCTCTAGTAATCCAGTGTAAAGGCACCCATAACATGCCAGCTATCTCCTCCTGAATTTGAAAAGCTTTGTAGTAGGAAGGGTTCAGGAAAAGTTTTTTATATAGTTGTCGTGGGTTGATCCTGGCTGGACACCAGGTGCACACCAAAGCTGCTCTATCACTCCCCTCCTCAGCTGGACAGGAATATAACGAAAGGCTTGTGGGTCGAGATAAGGACAGGGAGATGACTCAGCAATTACTGTCACGGGCAAAACAGACTCGACTTGGGGAAAAATTAGTTTCATTTATTACCACTCAAATCAGAGTAGGATAATGAGAAACGAAACCAAATCTTAAAAACACCTTTCCCCCACCCCTCCCTTCTTCCTGGGCTTAACTTTACTCCTTATTTTCTCTACCTCCCCCCTGCCAGCGGCACAGAGGGACAGGGAATGGGGCTTGCGGTCAGTTCATCACATGTTGTTTCTGCTGCTCCTTCCTCCTCAGGGGGAGGACTCTTCACACTCTTGCCCTGCTCCAGTGTGGGGTCTCTCCCACAGGAGACAGTTCTCCATGAACTTCTCCAATGTGAGTCCTTCCCACGGGCTACAGTTCTTCACAAACTGCTCCAGCATGGGTCCCTTCCACAGGATGCAGTCCTTCAGGAACAGACTGCTCCAGCGTGGGTCCCTCACAGGGTCACAAGCCCTGCCACAAAACCTGCTCCAGTGTGGACTCCTCTCTCCACAGGTCCACAGGTTCTGCCAGGAGCCTGCTCCAGCACGGGCTTTCCACGGGGCCACAGCCTCCTTCGGGACCATCCACCTGCTCCAGCGTGGGGTCCTCCACGGGCTGCAGGTGGATATCTGCTCCACCGTTAACCTCCATGGGTGCAGGGGGACAGCCTGCCTCACCATGGTCTTCCCCACGGGCTGCAGGGGAATCTCTGCTCCGGTGCCTGGAGCACCTCCTCCCCCTCCTTCTTCACTGACCTCGGTGTCTGCAGAGTTCTTTCTCTTACATATTCTCACTCCTCTCTCATGGCTGCTGTTGTGCAGCAGGTTTTTTCCCCCTCTTCTTAAATATGTTATCCCAGAGGCGCTACCACCATTGCTGATGGGCTTAGCTTTTGCCAGTCGTGGGTCTGTCTTGGAGCCTGCTGGCATTGGCTCTATTGGACATAGGGGAAGCTTCTAGCAGCTTCTCACAGAAGCAACCCCTGCAGCCCCCTGCTACAAAAACCTTGCCACGCAAACCCAATACAACAGTCATGTATTCAGTGATAGTTGGTGAGGCTAAGTAACTGTATTTTATTTACCTTCAAAAGTGCTGCTATCTGCTCTCAGGTTGTGGAGAGCTAGAAATCATCCTGGTTTTACAAAGACAGAGTACAAATATAATAACAAAATCTTCTGATACTATAAAACCTGGCAACAGTATGGAGTTTTACTGCTTCAAACTGTGCTACTTATCAACATTAACAGGATAGTTCAACTGCATGTTAAGAAGTAAGTAGTGCTTGAAATCTGCATCTTAGACTATTTGCAATTTGAAACATACATACGTTGATTAAAATTTTAAATGCATAATTCTTTCCAAAAAATAGTGCCTAGTGACACAAAGATACTGTTCTGTGCTGCAAAGCAGCTTCAAAACACTTCAAGAAGTATTTTGCAAGATTTACAAAAAATACACAAAAAAAGTCTGTGGAGAGAATTATCCCCTCCTGACATAACTCATCCCAAAAGTCTGGAATCCACACTCTTCCGTTTCTAAAGGCCTGTAGTTTAGCTGTTGCTGTAGACTCACACTAAGTCCTGACTTAGTCCCTGGTGTTAACCATTACATGAAGGTAGGGACAGTTCATTTTAGACTTTGAAATAAAAAACATGTGCTTGCCTTCCCTACTAGCATAAATTAGAAGGTTTTGGTCTAAACAGAAATTGAAGTGGTGAATTGTAACTATTCCACATAAAAGAAATTAGCAGTACAGCAGGCTAGTCGTGTTGTATCCAAACCGCCACAGTAACACAGCTGCTTCAACCTCAGCTTAGGACCTGGCAGCCAAATGATCAACAATGGACACAAAATCAAATCAAGCACAAGAAGTTATTAGGAAAGGAATAGGTAACAAAACAAAACATTGTGCCACAGTACAAATCTGTGGTACAAGAGGATCTTGGAAAATACAGTTCTGGTTTCCATCTCATAAAGATTCACAGAAGGCAATGACACTTGTCAAAGGTATGAAATGGCATCAGAATGAGAAATAACCAAGCACATTAGAGCTCTTCAGCTTGGAAAACAAAAAACCCCACCCTATCTCTTTGTCTATGTCCTCCTATACTTATCCCTAGAAATCACCTTTTGGCCACTGGCTGCGATGGACACTGAACTACCTGGATTTTTTTTTTGTATGCTTTGCTCATTCTTACAGTGCAGCTGACATAACCGTATTTTCTGCTCCTTCTATCTCCCCAAGTACCCACTTCTGCTTCTCAACCAGGTTCTGCAGCTTGCATTAGCTCCTTTGCTGAGGCACCTGCAGCCTAAGCTAGCAAGTTTGAACAGCTGATTCACATAGCAGAAGTGAATAGACACAGTGGAAGTGAATAGCTTTTAGTGCTGAAAATTCTAGCTTACTTTGAAATATAAGCATATTTAACAATAGTTTTCCTGATCAAGATATGACACCACGAGTGTTCTGGCATAGGGCAACCAAGATGACCCATTGAAGCATTGCTGACTATTTCTATATTCAGTAATTTCTGAGACCGGGGTCTTTGCTGCAATGCTCCTGAGTAGATGGCCCTCTTTGATGTCCTGAAAACAAACTAGAAAGCAGTTATAGTGGCCCCCCCAGGAGTCATAAATATGTGAAAATTGCCCAGCTAGATATAATTCCCTCACCACATTTCTCTCATGTGCCCAGTATTGCCAAGTGGCACCAGTGCCTAGTGCTATCCATTGGGAGTTAAGGGTACTCAAGGCCACTGCATGCTCAAAAAGTGTTTAGAATTCATCCTGTGCAAATGATGACAAAAGCTAAATTAAATACCAAAAAATTAATCTTCTCTTATTAGACCTTGGAGAATTGTCTCTGCAGTAAATTGCAAGCAAAGACTACAAAACAGGCTGAGCTGTAACAGCAAAATTCCCCAGCATTTTTTCCTGCTACCCATCCCCCTGTCACACAGATTACAACCATTTCAGGAAAGCTGTAAAAAGAATTAAATTGCTTGGGCGGGCTTTGCGTTCTAAATGTAGAATTAAAAATCTCTGTTTCACTGGTTAGACACTCAAAAAGCGCTTTGAAATTGCAAACACTCATCGGCTTTCAGCATAACAAAAGTTTTAAAGGCACAGTAGTCATTTTAACACTGTCTTAAATATCCTTCTCTTATTCCAGAGGGCAATGGTGGAGAGCATTTGTTTTTTTCATTAGCGGATCATACAGCTGTGACACTTGGAGTGATGTGAGGGCCAGCAGCGCTTCTCAGCTGCGGAATTGCAGCCAGCGTGAGGAGCATTTACCTACTTTCCAGCTGCTTGTTCTTTTTTTACAGAAGAAGAAAAAAGGACCATTCTATCATTAGTCCCCATTATGCTTTATAACTAAACAAGCCAAATTGCACATTTGGCGATTCTACAAAAAGAGAGTAATAAGGTCAAGGAAATCAGCAGGAAAGGTATAACAATATCAAAGTGTGACACAAACCTTCAGGCTACTGGCCAATTATCTAAGGCCTGAACCTGACAATGCTGAGTTCAGTGGCTCTTCCTTCTGGGTAGTCAAACACTCTCAGCTGGGATCCCCTTGTTCAAAGTCATTAAGGATCGAGCTACTACTTTCAGAAAATGCCCTGAATCTGGAAGGCCACTGATCTCAGCATTTCAAAGTATATGGACTTCTCTGTGGAAGAAAAGAAGATTGTTACAGTAGGATCTCTCCTCCAAACCTGGGTTAAGACCAAGCTGATGGCTGTAGGAGGGCACTACAAAGATGAAAAAGCAATAGAGTGTGTACACTAGTTTGAGAGAGGTTTCTCTGTGGAGGTTTCACAAAGATACACACACACAGAGTGCAGGAAACATGAAAAAGGCAGTCATTTGTGTACTTGTATTGCGTGAGTGCTGACTATACAGTTCCTAGTATTCACCAGCCACCATTATAAATCAACACATGACATGAGGGCAACTGGATGGGGGCCAAGCTGCTTTGTGACTCTGAGGTAGCAAGCCTACCCCCCTCAAATCTCACACATAGATTATGAGGTTTACACCACAGAACCCCAACTCGTATTTCCCATGACCTTGTCAGCAAATTAGTTCCTGGACCTTTCTCCCTTTCTGTTGTCACACACACCATCCCCAGGTGGTCAGAGTGATGGGCGGCTGTCTGGCATGCCATACTCCAGAGAGTGAGGGAGAAGCTGGGATGCAACGCTAGTGCTGTGGGACATTTCAGCTGGTAGGGCACAGTTCCTTGTTACAGCTTAGCACTTTGACCTCTCCTCTGTGTGTGTTACACTTATCTTCAGTCACACACTCCGATATGCTATCGCCTTAGGCAGATACTTCAAAGATCTGCAAATACTGTTAGTAGTATTCTCCTCCAGAGACTATTCCATATCTCCTGCCATTACTGTTCTGGCACTCCTCATACAACTTGACACACTGCAGACAGCAGCCACGAACATTAGACAGTTCACGCATACTCACAGGGAAATGATACTGGAGAACTGGTAAAAAATTTTTTTTTAACACTTAATTCAATGCAGCATTTAAGCTCCTCTGGAGACCTGACCATCGGATAGTGACATGACCACAAACAAGGACTGGTAGAACATAAACTTTCTCTGTAAGTCAGTCATCTAAGTGGCAGAATGCAGCCCAGGGTTACAACAAGCAATCACGTAGGTGTCTCTCTGCACATGGCCAGACGATTGCTCCACTGAAATTTTCACCTTTCTGTATATGTGTAATTGTTTCTTTTTAATTAGGACGCTGAAAAGTACTGATCTTTTCTTATGTAGCACAGTCAAATTTAGGTATTAAAGGTGCTTGAGCTATTTTGCAGTCTGACAGTACAACCACACAACTGCAATAAGCTTATGCAGGCTAGTTTTTTAGTTTGTTTATTTCATTCTTTCTCAGATACAAAGACAACTCAGTGCATAATACAAAATGAATGAAACAGGAATTCTATATTTTAGTGTATCATTTTAACTAATCAAAAGCCCTGACATCCTTTCTAAATAGAGATCCTAAAATGTGTTTTAAGGCAACTTGAGAGCATCTTATCAATATGTGTGCTATATTGGCAAAAATGTGAAAACCAGTTGGTGTTTTTCTCTCTATATTTATTAGGTGGGTTTTTTTCTTCTTTTAATTAATGATCTGATAATTAATTCTTTGTTCCCATTGGCTGCCAGTGACCTGCACATGCAGTGGGTTGATTCAGCATAACACTTGTTTGAATAATTAAACACCCGTGAAAGTAAAACTAACCCAAAGAACATTTCAAGAAAAACAAGTTCCTAATGTGAAAAGATTCCTTCAGGGTACAGAAGTTCCAATCCTACACCTAACGCAAGTTACAGAGAGTGAAGCCATGTAAACTATGTCTTTATGATACTATGATTATTTGCCATGGAGATTATCATAAAATCATAGAATGGTTTGGGTTGGAAGGGTCATCTAGTCCAACCCCCCTGCAATAAGTAGGGACATCTTCAACTAGATCAGGTTGCTCAGAGCCCCATCCAACCTGACCTTGAATGTTTCCAGGGGGGGGCATCTACCACCTCTCCGGGCAACCTGTGCCAGTGTTTCATCACCCTCATCATAAAAAATTTCTTCCTTATATCTAGTCTAAATCTACCCTCTTTTAGTTTAAAACCATTACCCCTTGTCCTATCACTACAGGCCCTACTAAAAAGTTTGTCCCCATCTTTCTTATAAGCCCCCTTTAAGTACTGAAAGGCTGCTATAAGGTCTCCCTGGAGCCTTCTCTTTTTATGGCTGAACAATCCCAACTCTCTCAGCCTTTCTTCATAGGAGAAGTGTTCCATCCTTCTGATCATTTTTGTGGCCCTCCTCTGGACCCACTCCAACAGGTCCATGTCCTGCTTATGTTGGGGGCCCCAGAGCTGGATGCAGTACTCCAGGTGGGGTCTCACCAGAGCAGAATAGAGGGACAGAATCACCTCCCTTGACCTGCTGGCCACACTTCTTTTGATGCAGCCCAGGATATGGTTGGCCTTCTGGGCTGTGAGCGCACATTGCCGGCTCATGTCCAGCTTTTCATCCACCAGTACCCCCAAGTCCTTCTCCGCAGGGCTGCTCTCAATCCTTTCATCCCCCAGCCTGTATTGATACCAGGGGTTGCCCCAATCCAGGTGCAGGACTCTGCACTTGGCCTTGTTGGACCTCATGAGGTTCACATGGGCCCACTTCTCCAGCTTGTCCAAGTCCCTCTGGATGGTATCCCGTCCCTCAGGCATGTCAATGATGACATTTTAAAAAAAGGTTTATGTCACTGGGAGATAAAAAAGAAGTGGGAAGAGCTGAACTTAGCAGCAATAAGCAGTACAATTTTTATGCAAGAGGCTCTAAAATCATCATGATGAGAAACAGGAACTATGGCATGTGATAAGAGAATTGCCCTCCATAGAGGATCCATATGCTATCAGCAACTCTTTACATTCCATCTGCACTTCATAATGGATGCTCAAAGAGCTTTGTGAAAGGAAAACTAATAAATGGAGTCAGGTTTTTTTTAAATTGCTGACGTGCTGTTAAAGGAGATGCACAGTCTTCAAAGCTTGTGACAATGGGGAAGAAGCATTTACCATTGCGCTTGCAATTGCTTTTTTGAAAATTTGCTAATAAAATCTATGATGGTCTATACCTGTGTCTGGAAAATGTATTAGGCTGATATCAAAGTAATCCCTGCCAGTATTAATGTTAAAAAACATAGATATTGATGAATATCAAGGCCTTCTTTTTCACTCTGCTTCTATATGTGCAGAAGAGTAGAAAATCAATCAAAAATGTCAGGTTTTAATCACTCTAATAATTAAATAACAGCATTGTCCCAGCTCTCTGATGCACTATTCATAAGTGCACAGCGTACTTCTGTTAAGAAAGATGATAGATCTGGTAGATCATTTACATTTGACAAGTATTTCCCAAGGGATAAAGCTCCTGGCAGAGACAGAGAAGTCAAAATCTAGTACTTCAAATGAAAAAGTAGTCACAGTAGTAGAAGAAACACAATTTTTTTAAAATAGTGGTTGCAAGTACCATGGTAAGGTAGCACTTACACTCTCTTTTAATGAAGAAAACATAAAAGTCTGTGACAAGGAATAACTGAAGCTATTTTGACTTAACATCAAAGTTTTACATTTGAGGATCATATGGCTTATCGCCCTCAGTCTGACATGAACATGAATAGGAGTTCCATGAATGGTTTTATATCAGCATATGGCCCCATTCCTGTCATAAGCCCACACAGATAGATTCCCTGCATAGACAGCCTTAGGTAAGTCACTGGCACTGCGCGGTCATCTACTTGCATAGACCCTTGCAGAATCAGGACCTGTATGCTTTAAAAGCCCCAGTTTGATAGCATCTATTGCTGGCAATACATGTTCCCTGCTCAAAAAACGTGACTCAAAAGGTAACACTATGAATGAGGTAACGTTATGCAGAGACTTTAATATTACCTGAATACCTGATTTTCTGTACCATTTGCAGCTTCAGGATTTTGGGCTTCATCAATACTGTTCATCAGAAATCAGACAGGAAAAATTGTGGGTTTTTGTCTTCTTGTGAACCAGGCATCCAGAGTCTGTCAAGTAAAAGAGATGGTATGGAGCATTTTTGAGGGGTTTACACTCACATAAATTTTTCTATCATGGCTTTCATCTACAGCAAACACCATACAAAGTATTCCTAGAATATAAAAAAGGAGACTACTTCAAAAGATACATAGGAATTCTGCAGATAAGAAATTTAGACTATGATCTCCATCAAATAAAATGAGTGAGGATGGCATTTGTAAGATAGCTTGAGTGAATACTTTTTCACAAGCTGCGCTTACTAATGCTCTGTTTATTGAAATAAATATTTGGAAAAAAAGTTCATATTTACTAAATGCAACAGGAGTTTCAGACATTATATGTACTCTAAAATCCACTTGGTAATTGTTGCAATTTTAAAATCGCATTTCCCAGTTTTTGGGTTCACCTTATCTCCAATGTGTCTAAACACCAAAATATCAGAATAAACTAGAGCCCAGTCCTGAAGCTGATATTTGGGGCAGATTGATTTACAGAGATGAAATTCCATGAAGTTTTCATGTGTATGCAACTGTGGCACTTTCCATAGTTTCATCATGTCCCAGCTTTGAGCAAGTGTTTCGACCAAAGTGTTTACCCCAGCCTAGATTTTTTCTTTGAATCCATGGTCAGCTGCAAAATATTCTAAAATCAATGTAGTATTATCTGTTTCCTGACATTGTTAACAAGTGTTGTATAGACCAGAAAAACATTTGTGAAAGCCACGATGGACCATCTGTAGAAAGAACAATATGGCAAGCAGATCCTGAGATAGTACAAATTGGAGCCAATAAATCCACAGCTAGTGAAGTGTCAAGCTCATTAGCCTGGTACACAAGCCACTAAGCCTTAATTCCGCCCCCCCCCCCCCGCCCAAAAAAAAGACAGGCTATCTTGGGTGTCTTCAGAATGGCTGCCCAACGTTTCTGTTTTCAGGATTAGTAAGAACATATCAAGCCTGCGTCTATTTCTTTCCACAGCATAGATATACCTGTGAAGTAGCACCCATTATTTAGTACCAGAACTTCAGTAGTTGAGAATCAAGAGGGCAGGATGTTGTGCTGGCACATCAACTACAACCTGAGTTCTCTGTCTGCAGAGAAATGTTGCACAAGTAGAGCATCCACTTTATTCAAAGATGGCTCAACTATAACCAATATACATCCCAGAGAACACTAGTCCTTATGCGTTTCCCATACCATCCTTCTTAGACTGTCAAAATTGGTCATATTTCCCTTTCCTCTGAAGACTACAGTAGTTTTAGTGGTTTCACTTTAAACCTAGACCCACAGCCTTTGCCAAGCAGTGCCTGAGTTAGTGCTTATAAAGGAAGTTCAAGGTCAGTCAGTACAAAGAATCACATTGTAAGTTTAGAGATGGTCCTTACAGACCAGATTTCAGGCATGTTATCTGGGAAATGTAGGGGAGCCTATACAGCTCCTCATGCCATTGCTGTCTTATATAAGCATGACAGTCAGCAGAGCTCCATTTGCAAGCTCTAATGCCTTCTGTTTCTCAGATACTTGGTCAAACTTTCTCCTGTTGGAACTGTGAGGAATTCTCACAAGCTTCAATAAAAACTGTGCTTACCTTGCAAAGGGGTGAATTTAATGCCTTGAGAAGCAGTCACAAAAGCTAGCATTAGGCTAGCCTCCCCAGGCTCCCCTCCTGACAGTGAAAAGAGAGAGACTTCACCAGAGGACAGTTTAAATCTATGCTCAACTGCTCGTTGAAGAAATCCTTTTCTCTATTGACTATAGGGGGAAACTAGGCATTTTAACTTTCTGCATCCGAAGTTACCTTAATGCAAATAACTCATCACAATTATCATATTACTCTTGATTGTGACCCAAAATACTGTGGTTTTACAAAACCGCTATACTCTGAAAATAATCAGAAAGTACACGCATGGAAGACTAGTCGAACACTAGCTTGTGTGAAGTGCCTAAAAAACCCTACTGGTATACACTTCAACCTCTTACAAACAGAAAAGCTAGTTCTAGAACACAGAACAGGAAACTGAAGTGACTATCTCATACTCATTTAACTATTTCCAAAGAGTATCCACTAATTTACTGACTTTCCTTTATTAACATGTTCATAACAGGGTCACCGGGAAAAGATCATATAAAATTTCTTCTTTGCTATTCAAAAATGGGTTAAGGATATGTTATTTAATGTTCCTTATATAATGAGACATTAGATCCAGATAATTCATTTGTACAAAGTGAAAAGAAATAAAAAAAATAGGGGGGGAAAACAGAAGAGATAGCCTTTTTTAAATGACAAAAATGAAAATTTAATGTTCCAGAGGTTCACTGACTCAGTGCAATTCTATTAATGCTATTATGTTATTATTGTTGTTATTTAATTTCAGCATTTGGTGCATAATCCTGATAAACCCATTTACATGATGCATCATAAGTCATAAAACAACATACAGTATTCCCGTAACTGAATATGAGATATCTACTAAGAATGGCTCTTTTTAGGCACGCACACAGATATTCACTCAGTTATGATACAAATACGGTTGGAAAGCTGAAAAACCATCTCTGAGAGTACTTGACTTCTGACTTTTTCTTCATTTTCAACATGTCCCAGCATGTAAGGAGCCCTCTGGATGCAAAAAAAAGCCCATATGCACTTACCCACCGTGTGCACTTCAGTCAGGTAGCAGTGCCTCTGCATGCTTCTGTAGCTATTGTAAAGGAAAATGCTGTAGTGATCCCTATTGCTTCTTTATTACCTTTCAAACAGTTACAATGCACAAAGCACTAGCAGAAAGAGGACATCTCATGGACTGTCAAGATCCCTATAAGACTCTATAGAGAGTCATAATAAAGAAAGGGACGTGAGAGGAATCTGTGACATTTTCTCTGTGGTCCTACACAATTCAATATCACCATCAGGAAGAAGTTCACCATTTTAGTCCAGATCTGGGTTGTGTGGAAGGAGATCTGTTGAATAATAAACAAAAGAGACTTTCATTCAAATAAAGGACCACAAACACTGCAGTCCTGAATTTCAGAGGCTCACATGAAGAATAATCAACTCAAACTTAACTATATTAGCTAATATTATTATTATTATTAATAAAACAATCTTTTACAGGAGTGTGCGCTTTTTTTCTGCGTCAACACGTTGTTGTATGAACACAGCAAATTTTTATTTTCCATTTTCTTTTAAGCACCAACATTTCTAGGATCATCTTGTTTCCATAAAGAATTTAATTTACTTCAGTTGAAAGGCAAGATGGTTCTCTGTTGTTCAAACAGCATCGACTCTTTGCTGATATCTTTACATTATATTAAATACATGAAGTCAGTTCACCTATACAATAAGATGTCTTCTCCCCTTTTATTTAGATAACCTTAACACAAGCAGATGTGCATGACCAAATTAGAATCTCTTTTCTAAGGAACAGCCTTTACTTCAGAAAAGTTGTATCAAGAAGGAGTCAAAGAAAAAAACCTTGGCATATAGTTTTTTAACAACATAATGCAATTTTTCAAGAATGATTGCTTCCCTTGGACACTATCTCTGTTTCAGTATTTCAGTTTATATTATATCAATGATCTCTGATTTTGTGGTCTGTGCCATGTTTCAATACAGGAACCACTCACTGTATTCCCCTCAGATACAGTGAAAGAAAATGCTGAACTAACAAATCTTTCTTTAAAAAAAAAACCTCTAAATAAAGTTTCTAGCTTACTAACAAGTGAAATATAGGCATGTTCCATAACTGGGAAACTGTAAGTTTGTCCTTACTAGTCACAGCAGAGACCATGTAAAATTAAGATTGGCCATCAATACCCATGTCCTGGAATAAATGGAGGACTCTCAGGGGAACGGAGCAGAGGCAGACACAGAAGGACCACAGCACATTCCCAGCTCCTTCTTGAATCTGACTGGACTTTCCCACCCTGGCACTGTTGGGCTTTTTGCTTCAACTCTTTGTCTCTGTCCCTCTCCTACACTCTCTTTTTCCAAGTCCCACAGTCTTTCACCTCATCTTCACACCTCATCTACTTGTCTTCTTTCCTCACTTGACTGTCCTTCCCTTTTCTCTACTTCATTTTTTCCAATTACGCACAATTCCTGTACAGAATCAGTTTCAATAAATAAGGGAATATTGCTGTAGGCTGTGAACCTATTGGGACATTTGCCATTATCATACCGTAAAATGTATTACAGTCCTTCTGTTGTTAAACCTTGTATGTGCTCTTCACAACATGGACTGTCTTGTCTCTGTGTCCGCACAGTGCACAGTCAGAGACCTTTTTTTGACTCATAGGTATTTCCAGAACATTATTATCATCGTTAATATTGTTGATAAGAGAATGATAATAGCAATAATGCAAGTAATAAAAGCAAAACATTCTCTAAAAAAAGTAAAATTCCAAAATATTTAATTACCAAGAGCATCATCTGGCCTGAAAAAATTAAGGATGTCTGAAATACAGACAGTTTAGGTTTCATCTTTCCTGAGTCAGGTACAGGAGAACACAGGTATTATAGCATTATGCAAGGGAAACTGTTCCTGTCTGTATCCTCAAAAAAAAATCTGTTAAATACTTTTACAAAAGTGTCCTTCACAGTTTAAGTTGCTTAATAGAAATTTAAGTGTTAGCCAGTAAATTCTAAGGAAGTCTACACTATTTTCATACTTAATTGCATGCATATCCCTAAATTAATTCATCACTAGAATGGCAGCTTATATTTAGTAAGCAAAGCATCTGTTAAAACTGCAATTTATCTCTGAAAAATACTTCTGAGTGCAATTGAAACTGATAAATCTGCAAAGGTAAAGACAAGTTCATAGTGTCACATTTAAGTCTAATCTGACATATGAAGTTCACTGATATTAGCATAAAATGTGAAGTATTTCCAGAAGATGTCTTCACATTTAGGAAAGCAGATGAATAGTTCTGAGGTCTGCATGGGTATTCTCCCCTCTCAAATATCCCAGTGAGATCTTACTAACTTAATCCTAAACTTAATTTGATTCATATCATTGTTATCACGCTTAATAGGCAATATCTAGTACATGGAAATGAGGCTCACCTCTTTTAACATTTGAACACCGTGTGTGAATCAGGAAGGATTTTTATTAAAAGACTTGGCTAAAATGAATAAATGAAAAATATGCAGCAATTTGCTAATGAAAATTGTATCTCTTGTAACTAGCTTTACCAACTGTTTTTAAAAGCAGCAACAACAGTAAACAGTATGGAACTATTATTGTATTGAATTCTATTGAACTGTAAACCTACCATTGAAATATTAGGTTTAAATGTACGGAAGAGTAGAAGAGGGGTGGAGCAGAAATCCAAGAAACTGAAAACATAGTTAATTATGCTGAGTCATATAAAAGAATATTGATTTAAGGTGAATAAAATGATCAACTCTAATCTGTTCTATGACTGTTGTGTCAGTGTCCGTGCAGTTCTACTGCAGTGGAGTTCTTGAATTATTATAGAGTTATTGTGCTCTGCAAGCTAGAAGTACCAGTGAGTATTGGACAATAGCTGGATGACTTTTGAAATGTACAGATATTAAAAAACAGATGGTTAAAAAGGCAAACCATTTTACATGGTAAATTTTAGAAAAGCACAGTTCTTAAAGAATTCTGTTAAGATTATTTTTGTATGAAAATTTGATAAAAACAATATTTTTTGCTTGCTTGCTTTTCCTCTCTTTCCTCATTTTCCCTTTCTCCCCGTAACTTCTTAAGCTGAAACAAAAATAATACAAAATATGTTTATGAGTTTCTGTTAAAAAAAAACCAACACATTTTTTTAAAATGAAAGAACCTGGATAATTCCAACAGCTTTTGGTCATTTCCGTTGGTTCTTCCCAGTGAAAATCAGATTGCATTTAAAAGGAGCAAATGAGCAAAACTCAACAACAAACTCTCAGGTTTGAATCCAATATTTTTTATGCTAATAATATTATACCACTATCAATGAAACCAGATTCAGATCTATTCTTTTTAGTCAGCTAACTATAAAAAAAAAAGCTTATCGAGGTTCCACACCTAGACTATATACCCACTGAAAACTGTCTGTACATTCTACATTCTCTATTCTACTGCTAGTTTAAACCTGTACTAGTACAGGATACTGAGCCCATACCAATACCTCTTGTGAAGTAATAGGGCAAAATGAACAGGGAACTTCACAAGAATTAAATTTTTCTTTTTATGTCTGCCCATAGCTCCTCTGGCCTCCTTTCAGATGGAATACATTTCTCTGATGGTGCACAGGAATCAAATATGACAAAGAGGAAGTCCTAGCTGGATAGCTGACTTTGAAGGAAGATGTCCATCATACTAAACACATTTGCAATGAGAAGAGCTCTGTGTGAACTCTCACTCAACGCCACACTAGCTTTGTTTTTTAGATACACCAAAGTGGTAGCAGGAGAGAAAATAAGCAGAGGATCTTCTCTATGGTAATGTAATAACAGTTAGAAGTACAGGTTCTACAGGTTTTCTGTAGTATCTTGCATTTGCTTATGGTAAGAACAAATGAAAAAATGTTCAGTGCAAAGATTTAATCCAAGCTATTAGATTTTTGTCTCTACGCTCTGTGACAGCCAAGCGGAAAACTCTTAGGAGAGGAGCAGAGAATAGGAAGCATTCACCAGAAGTCAGTGTGTTATAATCCCTTATGCTGTTTTAGGTCAAGACGAAACAGACCAATATTCAGAAGGGAACATGGAACGAGTTTAAACAAAGCAGCAGCAGGATATTACCTCTCAAGATCTCCTTTGGTTTAAACAAAGCAGGATGAAGCGAGTTGAGAAATGTTAGTTAGAAATGCTGATAAAACCATGACTGCCAAAACATTAAAAGATTCCTTTTACTGTAAGAATTCTTTGAATTTTTGCACCGTTTGAAGAGCAGGCTAGTCTAAATCTGAAAAAAGGGAACCAATTCATCAGCACCAGAACAGTAAGTCAATGTAATTTTATAGTAAAGCAATAAATAGTAATAAAGATGATAAGACAAAAATTACACGTAAAGAAGAGCATGAAACTATTTCGAAAGGTGTTTTCTTTCCCTTTTGTTTTTAAAGAGACATCTTACAATAGCACTATTGGGATCTATTACTGAGGAATACTACAGTAGTTTCTTTTTAATAGGAAAACTTGTCAGAGTCTGAAGTGCAAGGAATGAATGGTAAAGATGATATGTCTTGAAAACTTAACTACTATGCTTTTTCTTTCACTTAGAAGTCTTGAATGTTTGATCTAATTCTTCTAATGACTCTTCATGCATCCCCCAGATTCTAGTAGCTATTCAAAGTTCCAATGTCCTGTCTTTACCTATTTGTGTCCACACCTAAGTATGCTTGAGACGCATTTGATATATGCTCATCCAGAGAGCTTTAACTATGGCCAACTGCAGTCTGCACAGAGGATTTTTGGACACACCAGTTATCCACAAACACTTTCAATGTCTTTGACAAGGTCTGTCTAATTATCACTGTAGCTTCTGTGACTTGCCTGCATTATGTGTCCAGGGATTAACCATAAAGGGACTTTGTTTCATTCTAACTATTTCTTTCTTCATAGCTGTCCTGGTTTTGGCTTGGACAGAGTTAACTTTCTTTTTAGTAGCTGGTACAGTGCTGTGTTTTGGATTTAGTGTGAGAATGATGTTGATAACACTCCGATGTTTTAGTTGTTGCTAAGTAGCGCTTATCTTAAGTCAAGGACTTTTCAGTCTCCCATGCTCTGCCAGCAAGCAGGTGTGCAAGAAGCTGGGAGGGAGCAGAGCCGGGGCAGCTGACCTGAACTAGCCAAAGGAGTATTCCATACCATGGAACGTCATGCCCAGTATATAAACAGGGGGGAGTTGGCCAGGTGGCACGGATCGCGGCTCGGGAACTAACTGGGCATTGGTCAGCGGGTGGTGAGCAATTGCATTGTGCATCACTGTTTTTTTTGTTTTGGTTTTTTTTGTTTTTGTTTTTGGGTTTTTTTGTTGTTTTTTGAGATAAGAACAGTTTAATAACTAAAGTAAAATATAATACTAACAATAGTAATAATGAAATATAATAATAATAATAGTAATGAAAAGGAATATAACAAAAAAGGAAGGGGGGGAAGGAAAAAAAAAAAACAAACAAACAAAAAAAACCCCAGTGATGCACAATGCAATTGCTCACCACCCGCTGACCAATGCCCAGTTAGTTCCCGAGCCGCGATCCGCGCCTCCCAGCCAACTCCCCCCTGTTTATATACTGGGCATGACGTTCCATGGTATGGAATACCCCTTTGGCTAGTTCAGGTCAGCTGCCCCGGCTCTGCTCCCTCCCAGCTTCTTGCACACCTGCTTGCTGGCAGAGCATGGGAACTGAAAAGTCCTTGGCTTAAGATAAGCGCTACTTAGCAACAACTAAAACATCGGAGTGTTATCAACATTATTCTCACACTAAATCCAAAACACAGCACTGTAGCAGCTACTAAAAAGAAAGTTAACTCTGTCCAAGCCGAAACCAGGACAATAGCACAAGACGGTGGGATTAAAAAAAAAGGAGGAGAAACTTGCACAAAACCAACCTTGTACCCGTTGTCTACCTGTCTTCTTCCAGAACCTCCTTACCCCTGGAGTCGGCAGATGGCACATGTTGGCATGGGGAACACTTGCTCTTGCAGATTTGGTCTGCATGCACAAAATAATATGCTCCCTCTTTTTGACTCCAATTCTGGCACAACCTAGACTTTCCTCCATTATTACTTTGGCTTTTGACATAAGAAAGATCTCAGTTGTCCACTTTCTGTAGGAACCCATAGGCTTCACTAAGAAGACTAGAACTAACCTGTACCAAGGGGCACAGTCCAAGCTGTCAGGGTGTCTCTGGAGTTTTACACATTTTAAGGGAAAAAAAGGGGATGATAGTGTTCAGCTGTTGAATAAATCTTTCCCCTTGTCACTGACACAGGAGGTAAGCCACATGGCATCAAACCTCAACTGTGTAACTCCTAGCAAACATTAAAACCCTTATTTGGGTCAATACAAAATATTCCTCATGGGTGCTTTGGCCAAATCATTGAATTAGACCAGATGTTTGCAAACTTACACATCATCACAGAGTTTACTTCTCTTACAATTTCTGCACTCTTATTCTAACATGGTGATTTTGAAAATATTTACTAGGAAATGGAACCTGTCCTATCGCACCAATGAGGCTGGGACAGACAATTTTTTTCAGTATGAGTTAGATTTTTTCTCTTTTTCTTTCCCAACATCAAATCTGGCAATGTTGGATCTTGGGCCCAACGCTATAAAAGGGGAGCAGAGGGTGCAGGGGGAATCACACTATCATTCTAAGTCATGTGCTTAAACAGCAGTTCTCTGTTGTTAAACATGGGGCAAGCAAACATTAAGTGCAGTCATGTCTGCTGACATACTTCTCAGTCCCAGTGAGACCATCCTATGGGATTCCTCTATGGCTCACAAGCCGTCTGTTCTACCTGGCATTCTGGCATTGATGGGGCAACCCAGTGAATGAAAATTAATTAGTACTGAGCTTGTTATAAAAAAGGCATATTGCTCCTGAAGACAAAGTGGCATGATATGAGGGCATGGGAGTTAGAATATGCCTTTGCAGTAATATCTTGATGGGTATATGTTGGCAATTAAAGTTGGTCCAAACTGGGGTGCTCCAGAGTGCCATTTCACCTAGATTGCCTATGAGTATGTCCTGGGATCTCTAAGACTTGGACAGCTCTGGAGTTTCCCGCACACTGTACCAATCAAGCCACTCTTATAATGCCCCAGGAGTGATCCAAAGATAAGGCACCATTGAAAATTACAGAATTTTACCTATGGAGTTTCACAGGGGTACAGTTGCAGGGGTGTAAATGTAGTCACTGGGACACAAATGACTGTTTCTGAATCATGTTGCTTCCTTGTCCTCTGTAGAATATTACCATGTATTCTGTACTTAATTTTCAGCAGTAATATGTATCATACCCAACAGATAGGATGCTCAGTGCCTTCTTACTGGTACATTCACAGGATCCAATTTTCAGACAGCACATGCAAAGATATTACTTACTTCAGTGGATGGATGGCAATCAAGACTAAAATTTTTTGGGGAAGGAAGACAAAACAATGAAGGACAGATTATTAGAACTGCTGAGTGAGTCTAAGGTATTCTGTACAGGCAAGGGTGCCCAGACACTCTGAAGAGTTCAATGTCTGTCAGGAAAGCACCTTTCAAAGAAAAAAGTAATGAAACCTCCTAAAAGATCTCATGCATTATTTGAGAGAGTGTGTGGTGGAAAGAATACACAGAATCATTAAGCAGTGCCTATCACCACCATCAAGAGAAACAACTGACAAAACTTTTTTCTGAGTACACCAGCCTGACCACATGTCAAGGCATACCAATCCAACCCCAATAAAATTAAGTTACTCTCTCAATGCTTTAAAACCACACAGTGGAATTCCCAATAAAAATGTTGAAAAGATATATCGGTTTGAGAGGGCTAAAACTGCTATCATGAATAGCTTGATAAATAAGAATACATTAGTTCTTTGTTTTCTTCAGTTAAACAACATATGTTTTCTTAACTATCTAGTGAAGAGCAATCATAAATACCAGGGAAATCTGCTTTGGTCAAATCCATTAAGCTTGAGCACACAACCCTGGGGGGTTACTGGTTATCTCTTAGCCTATCTTTCAAAGCTGATCATTAAATTTGTTACTGGGGAAATCTATCCCACTTAACATGTTGGCCTGATTCAGGCTTTTGAGTATCTTAAAGTCGTTCAATTAGAACTAGTTAACACAAATAGGCTTTTAAAGAAAAAGAATCATACAAGGTTATGTGGTCCAAATTCTAATCTTATTACTTAAGTTTCCTCATAGGAAAGATTTATTCTTACAGTCTTAGCAAAACTCTATTGATAAAACACTTTATTTGGAAAAAAGACATAAAAATAAATTGCTTTGCTGGCCCACCTAGGATTAAAGCCTGAGGAATCAATATTCCTGTGTTTTATGTGCGTTGTAGCCTGATAGCCATTTTTCTTTTATGCTACTGAACTGCATTTTGAAAGCTTTTTGAACTATTAACCTTGAGAAACAGGCCTCTGACTTCTGATACTGCCCAAGGAACCCAATTTCCTCCAGATTTAATATATTGATTTACAAGACACCACAACATAGAGAGTCCTATTAAAGGAAAACTAATGTAATAAAATTTGTCAATATTCTACCTAGACCAACTTATAAAGAGAAAATAACTTTTAGAAAGTGTGTCTTAAACGGAGTTTTATAATGGATAAAGGGTCAGATCACTTCCATCTTGAACCTGAACAGAACAGACAAGAGCATTCTGTTCTTCTTTGAATTGCTTTGAAGCAGTTTGTGTTGTCCATGGCATCTACCTGGGAACAATGACTCAGTTCCACTTAAAATTAGTTTTAAGTGAATGAAAATATCTCAGTGTATTTTCACACTGTCCAGGTAATTTCCAATACACTCTATTCAGACTCCTAACTTTTCCTGCACAGGTCTCCATCCAAGAACATCTTGTCAACAGTCCAAAAGGCCATTGAGTTCAATAACCGTATGGATACAGAAACGTCATAACATTCAGAAAGGCACACATCATGCTAGGTGGGGTTAAAAAAAGCAGGAGAACGTAGGGAAAAAGAATGGAAGTGATGGAGAATTGTTAGCTACCCTGTTAATGCTTATTAGTCACCCACCTTTACTGCTGATCATTTTAGATGTACAAAAAGCTTCTAAACCACAGGAGAGACACATTATTTAAAGAATACAATGCCTTGATCAAAAATTATTTTCTTTCTTTATTCAATAAGGGAGATTCTCATGAATCGCACAACATGGTCTCCATTTAGCCAGCAAGGCTAATTCTCAGATGAGAAAGAGTTGGGTACTTTTCAGTTCTAGAGTTTTCAAAGAGCAGATTATCCATGCATGAAATCTAAAGAGCACATATAATAAATAAAAGAGTAACAGACTTTCAAAATCATACATTTCCACTTTGGAAAGATAGCAACATTGCAATTCTAACCTCAGGTTCTGTTTATCCAAAGATGGTCTAAAGCACCACTGCATGGAGATTACAAAAGCTACAGATCCAGGCTTTACTATGACTCTTACATGGAATTGTCTGAACTTGTTTCCACTTACACACCAGGCCTCATGAGATATTTTCAGGTTTGCTAGAGGGGCTTTTCTTCTTCCTGCCATGCACTTCACTGGAGACCATTGCAGATCAACCTTTTTCAATCCTTAAGTTTATTTAATTAACGAATTGTCTGGTTTTTACTTTTCTGAAGCAACATATGGATATCATCTCCAATTGTAATACAATCCCAAATCTATCAACTGAAAGCCCTATGTTACAAGTTGTGTACGGCATAGGCCAGATCCATCCCAATCAGTTGAAAAATTAAACCTTGCTTTGTTTCTTCCACTTGTTGCTGTTAAGTTCACTGCTGCTGCTGATTTTCTTGTTTAAGAAGATCTTCATCCATTATTTTAATCAATACAAAGGGGAATTAATAGAAAAACAGGAAATACAAAGTTTTAAAGGCTTGTTGACAGCTCCAGACTCAATCTCCAAATGATGAGAACTCATGCCAATTTTAACCTGTTAAAGTTATATGTGCATCTTGATTTTCAAAAATGTATAAGCAACTAAAAGTAAAGATTTTCAATAGTACAGGTAAGTAAGTAACACTACCTTTCAAATTTTTAATTTATTCTTAGATTTGCCCACAAAAAGTAGGTCAGTAGAAACCTGCAATATTTACTTGATTTTCCTGTCTTCCTGACATAATATGCTTCTGTAATTCTTAGTTGGTTAAAAGCAGTTTTGATTGTTAAGCTTCAGTAAAACTGTGTGACTTGATAGTAAGTCAGCACTTACACTTGTATGTAAATACAAAAACAGTTAGAGAACTGGTCATGTATTTGCATAAGCCTCAAAAATATAACATTTCATAACTAGTGATACTATTTGAATTAAAAACTTGTTGAAAACAAAAGGATAGTAGTTTGATTCTAAATATTATCTCCATAATTCAGAATGGTGAGACACCATCTCATTTCACTTAGACGGAATAAATTGACACTGTGGAAAGCTTCAAATCATCTAAATATGTAAAAGGGTTAAGAAACAGTAGTGTCCTAAACTGCTGAGTCCAGCTGGCTGACAGGTATAACTTGGTAGACACCAAAGGAAGAATGCTATGGTTTTGAACTTAAATGTAGAAAAATCACAGGATTATCTGTATCTGTTATTCAATAACCATGCCGTTTTGAAACGTGTAGAGGAGTATGCCCTTTAACAGAAAACAGAGTAACTCCACACATACTACTTCTTTATGCTACTGATAATTTATTTAACTGCTAGCTTTTTACCATCTATTGCATAAATATGATGGTATACTGGCAAAGTGTTTGCCTGTCAAATTATTGAACTAATATCAGCATGTTGCTGAATTTTTCTTTCAAGAATATCTATCGTCTTAAAATGATGTCCAGAAAACACAGAAATATTAAAGACTATGTGAAAAGAGCAAAGAAAGAGAATCTAGAAATCTAGCTGATGATTTTGATAACCACAGTGTCCTAGGTTAAATTATACAATGGTATTTTAAAAGTATAGCACTATGGGGCATTGCTGTATTCTTGTCTTCATAAATCATTGTGCTTTAATACAATTGAAAACTTCTTAGACCCTCCGTACACACAAAATTTTCTGTGACAAATGTAGAGTACAAGAACTATAGCTTTACACTTGGCTTCTAATAGAAAAGTTTTGGTATTATCATTGGATTAGTACTAGATTAATTTTCCAGTTCTTCTTCAACTCCGTAGGAATTCAAGTAGCCTAGATATTTCATAGGTACCACTGAGGTGCCACTTATTCTTGATAAATTAGTATGAGGCCTTCAATCTTCTTCTGTCTTCTGTAACAGTACTGTGTATGTTCCATTACTTCTATGTTTGACATTTACTTTTTAAAATGTCACAATGCACTCTTTGCAGTTAAGAATCTTTGGCCCAGTCTCACATTAAAAGGTCAGTGTTTAATCTATCAGTCAGAGACACCATAGTTGTAACTATGGGACTTATGGTCTCTTTGCTGGATTAGCCTAAGTAGAAACAGCCCCCGGCAGGATGGCATGGACACAGAGTCTGAGGATAAATCCACTGGGGGGGAAACTAGACCTTCCAAAGAAACACTGGAGCAACCTATGTAAAGGAAGCACTAGAGAGAGGAAAAGTCATTTTTTTCCTTTTTGTTTGGCATTTTGTAGTGCTTATGTGGCCCAGTGAAGTGTTGTGCAAAGATACCCAACTACTAAAAAATAAGCAATGCAGTCAGTGCATCACTCCACCTAGGCTAACATGACATTCAGAGAAAGGGTTACCTTGAACATTTCTGCATTGCACGTTATGATGTTACTTCATACCAGCTGAACAGATATAGTATGATATCCACAGTTAAAATATCAGGCTTTATCTAGATATATCATCACATTTTCACTATAGATGAAAACAGGCCTCAATACATCTATAATACTACATGAAACAAAAGGCCAGGGGGGCAAGTTGGATCATCAGGGCCTTCTCAATGTCAAGAGCTCCCTTAGTAGCCTGCTTTCCTGCATCGCACTGGCCTGTCTCAACAAGCTTTCCCCCTGGACAATGCCCAAGCACAGCTGGGACTGCATACCCTAAAGACAGTTCCCAGTAGTCAGTATAGAAGAGGAAAGACCAAGTTTGGGCTCCTTTCTCTCTGCGTAATCCTCCAGCAGTATTCCAGTAGGATTTAATACCTTAAACATCCCCCATACGCCTGCATGCCGCATGCCACGCCATACAACACATATTCTGAGTTTCACACAGTCCGCACATTATTTCATGCTATTGACACTTTAAAATGATCCCCTCCATCCAAGTGCACACACAATTATAATTTTGTCTTGGGCTACTGAGGCCTGGAAGAAACACAGGGCCAAATGCTATGTATATCAGGGAATGCTCTCTGGCTCTGTTTTATTAGAAGTACAGAAATAGTGCCAGATACCAGTGTTCAGTAATTATTTGCTCTTTTACCAGATACCATTTATAAATTCAACAGTATAATATGTGTACATCAGCCAGACCATCTTTTCTGTGTATATGCACTTGGGAGGTCAGTCACGGGTTTAGAAAAAGGAATTTACTAAGTGGCTTTTGAAACAATTTTAAGAATTAATGAAAAAACTTTTTACCACTATTTAAAGAATAGTCCTCCACCCTCTCTCTGATCTTTTGCTGGCATACATATAATATCACTATCAGAGAAAGAAAATGATCTCTAAATATTTTTGAAACCATTCTGTCATGAAGTACAACACGGAGAGCATGGTATTCAGGAATGCCTTTGCTTTGATGGGATAGCACAGATGTAGGACTATGTACAGCTGTATGCTCTTTATGCTAAGGAACTTAAAATGGTTCAGCAAACTTTTGCTTCAGAATATGTACTGTGGCATGAAGCAGATCAGGGCCTCACATAGGGTTGAGGAAAACAGGGTAAATCTGAAGTATAGTGCTTATATCGGTGAGCATCCCAGAACTCAAGTATATCACAACATATGGGTTTCAGTCAGCAGCATGACAGCAGTGACAGCACGTCATGACACCCTCCCTGTAAAGCTGTAGCCAGTGATAATGAAAATGTCTGATATCAGGTACCATTATTTAAAGGATTATAGCTCTTCACCTCTGCTACATGACAAAAATCTCTGATGGTATGATACTTGACACTAATTCTGATAGCTTGTTATTACTGGTTTTAACTATGAAAGGCACAGAATGAGTGAATGAGGGCACCAGCTGTGTATGCAAGCTGACAGAACATCCCTTTTTGTGAAAGTGTTTTGGAAATCCTACCGGTTTTCACAGGAGTGCTTATATCATTTTTGTCAAGGAGAAATTCCTGGGTAAAGCCAGAGAATAAGTGAGACTGTGACTCTAAAATACCAGTTTAATTACCAGATCACTGACACAGATGACAAACTTAAACCTCAGCTTCCCATATACTAGGGGAGTGCTTTATATTTTATACTCTTCCATAATGGTGTTCTCTCTGTAGCTCCTGTTTGTAGCCACTATATTTTTCTGTAAGAAATGTCAGGAGACATTTCCTTCAGTAGGCCAAATTTTAGCGACTGAACTATACAGTCACTTTCTCTGATTTTTCCTGTCAAAAAAAATCTAAGGCTAAGCACAACACAGACCAAGAATATCTGAAAGCTCACACACATTTGTAGAGTGGAAGCACTGTCACCCATGCACTCCTTTTCTCATTTTCGGAGCCCAGGGCTGAGCTTGTCACTTTCAGCAGGCTTCACTCAAGACCTTTGTCCTTCTGCTGACGCTCAGGCCATGAGTTCACAAAGTCTCTATTCTGAACTAGATATTGCAAGAGAGCTTAACGCAAGTTGTGTATCAAGCCAGTGACATGCAATTCATTTGGTATGTACTAGAAAGACATTCAAATGATTGAATGGGTAAAGAACTAAAAATCTGCCATCCATCTTCCATCCTAATTGTTTACAGACTCAACTAAGCCACTGATAAAGTTTGAAATATTTTGCAATCAGTATCAAATTTCTGATAGCCTAAACCCAAACCAAAATAAAAACAGTCCCTTTGGAGAAACAGACTGTCAAATTCGACTGCACCGTATAAAAAAAATAATTTTCATAAGCTAATACCAAATTTTCCATAAATTTGACACACCTAACTACAAAATAAACCAATTGCCACTATTTGTCTGTTTATTTTTATATCAGAAATTCAGACCCAAAGTAAGCTTTGAATGGTGCTCTACTTGATAAAAATATAACCTATTAATACATAGTGATATTACCTGACACTATCACAAGGATGGCTGAACAGTCCATTTCATCAGCCAAGGTGACCTTGCCAGCAGCCTGTCTACAGAGACAGGTGGTAGCTACTTACTCCCAAGGCCTGCCTCTCCCTTCCACATTTTGTGGCTGGAAGCATTTTGGACATGATAAACACTCCTCTCTCTCTCAAGGTTTTATATTAATAAGGTTATATTAAAAACTCTCTGCTACTTTCACACAGCCCATGCTTTTTAATGACCTCCCCAGCATTCAGTCAATGGGTGAAATTGGAATCTCTCAAAGCACTCATCCAGAGGCTGACCAGAGTGAACGTGCACACCTAACCTATACTTTCTAATATATAACTTACTGAATTACATTATCCGGAGTAGTGAGATGCGCTTGTAACTACATTAACCTTATCACAAGATTAGCTACAGCACTGTGACTAGAGGTCTGTCGGAAGTAATTTGTCTTGTTTTGACCTGTCATGAGATCACTTAATAGGAAACTGAATAGCCCACAGAGCTTAGCACACTTTCAGACGATTCAGCTGTTTGTGGTCACAGCAATGTATCCTTTTGTCTGACACAATGCCTTCTAGGCACTCCACTTGCTCACCCTTTGGTATGCTTTGATCTTCACTTTGGTATGTTTTTATACATGTCTTATTCCCCCAAGCCTTGAAGAAGCATGAACCTTATTTCTAAAATGAAAATGGAAAATGTTTTGCAATTGCTTTAATTGATTTTGTCTGAGATCTAACAGATGGACACGCAAAACACACTTAAGACTTGAAGCTGACCAACTGGAAGACCTTGGGAAGGGAGTGAAGGACTCTCTGATAATTCGTTTCCACAAGCCTCATAAAGAAACAGAGACAGTATCAATCCAGACAATCAGAACTAACAATGGAAGAGGCAGAAATGGCATCATATCTTTCTATTTACAAGCAAAGCACAACTGAAAATTTACCATCATTAAATAAAGAAGAAAGTTTATTGGCAATCAGTTATTGTGTTCTCACTCTGACAGACTGGGTGCATATGAACCTATCTACAATGAAAGGATCTTCTTTTCATCCTCTTAACTAACAGTAGTGCTGCTGTACAGTACCTGTCTAAGATTGTTGCAGACAGACAGTATCCCTTTAACCCTAAGAAAACTGCAGAGGAGATAATGACCACCCTTGCTTTTCCTGTCTTCTATTCTCACCCATACTTCTTTTTCCTTAGCAACTGAAATACTAACAAAGGAGTAATTCTGTACCTGTCCCATTGCTACCCTCTGTGTTAAGGCCATCAGTGAAGAATCCAGTGTAACTTCCTATAGCAAATCCCTTGAGCCATCCAGCTACTTCATGTAGCATTTTCCTATGTTATTTTTAAAAGCATTACCACCAGAAACCAGGAAAAGAGTAGCAGCTTTCTCCCAGGTAAAACTTGCCTAACATTGCTGAAATCTAACTTCGGAAAAAAATGACAAGACTAACATTTGTCAAGTAGAAGCTAGATCTGTACTGGTAAATTGAACACGACCAGGGCATGTGCTTAAGATGCTGAAAGGTCATTGCTCATATGATTAAATTTTTGGAACAGCCTTTGGCATGCTTATGATTCATAACTACGCTTTCCCGAACAATTCCCAGATGGCATTTCTCAGGTAATGTTTCCAAAAAGCAGCAGAGATGAAACCATGCCATTTTGTCATACTTCTTTGGCATAGTCCCTGGGCATTATGCCACCAGGGTCACACCTGCATGCTCTCATGCCAGCTCCCCAGCAATGCAGAAGGCATGGCTTTGTGATATTAAAAAATGTCCCATTTCTGAGATCTCTCATTTTTCAGGACGACCTCACTCAGACGGTGAGGACCAAGATGTCTCACCCAGGAAAGAGGTATGTTTACTATCACCCAAAATGAGCTGGGGAAGATGAGAGAAGGATCTGACTCTGACTGAATCATCTCCACTACCTATGACGGGCTTGTGGTTAGAGACTACCACACAGCCACTATCATATACAGGGGTAAATTTAAAAGTTAAAGCTGCCTTAGTCAGAGCATGAGACTGACAAAGTCATTAGTTCAGCATAATTGGAGCGAGCTTCCACCATACCTCTCACACTCCGCAACTCAGTCAGAGGCACACGGAGGCTACAGTTCTGTCTCCCCCTCTCAATGTGCGACTGAAGCATTTCTGAATCTGAAGATCGGTGCAGAGGTGCTGAGATAAGCCCCTCTGCATGAGCATCTCAGCAGCCCTCCAGCATCTAGCCTCGCAGAAGCAACTATCTGTTGCTGAGCAGACATCCGATTGATCACTGGTCTGCTCTTGCCAGGTACAAGGGCCAGGAGGGTACACACCCAGTCCTTTTCAAAGTTTTTTTCATATATTTAAATATAATGTTTATATAAATAAAGCTTGAACATAATTCAGATTTGTGTTATAGTTTTGCAAAAAGAACTCACTAAGACTATTGGCTAGTAAGATAAGAGCTGTTTAAGAGTCTGTGTCAGGATGTAACCTGTAAGAAGTATGGATGGTGAGAGCTTTGATTTTGCGAGTTTGTGTGACAAGGGAAAGTATTTTGTAGAAATCCATCTCTCTAAAGTCTGGAGGGAGAAAATGGAGAGATGTCATTGAGAGGCATAATAGAGAGAGAGAGACAGAACAGGAGCTGTGGAAAACTGCTAAAAATCAGACAGCGAGAGTTTAAAGTGCACTGACTGGAGGAAAGAGGAGGGGCTGTGGGTACCTGCTAGAAGTAGATTGGCAGTGTGCGGTACAGACAGGGGACTTAGAGACAAGCAAAACTCAGAGAGCTCTGAGAGAGCAGGAGTGTTTGGCAAATGCTGTGGAAGCGAGGATGGTAGGAGAGAATCACGATCTATATTGTGATGGTTCCTGGCCCATGAGGCATCATCAACACTGTTGGTGAATTTGACTCCTCACTGTATGGTCTGTTTATTGGCACAAGTGACCTCCAACAAAACTCCATCTGCCGTAGACTTGCCAACCCTAAACCTTTGCCTACTGACCAGTAAGAGTCCATAATAGCAAGGCAACAGAGATTGCAACCATCTTCTTCATGGTGATGGGCTTGTAGAATATGATACTTTGGTGCTGGATGGCAGGTGCTGGGTTGTGTGGAAAGAGAAAGTTGGCTTCATCCAAGGGTTCAGCACCTTGCACATATCAGAGTACAATCTCCCCTGTAACATGAAGCTTGGCCTCAACCTCCTTTCCAGGACCAACACCCAAGCTCTGCTTTCTGCCACTGACTTGAGCTGAAATATCTGCACGCCATCAAGACATGTTTTCTCTACATAGTTCACTACCAGAACTAGGTACCTGACCTACATGGTGTGAAGACTATCAGCTCTTCTAGCTGCAGCTTGAAGGAAAAGGTCCCCAGCATGGTCCTGAGAAGGTGTTAAAAGCTGTCTGCTATAAGAAGCAGGGCTTCAGGTGCCTGAACATCGTGAAATGGATTGGTAGCAGCTGCAAACAACATATAATGGCAATTTGTTATACAGAGACTGTAAATCTGAAGGCATAGGTCATAGGGCTTTTTCTTACATATCTGAAGGCATAACAAAGTGATATTCATCAGGAAGATGAAAGGGAGCAAGGCATGTATGATAGCCAAACATGTAGATGAGTAGGCACAAAAGCCTGTGGGACACATTCTTTTCCATTACCTTTGCTACCTAACCTGCTGTTGGCAGGACACTCTCACAAGTTTACTAGTGTAGATGTGGGCTGTACCATACCATCTGCCTTCTGCGAGAGTGTGCACCCTGGCCTGTTCAGTTTACTAGTACAGTTACAGACAAAAGGCCCAAGTGCCTTTCCTTCCTCTGCGGAAGGAACCCTAAAAAAAATGGAAAGATTAGCATTTTTATATGAGTTGCCTCTGAACTGATATGATCTCTGAAGAGATCGAGTGGTATAGGAAGAACGATGGACTTCAGACACCATCCCAATATGCACAACTGACTGAATCAGGGCACTCTTCTTAGTCCATTAGTCTTTTTAGTCCTTTTTAGAGCACCCGGTATGTTAAAGATGTGAGAAAAATTACCATTCTGCACCTTTTGGAGTGCAGAATTCTCCCAATTTGAGGAAGAATATGGTCACAGCCCTCTGATACACTACATAGAAAGAAAGGCAGAAAGACAGAAAGACAGAAAGAAAGAGAAACAGCATAAGCACATTGCATGAGTTACAGAAGAAAGCAGCCATGATACCACAGGCCTCAAGGAAGAATTGAGTGGAACAGAGTTACAGTGGAAGAGAGCTGGTGGCACCCCCTTGGGATGTGGCCTCCCCACATCCACAATGCATGGTTACACGTAATGGATCTGAACCACCCGATAAACAAATACAGTGAACATTTTTACAAAATACAACACACAGATAGAGAGAACCTAGCTAAATAAAAACATGTTTTCTTTCTTTTCTATTTTACAGTTATCTTATCTTGGTCTCACTTTTGATCGTCCTTTCACCGCATTTTCTCCGCAGTGATGAATATCAGCAAAGCAATCCAATTTTCTTGCAATCACTTTTCCAAGTGGATCTCAGGGGGGTCAAATTCTTTTAGTCATGTGTGTTGTTGAGTGCAACAACCATCTTTATTTGTGTTATACCACAGGGCAGATGGTCTTTTTCCAAATCACCCCATATGTATTTGACAAATCATGGAGACATTCCTCACATGCCATGAAAAGTAAGGACTTAGCATATCGAGTACAACTTTGCATCTTATTTTACACAGTAAAAGGATTTACCCTGCACTCTTATAGGTTCTCACCTGTTTTCTGTAATCAGAAATTTATGCTGCTACCCAGAACACTTGGGTTTTAATCTAGGACAAAAATTGTTACTGGAATGCTATCTTATCAGTAGTGTTATTTATACCGTGGTCTGTACTTATTCAGGGCAAAAGATAGATAGCAAACCAAGATGAAAAATCAGCCTAGAAAAATATTCATCAATAGAAAATTATCTATGGCCTTACAGAGGATAAAGATGGAATAAAAGGTCAATGAAGTGGTAATTTATATCAATGGAAGATAAACCCCCTTGAGATTACAAAAGTATGAAGTTTCTGTAAACCATATCTAATGCTTACAAGTGTGTCAAATGTTTTTCCTCATATAAAAGAAAATAGTTCTATCACTATCTGCAGCAGTACATAGTCTAGCCATTTCCAGTAATAAGAATCATGCCACCAAAGGCAAATGTTGAATGAGACATGAAAATCTGGCCATGGTTCTTGGCTTGCATGGAAGCTGAATGGCAGCATATTTGGCTGTGATTTCTACACAGCATGCCAGACTTTAGACTATAATATTGTTATGCACTCCCTAGAACAGATTCAGAACTGATTTGAAGGGAAAAGAATTGTACAGATGTGCAACAGCTTGATGTCATATGACAACATATGGCATCCCAATGTAATGATCTTTATAATTATTCTGCCACTGGCCTTCACTTTACGAACTGAGTTTCACAGAAGCAACAAGAGTATATTAGTGGGAGACAAATTGTTTATCCAAATAAAAAACTGAAGTTGGAGGCCAACCAAAAAGGTTTACAAAATCTTCTTGGATTCACTGATTTGCTAACTAAACAGTTTCTAAATGAATCTTTTTAAAATGTTTGTACTGAAATGTATTTCAACTTACATTTATAGAAATTTTAAGACAATCATCAAAACTACAACAAACTAGAAAAAAAATTTATTTTCCAGTCTAAGTAAAAGAAAACGTGTTTTCTAGACCTATTTTCTCCACTTCATCTATCCTCTCTTAGACATTATCTTTATGATCAAAATTGCACCCTGCAATGCCTATTTCTCTGTGCTGACTAAATAAAAAGTTCAGATATTTTTACCTCTATTTGGTGAAATGAATTTCTCTCTCTCTGACTTACAAATAGAGATAAATTACAAAAAACGGATACAAACACACTGTAAGTAGTCTTTTCTTGATATACAAATGATTGGAGAGGATTTAGCCTTTTTCTGTTTAAGACCCCAAGAAAAATTCTCAGTAGAGCTCTGGACCCCTGTGTAGCAAATGTAAACCTACTGTCAATAAACTATTCCTTAGTAACCTTTTACAGACCTCTTGTCTGGAAGTATCTACAGACCACAGACAGAAAACTATTGTATTAGAAAAAAGGAAAAGTCATATAAAAACTATATCACAATGAAATACACAATCCAGTTCAAAAAGCACAATTTGGAACATGATAAGCTCAAAGTATTGAGGTACAATAGGAATAAGCTTTCAAAGTCTGATTACACTGTGAATTTGTTCCCGTATGTGCATAAGAGACAGGTGAATAACTGAATTGTGGAGTCAATGTGCTACTAAAAATAGCGTGTCAGAATGTAAGTTTAGTCACTCAGTAGTATTTGAAATACAAACTTGGGACTATGGAAAACTGACCATGTTCAATAAGCCAAGCATAAAAACTGCTACTGCTTCACTGGTGCTGCATCAAATCCACAATCTCATGTAAAATGTAAGTAAAATGAATGAAAAAGAAAAAACAGTGAAGAGATAATCCTTCACGTGACATTTAAAGATTGTCCTGTTCTGCGTCCATTGTTTGCAGTAAATACAGAGAGATATTCTGGTAGCCTCCCACATGTTGAATGGGACCTATAGAGCCCCCAAATGACCCTTATGCATTACTGTGTTACTCAGCATGAGTGAACAGCATAATCTCATTCCCTGGACTCAGAGGGAAGGTAAGAGGATTCTTTGAGAACACAGTAATGGGAGTAACACTAGCATGTCTGTCTGTATCTTTATTTCCCAAAACACACTTCCAAAGCAGCAAATTTCTGTATGGGCTGATAAAGTCTGATAAAATCTGAGCTTGTTGCAAACAACCAGAGAACGCTATGAAGAAACCAACAGTGATTGCTGCTCAGAAGCCTCACGTGAAGTCAAAGAACAGGAAAGAATCTTATGGAGAATACCTAATACTATCAACCTTTTCCCTTAGTGCACTGTGATACGCCTTGGATCCTCTGCACATTTTAAATTCTCCTGTCAGACAAGCAAACTAGAGGCCTACAGTTAAATAGCATGAATTTTCTTCCTCCTCACCTATTATAAATACCATTAATTCAGTTTTTTCCAGCCAAGATTATCTAACATTTGCCAAATGGCAAAAACTGTAATAAATATACAGCATATATTTTTACATACTATACATATTAAATATCATAACTTGCAACATTTAAACATGCATAGCAGAAATAATGGTGCATTTGGTCTGACCTGGACCTCAACTCCATGACTCCATGGATGAGTTCAGAGTACAAGTGTTCATTCTGTCAGATGTCAGCTCCATGCATATAACCATATTAACCTATCACCGAGCATAAATTAATATATACTGCCTTTCTTTTGGGCTGTATTAGCTCAGGAGCAGCTCCACAGTAACGCTACTAGCAGATCAAAGCTTGAGTTTGTCCAGCCCAGTTTCAAGTCTAGGTAAAGAAAAACAAGACCGTTCACACTTGTCCATGTGCACATCTTCTCTGGGTCTTATGACAGGATATATTATATTTTAATAGCTAAAAAACCAGTGGAATTCTAATCACTGGCATTCCTCATATCTGTAAAACATCACTCAAGATTAATAACCCCGGTAGTGTTTTTATATTAACCCCTCCAAGGAAATGATATTTTTTAATAGTTTTTGTATCTATATTTTTCTCCAGAAACATTGCCAGTTTTAATTAATAATAATGAAAAAGGAAAAGGTTAAAATCCTTGCCTGAAAGAGAAAGCAATTTAAAGTTAATGGCCTTTTAAATATTATTGGTGATTTTCTTACAAGACCCAGAGGAAATATATTTCAATAATGTTTGTGGTTGAGTTACTTGGGTTTGGGTTTTTTTGTCAGCATATCAAAGCATCAGAATAATTTACAGCTGCTTGTGTATCTCCATGTTTGTGTGTGCAAATACACTGTGCTTTTAGGTATGTAATTTTGTACGTGTGGGTGTAGTCAACTTTCTTACAGCTTTACAAAACTGTAGTCAATTTTCTTACAGTTACAATTTTTCAGCCATGGAAAATGGAACAAATGGAACTCACAGATGAGACAATCACGAACAAGCAATGGTTACTGAGGGCTACCTTCCTCAAATATAATTAAAATTACTGATGACATACTAATTTCACACATCTCCATATCTTCAAGTGTCAGCTCTGCTCTGTATCCTCAGTGGTGTGGCTGCTCGTTTATGTTGATATTGTGGATTATGGCCTCTCTTCGATGCTTTATAGCCAAAGGGGGTCTAAAGAGCACTTGGTTGAGTGAGAACATATAATGGTATATGATGTGTACATTTGCTCAAAATTAGGAGTTATCTTGCCTTCAGGGCACCTTATAAACTGATGCTGGCCATAGAGAGAATTATGTACAACTCACAGCAACACTCACAAAAAGAAAAAAAATCTTTAAGAATGTTCAAGCACTTGGAAAAAAACAGTACGATTAAGGTCAACTGAATCTTTCTCCTCAGTGCCTGGACATGAGGTGGGAAATGGCTAGCACAGGTGAAAGGTGTTTGATTTAGTACCTGATCATAGCAATCAGAAATACTGTTTCAGTGGAAAATCTTGCTCAGTTCCACCTACACGTGTGATTGTATACACTTCTTTTTTATATATATATACTGTGTGTAGGGTCTGCAGGCTTGATGTAGACTTCAGCTTCAGAGGACAGGATATGGCTACAAATAAATCTTTACTGACCATACTTAATTTTTCTGGACAAGAACAGCCAAAGTAAACCACCTGACTGACAATCCTTGAGTAAGATATCAAGTCCTTACCAGAAAGCATGGATGTTCCCTAGCTTCTCAGTGAAATTATTGTGGTTTTTCTTATTTTTTAATAGGGAAAAACCAAATGTATTCCCTCATCCCCTTTGCTTTCCCTCCTGTCAACCAAGAACCATGTAAAATGAAGCATTTTAAGGTAAAAACTTAGTGTAGCAAATGCCATCTATGGGAAACTATAATCCAAATGGGTACTTTTTGGTAACATTAGAAGCAGCAGAAAACAACATATTTTAACAGAAAAATGTCAAGTAAACTAAAGTATAAGCAAAGTGATATCTCAACCTATATCTGCAATCATCCCAATAAAAAATGAACTCCTACACAGTTGTGTATCATAGAGTCTTCCATTAGAAGACTGTTCAGTGAACAATGTACCAAATTAAGCTTGGATGTGGGAACCCAGGGTAATTACAATGGTAATAATGTATATAAATGACAGCTCACAAGGCCAGAAAAATCAGCTGAAAGCTCTGCTAACTTTGAATCAGTCACCTTCCTTTGGGTGAAAGTCAATTTACTGTACTGGTAAAGTTTCAGCTCTGTAGTTCTGAGTTTAATGGAATGAGTGTGCCACTTGCTAGCAAATGAGAAAAGTTACTTGCCTTTTCCTGACCATATGATATAGGTTAGAGAAGGAGTGATCAACCTTCTTCACAAAGAGCCTCATCCAACATTTTTCAGAAGACAACAGCCACATAAAACAGCTTGCATACCACTAGGAGCCCTGGCAAGGGGAACTCTGGGAAGAGTTCACAAAGCTCCCCTGGATCCCACTGCCTTGTTGAAAAAGAAGCTGGTGTGCAGCTGACCCCTCGCTGCTTTGTACTGCAACAGTCCCTCTGACTTGCCCCTCCTGGTCTGAGAAATATGGACACCACTGCAACATTTTTGCCAGTCATTTGGCCTGACCTGGAAGAAATAACTGAACAGTTCAGACACCTCTGGCTCAGGAGTCATTGGTTGGACTGTTGGACTCTCTCTGACTGCAGGGATAATTTACTTGTGTTCTGCTGGGAAACTTGCAAGAAAACATTATGTGGTGATTAAATTCTGAAGGCCTCATTTTACTGAAATGCACACAAAGAGAGCTTGTGGATTGTTTCTATTTTTACAGTGCTAAATTTTGTATTCTGAGAGTATAAGCCTCAAATAATAAAGGAAAAATATTATCTTTTAAAATACATAAATACAAGATGACTGTATTTTAAACCATTTCGGACACATTCCAGGATCATAGAATCATAGAATCATAGAATGGTTAGGGTTGGAAGCGACCTCCAAAGATCATCTAGTCCAACACCCCTGCAATAAGTAGGGACATCTTCAACTAGATCAGGTTGCTCAGAGCCCCATCCAACCTGACCTTGAACACTTCCAGGGATGGGGCATCTACCACCTCTCCGGGCAACCTGTGCCAGTGTTTCATCACCCTCATCATAAAAAGTTTCTTCCTTATATCTAGTCTAAATCTACCCTGTTTCAGTTTAAAGCCATTAGCCCTTGTCCTATCGCTACAGGCCCTACTGAAAGGTCTGTCTCCACCTTTCTTATAAGCCTCCTTTAAGCACTGAAAGGCTGCTATAAGGTCTCCCTGGAGCCTTCTCTTTTTATGGCTGAACAATCCCAACTCTCTCAGCCTTTCTTCATAGGAGAAGTGTTCCATCCTTCTGATCTTTTTTGTGGCCCTCCTCTGGACTCGCTCCAACAGGTCCATGTCCTTCTTATGTTGGGGGCCCCAGAGCTGGATGCAGTACTCCAGGTGGGGTCTCACCAGAGCAGAATAGAGGGACAGAATCACCTCCCTTGACCTGCTGGCCACATTTCTTTTGGTGCAGCCCAGGATATGGTTGGCCTTCTGGGCTGTGAGCGCACATTGCCGGCTCATGTCCAGCTTTTCATCCACCAGTACCCCCAAGTCCTTCTCCGCAGGGCTGCTCTCAATCCTTTCATCCCCCAGCCTGTATTGATACCAGGGGTTGCCCCAATCCAGGTGCAGGACCCTGCACTTGGCCTTGTTGGACCTCATGAGGTTCACATGGGCCCACTTCTCAAGCTTGTCCAGGTCCCTCTGGATGGTATCCCGTCCCTCAGGTGTGTTAACTGCACCACTCAGCTTGGTGTCATCTGCAAACTTGCTGAGGGTGCACTCGATCCCACTGTCTATGTCATTGATGAAGATATTAAACAGTACTGGTCCTAATACAGACCCCTGAGGGACACCACTCATCACTGATCTCCATCTGGATATTGAGCCATTGACCACTACCCTCCGGATGTGACCATCCAGTCAATTCCTCATCCACTGAAGAGTCCACCCATCAAATCCGTATCTCTCCAATTCAGAGAGAAGGATGCTGTGTGGGACCATGTCAAAGGCCTTACAGAAGTCCAGACAGACAACATCCATAGCTCTTCCCTTGTCCACTGATGTAGTCACTCCATCACAGAACACCACTAGGTTGGTCAGGCAGGACTTGCCCTTAGTGAAGCCATGCTGGCTGTCTCGAATCACCTCCCTGTCCTCCATGTGCCTTAGCATAGCTTCTAGGAGGAGCTGTTCCATGATCTTCCCATGCACAGAGGTGAGGCTAACAGGTCAGTAGTTCCCAGGGTCCTCCTTTCTACCCTTTTGAAAAATGGGTGCAATGTTTCCCTTTTTCCATTCACCAGGGACTTCACCTGACTGCCATGACTTTTCAAATATCATGGAGAGTGGCTTGACAACTAAGTTCCAAAGTAAATTCTGTCTGTGCAGGTAGGATAAAGTAGACACTTATTTTCGAGCATGATATGGATCTCTAAGTCAAGACAGTCCTCCTAGACGGAAATATAATCCTGAAGTACTTAGATACAACATCCAGTGTGAGGATGCTATACAGCATTATTGATTTGTACAAGCTTTAAAACTACTTCAGAGAGCAATCAGGTCCTTTTCCTGCCTTTTCAGCCTTTGCCTCTCTTCCTATACTCTTTCCACAGTGCATCAAGACAGTCATTCTCCTTATTATTTTCCTTCTTTTAAAGAATATGTAATCTTTATGAAATGCACACACCCCTCTTGTTTTTACACTTGTTTTTTATCATTATGATGGCAGAGGAGCAATTCCCACTTCAAATCTTAAGTCAATACTTAATGAACAGAGCCAACACCACAGTCTAAGACTAGGAGATTTAGTGACTTCATCCCTCCAAGAAATGAATCAGCATGATTTTTTTACTGAATCTCTAAAATGTTGTGGTACGTAAAATCAAAAGACAAAGGCAGCAGGGAACGTTTACTGGTGTGTGTGTGTGTACATATATATATATTCACACATAAAAATACACAAGGCAAAAGTGAAGGGCTTTACTTTTAATGTCTCAGAGCATTGATTATTCTAGCATACTGAATAATTTGAGTGAATTTGCTTTTTAGGTCCGCTCTGGGATTTGGAGGAAGGTGAGATATTAATATCTTATATAGTTCAAGTCTAACACTGATTAAATAGGACAACTCACCTCTCTCCCCACACCATTTCCCCCCTGCACCTGAAAATTACTAAGTCTCTGTTGCTGCCTCACAGGTTGTAAACAGGGCCAGCCATTAAAGGGAAATTGATGCTATTCATTCTCTGGTATTGAGAGTGTGAAATTTCTTAACTTAGTGATTTCAAACAGAAGAAATCAACTGAGCTGTAAATCTTGGGGGTTTCTGCTAATCATTGCCCTTGAAAGAATTCTCATTATAGCACATTTGACAAAGGTGTCAGAAACTTCTAATAAATTCATACTTTGGCTATAAATCTAAGCATACAGCCATAGGACAGCTTTTCCTATTCACTGGTGATAGACCTAGAATAAAGTTACAAGAAACACTGAGAAGAAGCAGAGATGCAGTCATAATATAGTAGCCTCAGTGCTGTACATCCTTTTAATTTAAAGCACACTTTTTTTTTAAAACAACTTCAGTTCTTCCATATCGGAAACAACTCCAAAGTGATGGAGACATGTGCAGAAGTGATGGAACACATTACAGAATGGCCTCACAAATTGATGAAGTTCTGCACTTAGAATAAATTGCAAATTTTGCCCAGCCTACTTTTTGAAAATCATCAAAGAAGTGAGGAGTTTTTCACTAGGTGTCTGCTGTGAAATGTATTTGAAACTGCCATACACAGCTGAGCCAATAGCCAACAATCTTTTGCAAGTATGATACCGGTGGACAAGATTACTGAATAAAAGGGTGCTGAGAGTTTGCCTTTTCTGGATAGATAAAACCTTTAGATCTTGTAATGCACTTTTTTTTCTTGTGCAGGGGCAAAACCAACCTAAATTAAGGAAGGATCGTTGTAATTGGAAAGGTACATTTCAGACTGTAACCAATGCAAAGCAAGAGTTCCGTATCATCATCTTGCTACACATATAAAATGTGAGGGAGGAACAACAGTGTTGGAGTTAAGACCTGATTGAAAGAAGGAGTTAAAATGTGAGGACTTTTTTTTCCGTCTTTGCCACATAGCCCAGTCTCTGACAGAAGTGGAAATGCAAGGAAGAGTGTAAGAACAGTGTAAACATTTTGCAACACTTCCCTGAATATTTTAAGTCTCCAAAATCTGAAGCTCAGTCTCCTGAAACCACATGCAGATTCCTCATATGTAGTAACTCTCAATGGATTTCCTTCTCGTAACGCTACCCAACACCTCTTTGAATCAGTGTAACTACCACGTAACCAAATTGTGTGAATAATCAGGTTCTTGGATCAACACACAATCTAAACTGACTATAAATATGCCACATACTAATGATGGAAAATATCACCTAATTTCTAAAAATCTGATCTTTCATTTCTCCATTTCTCTGTAGCTCTTAAAGTGTGTTCTGAGGTTAAAATAATTTGTGCTTCTTAATAATTTGGTCTCTGAAAATGGAAGGTGCTATAAAAGCAAATACTTTCTCCCTAATTGGTTGAAGTTAAGGAAAAAGAACCCCACAAATTTGTCTCTACATTTTAAATTGGGCAAATAAGCTTTTTAAAGAATTGGGATAATACAAAATAGCATTTATTTAGTAACACACTAAAACACATTAAGACTGGAACATATTCTATAAGCCAGTGTATAGGGCACCTTTCATCTGGAATTTGCCCATCAGGAAATTCAAAGAATGAAAAGAAAATCCCCACCTTTCCATACTGATATTTGAGCAATTTGGTTTGTCTGTGATTCACAGCAGCATGGAAAGCCATTTGTGAGATCTGGTCTTCTTTCAGACTCTAAGAAGGAAAATAAATGCTTAGTATTTTGCTCCTAGAAAAAAAAAATGTTGCATGCTATGACTTATTTGTTTTCAGTTAGTCATTTCTATCTGTCATTATAGAGTGCTAAAATATGTTTGCATTTTTTAAAAAATGTTTTATAAATTTATTACTATTACAAATTTTTTTAAAACTGCATTTCAATGAAAGTCTTAGTACAACAGATGATACGGAAGTACCTACCACATTTCAGTCCTTTCCATCATTTTTACTGATTCAGCAGATAACTCACACTCACTCTAATGTACAGGATTGGGACGCACATAATTATTGTTTTAGAAAGTAGCTTAAGAAATTTTCATTAGCATGTACAGAAATTATGCATTAGCTAATGATAAAGATAGAAACCTTATATTAAATCCAGACAAGTGATAAAATAAATCCTATTGTTATAAAGCTGTTATTCAAAGGCTTAATATTATTCTGTGATAAGTTGAAGGCATTTTTTGTGCATAATTCATAACAGATAAATTGCATTAATTTATCTGTTCAATGACATAAAAAGCTAGATGTTTCTCCATTTGGTCTTTAATTTTCTGCTTTTCTTATTTTTAAATATTTAATAGGTTAACTGAATTTTAAAATCAGTCTAAAAATTGAAAATCACTTTTTCTTTGGATTTTATCCTCTATGTCCCCTCCACTGACAGAGCTAAAAGAACCGTAATAGATTTTTTATGATTTTTTTGCGACCTTTTTATGGCTCAGAGTTTGGACATAATTTTTTTGATAAACCTGAGAGGAAGAGGAGCTAGAGAAAATAATTCTTAAAAAAAACCAAAGGAAAAGGGTTCTAAAAAGTGCACTTGCACACGTAGTAAGCTCATAGTGAAAGTAGTGTGGGTCTGTGTATTTTTAGGCTTTGACACATTGCAAATTACAATCAAAACAAAAAAGCAAACAGCTTAGTTCATGTTACAAGGCTACAATGACTTCAGGTGGTTTTTAAGACATGAAGGACATTGCCCATGTAGTCATGTTATTTTTTACAGTAAGGTTATTGGAAAGATATGTGAATGAGTACATTTCAAAAATCTATTTTCTTTCACTCACAGAATTTAAGGTTTGCTACATGATGAATTTGTTGTGAAGTCATTCAGTGCAAACCTGTTCTGGTCATCAGATAGAAGTACATGAAAACAAGCATTAGTACAGTGAGATATGGATGTTATTATCATCAATGCTATCTTTTAATAATGGTACCTAATGATTTGTGCAGGTTTATGTCATCATGCAGGAGAGCCAGATTTGATTCTGATCTCTCATTCTCTTACTAGAATCAACCTGAACATGTTAGGTCTTAACAACTGAAGTAATTGCCTTAATTTCAAGCACATGGCTAATTCCCTTAAATCAAGAGGTTCATTTTCATGCCTGCTATTACAAATGTACTGTGGAATCATGACAAACTGGTAAAGGTATCAGCAAAAAGTACATATATCCTAAGCCACTGTTTTATAAGGGCCTATGAAAGATTTAAGGAGACAACGTACAAAACTCTTACACCCTCAAACTTCCCCACCTCCCCCCTGCAAATTTCCCATGAAATACAGAACCAACGAGATTAAGATTTTGGTCCTTACTTTAGGGAACTGATCTGGTGTTAATAAAACAGTTTTTCCAGGGCAAATACAAAAAGAAGCAATTACACAATTACTATAATGGAAGTTGCAAAATCACAGCATCCTAGAACTCATTCGAATATCATTTTCCAAGGACTGTGTAAGAATAGAGTGAACGCTCACTATATATAGAATACTAACTTGCATTTTTCTGAATTAATTCAGGGCAAAGATTCTTGTACAATATTTTCACCCTCTGACTGTTTCCTTGAATAGGGTCTTAAGCCTCAACAGAGAAGACTTGTTCGATCACAAAGTCCCAAAGCATATAAACTGCACACAACCAGATTGAAATAACACTTTGCAAAGAGCGTATAGAAGATGCTGCCGTGTGTTTATGTTTGTCCAAGGAGGAAATGTATTAATACTCTGTGGTAACTATGTGAAGTAGGACAGGTAATAAAATCAGTCACCATCTTTGGTTGGGCTACAGGATGGCATTTTATTGTTAACATAGAAGGAAGGTTTCAAATTCCTCCACGCTCACTCAGAAACAACATGGAAAAACTTTATTTCAAAGTGTATTAAATACCCAATCTCTTGAACTCTTCAAGATGCCTTTACTCTCAATGCTCCATAAATAAGTCTAGAGAGGGAATGGAGGGAGGTATTTTACATTGCATTACATTACAATAAGTGGTAGGGTGAGCAAAAATTTAATACTGCAGTTTGTTTTCTTTTTTACAAGCTATATAATCCTTATTTTCAAATGAGTTATCTAAGTTCAAACTTAAATGTCTTTTAGAAAACACTAGATGAGACACAAATATCTGAGGTCAAGGGCTGGATTTTTTTGCATTCAGAATTTCTTTTTTTTTCTCACATTTACCTTGTGATTCTCCTGTTCGTTACAGTGATGGACAAAAGGTGAAAGACTCTCACACCTGATCCTCCTGCAGATGACAGTGTTTCTGGAGAATGTGATTTCAACCAACCAGCTTTGCAAGTTTGATTCTTGGAAATGCCAGCATTGAGTCCAGATATCTTAGACTTGTCCACAGACTTTAGCAATGTGTTGACCACTCCATTTACTTTGGTTCATCAGATAAGGAACTGAGAAGGAATCAGACTATCTTAGAAATCTTTTGGCCCTGCCTCTGACCAAAGCTATAAGAACTGACAAGTCATTCCTAGGATCCTACCTTCCTCTAATATTTTGTTGGACTTTCTGTTTAAACCAAATTTATTATAGTACTGGCAGTCTCTCAGAAGGGGTAACACAATGATGATTCTGACACAACTTTTCAGAATTAAAAGCAGTCTAAAGCTAGGGCTGGGAGGAGTTGCAGCAGAGTCCAACCATATATTTCTTCAGATATCTTGAATTCTCATCAGGCCATTGAACCATGTTTTGTGTTACTGGGTTGTGGTGAAAAAAACAGATACAACAAGGATCTGTTTCCAACTTTTTTAGGAGACTTGCTTGCATGCTCCCAGTGTCATAAACTTCAGAAGTTTATTATCCTGTCTTCTTCTAGGTCATGCTTCCCTGGATGTCAAATCATGATACTGCAAAGTAAACTGCATCTCTTTAACTCAAAGTAGTTTTCATCAATGTCTATTTATTGGTCAATTTGTGATTTTTTTTTTCCCTTTGATCCTCATGATAGCATCTGGCCCCAACAGTTTTATTTGCTTCATGAAATAATGGGTGATGATTGGAAGACAGCATGGTAACTGTACAGTAAGGAAACATAAAATCACATCTAGTAAATGTGATCTAAGATATTCCCCCAGAAATCAAAGGAGAATCCTATTCTCTGGGTAGAGGCCATACAGTTATAGACAGATCACTGATTGGAACTTGGAGAGACAGAAAAAAATACTGTTTATGATAAAGGGTTGGGTAAAGCTTCAGTGAGGTAAATGTTACAGCTTGTGCTCGATAACAAACAGCAGAAATCCCTGGCATATTCACAAAATCTTCCAAGGCTTGTTAGAAACATTTGCTCTGCAGGTACCTTTTTTACAGTCTTAACTGCTCAAAATGCAGCCTCTCTTTCCCAAGGTATTCTAAAAATGTTGTAGTTGTTGACATTACTAAGTGAGGGGGAGGAGAAAATATGGGGCATAGGAGTCTAATAGTGATGAAAATTGTTATTTGCACCATGAGCATTTGGTGTCAGACCCACTTAGGATCACCACATATTTTTTCCCAACAGTCTAATGCACAGATGAGAATGCAAACGGTTTTTCAGCATGTACTTTTAAGTCCCATCACGACTATCATGTCACTTTGAACAATGAGAAAAGAGCAAGGAAATTTTCAGAATTTTTTTTTTTAATATAGACGTCAATGTACAATTATAAAAGAAAAGTAAAGAAATAAACCTCAGCAAGAGGTTTGATTAAGCACATGAGAATATGGATGTTTACCTGACCTTATCTAAATCTATAAAGATGTCTGGAACCTGATGGAAATCAGGCAAAGCCAGACAGTTCAGGAGATTCTAGAACAAGAACGATCTGCTACTTACTAAGAGTGAGAATAGGCATGTCATTTGTGAATTAAATTATGTTTGGATGCATATCACTGCAAGGTACTTTTTTCAAAAGGAGCTAGAGAAGCTAGGAGGCTAACTCCCATCTTTTGAATAGGGGTAGGCTTCTCATGTCCCTTTGCCCCATTCAATTTCACTGGAAATATAGCTTAATTCTAAAAATTATACAAAACCACGAAATGATTAAAGAAATGTTTCTATGCTGCACTAGGCAAATCTGAGACTGCTGAAGTTTCCTGTCAGAAAGCAGGGAAATCCCAGCCTTCAGTAAGTGATTACATTCATTTAGGATAAAGAAAAGTCAAGCTTCTTTTTCCACACTGCTTGATTCAGGCCGGGAATTCAATACCAGCTCCTAACATCTAACTCCTTTTCTTTTCCTCATTGCCGCTGGGCTGTTCTCAGGCAAATCTTTCTCTGGATTTGACCAGAAATTGTATTTTTAATGTGAGACAACTTTTCTGGCAATTGCTGAAACCAGCACATTTAAATGAAAATTCAAGTTACAAAATGGAACTGATTTTTGGCAAAAATATTCACAACGCAATGTGATGGGCATAGGACCAGATGCAAGGAACGTAACGTCTGCTGTTTCACAGAAGCTACCAGTTCTTTCCTTTTTCTCCTGTCTCTGTAGCACAGCACTTCTGCCATCTGCTCCAGTCATTAGTGCAAAGACAGCACCAACATGTTCAATTACTGTGTTCTCTCTAACCTTTTGAAATAAGCTGTAATCACCTAAAAAATGTCAAAATGTGAAAAGTCCTCACCCTGTCTTCTCTTACAGACATCTGATTAGAGCATTGAACAGGACAGAATTCAGGCATCATCAGAAGCGCACTTCTCCCTGGATCCCTCTCTCAGGCATAACTTGCATGTTTGACATCAGATTCCCCACCCTGCGTCTGGTAGCTAAGGCTCATTGCAACACTCATACTATCCTCCTCCTATCCCAGCTGGTTCCCCTTGCCTCACTTCCCTCTCCACTTCTTCATCTATCCACAGCTCTGACTGGCAGCTCTATGACACTACATCGTACCATCAGGCTTCTCCTACCTTTTGCTTATGCCAAGCAGACAGGAATCTGACTGCTTTTGCATGCTCTAACAACTATTCCCCTTCTGTCTGGCTTTTGTACAATATGATTTCCCTCCACCTTCCTCCTCAGTGTATTTATCTTATCTGATATTTTTTGAGTCACAGGAGTGACTGAACCGCATGAGAAGAACATGTGATTGATGTATGGCCAACTCCTAAATACTAATACTCTCAAACACTGTAACTTTAGTCAATAATAGAAGTCATTTCCATGGTTCTTGAGAGTTCTGAATTGTTTGTACATATTAAGTGTTGTCACAGCCAAAGTTAAAAAGATCTTGGGAATTCCTGGTAATTTTTGCAGTGCCACATACTCTGAATATATAGAAAAGCCAGACAGCATGTTTGAACTCAAGTGGTTGATAAGGAGATCTTATTCAAGTAACGTTGTACAGAAAAGTCTGTGAATGTGTTTGCCATAAAAGCTTTGACATTCATAAAGGATTTAAGGAGAGTTATTCATTTCACAGAGACCCCTACAGAAGAATAGCATTTTTTTCCTTCTGCTTTGCTTTGCACAAGGAAACCACATTGCAATGAAAAAGCTAGTTAGACACACAGAGGAGAAGAAACAGATTGTTTTTCAGAGCCTGCCTGCTAAGAAAGAATGGATTTTCTCCAAGGACCTCATTCTAAGCCAACCTGAGAAGAAAAGCCAATACATCTTAAGTAAACTATAATTTTACTAATTTTACTATAATTATCTCTTCAGCTAAAGGAAGAATATCATTCCAAAGTGTTAATCACTGAAGAGAATCAGTCTATTCATTATCTAAAGATTAAAGAGGAGGTTATTAATTTTTTTTAGGATACATGGTATTACTTTGGAATTTATTTTCTTTATCAAATCTATTGGAGTGTGAAGATGAATGTGATTTCGTTTTTAAGGTATACCTGCTACAATTCTTATCCAGGTATTATAATAATGTTACTGTATGATAACATCCTTCTTTCCTATCTTAGATCTTTCAGTTTTTTGTCTTAAAGAGTCCTTTAAAATTTATCTGCAAAGTCTTCTAATTGGCTTATTGCCAATTCTTTATTTCTTCATTGGCTCTCCTTCCTTATCTCTCTCATTCGTCAAACACACACATACTCTTTCAGGAGTTAGCCCCCCCTAATCTGTTCTGGGGATGTGATCCTAAAACTCCACCAGTTTCCATTTTGACTGTCAGTGATGACAGTTTCAACTGCCTACTTGTTTGCTTCCTCCAGAATTATCTCTAGTCTTGCATGCAATCTGTACATGCAAAAACCCCAAACAAACAAAAAACCACCCCCTACAATTCAAATCTATGAAGCCTCAATCTCCTTTAAAACTATCCTTTCCTAGGATGTTAGAAAAAAATTTTACATGTTAGAAAACTTAACTGTTTGATAACAACTAGACAACAAAGAACTTAGATTGTTGCCTTGAATGCTAATATAAGCACCCTTTGCATGTGACGTGTTGCTGAAACTTCAGATTCTGCAACAGATACTGCCTTATGATATCATGCCTGTTATTCAGCACACCTGAAGCCTTTGCTGTTAAAATACAGCTGTCATTATATTTTATACCTACAGCTCTGTCTTTCATTGGTTCTCCTTATTATTTATGAGAATAAGATCAGCATGACAAAACTGATCATCCACCAAATTTCCTCACTTTTTTCCAAGATTACAAGAGAGATTTAAAATCCATAGATCAAAAATTAAGCTGGCAGGGAAATCACAGAATTTCAGATTATGCAAGAATTGAAGGCATGTTGTGATATAATGTTTAATGGCAGCATCAAAAGAACTCTATTTTCTTCCTGTGTGCTGTTCAAATCCTTCTGTTCTCCTGGAGCCTCATATGATGGCTCTCAAAGAGAATTCAACAGCATTGGTATAATAGGGATGCTATCCAGAGATCTGGCCCCATCTATTTTGGAATATAAAATATATTACACAAATTCAGGAAATGTAAAAGTGATGTATTCTTGTTTGAATTCCTCTTTGTATATAATTTCTCCTCAATCCTAGAGCACTTTGATATTATCTTTTAAGGCACATTTTTATCATGACAGTTTGACTTTCCAGCACCTATTCTGGGTGAAACTCAGGGAATTCCGTACTTTGCTAGCTACAGTATCACATTAAAGACTGGTTAGACAAGCAGAAAATTAGGTACAGTGTGGTCAACAGTAAATAAAAACTTAAGCACAAGGAAGTAAAATATTTTGAGTACAATAAACTGTTCTCATTTTGCAAGGAAGACTGTTATGGGAAATACTGGTGTAAAAGTTCTTGTGTTTTTTGGTGTCTCATTCAGAAAAATATGATGCAATTTGTAGACATCAAATCAGTTAAGATGTTAGATGTATTTCTACCCTCAGCAATTTCTCACCAGTTTAACAGTCTGCATCCTACATGGAGCTAAGCCATGATATTTCAAAGACACAGGAATTGCTGCAATAGTTATTCAGGGTATTATTCATTAGGGCACTCCTGAATATTATGTAAACCGAGATTAAATTCCCTGCCTGAGGTTACAGCAAATTCCTTGCTGTTTTCAGAAAGTCAAACAAACATTTCTGAGGTACAACTTGTGCTTATATTAGAAAGAAACAAATTCATGAAGATTTCTCCTGAGCTGAGCCGTCATTCTCATAATCCTCTTCCCTCCAGCTACATCCAAAGTAGACTTACGTTTTGACAAGATTTAGTTTGTTCTTATGTTGTGAT